>NC_141689.1:1429403454-1430603454 GCF_964263255.1 Lissotriton vulgaris | reverse complement strand
GGTTTTGGTGGGGGGTACTGTCAGGATTGGGCAGAATTTGCTTTCAACCCCGCTATACAATGCTCCTAAGAGAACAAGGAATATTTGCCACTCAGTTTGCTGGAGACTTTTGGTAACCAGGTTCAGGGCTAAGATGTTTGGAACCACCCAAGGTGCCATTGAAACGCATGGTCAGTTAGCGTTCTAGTGTTCTGACCAGATTGCGTGTCCAGGTGCAATTTGGTGCGCGTGTATTCTAACTGCCACGCACTTCAACCGTTCTTTTCTGAGAGACGGCGGTGTTGTTACCGTGCTCTCTGTATTCCGCTTTGCTTGCAGAGTTATTTGGTTATTTCAGTTCTCTCTGCGTTCTTCCACTTAGAGAGAGAGATTAGGCGGCTTCTGTTTGTCAGCTGTACAGAGGGGGCAGTGTAATTCTGGAGTTCCGGTTTCTTCCTCGCATCTCCCTTTGAAGTTCCTGTGAAGTCGGCAGGTAGCAGAGGACGATAGAGTTTGGTATTCTTCCCGCAATATATCTGTCCAGCTTTTCCATGCGGTAAGAACTTTCCTTCGCATTCCTTTTGAGCTGCAGACGGTAGAGCTTCTCTTCACAGCCTTCCTGGAAGCTGTAAGTCAAGTTCATTTGTAGCTAGCTTCCAGAGTACCAAGTCCAGCTTCTGGTATTGGACGCTATTGGCAAAGAGACTTATAGGGGTTGATTCCGTTCCGGTAAAAAGCGTTTCGAATTTCCGTCTGAAGCATTTTTCCCCGTACAAATCGTACCCGTACACGTCTCCGTACGAAACTGCAAGTACGATCCCAATCCAAAGCATCACTCGTACGACTCGTAAAAATCTCCATACAAATCGAAAGTCCATACGAATGGCATTCGGCTGACGCTTCACGCTACGGCCGAACGTAAATACACCGCGTCATCCGTACCAGAAGTACGATCCGTGTTGAAGACACTCCGTACGGCTCTTTTGCTACGAGAGTCAAAAAATGCCGTAAATACAGAGTCCGGCCCGACCCGCACCCCGGTATGCGACAAACAAGACATGAACCCCATTGTCCGTGTCATACCAGTCCTGTACGCCCACCACCTCGTACATAGAAACCGACGACGGCGCAGACGGTGAGTACAACGAAGTCAAACATACCTGTACGTGGTGTCACACGTGCACATCCCCATCAAACGCCTGTAATGTCGGGGTACGTAGCGACACACGCTACCGCATATCACCAATGTAATAGTCAGACGTGCCGCACCTACGTCATTGATTTTGGGGTTCGGTACCCTACCGCATATCACCAGTGTAATAGCCAGACGTGCCACACCTACATCATCGATGACGGGGTGCGGTACGCAACCGCATATCCCCAGTGTAATAGTCAGACGTGCCGCACCTACGTCATCGATGTCGGGGTGCGGTACGCTACCGCATATCACCAGTGTAATAGTCAGACGTGCCGCACCTACGTCATTGATTTCGGGGTGCGGTACGCTCCCGCATATCACCAGTGTAACAGTCAGACGTGCCGCACCAACATCATCGATCTCGGGGTACAGTACGCTATGGCATTTCACCAGTGTAATAGTCAGACGTGACGCACCTACGTCATTGATTTCGGGGTGCGGTACGCTCCCACATATCACCAGTGTAACAGTCAGATGTGCCGCAACAACATCATTGATCTCGGGGTACAGTATGCTACCGCATTTCACCAGTGTAATAGTCAGACGTGTGGCACATAAGTCTGCAGTCTCAGTGCAAGTGTAAGTGATGTGTAGAAAACATACCCAGCAGTGTCCAGCATCAGAGTGTATGTGTGGCTAAGACCCCCACCAGTGCCCAGCAGTGCCCAGCATAACCGTGTGTGTGTGGCTAAGACCCCCAGCAGTGCCCAGCATAACAGTGTATGTGCGGCTAAGACCCCCACCAGTGCCCAGCAGTGCCCAGCATCAGAGTGTGTGTGTGTGGCTAAGACCCCCAGCAGTGCCCAGCATAACAGTGTGTGTGTGTGGCTAAGACACCCACCAGCGCCCAGCAGTGCCCAGCATAACAGTGTGTGTGTGGCTAAGACCCCCAGCAGTGCCCAGCAGTGCCCAGCAGTGCCCAGCATCAGAGTGTGTGTATGGCTAAGACCCACAGCAGCGCCCAGCATTGCCCAGCATCAGAGTGTGTGTGTGGCTAAGACCCCCAGCAGTGCCCAGCAGTGCGCAGCATCAGAGTGTGTGTGTGGCTAAGACCCCCACCAGTGCCCAGCAGTGCCCAGCATCAGAGTGTGTGAGTGGCTAAGACCCCCACCAGTGCCCAGCATAACAGTGTGTGTGTGTGTGTGGCTAAGACCCCCAGCAGTAAAAGCCGGAACATACCATTGGTAACCTCATTACCATCAGGAAATAGACACATGTTACTATACCCACATTTTACATCACACCAGCTCCCAGGCACACAGCAGGCAAAGACATTATCAGACAAACAAAAGTACAGAAACAAAAATGAATAGCTTTATTCAGCTGGATCCAAAATTAAAATGCAAATAAGAGTCCTTGCTCTTTGAAGGCCAATGGCCAGTCCAAACAAGTGATAAAAACCGATTGGGCCACAATGGATGTTGACACACCCAAACTTGCCTGCACATGGAGTTCAATCCGCACTGGTAACAGTGGGGGTATCATCTGTGGAACCCCCAGCACCGCAGGGACAGGAGAGGGAAGGACAGGTGTAGTGGGTGCAGGTGGTGTGGATTCATCCACACTGGCCGGTGCATTGCAGAAAGTAGCAATATAAACTTGGCTGCACACTTCAGCCAGTTCTGTAAAACTACCACCTGAACCCGGGGCCACATTGGGGGTGGAGGTAGAGGGTTCTGAGTCTGTGGTGGCGGGTCTGTGGATGCGTGTGTGATGTCTGTCCCCTCTCCCTCTGGGTGTGCCTACATCCCCTTGAGATTGGGTGCGTGGTGATTTGTGTTTTTTCTGCCGTATGGGTGTGCTGGGTGTGTCTGTTGTTGTGTCTGACCTGTGGCGTCTGCATGTACTTTTGGAAGGTATGGGAGAGGCTGAGGTGGATGGGTCAGAAGGATGTGGGGGGGCAGATGCTGCTGGGTGGACAGAGCTGCCATCAGTGTTGAATCTATGGCAGCCACACTCCGACGTAGATCAGACATGCCAGATAACATGCCATCCATGAACGACACAAACTGTGTAATGAGTTGTGTATGTCCATGGAGGACAGTTAACATGGATGTCTGACCTACTACAATCTGCAGGAGTAGGTCCACAGACTCAGCACTGAGGGCAGCAGGGGACACAGGGGCAGGTGCTGCGGTGCCGGGACCAAAGGAGACACGGGGGCTAGCACGGACCCTAGGGACCCGAACAACTGGGAGGGTGGAGATGGTAATGGAGGAGGAGAGGCCAGCCAAAGATGAAGAAGAGGCCATTTCTGCATATTCCCCCTCCTCCTGAGAGTCTGATGCTGAGCCGTCCGCATTGTAGGAGGTGTCGGTCACATGGGGTCCGGCCCGCAGACTCTCCTCACTCTCCATGCCACTGGCTCCCTCCGACTCCTCAAAGCAGGTGGCACTGTCGCTGGGTCCCTCTGTGTGGTCCGTGTCTGTGTCTCCTCCAGATTGTGGTGATGATGCTGTTGGAAAGGAGAATTAGAAAAACATATCAGTCACCTGTACACATCTGACAAATCAGCTAGTAAAAAATTGCCAACATTTCTAAACATGGCATGTATCGTGAGTCCCAATCCACGGAACTATGCACAATGCTAAGCCTAGTCTTGGGCAATCTGAAGGGAAACTATGTTCAATGTATAGTAGGGTAGAAGTAACAGGCAAGGCAACAACTTGTATGAGAGAGACACATTGATGACCGATTGCCTGACAACCGGACAGCTGATGATCATTCACTGTTCATTTTCCCACCCTGACACACAAAACCAGACCTGGTCATGGTCGAATAGCTGTGACCCCGTGCCACATGCTAAAAATCCTTCATGAACTGCCATATGATGCCATCCTGGGACCTGGAGCCAAGTGTACCTTCACCTCACACTGGCATTACAGATGTCTACACCCAAAGTCACATTGTCTGGTTGACCATCTATAAGATTTCCTAACAACATGCAACATATTTTGAGTATATGCACACACACACTGCACAGTGTGAGTATGCACAAGCCAAAATTACTATACATGTACAGTGTGCTCCTGTAGCTAACACATGACAATTAGAAAGTACACCATGGACAAAGGCCCCTGAGGCTGACTCGTGCAGAAAATACATGTTGAGACTCCAGATCAGTGCGAAATTATTTAGAAGGGCAGACCCAGTGCACATGTGGTGCTACATGTAAGGTAACAACAGGTGTCACAGACCTCCCTCCACCATGATGATGTGCTAAGGAATATGCATACTAACACATAGCACCTTAGGAGTACCTGTGAAAGAAAAAGTGTTGGCACAGAGCTGGGCAAATGTTGAGTAGGGCAAGGCATGTAAACAAGCATCTGCTGAAACTTGGCCATTCTCATGTCAATGCATGAAGTGGCTGTCTGACAACACCACTCCAACTGTGGGAGTGTTAGCATGCCTGGGAGTACTGCAGGTAGCATGTGACACACATGACAACAAACAGACATGTACCTACCCCCTTCTTGCTGCTGTCTCCCCTGCAACTGCCTATGGAGGTCTGGGAACACCACTTCCAGGACCCGGAGCATGTTGGGGGTGAGGTGGCGGGTGCCGCCATGCCGGCGTGGAGCTTCCAGCTTCAGCTGTACTCTGGCGATGCGGCGGGTCCAGCACCGGATGTCCTGCCACCTCTTCTTGATGTTTCTGAGCCTCCTGCGAGGCCCCCCTCTCTCCTGACAGCCCTGGCGATGTCCAGCCAGATGTCACCCTTCTCATAGGCAGACACCTGTCACGAATGTAAAGATAAAGAACATCAGTACACCTGGCCCATGTCCCAAAGACACACATATGCACAAAAAACTTGAGGACAACAGGGCATAGGATGATGAACACACTTGCATCATTGTCCAGGACTATGTGGCCTGTGAGCAAACAGAAATGCACTACATGCCATTGAAAGGCTACAGATGACATAAGGAGTGCAAACCACTCATTCTGCATGGCACTCACTGAGCAATATCTGCCACATCAGGGTGCACGGCAGCATGTGACATGCAGTCACACACCCCACTACAACAAATAACCCTCTGCAGACAATACTGTGCACATCGTCACTCACTCCAAACAACATTGCATCTCGGAAATATACATACACAATGGCTGTAGTGTCACACACACAACAGGTGCACACTCCAAGGTAACGCACACATCACTCACCTGATCCTCTGGTCTCCCATACAGCTTGCTGTAGTTAGGCAGGAGGGCATCCAGCAGGGCCTTGTTCTCACCATCACTGAATGCAGGTGCCCTCTCCATGCTCAGCTAATCAGGGTCCAGAGGATACAGAGACAGCAGCTGTGTTTACCACTCCAATTTTGTGCAGGCAAGTGCCCTCCCTCAGCCACATGCTGCCTTATATCTGTGCTGCTGAGGGTCTGTGAGTGCAAGGAGTAGTGTGTGATAGGCCACAATAGTTTGCATCCTATGTTCCATCCAATCCGATGACACATAAGGCCATGACACACATATGCATAGTTTGAAAAGTGAGCCAGAGCTGAACAACAACTTTTGCAACATTGTATACTTTAGCCCAACTGAATTTTCCAGATCACCTGTAGGACACTCTCAAATCTCTGTAACCATGACAACCTGGCTGCATTCTAATCCTACCACTGTTCCTCTAGATGTTCTGTATGTATTTTTTTTGAATGAACACACAAGTACGGTGCGATTGCCATCGCAAATGCAACTCATTCAATGGTGAAACGAGGCGTACACACGCACGTGCGATTGGGGTACGCTCTGCTCGTGTATAGCTACAATGTATTGGGGAAACCAGGCCTACACACGCAAGTACCATTTGGGTACGCTCTGCTCACGTATGTCTACAATGCATTTGGGAATCGAGGCCTACACACGCACGTACCATTGGGGTACGCTCTGCTCGCGTATGGCTACAATGCATTGGGGAAACGAGGCATACACATGCACGTACGATTGGGGTACGCTTTGCTCGCGTATGGCTACAATGCATTGGGGAAACGAGGCGTACACACGCACGTACGATTGGGGTACACTCTCCTCGCGTATGGCTACAATGCATTGGGGAAACCAGGCCTACACACGCACGTACCATTGAGGTACGCTCTGCTCGCGTATGGCTACAATGCATTAGGGAAACGAGGCGTACACACGCATGTACGATTGGGGTACGCTCTGCTCGCGTATGGCTACAATGCATTGGGGAAACGAGGCGTACACATGCACGTACGATTGGGGTACGCTCTGCTCGCGTATGGCTGCAATGCATTGGGGAAACCAGGCCTACACACACACGTACCATTGGGGTACGCTCTGCTCGCGTATGGCTACAATGCATTGGGGAAACGAGGCGTACACACGCACGTACGATTGGGGTACGCTCTGCTCGCGTATAGCTACAATGCATTGGGGAAACCAGGCCTAAACACGCACGTACCATTGGGGTACGCTTTGCTCACGTATGGCTACAATGCATTGGGGAAACGAGGCGTACACACGCACGTACGATTGGGGTACGCTCTGCTCGCGTATGGCTACAATGCATTGGGGAAACCAGGCCTACACACGCACGCACCTTTGGGGTACGCTCTGCTCGCGTATAGCTACAATGCATTGGGGAAACGAGGCGGACACACGCACGTACCTTTGGGGTACGCTCTGCTCGTGTATGGCTACAATGCATTGGGGAAACGAGGAAGAGGCCTACACACGCACATACCGTACAGTGCGTTAGACATGCTCAAGTGAACGGTTGTGTAGGCAGCGTCCATGACCTCATACATGTCAACATTGGAAGAGCGAAGCTAGTAAATCACATGGCAGGGATGTAGTGTACACTCATGTTTACCATGTGGATGTATACATCAGCATGGCATCCTTCCATCAGCAGGCCCTAGGTGTGGCAGACAGTGATGGAGCACAGGAAATGTCATCTTGTGGCTCACTTAATGTGTGAAGAGCTGTTGAGACATGTCAATGATCATGGTGCACATGTGTTTCACATACATACAACACTTATCACCTGAGTAACGTCTGCAACATATTGGAACATATTTCCGCGCCAGGATACTCCAGAGTAATTGTGCGCGCTATAAAACAGCTTAATAATAATAATAATAATAATTGTGATGCACATCAACACTGGAAGGGCTAACCATTCAGTACATGGAACTGTCACATCATGACATTGACATGCCCATTGTCACAGATGTGAAATTGACGCACAGCATGACCCTGTGTGACCACCTCATGTGTGTGCCATGTGCGACATTGTGCATGCTGATAGCATATGAAATTTAACAGGTCAGTATTATATTCCTCCCCTTACAATATCCACAAGCGTCAGACTGGATCTACAAATTTGTGCTCAGCAGTACCCTTGTGCGTCGGTAGGCGACGTCTGTGGGTCCGCGTGTGTCGTTGGCGTCGTGTGTGCCGTTATGACGTTGTCTGAGTACTCAGACGCCGCCTACGTGTGCTGACGTCAGGTCCGATTTTTTCACACCAGCAGCGCAGTTCTGGTATAAGTGTCACCTTAGTTATTTAAATTCAAAACTTTGTACAATCACTTTTGCTGATTTTACTTGAATTTTCGACTCTGGACGGTGCCAATAGGGATGTCCGGTGTCAAGCCTGTGAGGATTGCGACCGACTGATGTCGGTGACTGACCCTCACCGTCGGTGTCTCCACGTCAACCAAAACAACAAGAGCTGCTCCGACTGCCGGGTCCTGACTTTGGAATCTAGGCGGTAGTGGTCCTGCAAGCGGCTCCAACTCCAGCAGTTGGCCTGCACTGCAAGAGGTCATGGTCTGGACGGAGGTCGAGGGACCGGGCGTGGGGTTTGAGCCATCAGAGCTCCGGGAGTCAACATCACTCCTCTGTGACAAAGTCGTCAGCAAAACACAAGAAGTCAGAGAGGTCATCGCTCTTCAAAATCCCCACGATGCATGTGCAATGCGGCAGGGGATTTGTGTGACACCGCCCACGCGGCTTCGTCAGAGTCACGGGCGTCGTAGCCTGCCCCACAACCTCCGGTCCCTGGGCAGCATGCAATGCAGGATGAGTTTGAGCGCTTCCTCATGGCCATGATGTCCCTCACTCCTCCAATGGGCAATGCCGCGGCTTTGGGCCCAGCGGACATGTCTGGGGTCCCTAGTGGGTCTGGTGCTTCTGGCCCGACGCTAACTGGTGCTTTGGCTCAGACTGCGCCAGCGCATTCAGCCCTGCGCTGCTGGGCCACACTTGATCCAAAACTTGATTCTGGTCCTCGCTGGTTGACCTCACGCACTCACCGTCTACAGTCCCCCAGGTTTCACCCTTGGCGCAGTCCTCGGGTGGTGCCATTCCCAATACCACACTCTAAACGGCTCTGGTGTGGGAACGGTGCAGCCAAACGCCGCTTTTGATGCCGCATGGGGAGTATAAATTAGACGAGCCGGCCACATCTGTCAACAACCCTGATAATCATGGAATGGGTGATAAGGAGTATTGGTATTGGTCTGAAGACCCACTGACACGTGAGTGTCAATCCCAAGACGAATGGACAGGTGGACTGGGGGATGCGAGTGGTCTGCACACCTCGTCAGACACTGGTTTTGTCACAAATACAACCGTGGCTTCGGAGGAGGGGCCAACCTACAGTGTGGTGTTGATGCGGGCGGCCAAAGCCTTGCCCCTTCGTATCCCTGTCGCGGCCGTGAGGACCAACCTCCTCACTGAGGTCCTTAAAGTGCAGTCACGCTCGGCTGAGCCTCTGCAGCCGTGTCATGAGGCATTGACTGATGCTATTTTGGGCACTAGGTCCAGGCCCGATGCAGGTTTGGCTGTAGATAGGCACGTGGGCAGATGCCAACACCCGCCACCGGACTACCCATGTGTCCTGTCCTCCCACCCCACCCCAGAGAGCCTGGGCATCCAGGCCTCCAATTCACAGACCGCATTCCCATCTGCTCCGCCGGACAGGGTATCCAAGAGGTATGTGCAGTACGGCAAGATGGTATCATCCTCCCTGAGTCTGGAACTGCGGTCTTCCAACATCACATGCCTCTTTGTCCGCTACACCCACTCTTTGCGGGACACGGTTGCGGAACTGCTGCCCGTTGTCGATACGGGCGAAACTTGCCCAAGCCCTTGTGGAAGGCCAAGCTGCGGCATGGCTTTTGATCCGGTGTGGGCTGGATCGCACCAACTTACTGGGCAGGGCGATGGCAACCGCAGAGGCAATTTGTAGCAAAGCCTGGTTGAAGTCCAACCAATTGTACCCGATGTCCAGAGTACACTCATGGACATGCCGTTTGATGTAAGTTGCCTTTTTCGCAACAAGGCAGACCATGCGCTGGAGCACATTAAGGACTTCAGGGCTACGGGAAGGTCCATGGGTCTGTTGCCCCTGCACAAGCAAACTGGTACCTTTTGCTCTTTTTGTGGCCAAGGAAGTGGCACACACACATATGCTGGCAGCCACGCAAAGCTGACTAACATCCAACGCGGTGGCGGCGGAGGTAACCGCTGTGGCGGCGGTCGGCGCCAACGGGGAGGTCAGTCTACACCTCCCCTGCAACATCTGCCTACACACCCCCCTACTCTGTACTTTCAGGGCCATGTGACACCAGTGGGGAGCATGGTTCGCCAACACCTCCACCACTGGCGCACATTTGACAGGTGGGTGCAGAAAATCATCCCAAGCGGCTATTCCCTCACCCTTGATGCAACCACTGAAGCCATGCCACCGCTATACAAAAGCATATCTGGAGATCATTGGCAACTGCAGCATGCAGGAGTTACAGCCCTCTTTGCCAAGGGGGCCATCATGCCCGTTCCTGGGCCCAAAATAGGGTGTGTTTGCTACTCCGACTACTTACTGCTACCCAAGAATGCCAATGGGGGCCTACCCACTATCTTGGACACATGGAACGTCAATGGCTTCCTCCGGAAGGAGACGCTCAAAATGCTGACAGTGGCTCAGGTCCTAACTGCCCTGGACCAAGGAGACTGGATGGTAGCGGTGGACTTGCAGGATGTTTATTTCTGCATCCCCATCCTGCCGGCCCACCGGCCCTACCTGCGGTTCACGTTAGGCCACAAGCACTTACAGTTTCCCAGCTCCACTTTGGCCTTAGCAGCGCACCACAGATGTACATGTAGGTACTGGTATCCCGAGTTCTCAGTATGTCAGTTGACCAGCTGTAATGGCTGGATTTTCTGTTTAGATGGGATCAGCCCCCAGGGGCCCCTGTGACCCAGCCAAAACGTACTCACCTTCCGTCCTCAGGACTCCTCTATATCCAGGCACCTGGTACCTACCTGAGGATAGGGAACTCGCAATATACAAGCTCATATTATTAAGAACACCACTAAATCTATAGGGATACTAAGAATACTCACTGATTACTAGGGATATCCATACCCTACACCACACTTATTCACATCAGTTGGTCTCGCGGCCACCCTGACCCAGACCGTTCTACCCTAGGGCAGATCTGACACACAATCTGGTGCGTCTACACACGGGCCTGCAGAACCCAATGCTCCCTTTTCCAAACCGTTCGCGATCCTGCGAAACTTACACACTAGTTCCACTACCTAGTGCTCTCATTTACTCAAGCCACAATCTTGTGGGTATCCACACTGGTTCGACCCCCCAGTGCTCTCATTAACGCCGCATATCAACGACGACCACATTCCTATGAACACCTATACATATATATATATATTGGGATATTATCTCAGCTGTCTACTCGGGATGAAACTACAATGATAACTTTGAATATGGGTCCAGATTATTATGTATTACCTGCTCTTGGCATCAAAGGTCCACTCACTCCCTATTTATGTGATCACCACTTACCTGATTGGGATTACTCATCCATTCACATATCTAGCAAACACCTAGAAGCGCCGTTTACCTTCAGTGAACAAGAATAGGGGCTACACACCAGTTTGTTATAAACTGGGGGTTATTTTATTATAGTAATATAAACATTTATACAAATCTAACAAAGGCTATAGGTAGAACACACCGCTTGAAAGAGAAAAGATTACACATAACAGGAACACTCCGCTGAAAGGGAAAAGATTAAGTGTAGCTAATGTGACTAATTCAGACTACCTCACCTATTAGAAGGAAGATTTCTCTCTCTCTGCCTCTGGTGGGATTAGGGCTCTCTCTCTGCCTCTGGTGGGATTAGGGCTCTCTCTGTCTCTCCCTCCTTCACCACATCACCACGCCTCTGGTTCAGTTGCTCCAGCTGACAGCCTTCTTTGATGCTCTCTGCACTGCTTTTCTCTCTCCTCATCTTCAGCAATCGTCTGCCTTCTTTCTCCATTCAAGAACTGCACTCTATTCTGCAGCTCCCAGCAGACATCCTCTCTCTCTCTGCAAGCTATTCAGAGCTCCAAGTTGTTCTGGGCTCCCAGCAGTCCTGTGCTCCAAGTTGTTCTGAGCACCACACTGAACTGCACACCACGCTGCAATGACTTCCAAAACTGAACTGACCACTCCTCCTCTCCTGTAGCTCGCTATTATGGATTCCTCTCCCCTCATGGAAATTTCCACCGGAGGGCTGTCTCCTACCGAATTCCTGTGCCAGCTCCCAGGCTTCCACGCAACCGCAGTGGCCATCTGCTTGTTACGTCTGGGCCCAAGAGAAAAACAAATTTCTCGGATAAGAAGCAGTCCTAACTGGATCTTCCCTCTAGCACAACAGCCTTAACTGAAAACATTGCCTTTGCCCTAAAAAGCCTCTCTGCTTCCATCAAGATGGAGTCTCTCTAGCTTTAGGCCTGAAAGGGGTGAAATGCTCCTTAGCTCTGTCAGAATACCTACATAAACCATACCAATATGTCTAATATGTCAAAGCCAATAGGCAATAGACAGGTTAAAGTCAAGAATAAAGGCACATTAAGCAGCTATCCTCTTCTAGGTCTGGAAAAAGGGCTTAAAAGGGCCAACACAGGCTAAGAATGCCTATACTAGATGCGAGCAAGAATAATGATCTATTATCACTGCTAAATAAAGCCAAAAACCCTGCCATAACATTGCACCCTAGATCCTTATCTTGCGAGCATCTTATAAACAACAACAACTAGATAAACAAACATCAACACAATCTATCAACAAATCAAGACCTAAAAAACTCCCTAAAAACAATGACAACTCAAGAAAATTCCACCTGAAACTCAATTGTAGGGAATAAAAACCTAAAAACAAATCAAAGCACCCTTGACTTGAATCCTGAAACATATCTGAGATTGGATCTGATAACAAAAGAAACTAACCAAAGCATCCTCAAACTAAATGTTCCTCAACTTCTAATGATAACTGGTGAAATCTAGTGATGTAGGGACTTATGTGTTGAATGAAAACAACAAGGGGCCTAAATGGGCCTACTTCGGACAACTTAAGGCTAAATAAGGCCTACCTACAGTTGTGAACTTAAAAACTAAATGTGTTTCAACTTCTAATGAGAGAACAAGAAAGGGCCTAAATGAGCCTTACGTACTATAGGCAACTTAAGCTAATGATGACACATGAAACTAATGGTGTAGGTGCTAATATGTGAGATGAAAATAACAATAGGCCTAAATGAGGCCTACCTGCTGACATTTGTCAATTTAAAGTGAAATCTGAAAAATACAATTGCTAGGTCTGGGCAAACATTAATACATAATCATACTAAAAGACACTCTACCCAGAACAATCCAAATTTAAGGTAACCACCCATTGATCAATCAAGGTGAAAATGTAAGAACAGTAACAAAAAACATTTTAAATCACACGGTGGAACACATGTGCGCACCATCATTGAAAAAAGTCCTTCATTTGGAAAAACTATAATAGGTGACATATTTTTTTTAAAAAGTGGGGCCTGCTTGTAGTGATGTCAAAATTGCAGGCCAGGGAATTAAATAACTTAGTCATAATAGGTGACAACGTTTTTTTGCTTTAAAAGTGGGGCCTGATTGTCCAAGGGATTATTTAATGTCCAAATTCTTCAGTGTAGGCCACCACCCTGCATCCTGGACACTTCCTCCAATGCGGCCATCCATCACCCGGTCTGGTCTGGTCTGGTTCCATCATCCAAAACAATAAACTAAAATAATAACATGAAAATAAAAAGCTAAAACAAATAAAGGGAGTGGGCAGACGCACGCACGCACCCCAACTGCAGCAATCCTAGAAACAAGAGAAGAAGTATCATTATTCTTGTAAAATAAAATTTTCCATTTAAAAAGCACCCCGGGTGCCTTTCATTATCGAAAAGAAAATATCCTAATTAATTAAAAACATTCAAAATTTAACTTTTAGTAACATTGAGTGGGGCCTAACATACCCTAATCCTAACTAAGCCAGTCCCACCCTTCTGGGCAAGAGCCATGCTACAGTGTGAAAAAAAATTGTACTACTGCCAAATGATGACAGCATCAGCAGGGCACTGCAAGCCTCCCATTTTCCCTGGTCAGAGTCCGCCCAGGCCCATCCAACTAACTAACTCCAAGGGAAGAGCAAGGCCACCCCGCCCTTAAATAAACAAGCCGTGCGCGGAAGAAAATTGGATTGTAGCCCATCATAACACACTGGGACGTGATCGAAACTTGCAGAATGAAAAAAAACTCGTCTGCGCAGACCAGCTGGTCTGCCAAGGTCAAAAAACAAATTTCTCCTGCCTTATTTTGTAACTAACAGAAGCTCGAATTTAACAAAAACAATTCTGTTACAGTGCATTGCCAATTAAAAAAGCTCCAGTTTTTTTTTGTAAAAAGACGTTTGTCCAACTAACTCAACTAAAGGCAAGACATTTCACTTATTTAGGGTCCATTTGTCAAAGAGAAATGATTTGTAAAACAACATAAAATGCAGATACATTTCAACATTGTATTTAAGTTCACATTTATAAAAACATACATTTTCATTTTAACATTTTCATTTCGAAGGCAAATAGTTGCCAGTCACTAATTAAAAGCACATGTTACCATGCACAGTCGGGCAAGATTTATAATTATTAAACCAGCACATTCCTGTCTAGATGGAAACCCCTCACAGAAATAATTAATGAAAACAGCTCGTAGCGTGCACTCTAACGGGCTATCTTTTTAACATTTCACTCATTTTAAAAGAACACAGCTTTCTCCGTAATTCACTGGTTGATTTATAAGCACATCAGTGCCAAGGTGAACCCACACAAATACGTAGACGCATTTCAAAAGGAATGTGAAATGAACAGAACTCTTCTCAAAACACAAGATGTTACCTTTCCGTCAAGAAACTGACAAAGCACGTAGGCTGACCAAGGAACCAAAAAAAAAAAAAAAGTCAAAATCAAACCATCAAAAATCCACTGACTTTTATAGTCAGGTCAGATAACCATGCATGTTGACAGCATGTAAAAAATAAAGGCTGCCATCTCAACTCAAGATATTAACCCTTTGGCAGCTCAAGCAGAATCATTTCCCAACGTCCATTTTTACATGGGAAAATCATTAGCACATTTCTTCACATTTACAAATGACACGTACATATTTTCAAAAACGTTATCCCCAAGCACCCGAGAAAGATCCAGCTCTCTCCTGCCAAACGTAATGAGAACATGCCCTGTCCAAGCCATGACCACATGGCGCTATTCACAAGCCATATTTACAAGACAAGCCTTTCACAAACAACATTTCCAAGGCGCAATGCACAAGGAACACAATAGATCAACATGAGAACATGCACCTCACAAGTCACAAAAATATGGCGCTATTCACAAGTCATATTTACAAGGAGCTATATTCACAGAACTCCACAGATCATAGAGCAATGAACACATTTTACATTGCACAGCATAAGCAGATGCAGCAAGCAATTGAATGGGCAATTTAAAAGCATTTTTTACACACATTTATACAATTGGACCATCACATAGATGTAACTGGCTTCCTCATGTAATGCCATCCTTCAACTCTGACAGTTTAAACACCAAGATGAAAACCATTCCTTCCACCCTGAATAAACCAAATGCCATGATGTAATACAATCTCCTCACGCTGCAACTGTTCAAGCCAATAGGTCTAACAGGCTACATAAATTGCAACATTACGCCAGATGGAACTAGCGTTCAGGGCACTCCCTCAGAACACATAGGCAACTCTCTAAACACATGGCCAGGCACACAGAGTTCGTAAACTGTCCGACTACGCCAAAATGTAATGTCTGGCGCTCAGGGCACTCCCACACAACACATGGGAAACAATCTAAACACATGACCAGGCACACAGAGTTCGTAAACTGTCCGACTACGCCAAAATGTAATGGCGTTCATGGCACTCACTCACAACACATGGGAAACAATCTAAACACATGGCCAGGCACACAGAGTTCGTAAACTGTCCGACTACGCCAAAATGTAATGGCTGGATTTTCTGTTTAGATGGGATCAGCCCCCAGGGGCCCCTGTGACCCAGCCAAAACGTACTCACCTTCCGTCCTCAGGACTCCTCTATATCCAGGCACCTGGTACCTACCTGAGGATAGGGAACTCGCAATATACAAGCTCATATTATTAAGAACACCACTAAATCTATAGGGATACTAAGAATACTCACTGATTACTAGGGATATCCATACCCTACACCACACTTATTCACATCAGTTGGTCTCGCGGCCACCCTGACCCAGACCGTTCTACCCTAGGGCAGATCTGACACACAATCTGGTGCGTCTACACACGGGCCTGCAGAACCCAATGCTCCCTTTTCCAAACCGTTCGCGATCCTGCGAAACTTACACACTAGTTCCACTACCTAGTGCTCTCATTTACTCAAGCCACAATCTTGTGGGTATCCACACTGGTTCGACCCCCCAGTGCTCTCATTAACGCCGCATATCAACGACGACCACATTCCTATGAACACCTATACATATATATATATATTGGGATATTATCTCAGCTGTCTACTCGGGATGAAACTACAATGATAACTTTGAATATGGGTCCAGATTATTATGTATTACCTGCTCTTGGCATCAAAGGTCCACTCACTCCCTATTTATGTGATCACCACTTACCTGATTGGGATTACTCATCCATTCACATATCTAGCAAACACCTAGAAGCGCCGTTTACCTTCAGTGAACAAGAATAGGGGCTACACACCAGTTTGTTATAAACTGGGGGTTATTTTATTATAGTAATATAAACATTTATACAAATCTAACAAAGGCTATAGGTAGAACACACCGCTTGAAAGAGAAAAGATTACACATAACAGGAACACTCAGCTGAAAGGGAAAAGATTAAGTGTAGCTAATGTGACTAATTCAGACTACCTCACCTATTAGAAGGAAGATTTCTCTCTCTCTGCCTCTGGTGGGATTAGGGCTCTCTCTCTGCCTCTGGTGGGATTAGGGCTCTCTCTGTCTCTCCCTCCTTCACCACATCACCACGCCTCTGGTTCAGTTGCTCCAGCTGACAGCCTTCTTTGATGCTCTCTGCACTGCTTTTCTCTCTCCTCATCTTCAGCAATCGTCTGCCTTCTTTCTCCATTCAAGAACTGCACTCTATTCTGCAGCTCCCAGCAGACATCCTCTCTCTCTCTGCAAGCTATTCAGAGCTCCAAGTTGTTCTGGGCTCCCAGCAGTCCTGTGCTCCAAGTTGTTCTGAGCACCACACTGAACTGCACACCACGCTGCAATGACTTCCAAAACTGAACTGACCACTCCTCCTCTCCTGTAGCTCGCTATTATGGATTCCTCTCCCCTCATGGAAATTTCCACCGGAGGGCTGTCTCCTACCGAATTCCTGTGCCAGCTCCCAGGCTTCCACGCAACCGCAGTGGCCATCTGCTTGTTACGTCTGGGCCCAAGAGAAAAACACATTTCTCGGATAAGAAGCAGTCCTAACTGGATCTTCCCTCTAGCACAACAGCCTTAACTGAAAACATTGCCTTTGCCCTAAAAAGCCTCTCTGCTTCCATCAAGATGGAGTCTCTCTAGCTTTAGGCCTGAAAGGGGTGAAATGCTCCTTAGCTCTGTCAGAATACCTACATAAACCATACCAATATGTCTAATATGTCAAAGCCAATAGGCAATAGACAGGTTAAAGTCAAGAATAAAGGCACATTAAGCAGCTATCCTCTTCTAGGTCTGGAAAAAGGGCTTAAAAGGGCCAACACAGGCTAAGAATGCCTATACTAGATGCGAGCAAGAATAATGATCTATTATCACTGCTAAATAAAGCCAAAAACCCTGCCATAACACCAGCCGGTTCACCTGCCTCTTCTGGAGGACTTTATGTTGCAGCAGCAGAGGACGGTACCTGTACAGTCTCCACCTCCATGCTTGGAGATTGAGCGGTGACAGTAGAGACCATTTGGCTTCCTCAAGTCTGTAATATCATCCATGCTTCCAGGCGTCCCTCCACAAAGTTGGTATACGCCTGCAGGTGGACCAGATTTGTGGCATGGTGCACACCAAAGGCTGTGGACCCTCTTTCTGCACCTCTTCATGAATTTCATCTCTTCCTTCTTCCTCATGCCCAGCAGGGCTCTGCTCTGGGCACTATCAAGGGCTACGTTCCTGCCCTTTCACCCATACTAAGGCTGACTGATCAACCTTCTTTGTACTAGTCCCCTATTGTGACTTGTTTTCTGTAAGGCATCAGACACACGTTTCATCATGTTCCGTATGTGATGACTCAGTGGGACTTCAACCTGGTTCTAACATTTCTGATGTGTGCTCCCTTTGAGCAACTGCACAATGTTCTTCTCCACCTTCTTACTCAGAAGACTGCTTTTCTCTTTGCCATCACCTCTGCCAGGAGAGTGAGTGAGCTCCAGGCTCTTTCTACATAACCTCCTAACCTTTCAGTCCATCCGGACAAGTTTGCGTTTCAGAAAACACCCTATTTCCAGCACTAGTTTGACACGGACTTCCACATCGGGCACCCTTTCACCTTTTCCACCTTATTTCCGCCTACGCATCCCCCAAAGGAGATGGAGCAGCTACACCGTCTGGACCCAAAATGTGTGCTCTCATACTATCTAGATTGCACACAACAGTTCCTGGTGGATGAACAACTTTTAGTCTGTCACGTGTTTGCTGAAAAGTGAAGGCCGGTACACGAGCAGACCATCTCTCTGTGTGTTGTCTGGTGTATGAAGGCTTGGTACCCCTTCCCAAATACGTAGACTCCTGTTGGGCTGAAGGCCCATTCCACTGGGGCCACGGTGGCTACTACTGCCCTGGGTCTGGGAGTCCCCTTGCAGAACATTTGTCAGGCAGCTACGTGTGGAAAACACTACTGCCTGGACAGCCAAGTCCAGAGGGATGTCTTATTTGGCCATTCTGTCCTCCTGGATTTTCTTGTGTGATTATTGGTTTCAAGACCCACCACAGGCATTGGTCTTGCTGGGGTATGTATTCCAAGGTAGGAATCTGATACAGACTACTGTTTCTTACAGATTTTTCGTTACAAAAGGTAAGTAACTTGTTCATACTGTTAAGTATATCTGCTGTAGGAGCATAGATGATGTGTCCTTGCTGTGATGAGAGGGTTTCCCATGTACGCACACCATGCTACTTGTGCTAATGATCCGCCCAAATGTGTGATGGCATCATACACAAATTGTCACTAAGACAAATTTATGCTGTCTGATGATGTCCATGTTTGACTATTGGAAATGTCACACCGCAAAGAGAATATGTCTGATCAGTGCAAATGATGGCACATGTGATGTGGGTGTGTGCATTGCTGTCAGCTGTCTGGAGGTGCAGACAACCTCCTAATGCAAATCATGTGACGTGTGTGACTGACGTGATACATTGTCCTGCTCACTCAGACCTTCCCATCAGATCATTTGTATGCATGTCATATCCATTCCACAAACCACAGGTCTTGTACTTTTCATGGAGGAGTGGCTGCCAGCTGTCACATGTTTCCTGTGTGTGTAGCCCACGCCACACTCACAATTGTATTGATGTGTTTAGCAGTGTTGCTTGTGCCATGTACATTGTAATTTTCTTTGTCTGACAGTTGTACACAATTTTTCTCCTGAATATGTTTTGCAGGGCAGCCCCTCTTGAAAGCCCGTTGCCAGACTTGGATGCCATGAGGGAACGTGATTGCATATGGCGTTACCGCTTCCCAGGACAGTTGATTCAGGACCTGACGGACAGACTGGAAGCACACCTGCAACCACGACACAGGTATCCAACTGCGCTGACACCCAAGGTAAAGGTGATGGCGGCACTACATTTCTTTGCCACAGGTACGTTCCAATTTACCATAGCTGATGTGGGAGGGATGTCACAGACAATGCTCAGCCGGGTATTAAGTGATGTATTGGATGCAATGTTGCTGCACATTGATGAATTCATCACATTCCCTACTCCTGAACAGTTGACAGATGTCAAGGGGGAATTCTATGCCCTGGGACGCATGCCACATGTAATTGGTGCAATTGAGGGTACAAATGTTACTCTGGTGCCACCACAGGCTCAGGAGCAAGCGTACCGCAACCGGAAACACTACCTCTCGATAAATGCCCCTGGTGGTGTGTCTTGCCAACATGCTTATCTCACATGTTTGTACTCGTTTTCCAGGATCGTGCCACGATGCATTCATCATGAGGCGTAGCAGGATACCACAGATGATGCTGCACCACCCCCTTTTGTACCGCTTTTGGCCGCCATAAGTGTGGCAGGGTAAGCTCAGACATGAGTCCCTTGCTCACTTTGCCACTGGATTCAAGCAAGCCGGGCTGAAGACAGCTGGAATGCCAGAAACTGGTCCTCGGAAGCTTGTTTCCGGTCCAGGGAAGACATGGCTTGACAGTTCGGGCTGGACTGTTCCCATGAGGCACAGGGTCAGACTGATTTGCATATAGCCATGTCTGAACTGGGGTGGCAGAGTGGGCTAAAGAACGGTGATGGATTTAACCCAGATCTTTTGACTGGGTGTGAGTGTTTGATTGATTCAGATGCTCCGTCCATAACCACCCCCTTTTGTACCGCAGCTGCACAGCCATCGGGCATGTCTAGTTGGTGGGTATACTCTGTTAGCCATGTATGTCAGTATGTCATTACTTCATGAACGGAATCATATTACACACCCATTTCCATGAGGTCAATTTGCAGGAGACACAGGATATCCAAACATGCTGTGGCTAATGACTCCCCTACGCAATCCCAGGACAGCTGCAGACCAGCGGTACAACAATGCTCATGGGAAGACCAGGCGGGTGATTGAGCGTACATTTGGACTCCTGAAGAGCAGGTTCAGGTGCCTGGACAAGACAGGCGGAGCACTCCAATACACCCCACTCAAGGTGTGTAACATCTTCATTGTGTGCTGCATGCTACACAACATGGCAGTGAAGAAGGCTGTGCCACTCATCCTAGATCCTGATGAGCTGGACCATCCGCCCGTTGAGGATGAAGGCCTTGCCCAGGATGCAAGTGACGAGGAGGTTGAAGATGATATCCGGAGTCACCTCATCCGCAACTTCCTTTCATGATGGTGAGTCATAGGTGAATTTTGTCCAAACCTCAACTATAGAGTTGCATGGGTAGCATGCTGTGTATGCAGCTGACTGTATGCAATGTCACTTTGATGTTTGATGTGCAGTGTCACACAGGTGCAGATGTAATGCAACACACATACGTGCTATGTGTGTACTTGGAATGTACAAGTGTACTACAACATCAGGCTACTTAACATGACTATGTCAGAATGACATTCAACAGGACTTGACCCCTTGTGTGCCTCTCATCCCACAGCTCTCCCTGCCTGTTGTCCGATGGTGCCATCTTGGTCAGCCTGCTATTGCTCATTATGATTGCAACGTCAGCCGAATCAACGGAGCATGCATGGACATGTTGAGAAGTCTAATTGGGTAAGGACTCGTATGAGGCTGTTTAGCGTTGGTATGTTTTCAATAGTGTGGTACATGTTCTTGCGCATGTTGTTTGACCATGCATACATGTAACAACATCATGTTTCCTATTACATGTAGGCCCACTCCCATGACAGGATAGTCACCCCACCTGACAGTCATCTGTAGTTGTTTTAGATTCTGATGGAAGCATCAATGTGGGTTGACATTGACACTGAGACATTGCATATACCATGCTTTGACATTGTGTGGGAGGTCACAACCACAGACTCTGTGGGGGATTGCAGCCTCACTGTGTGCATTACAATGTATCTAGATCATCACCTCTACCTTGTGGACCAGTCCAGTTTGGTTCATAGCAACCATGTTGTGTAGGTGTGGCCCAGTGTATGTTCCACATGTTAAGACAACTGTCCTGTGATTCTGTTCGCATGGATGCATTACCCCTTGTTGCAGTATGTCATGTCGCTGTTGTGTCGTTACCTCAGTGCAGGTTGTGAATACCGCTATACCAGCCTTCACAGTGAGTATAAGTTCTGTTTACATTGACCTGATGCCATGTATGTTGGGCTGATGACATCACAATGGTATGCTGATGCACATGGTAAATATTCTGTAGCACCAGTGGGGTGCGTTCATTCACATGATTCTCTTGTCCCGTGCAGCATTTCTGTGCGATGGTCGGGTTCTTTATGTGGCTTGGCTCCTCATTGATTGGTGTTGACTATTATTCCACCAGCTTGTCATGTTTAGCATAGTGAGGCACAGTTGCTAGAGCAAAATACTGGCTACAGAGTGTCTGTATTGCAATTAGGTAATTATCTTCCTCATCATATGTGATGCTGACAGCTGTTGTGGGTGATGTACAGTTTGCCCTCATGGCCCTTACGGGTACACATGAAAATATACAGATATTACACTTAGCGTAAGTACCACTTCCATATGTTTACATGTGTTTGCAGGGGACACAACATCATACACTGTGAATTAGTTTTTGTCAACATAGATCTCATTGCATCGTAGCAGACTTGTGACCTTTACACAAGACTCAAATAGGTGACAGACTGTCCTAGGTTTCATGTGTCCGTGTTACGGCATCTTCTCTTATGTGATAGTTCACATACCTGAGGACACAGTTGTAGGTACTCCCAACGTGGCCACCTAGCTTTATAGCCCTGATCTATACACCTCCAAGTGACTCTCCTGTGCCTGTCAGTAATTGCAGTTTTGTGAGGCAAACCCCCCTCCAGCATTTACTAACCATCACAGGTGTGTGTTTACATCCATGTATCTAGTTGTTAGAATATTGTTACCTATGTGTGTCCTCATCCAGACTCATATCCAAGTATATGAATGGCTACAGTTTGTTACGTACTCTTGCATTTCATACATTGGCACACACATATTCTTTATACTGTGGGTACAGGATGACTACACAAATGCGTCTGATGAAATTTATATTTATTAGGTGATCTTGTGCAGGAAACGTGAGTAGGTGCTGTACAGGAAGGGGGGGAATCCAAATTTCACTGCTGGAGATGAGATGCCTTACAGTTTGGGTCAAAAGCGTGGAGCCCACAGTGCTTGGCATCATTTGGCAGAATGTGACCAGCAAGTCCATGTGGGAGAGTCTGATGGGTGATGCTGTTGCACCCAAGGGCATTATGCCAGGTCAGGTGTCCTGGGAGTTGTGCATGACCCACTGCCTCTCAAAGTCTTAGCCGTGGACGACCCTTCTTCCTTGGGGGACCCTCACGTGCAGGCATGGACGATGCATGGGATGCTACGTCAGACAGTTCCTCCTCCTCCTCCTCCCTCCCTGTGGCTGGTGTTGCACTGTGCCTTGATGTTTGTGGCCTGGTGACACAGGGAGGGTGCTGCATGTTGCCAGAAATCTGACGTAGCGATTGACTCATGTCCGATGCACCGTCAGGAGCTCAGCCAGTGTTGCCTCCACCCGTCCATAATGTCGATGTTGCCTGTAATGTTGCTCAGCCTGCTGTTGTTTGAGCTCGGTGAGGGCCTCCACTACCTGGCTAACCTCCCTGGTGTCCCGCTGGTATGCCTTCAGGATGTTACTCAGTTCAGTCACACCGGGCCCTGCAGCTGACTGGCCAGAATCTCGCCTCCGCCTTGCGCCACTCCCACCACCCTGACCCACATGAGCACGGCTTGCACTTGTGGGCACATCCGATCGACGGGACTCCCGAGTGCTGGCAGGGTGGATGTTGTCTGCCACCTCCAGGGTGCCCGTCAAAGGCTGTCCCTCATTTTCAGACTGGCTCTCTGGTGGATCCCGGGTCAAGTCTGGTTCCCCAGATGATTGTTGTCCCCCTTCCATATTACGAGACATCTGCTTGACCCTCCCCGAATGCATCCTCCCTCTGCTGAATTCTTCTCTCTCCTCGGGTACGGTGCCTGGCTCTTTTAAGGAGGCCGTTCTTGTGCCTCTTCTGAAGAAGCCTGGGGCTGATTCTTCGGTCCCAGCTAATTACCGACCCATTTCCCTCCTCCCCTACCTCTCCAAAATTCTGGAAGCCCACGTCACTGCCAGCCTCTCACAGTTCGTCGAAAGCTCGAACTTCCTGGAGGCCAATCAGGCCGGCTTCAGACCCGGCCACTCCACGGAGGCAGTCATCCTGGCCGTGCTCGACGCTCTGAGAGGCAATGCTGACAAGGGCATCCCCCAAGCCCTGGTATTGTTAGATCTGTCGGCCGCGTTCGACACGGTGGATCACGACATCCTTATCCGCCGGGTCGAACAAGCCGGCCTCCAGGGTCCGGCGCTGGCCTGGGTCCACTCCTTCCTGTCCGGCAAGTCTCAGTCGGTCAGTCTGGGCACCTTCCGTGGACCCAAAGTACCTTCCCCCTGTGGTGTCCCCCAGGGTTCCTCTTTGTCCCCCCTCCTTTTCAACCTCTATCTTCGCCCCCTTCTTCTCTCTCTGAGGCAGTGGGACGTCACCGTCTTCAACTACGCTGACGACCTACAACTCATCTTCCCTCTCTCCACCCCCTCCGCTGTCTCCAACTTTCACGCTGTCATGTCTCACATTCTCCTCTGGATTAGCCAAAACCAGCTCAAATTGAACCCTGGAAAGACGGAGCTCCTTCTTCCAGGCAAGAGCTCCATCCATTGGGGTCCACACTTCTGGCCCACAGGGCTTGGCCCTCCCCCCGCCCCTGTGGCATCCGTAAAGAGTCTGGGAGTCATCATCGACTCCGAACTCTCACTCAAGGCCCAGGTGGGGGCGGTGGTCTCCTCCTGTATGCACCAGCTCCGCAGGATCAGGAAGGTCGCTTCTCTCCTGTCCCCCAAAGTTTTGCTCCAAGTCATCCTGGCCTTGGTCCTCTCCCGCTTGGACTTCTCGAATTCCTTATATTATGGTCTGCCCAAAACCTTGCTCTATAGGCTGCAGATCGCTCAGAACCAAGCGGCGCGACTGGTCTTCAGGATTCCAAAATGGCAGTCGGCCAAGCCTCTCCTTGCCAAACTGCACTGGCTCCCAGTCAATCTTAGGGCAGCCTTTAAGATCGGCTGCTTAGTATTCAAGTCCCTGACTGGTCCCTCTCCTAGGTTTCTGAAATCCCTTATCACTCCGTACTGCCCTCCGCGTAATCTCAGATCCTCCCATCTTCATCTCCTGGCCACCCCCTCCTTCAAACTCGCGAGGGTTGGAGGTCGGAGCTTCTCACATCTTGCCCCTACACTCTGGAACTCTTTTCCCCTTTCTCTCAAATCTGTCAACTCACTCATCCTTTTCCGCAAGTCTCTCAAAACTTGGCTTTTCCCCCAATCTGGTTAATCTTTAATCTGCTATCTCACTGAACCCCAATCAGCGCCAGGAAACTCACGGTGACAGTGCGCTTTAAAAGAACCTCCTAACATAACATAACATAACATCATGGGCAGGGCTCTGACCTGTGTGCTGGGATGTGGTGGGAATGGGTCCGGTGGTTGGCACAGATGTAGCTGGTACAGTTGCGGAATCCACTCAGAGTGATAGTGATCCCTAGAGTGATGGGGAACACACAGTGTTGTTTAAATGCCCCTCACACACCAACAGGCCCCTTGGTGTCATGCTTCATCATCGGGGCCTTCGCACCCCTCTACGGGATGCGGCGTGCTACGACTCGCGGATACGCAGGAGCACTTGAAGTGAACTATGTGTGGGGGTGTGTGTTTTATACAAAGGTGTGAGTGAGGTGAGGTGAAAGAAGTGAACGATTAAAAAATACCTGGCACGTGGGAAAAAAATTACTTTATTAAATCCTCGGCTGGTATTATTAAAATAAAAGTGCAGGGCGTGGTTTAGATAGATACGTATTAGGGTATCCAGACCACTGTATCAAAAAGTCAACATGTTTCGGAGGTCAAAGCCCCCTTCTTCAGGACAAGGGTTGCATTAATCAATTTACCGGCACTAATTACCCACAGGCACAACATATATAAGGGCTTTGAATTCTTCGTAGCTCACTTCATCGGAGCCGCGTTGAGGGAAGGCAGGCGATTAGCTGTTGCAGTAACCGTGAGTTATAGACCATTGAGAGAAGCAGTTGTTCTCTGTACTATTGGCGCATTGATTACGAAGTTTTCCAACTGAACCCCTGATATTGATTTTTTAGGTTTTCTGATTAGAAAGGAAGGATTCCCCAATATACGCTTAGGCTCATGAAGTCCTGTAATTGGGAACTTTAAGTAAGACTTTTATTCCTTTATGCTTGCTCTCCTTCCATCTGAGCAGAGAGTAATTTTGGTGTTGTGTGTGTCTCTATGTGTATGTAGTGTCCTTTTTCTTTTTCCTTTCCAGGGTCCCATTATTTTTGGTTCAACCTGATGTTTTTTCAGAGAAGCTTGTTTCTTCTCCTTTAGCCTGTTAATTATAGATCTGTATGTTTATCTATGATTTTGTCTCCACAGGTTCTTACGCCAATTGGGCGCAACGACATTCACTAACATATAACATTGTTAGGAACATTACACATTGTGGTAATTTTTATTAACACTTTTACATTTTACATGTGAGTAAGGGGAGGGTAAGTGCATTAACCCTTGTCCTGAAGAAGGGGGCTTTGACCTCCGAAACATGTTGACTTTTTGATACAGTGGTCTGGATACCCTAATACGTATCTATCTAAACCACGCCCTGCACTTTTATTTTAATAATACCAGCCGGGGATTTAATAAAGTAATTTTTTTCCCACGTGCCAGGTATTTTTTAATCGTTCACTTCTTTCACCTCACCTCACTCACACCTTTGTATAAAACACACACCCCCACACATAGTTCACTTCAAGTGCTCCTGCGTATCCGCGAGTCGTAGCACGCCGCATCCCGTAGAGGGGTGCGAAGGCCCCGATGATGAAGCATGACACCAAGGGGCCTGTTGGTGTGTGAGGGGCATTTAAACAACACTGTGTGTTCCCCATCACTCTAGGGATCACTATCACTCTGAGTGGATTCCACTTTGTTTATTCATATGACCCGGGAGACTGAATCCACTGACTCTCTCTCTCCCCCCTCCTGTTAAAATTTGCTGGTACAGTTGCTTCAGGGGTTTGGGATCCAGAGGGGCCAGGTTGGTTGGGGTCATCCACAGTGGGTTGAGTGGGTCGCTGTCGGTGGGGTGAGGGTCCTGCTGAGCCTGGGACTGGGATCCTTCTCCCCCCTGGTTGGGGGTGGTTTCCACACGTTGCCCTGTGTGTGTGAGGGACAGACACAGTTAATTCACTATCATGAAACATAATGATTTTTTATCCATTACCTGCATCACAGTTCCACAAGCTTGACATTGTTTTTATTGTTCATGTGTGTATGTAGTGGTGGCAAATTGACATGTACTCATGGATTTTTTAATTCTTCAAATTCTCTTGACAATGAGTGACACACCCATTGCTGTGTCTTGTATTGCCAGCAAAACACATATACAGCAATGCTCTGTTTCACGCAACATTCAGGATACAGTGTCAATCCTTATGCCTGCGTGAAGCATGCACAGAGTTTAGATGCAGCAGGTTCATGTAAGAGACAGAGTTGAATTTTTACTGATAAATTACAGTACTTTGGATAGTTGTTGCTGTTCTGTGATGGGCAAGCCATGCCAACTGCCCTGGACCTGTACACCCACTTCTAGATCATGGCTTTAGGACATGGCACTTGTCCTAGATGCATCACCTTGCCAATACCCATGTCCATGTTGGTACTTAAGTGCATGCACAACGTTCATATGATGGGGCAAGTGCATTGTGTGAGAGGCACAATGGACTTGAGCATCTGCACTCTGCATGTTATAGTTGTATGTGTATTCATATGAGAGAGTGTTTAGTTGTGGTACATGACCATTGTGACAGTGTAGCACTCCATTGCCTGTCCCCATGGGATTAGTTTCTGTGCGGGGTGTGTGTGACAGGCCATGCTAGTAGTTAGAATGTGATTTGCAAGCTTCCATCCTTTGTGGTTTGGCTGTGCCCTCAAGAGACCTGCTACCTTGATAGTGGTTGAGGGTTCCTGCACAGGATGTCTGACCTTGTCCTGGTGTTTTTGTTTGCAATGTTCACAGGAGGGCCTTGTTCTGCCTACACCAGGGCCCATTGTCTACTACAGAGCTTTACAAACTGTGTGTCCTGAGACAGTACTGTGTCACCTGCAAATGCTGGGTGTGTCGCAGGCAGTTGGCACATTACTGCTGGCAATTGAGTAACATCCCTAGACACTCTGGTCTATGGTCTTTAATAGACCTATGAAGTGCTCGGGTGTGACTCTGTGTGTGCCCAGGTCACTGGGGTGAGTTGACCGTGGGAGGATAACTGAAGGTGGAATACAGAGGGAGGAGGGTGACAGGGTGTGTAAGCCAGACCTTGGTAGGGAGACAGACAGAGGGAGAGTGAGGGGGACGGAGATAGAGGGGGAAGGAGACAGAGGGACGGAGACAGAGGTTGACAGACACAGGGAGACTGTCGGAGGGAGGGAGACAGACAGATGGAGGAGGGCAACAGAGGGATGGAGACAGGTGGTTTGGCCTCGCTCGCTTGCCACACTGCCTTACTGTGTCACCAAATGATGCATCTCCAAAACGTGTCTCAACAACATGAAAAGATTAGATTTCTGTGATCTACTATCTTGTCTGTACTTTCACACTCCCTGTGCATTCAGAATGGTGCTTGTGTGTGTACCTGGGACATATGGGATGAGAGCAGCCTCCTACCCTACAGTTTCCACCCTTTCAGCCTCCCCCTTGCAACTACCCCATACAGTTTGGCACTGTTGTGACTCATGGCCACCCATCCCCATACTGCTGGGCACTGTAGTAAGTTCCACCATGTTACATGTGTTTGTTGTGTACTCACCAGGCTCAATGACTCCTTCTATTCCGTGTACTCCCACCGGTGGCAGCAGGGTCATGACTTTCTCCTCCCAGGGATGGTATACTGGAGGTCTGCGGGGACCACCACCGCCAGTGTGGTGTGCAGCGGCGTAGTCCTGGTCCATCTTCTTCTTGACCATCCTCCGCAAATCATACCACCTGGACTGGCATTCCTGCCTGGTGCGCCTGATGGGTGCAACAGCATTGACCTTGTTAACGATCCTCTCCCACATGCAAGTTTTGTCAGCCATGCTGGTCTGTCTGACCAATGCCCCAAACAGTTGTGGATCGACTAGGATGACTTCATCTGTAAGGATCTCATTTTCTGGGTTAGTAAACTTTGGATTCTTTGGTGTGGTCATGGTGTGGGGTGTATGTGATTTAGAGGGTGATGGTGTGTATGTAAGAGGGTGTGTGGGTCTGATTGTGAAGGGATGGTGTGGGTGTAGATGTGATGGGTTGTATGTGTGCAGGTTAATGGGTGCAGTTGGTGAAGTGCTAGCAGGCTCTTCTTTTTGCAAGTAGGTATGTTGCAAAGGATGTTGGGTTGTATGTGTGTACCCTTTTATTGGTCCATTTGTGGGTGTGGCTTAGTTTGAATTGGTGGTGTGTGTGTTATATGGGGTGGGTGTGACTTGTGCTCTCTGTTTGGCTGTTTCGATGTGGACAGAAGTTTATTTGTCAATGGTGTGTACACAGGAGACATGTTTAGTGGTGTTGTGCGACTCGTTTCAATAGTCCTTGTTCTGGTTTAGGGGTTTGCGTTATGTGTGCGTGTGGTGTTTGTGCGTGCGGGTGACTTGTATGGGCCGTTGGGGGTGTGGGGGGTTCGCGTTCGCTTGAGGGGGTGTGCGTGTGGTGTTTGTGCGTGCGGGTGACTTGTACGGGCCATTGGGGGTGTAGGCGGGTTGGCGGTCGCTTGATCGGGGTGTGTGCGTGTCAGACTTGTGCGTGCGGGTGACTTGTATGGGCCGTTGGGGGGGGGTTCGCGTTCGCTTGAGGGGGGTGTGCGTGTAGAGTTTGTGCGTGCGGGTGACTTGTACGGGCCGTTGGGGGTGTGGGGGGTTTGCGTTCGCTTGAGGGGGGTGTGCATGTGGTGTTTGTGCGTGCGGGTGACTTGTACAGGCTGTTGGGGGTGTGGGGGGTTGGTCGTCGCTTGATCGGGGTGTGTGCGTGTCGGACTTCTGCGTGGAAGTGACTTGTACGGGCTGTTGAGGGGGGGTTCGGGTTCGCTTGAGGGGGGTGTGCGTGTGGTGTTTGTGCGTGTGGGTGACTTGTACGGGCCGTTGGGGGTGTGGGGGGTTCGCGTTCGCTTGAGGGGGGGGTGCGTGTGGTGTTTGTGCGTGCGGGTGACTTGTACGGGCCATCGGGGGTGTGAGGGGTTGACGGTCGCTTGATCGGGGTGTGTGCATGTCGGACTTGTGCGTGTGGGTGACGTGTACGGGCCGTTGGAGGGGGGGTTCACGTTCGCTTGAGGGGGATGTGCGTGTGGTGTTTGTGCGTGTGGGTGACTTGTATGGGCTGTTGGGGGTGTGGGGGGGTTCATGTTCGCTTGAGGGGGGTGTGCATGGGGTGTTTGTGCGTGCGGGTGACTTGTACGGGCCGTTGGGGGTGTGGGGGGGTTGGCGGTCGCTTCATTGGGGTGTGTGCGTGTCGGACTTGTGCATGCGGGTGACTTGTACGGGCCATTGGGGGGGTTCGCGTTCGCTTGAGGGGGGGTGTGCGTGTGGTGTTTGTGCATGCGGGTGACTTGTACAAGCCGTTGGGGGTGTGGGGGGTTCACGTTCGCTTGACGGGGGTGTCCGTGTGGTGTTTGTGCGTGCGGGTGACTTGTACGGGCCGTTGGGGGTGTGGGGGGGTTGGCGGTCGCTTGATCGGGGTGTGTGCGTGTCGGACTTGTGCGTGCGGGTGACTTGTACGGGCCGTTGGGGGGTTCGCGCTCGCTGCAGGGGGGTGTGCGTGTGGTGTTTATGCGTGCGGGTGACTTGTACAGGCCGTTGGGGGGGGTTTGCGTTCGCTTGAGGGGGGGTGTGCATGTGGTGTTTATGCGTGCGGGTGACTTGTACGGGCCGTTGGGGGTGTGGGGGGTTGGCGGTCGCTTGATCGGGGTGTGTGCGTGTCGGACCTGTGCATGCGGGTGACTTGTACGGGCCGTTGGGGGGGTTCGCATTCGCTTGAGGGGGGTGTGCGTGTGGTGTTTGTGCGTGCGGGTGACTTGTACGGACCGTTGGGGGTGTGGGGGGTTCGCATTCGCTTGAGGGGGGTGTGCGTGTGGTGTTTGTGCGTGCGGGTGACTTGTACGGGCCATTGGGGGTGTGGGGGGGTAAACGGTCGCTTGATCGGGGTGTGTGCGTGTCGGACTTGTGCATGCGGGTGACTTGTACGGGCCGTTGGAGGGGGGTTCGTGTTCGCTTGAGGGGGGGGTGTGCGTGTGGTGTTTGTGCGTGCGGTTCACTTTTACGGGCCGTTGGGGGTGTGGGGGGTACGTGTTCGCTTGAGGGGGGTGTGCATGTGGTGTTTGTGCGTGCGGGTGACTTGTACGGGCCGTTAGGGGTGTGTGGGGGTTGGCGGTCGCTTGATCGGGGTGTGTGCGTGTCGGACTTGTGTGTGCGGGTGACTTGTATGGGCCGTTGGGGGGGTTCGTGTTCGCTTGAGGGGGGAGTGTGCGTGTGGTGTTTGTGCGTGCGGGTGACTTGTACAAGCCGTTGGGGATGTGAGGGGTTCGCGTTCACTTGAGGGGGTGTGTGCGTGTGGTGTTTGTGCGTGTGGGTGACTTGTACTGGCCGTTGGGGGGGTCGCGTTCGCTTGAGGGGGTGTGTGCGTGTGGTGTTTGTGCATGCGGTGACTTGTACGGGCAGTTGGGGGGGGTCGCGTACGCTTCATCGAGGGGTACACGAGTGGTATGTGTCGCTGCCGCTTCCTGTGAGGAGATGTTTCCGTACGAATCAATCTTCATGCGCGACTACTTTGGGCCGTACGAATCGCGTACAGGCTTTCCGCACCGGATCGTACTAGTGTGGTTGTACGGCATGTTTACTAATCGTACGGAAGGATTTCCGAATCTAATTCGTACGGGTCTCCGACTTTGATTCGTACGGTTCGATGATTTTCGTACGGTACTCGACGGAAATAAATCGTACTAGGCAGGTCGGACGGTACTTTCCCATTCATACGGATTCAGTTACGAATACGAATCGTAAGGCGGAATTTTTTTCCGGATCGGAATCGGCCCCATAGTATGTAGAGTTTACTACTGGGCAGTCCTTCATGCTTGTGAGCGCTCTCCTTTCTGGCATTGCAAACTTGAGCGCTATGCATAGGATTAAAAGACCGTCATTCTTGTGAGCGCTCTCTTTTCAGACATTGTGATTTAGCGAGCAATTCACAGGGTTAATTCCCAGCATCATTCTTCTTCAAGAGTCGCAGTGAATTTTCAGTTGGCAGTCTACCCCAGTTCACGACGCACGTAGCAGGTTCCAGTATGTAGATAAAAAAATATATATTTTTTTGCTTACCACCTTTAATGTTCTGCTACAACGAAACTCCATAGAGACTTCTTTATTCAAGGGTCTATTGATCCCAGAGAGAGGCTAAGGTTCACACTCAGACAGGTAATGATTAAAGGGAGGATAAGTAATATAAGGTTCTAGTCTAGGGTTGCCAGAACTTAGTAATTGTATGTTTACTGTTTCAGGTGAAGCGTTCATCTCCCAAGAATAGAGGTGAAGACACCAGTGTGGCAGTCTCTCTGTTTTTCTCCTCCACTTCCCCTTTCCCCCTCGCCTCTGAGACTAGAGAGATCTGGCTCAGCGGAGTAGGGGAGTTGGGAGATTAGCTTCATACCTCCGGCCAGACGCTCCCACAGCATTCTGGAATTCCAGGTACTGAGTCTTGTCACCCCCCTTTCCTTTAAATCCCACTCCTAAACAATATTTTTCAAACTTAAATTAAATATTTTAATAATATTCCATTTTTAAAGAAATCAATATTATTATATAAAATAAGTATTACTTTTCTTTAAAGTATTTAATAATCTGGCATTTAAAAAAAATTATACCCCAGTATTAATACACTTCCCCACCCATAACCCCTGTATTCCTTAATTCTTGTCCCTAGAAATTATTTAACACATTAAAATTAGATATATTATTATATTTTTAGATTGATATATATATTTTACATAATTATTTTCAAAACTCTAGCATAAAAAATGTAAACTTAGTATTAAAAATGTTCACCACCCTTATCCCCTATATCTCTTACATCAGCTGCTAAATACATTTTTCTTTATATTAATTCAAATATTTTGAATATGTTTTCAAATATTCAATATTAAAATAAGCAATGTATTTATTTTAATTATAATTAATACACTACCATTTTAAAATTAAAATTAATACATGAGTATTATTACGCTTGCTCACCCATAGTCCATTTATCCCTTGCAGCCCGTCCCTAAATATTATTTTACAAATTAATATTAAGTATAATAATATTTGTTTTATTTTTTAAGTATATAGTAAAATATATTTTTTTTAATACTCTTAGATTTAAAATAATCTGATTATTAATACACTGCACCACCTTTAGCACCTATATCACTTACATACCAGTTCTAAAATATTTTCCAAGAATTCAATTAAATCGTTTTTCGATTTTTCATTCATACCATCATTAATATATGAAATACAGATTTCTGTTTTGAAAAACTCTACCAATACTAACATCCTTTACTTCCCGCTCCTAAAAAATATTTTACTCATTAATTTTTGTATTTCAAAATATGTTTTAAATATTTAAGATCATCAATACCCCTTTTTAGAATGTCAAAATACTGACCCACTACTTACCAATATTTGCTATAATGTATAGTAAGACATGTGCGGTAAAGGAATGCATGGTAAAGACATGCGTCGTCATAGTGTGTGCGTGGTGAAGGCATCCATGGTGAAGCCACATGCGTTGTAAAGACTTCGGGCCAGATGTATCAACATTGCATTTTGCGATTCTATAACAGCAAATTTTACAGATTCGCTATTATAGGATCGCAAAATGCAATGTATGTAGGTTTCACAAAAGAAATAGCGATTCCTACATATTCCTTAATAGCGAATCGAAAATTGCGATTCGCTATGAAGGAATGCCTTCCCATTCATTCCTACGAGCCTAGAGGCCCATAGGAATGAATGGGAAGGCATTTGCAATTTGCGATTACTAATGTGGTAATTGTAGATTGCAAATGCAATTTCAAGGGTGATAGGGGGCCAAAAGGCTACCCTGATGCACCCCCAAAAGTGTCATGTGTGCACATGTGGGGCAAACACATGCCCTAAAGGCCATGTGTATGCCCCACATGGCACTTGGAAAAATGCAATTTTGTACATTTTTCTAAGGATTTTCAAATTACCACCAACTTGAAGATGGTGGTAATTTGTGTTTCCTTAATGCAAAGTCTCATTCTGAGAATGCTTCTTGGATTGCATTTAGGGAATCGCAAATTGTGATTCCCTAACTGCATTTGCAAAATAGGCAATCGCAAAAATCGTGATTACCTATTTTGCGAATGCCTTTTGGATGATACATCCCAAGAGGTTTTTTACCGGTCGCAAACAGGCCACGTTTGCGACCGGTAAAAGCCTTGATACATCTGGCCGTTTGTGGTAATGGCATTGCATGGTTAAGACTGCGTGGTAAAGGCTGTTGCCAATCTATGACACCAACCATACATGGTATGCGTCTCATGCCCATAAAACGTAGCCTTAGGGCCTTATTTTGGGTGTGGCGGTCCCAAGATCGTCGTACCCCTGGTGGCGGTCTGACCACTGCAACCTTGGCTGTCCGAACCGCCCGATTGTGAGTATGACAGTCCGACCTCCACCAACCTGACACAAGACCTCCACCACCGCCAGGTTCCTAGATCCTGGAAGGGTGTCTTCGAGGAAAACGGTTGCCTGCGGCCCCTGTACTGCTGCTGGCACTGCCATGCAGATTACGACCTGCCTTTCAGACGAGCTGCGTATGGCGGGGACCCTTCTATGAATCGGTTGGTGGAAAGGCAGAGAAAGGGACCCCAAACATGGTCCTTGGGGTATTAGCCCATGGAGTGTGTGCATGGGGAAAAATGTTGTGCCCCTGCTGCTTACACTGTTGTGGGCACACTGTGTGCCATGCACTACATGGTGCATGGCACACAGTGCACCGATGTGCAAGTGGAGCTGCCACAGCAGCAGTATCTGCTTCAGGCTCTTTATGAGCCGAAGCATGCCACCGCCTTTGCACCACCGATACAACACCGTCAGCTGGGTGGTGTTGTCGTTATACAACGGTCTGGATTCCGGTAGCTTGTTTGGCGGCATCCCGACCACCGTAATGGCAGTCCGGAGGTCAGACCACCAATCTCCAATCAGGCCCTTAATATTGTTCAGCATTATTCACAAAAAATTGGGTGTAGTCATTCATACATCTGAGCATAACATTTAAGGGCGTGATTATGACTTTGGAGGTCTTCCAGCCGGACTGCAGCAGTGGCGTTCAGAGGAAGGCCACCAAGCCCGCGGTATCTCGCTTGCCCAATTACGATATTGTACCTGGACTAACAGGGCAGTGGTAGCGGTCCCACGGTGGCAGCATGCTTTGGCTGAGTAATACCGCCAGCAGTCATGCCACCGCCATGGGACGGCTGCCATGTCAGGTGCACTGTACCGGATACACATTGCACAAACCATGGTGCAATTCTAGGGGAGCACTGCATGTGCATCACCAAATGCACCCCATGAGCAGATTCACCCGGTGGCCATGTCAGGGCCCCCTTCCCTGGCATTTTGCCACCCTCTTCATGGTGGGGTCCCTGCCAAGAAATGGGCAGTGCAAAGGCAGATTGTAATCTGCTTGGTGGTGCCGGCATTGGCACAGTCAGCATTTCCAGCCCTTCTCACCACAGCCACTGCCATGGGATCCTGGAAACCCCGAAGTTGACAGTGATGTGGCAGTTCCACCATCATAATTGGGTGGGAGGCCTTACACTATGGCGGCGGTCGGACCACCATCCACAGTAAAGTGATCCCAGGGCCGCGGTACTCGTAATTAGGCCCTAAGACTTTGTTGAGAACATCTTAAAAAGTTGGCTGAAACATGCAATTGGAATATCTAACTGGGGATTGGAAGGAGCCAGTAGCAGAAATGCAACACTACCATCATTGTAATATTAGATGAGATGGTAATCTGAATTCTGATGTTTGGCAAAAGCTCAGATTAAAGTTGTTATGCCAAAGCCCCAATTGTGTTACGTTTCTGCTTGTACTTCTGTCATGCATGGTCTCTAGATCCAGATGTGGTTTGTGCAGCATTCATTTTGTTGACATATCCCTGTCTGTCTTGCAGGGGGTGACTGATTGACATATCTGCAACATTTGAGTGCAATGTGTAAATGTTTTAGGTTCACACAAGTTTGATGGATGTATTAAAATGATAATATATTTAGGCACATATGTAAATACAGACATATAACTTTGAAAGAATGAGAATATTTTATGACATTTGTTACATGGTCTCAAAATAGTTTTAATATACATAAATATATTTTACTTAATGATATTTGTCAAAACTCAAGCACATTAGGCAGATTTTTTTTTGCAATAATCTTTTTTCTCTCCATAAAACTTATTTAAAAGTAAGCCGTTACATCCAGATTTTTTATATTTTTTTTAAAAAGTATGGTTTACCAAATATACCATTGCAGTATTTTTCCATCATTTTCCATCATTTTTGGAAACATTTATCAAAGTTGACATATGTTACATGGAGTAAGGTGTATATCTATTGATTATAATTGGAATATCACAGATGATGGATGCGCCAGTCAAAAATGTGCTACAGGTCTGCCATATTGTCAAGCATGCCCTATGTTGACCAATGGCGGACCCAGCATAGTGGATGCATGACATCATGGACGACAGATTAGGAAGTATCTACTTATATTATTATGACATTGCAGTTGGGATATCTGTCACATTAATGATGGAGTATCCCTAAAAAAACTAGAAACCAGGCCCTTTGTCAAGTGGAGCATGTAAAATGTGTTGGATATGCTCATGACTGTATTAAACATGATGAGTTGCCACTATTGAGCTATTGTAAATATTCTGTGACATTGATAGTATCCCTTGGCCATTACCTGAGGGTTCATTTTGTATTGACATCCTGGAGCTGGGCAAGTTTACAAACACACTGTTGTCTCTTAGGCAGCTTAGTGTCAAGAGCGCTGTACCTGAACCTCCTGAGTTCTGTGGGGGCGATAGTTGAAGGTCGTCTAGATGAGAATTTCCCAATTCCCAAACACCCCTGGTCCCAGAGACCTCTGAGCCCAGGAATGAGGGGGAAAGGGGAAGTGGATAACGAACAACAGAGAGACTGCCACACCCTGGTGTCTTCAGCTTACCCGCACCTGTAAGAATAACATAACATTAATACATTCTCACTAGCTTGACCAGATTCCTCAGGCTATATCGATTCCAATGCTGCTCCTCTTATACCTGTAGTTGGTGTGGAATTTGCCTCTCTCTGTAGAGGAGATGAAGTTGGAACTTGCTTCTCGAATGAAAGGAGATGGAGACCACTGCGTAACTACACTAGGTGAGTAAGAGAATATGACTACATGCGCATATAGATATCCCCCTAAACACTTTCTAGACCAGAAGTTCGGTGTAGCGAGTAGGCTCAATACAGTTCTCCAAATGATCCTCTTGGTACATAGAGTCAAGATAGAAAGTTCTTAAACAACTGCTGTTACTCGGGCGATAGCCATCACCCAAATGCTGCGTCTTAATCAAAGTCTTTGGATATAGTTCTAAAGAATGCAGCGACGGACTTGGTACTCGAATTCACACAACTGACTTTCTCCAAGAGAACGCTTCTCAATCAGAATTTGTCTGGAAACAACTTGAAAGTCACTAGGATCAAATGTTCAATGGTTTACCGTTACTCTCGGACCAAACTGCACGGCAAAACGAGAGTGGAGAGATAACGGAAACCAGACCTTATCCTCGAAGATGACTTTACTGCTGACTGGACTGCTCACAAAGAATTCGTAGCCTTCTGAGTCTTCTCCGAAGACGATAGGATCTTCTTTTGACGAGCCGCTACAGGAATAGAGACACCAAGAAAGAGGCTCTCTGGAACGCAACCGACTCCGTCAAGTTCTTCAGTTGAAGTGTGCCGCGCCAGAGCAGCGCGCGCACGAAATGGCGGCACTGCTGCAAAAGACTAGAACGCTAACTGAAGGTTGGCGTTTTCAACATCGGAACAACAGGAAGTTCTCCACCTGAACTGCGCCACCAATTGACTCCAACTAGCAGAAGATTGGAGATGGGATAAACTGTTAATCAGTCTTGGTGAAGACCTGGTCCCTGAAAGCTTCGACACCAGAGCGGGCTTGACAGTACCCCCCACCAAAGCCCCCTCCCCAGGCTTCTGCGGGTAAGTCTTGTGAAAAGCTGACACCAATCTAGGAGCATGGACATTACAGCTAGGCTCCCAGGATCTTTCCTCCGGGCCGAAACCTTTCCAATCCACTAAGTAAAACAGTTTCCCTCGTTTAATCTTTGAATCTAGGATTCTCTTAACCTCAAACTCTTCCGAGGATTGGACTGAAACTGAAGTGGGTGGAGTTTCTTGTCTAAGATGGGGGGGACTTTTCCTGACCAAGGAGACATGAAAGGTTGGGTGTATCTTCATGGTTTTTGGAAGAATGACTTTGACACTAACAGGATTGACCATCTTATCTACAGAGAATGGACCCACAAATCTTGGTTGAAACTTGCGATTACCTCGCAAACGCATATGCTTGGTGGAAACCCATACCTGATCCCCAGGTTCAAAAATGGGACTTTCTCTACGCTTTCGGTCAGCCTGATTTTTGTAACTGGTCTTAGACTTGGAAAGGTTGGCTGATGCTGCCTGGTAAGATTGCTGCAGATTTGATAAAACCTCCTGAACTGCTGGAACCTCAACCTCCACCTTACCCACCCACATATTAGGATGCCTGCCTGAATTCAAAAAGAATGGGGAGAAACCAGTAGCTGAATGAACTGCATTATTGTAAGCGAACTCCGTAGTACTAAGCAAAGAGGGCCACTCGCCCTCTTGATCCATTAAATACATGCGAAGGTATTGCTCCAGATCCTGATTCACCCGCTCAGTCTGTCCATCAGTCTCTGGATGGAAACTGGTGGACAGACGAGAGTCTACCCCAATTCCTCTCAAGAAGGACCTCCAAAAACGGGACACAAATTGAGGTACTCGATCGGAAATCACCACCTTGGGAATTCCATGAAGTTTCACAATGTGCTGAACAAATAATGTGGCCAACTGGGGATCTGTGCGAAGGGCTTTCAATGGAATGAAATGACTCATCTTGGTGAATTGATCCACCACCACCCAGATGACTGAGGTACCCTGACTACAGGGCAAATCCACAATGAAATCCATAGAAATGGTATGCCAAGGGGATGGAGCTACCGGTAAGGGTTGGAGGAGACCCTGTGGGGACTGCCTTACACTCTTCCCTTTGATGCACTGCTCGCATGTGGCAACGTACTGTCTCACCTGAGTGTCCATGCCAGGCCAAATAAAGTCTCTTTTCACCAACTCCAAAGTCTTTGCAAAGCCCTTGTGTCCGGCCAACAGATGATCATGGGAACATTGAATGATTTCAGCTTGCAGATCTTCACTTGGAACAAATATCTTTCCATGGAGATAGGGTGTTCCCTCTTTGACCTCTCGATCTGGACCCTCAGACTTCCAGTCTTGAAACTTCTCCTTAGAAAACTCTTCGCGAATCCGTGTGCCCAAGTCATCATCTACAGAAGTGGCAATTATCTTCTCTTTAGGAATGACAAAATGCTCCTTCGGATGTTCAGCTTCACTCCCCAATTCAAGTCGCGATAAAGCATCAGCTTTAGCATTAGTTGCGCCAGGTTTGTAGGTTAAAACAAAATCGTAGTCTGCGAAGAATAGAGACCATCTCAATTGTCGAGGAGTGAGAGTGCGCGCGGACTTTAGGAATTGTAAATTTCGATGATCAGTGAAAACCGTTATAACATGTCTGGCTCCCAATAAGTAATGGCGCCAGACCTGAAAGGCATCCTTCACTGCCAATAGTTCCTTGTCTGCTATTGAGTAGTTTATTTCTGCGGGAGACAATTTTCGAGAATGATATGCAACTGGATGGAGCTGACCTGTATTCTTCTGTCGCTGAGACAAAATTCCCCCAAGGGCCAAATTCGAAGCATCAGCCTCCACAAAAAATGGTTCATTCAAATCTGGATGTTGCAACACTGGAGCAGTGGTAAATGCCTCCTTCAACTGCTGGAATGCTTCCTCCGAAGCAGGTCACCAAACGAATTTCTCATTCTTCTTTAACTATCGAGTAATGGGACTCACTTTGCTGGAGAAATCGGGAATAAATCGCCTGTAAAAATTGGCAAAGCCTAAGAAACTCTGTATTTCTTTGACGGATCGAGGAGCAGGCCAGTTCTTGATGGCTTGAAGTTTTGAGTCATCCATTGACACTCCTTCGGGGGAAAGAATGAAGCCTAGGAATTCCACCTTGGACGAATGAAAGACGCATTTCTCCAGCTTCACATACAGTTGATGTTCCAATAGCCGCTCCAAAATGGCACGCACATGACTCATATGTTCTTCTAAGCTGTTCGAAAAGATCAAAATATCGTCAATGTAGACGACAGCAAATCGATCTAGGTACTCTCGTAGAATGTCATTCACGAAGTGCTGGAAAGCTGCCGGGGCATTACACAGCCCAAAAGGCATCACCTGGTACTCAAATAATCCCAGCCTGGTGCGAAAGGCTGTCTTCCACTCTTCGCCTTCTGCCATACGAACCAAATGATAGGCCCCTCGCAAATCCAATTTGGTGTAGATTCGGGCCTCTTTAACTTGATCTAATAACTCCGAAATGAGTGGCAGAGGGTAACTGTTCTTTTTAGTGACCAAATTTAAGGCTCTATAATCTATGCAGGTCCTCAAGGTCCCATCCTTCTTCGGGATAAAAAAAAGAGGGGAAGACACTGGAGATTTTGACTGTCGAATAAAACCACTCGCCAGGTGTTGATCTATGTATTCTTTCAGATGCAAATTCTCCGGTTCTGATAAAGCATAAATGCGGCTACAAGGTAAGGCTGCCCCTGGCTCTAATTCGATTCTGCAATCATAGGGCCTATGTGGAGGGAGCTTCCGGGCTTCTTTTTCATTGAAGACTTCCTTCAAGTCTGAATATTCATCTGGAATCTCTGGAACTTCAATGGCACAAATGGTTTGGATCTGATAGGATAAATTTGAAGACATCGACTGCAAGGCAACCCCAGAAGAGGCTTTGAAACAGTGCTCCAGACAAAATTCAGAATTCATTTCTAAAGTGCGTGTGGCCCAGTCAATTCTTGGATTGTGCTCGGTGAGCCAAGGCAACCCCTGGATGAGCTGGAACTGGGGGGCATCGATCAGGTTAAAACGCACATGACTCCTATGCTCTCCGGGACCGTACACTGTAATGATTTCGGTATCAGCAACTATGGGGCCAGAGGATAAATTTGTGCCATCCACCGCACGAACTGGCTCAGGTCTCAGCTTCTTCTCAAAACGAATTCCCAAAGACTTAGCAAACTGAATGTCGCAGAAGTTTCCGGTTGCTCCTGAATCAATCATAATGGAGATGCCTTCCTTCTCAGTTTCTCCAAAAGTAATCCGACTGGAAAGGATTAAGTGCGGAGCTGAAGATTGAAGAGTATTAGCCAAGGATTGTGAAACTGGAGTTGATTCTGATTCAGCTCCCACCAGAGCAACTCCGTCTACTGGTGGAGCCGATCATTTACCAGAGCCGCAGACTTGGGTTTCCTAGGACATTCTCGAACAAAATGACCCGATTGGCCACAATACATACACAGCTTGCCTGCTCGTCTTTTCTCTCTCTCCTCTTTGCTTAGAGGACCTCGAACTGTTCCAATTTGCATCGGTTCTTCACTAGCACTCCCTTCTGAACTCTTACTCACATCCAAACGAGCTCGATCAAACCTGGGGGGGAGTACTCTTGTATCCTTTCGACGCTCACTGCGCCTTTCAAATTGACGTTGATCTATCTGTAAAACCAAATCAATCAGCTCTGATAACTCGGTAGGTCTCTTTGGAATTTGGGATAACCCATCCTTTAGTTCATCCTTGAGCCCACGATAAAAGATGGCTGCTCTCTTTGCCATTGGCCAACTGGTCTCGACAATCAACTTATTGAATTGAGCTATGTAAGCTACCAGTTCTTTATTACCTTGCTTTAAATCTAATAACTCATTGTCTGTTGTTTGAGATATAGTTCTTCGGTCAAAAATTCGTAAAAATTCTGCCTTGAAGTCTTCGTACTTGTATAACACAGGATCGTTTGCCGATACCAAAGGCAACGACCACGCCGCTGCATCCCCACTCAGGTAAGACAGAACGAAAGCCACTTTGGATTGATCTTCTTTAAATAAAATGGGTTTACACAAAAAATGCAGAGCACACTGCGTGAGGAAAATCTGAGCCTTATGTGGGTCCCCCTGAAACCTCTCCGGAGGGGCCAAAGGGATAGTTGGGGACATAGCATGCACTACTTGAGTAGTTAACTCAGATGAAGAAGAAGAAGGTGTGAAACCTTGACCCTTAATTTTCTCAAAACTGGGACTGGGACTGGGAGCTGCTGCTATCTCATCTATTCTCTGCCGAAGATAACTAGTCTCTAAATTGGACCTCTTAACTTCCTCCCTAGTTTCACTCAACTGTTTCTGTAGACTTTCCAGGTCGGAGGTCAAGGCCTTAACGTCCAGACCCTCAGCCATCTCGCCCAGACAGAAGGCAACCTATTGGGCACTTCAATCTGTCAAGAGCGCTGTACCTGAACCTTCTGAGTTCTGTGGGGGCGATAGTTGAAGGTCGTCTAGATGAGAATTTCCCAATTCCCAAACACCCCTGGTCCCAGAGACCTCTGAGCCCAGGAATGAGGGGGAAAGGGGAAGTGGATAACGAACAATAGAGAGACTGCCACACCCTGGTGTCTTCAGCTTACCGGCACCTGTAAGAATAACATAACATTAATACATTCTCACTAGCTTGACCAGATTCCTCAGGCTATATCGATTCCAATGCTGCTCCTCTTATACCTGTAGTTGGTGTGGAATTTGCCTCTCTCTGTAGAGGAGATGAAGTTGGAACTTGCTTCTCGAATGAAAGGAGATGGAGACCACTGCGTAACTACACTAGGTGAGTGGGAGAATATGACTACATGCGCATATAGATATCCCCCTAAACACTTTCTAGACCAGAAGTTCGGTGTAGCGAGTAGGCTCAGTACAGTTCTCCAAATGATCCTCTTGGTACATAGAGTCAAGATAGAAAGTTCTTAAACAACTGCTGTTACTCGGGTGATAGCCATCACCCAAATGCTGAGTCTTAATCAAAGTCTTTGGATATAGTTCTAAAGAATGCAGCGACGGACTTGGTACTCGAATTCACACAACTGACTTTCTCCAAGAGAACGCTTCTCAATCAGAATTTGTCTGGAAACAACTTGAAAGTCACTAGGATCAAATCTTCAATGGCTTACCGTTACTCTCGGACCAAACTGCACGGCAAAACGAGAGTGGAGAGATAACGGAAACCAGACCTTATTCTCGAAGACGACTTTACTGCTGACTGGACTGCTCACAAAGAATTCGTAGCCTTCTGAGTCTTCTCCGAAGACGATAGGATCTTCTTTTGACGAGCCGCTACAGGGATAGAGACGCCAAGAAAGAGGCTCTCTGGAACGCAACCGAATCCGTCAAGTTCTTCAGTTGAAGTGCGCCGCGCCAGAGCAGCGCGCGCACGAAATGGCGGCACTGCTGCAAAAGACTAGAACGCTAACCGAAGGTTGGCGTTTTCAACATCGGAACAACAGGAAGTTCTCCACCTGAACTGCGCCACCAATTGACTCCAACTAGCAGAAGATTGGAGATGGGATAAACTGTTAATCAGTCTTGGTGAAGACCTGGTCCCTGAAAGCTTCGACACCAGAGCGGGCTTGACACTTAGGGCTACACACACACACACACACGCACACACACCTACACACACACACACACACATAAATTGTGTTTGAGGTTTAGTCCATAGAGTCTTGAAAGTGTGATAGCAAATATTTATAAATGTGAATACATAACATGGGGATGAAGTTTACACCATACACAGAACATTGCTGTCAACAATATTAAAAGATAACTATATATGCCTGGTTGTGATTTTGGCAGATCAGATACTTCCTCAAAGAAATGTCAGAATACACAAGCTCCTTATTGTAAGTGCATTAAATCTTATGTAACTTGTAATGTGTCGGACACCATGTATGTAATTCTTTGGACAGAGTGTCCATCCATCAAACTCTATAGGTGTGACACAGTGCTTTAGATTGGAAAGAAACACTTTTGCATACTTATGACATCTTAGTTTTGCTTGAAAGTTGAACATTAGCAGATATTGTGCACGATTTAGAGGTTTGCAAATGGGTTCTTAGTCACCAAAGTGATGGATAGTAAATCCGCCTTATCAAGAGAGCAATATAATATAATGTACCTGTAAACAGGCAGACCCAAAAGCCTTGACATATGTGATGGAACAACCAGTCTGCCAACTTTTAAATCAGGCCGTCTATGATGTCAAATTGTGAGCCCTTTCTTGAGATTATTAACCTACAATGTATAAATTATGTCTCTCTTTGTGGTGTGAACATCCTGGTATTTATCTCTGTAGTATGTAACTGATGGGTGCCTACATCTGATTTCAGCTTCCTACTGAGCAAGTGAGGGAGACACCTATCACACATTAGGAGACCAGCAGGAGGACTTCTGGGAGTTGGAAAGTGGATCCACCAACTCTAAGGCATCCATGGCACTGTGGGTGAGAGGGCTGACCAGGAAGCTACTTCACCATCTGATTCAGAGACCTCGGGCTCTGGCCCGCCCTCTATGGTGGCAGACAATACATGAGAGAACACTACATATTCTCCTCTGGCCTCCACCACCACTAGCACAAGCACCACCTTCACACCTTTACCCTTGTACTTAAATGTACAGGAGTCTCCTTCACCCAGGGCACCTCTACTCCTGCTCCCATCCAGCCAGCACTAGTTTCAGAGGAGGCACTGGAAGTTCTTATGAACCTCTCTGTGGAGCAGACAGCATTGCTGCATGCTGTCCAGGGTGCAAGTCAGCTACTGTCTCAAGTGATTGATATCCTAGATTATATATCTAGCATGACAGAGCCACCCAATAATCCCACAAGGACTGGGTATAATCAGTAACACAATAACAAATTGTCCCCGTAGGAATTACTTACATAGTTTTCTTCAGTACTTGTTTGTCACCGCAGTGATCTTACATTCATCTATCAGCAAGGAGAATACAGTGTAATACTGTTATTTATTTTGTTTTTATCAAAAATTGCATGGCAACAAAAATACTACACAATATATAAACTTTGTTTTCTTGTAGTATTTGACACCTTATATTATTTGCATGGAGAATTACACTACCATGTGGAGAGGATTAAATTTCATCATATTCCATTCATTGTAACATACTACAAACAATGATATAAATGAAACGGTGTCGTGCCTCGACGTTTCGGTCCCTCGTCGGTTAAAGCAAATCCATAGGACCATCATCAGGACAAGTTGCACATTTGCATCTAAGAATAGATATAAAGATTAAACTAATCATCCTTGCCTATTCGGTATCGTCTAATCACCCAAAAGGGAAAGCAAAACCAAAACATGCAACCCGAGTGCAAAAGGTACAAACAAATACCACCACTTATCAAAGTGCACAAACCCATTTCAAATCCTAGTCTGTGACCTATATACAATAAAAGTCAAAAGGTCTTACCAAAAGCCTCCAGCCGGAGGTAATGAAGACCAGACTGACAATACTGTCCAACCAATCTAAAAACCAAATACAATACCATCATCACTTAAAAGCAAGTGTGAAAGTCAGTCAGTGTGTAGAAACTAACGAACCAAGTCTATACTCACAAACAGTTGCTTCTAACCACATCCAAATGTGATGTCTCATATGTAGTTATTTCTGTAATCAGAGACAAAAACGACCCCTCAGTGCATGCCTTCTTCTTGTCAAAATATACGTGAGGTAAGGTAAACAAAGAACCCAAATTTAAGAGAATTGAGTACTTACATCCAGAGTAATTCGACAGCGACTCAATCACCTATAACCAAACAATCCATTAATGCCAGCTCAAATATGAACCCAAGCTCCAACAACACCAGCCAACTAAATACTTCTATTGTGCTTAAAACGCATGGTTAACTCTTACTGGAAACGAATAGTGTATCGTTCATGATCCTCTCCATTCAATTGGAGCAAGATTGCCGGTCCCGACTCGGCGTCTACATAACCCCAGACCTCGGCAACGTCATGACGTCTGGCGTACTGCCCTACTCTCTGTATCAACATATTCATGAGAATAATTACAAAAGTAGGTTACTTGCCACATTAATTTTGAAATAGTATTATCTTGCGCCGTTACGCGCCTAAGCTACTATAGATCACTGCGGTGACAAACAAGTACTGAAGAAAACTATGCAAATAATTCCTACGGGGACAACTTGTTATTGTGTTATCCTAGATTACATGCACTCTTCCCTGTCTGCCATAAAGAGAGGTTACGTCTCTGCTAGTGGGCCTGCTGACACTATTACTTCCACCACAAGTGCCCGTCTTCCTGTGTCTGCCCCCTTTCTAGCCCATGACCCCCTTCCACCACTTGGCCCCATTTAAATCGCTGACCCTATTTCAAATCCCTCCCTATTTCTAATTGTGATATAACTCCTCCATCTCCCTCCACTATTACACCAGTCCCTAAACCACCCCATAACCCAAAACACTCCTATATCCAGAAACCTCACCATTCCCATAAACATTAAACCCTAGAAACCCCATTCCTGTTCCTGCTGAAAAATACTGAAATCCCCACCCGCCCCAAAAAGTAGGTGTCTGGACTTCCATCTGCACCAGGCCTGTAGCTAAATGAAAAGATAGCATTAGAACAGTGTTTTTAGTTCCCAACACTGGTCGTTTATATGGATTATACATTTTTTTCAAATACTTATTCCCACAGTGGATGAAGATTAGTGTTGTCAGTTTATATTATCCATTTATAAAAAAAGTTACAGTTCAACCTTTTGTGCCAAATTGTTTACTTTTATGGTTGCTTTTTGAACATGGTATAATGTTTACCAAATGGGATTGAATATTTCAAATGGTTGCATATGTTAATTATTTACTTCCCTTTCCCATGTGTATAAAAGGAACTGGGTGAATTGTTATGAGGGCTAGTGTGCATTTCATTTAGTGTGGGAGTGTGTGTGACTACCAATACATTTATTATTTTTATGTTAAAATGTAAGAATACTTTCAGATATTGGGGTCCACATAGAGTACATCCCATATGTTATGTATGCCTACACCTAGGTTGCGTATATAAGTACATGTTCTGCCCTAGATATTATGAACACAAGATAAAGATGTAACAGCAGTGACTAGCTTGTAGAAATATCTACTTGGGAGGTATATGATTGCATCATATGATTGTGAAGTGTGTGGTGACTAGTTAAACTGCAATCAACGAAAGCCTCAGATTAGCTGTGCGATTTATTTGAAACACTTCCATTTAGATCTATTACCAGTAAACATTTTAAAATTAAATAGTTTAAGTACAGAGTGTTAACACTATGGGCCTTATTATGAATTTTGGTATTATTCGACTGGGACTGCCTCTGCTGTGGTCCCAGGAAGACTGCCAAGGCTGTGGCAAGCCTGCCCGCCAGATTACGAGTAAAATTCTGGGCGGGCGGTGCTGTGGCAGTCTCATGGTGGTGGTATGTTAGGCTCATAGGAAAGCCTATACAGCATACCGCTGCTGTGACACCGCCAAATGGTCGTCCGTGCACGGTGTGGCATGCACCATGTGTGCATGCTACATAGTGCGTGCACGACCATGCACTTGTGAGGGGGGTGGCACATCATGTACCCCTTGCACCCACCCCATGCCAGAATTGCCTGGGGTCCCTGTTGGGGGCGCCCTCCTTGAGCTCCTGCCAGTTTTTTTTATGGCGGACGCACCACTATCAAAAGGCTTGAGGAATGGCAAGTCATAATATGGACAGCGCTACCGGGATCCGCACCGTATCCATTCCTCCTCATTTCCAATACCGCCAGCACTGCAGTATCCAAGGTCCTGGCAGAGCTGGCGGTGTTGTAGTGGGCTGTTGGCATTCTGACCATGAGTATGGCAGTCCTAGAACCATCGTACTTGTAATAAGGGCCTATATGTTTGTCTGACCATATCAACTGGTTTTTTAAATGTGAATTCACTCACTGATTTCAGATAATGTGGTTTGTAAAACTGTATAGGTGAGTATTTAATATGGGTATGCAGTGTGAGTCATGTGGCCAGCAAGTAAGACAGGGTAGGGTGTTGTTAGATATGGTTTGGTGTACAAAAGCCTACATTTAGTGCCATTGATAGTTAACATAGTGCATTTAAATAATTTAAAAATCTGTACTTACCGTCTAATTTACTGTGCATTGTGTTGTTGTTCATCCATCACTGCCAGATACAATACCAGGGCTTAGAATAGTAGGGACATGTTGAAAGAGTAGGGTTTGGGTTGTTGAGGGCAGGGTTTAGCTATTTATGCTCTGTTTCCTCCAACACTGATGTACAGGAAGACCATCAAGTTTTCGTTGACCGATATTATGCTCCAAATATGACGAATGAACTGGTGACTTTCTATCGCTCCCTCCTTTTATTCCTACTATGGGCCATATGTAGGTGGCCAAATACCGATCGGTAACACCGAAAATGGGTCATTTTCGGTGTTACCGACAAATATTAAGCCATGTGGGATGTACGTAATACCGAATTGATTCGATAATAACGAATCGGTATTAAACATAAGTTGCCGACTTGAAATTACCGAAACAATGAATACCGAATCGGTATAAACGATTCGGTAAAAAGTTCAAAAATGCTATGTAGCAAACCTCGGTAATACCGATTTTGGCCAAAATCGGTAATAACGAATCGGTATTTAGCACGTTTCAGGAGCATGTGGTAATCAGGAGCAGTCTATATAAACAGACCCAAAATGCATCAGTGTGAACACAATGGCAGGTCTCTATCTCATTGCTATGCGGCTACGCCTGAGAGCAGCAGGAATGAGGATCTGGAGACGTGAGGAGCGGGTGTACAGATTACGCATCACTTTGTTCCAATTGACAGACCCAGAAATACATGAGAGATACAGATTGCACCCAGACACCATCCTGGAGCTAATACGGGACCTAAGACCCTATCTGGAGCATCAGACGCCAAGGGCCCATGCTATCCCCACCCATGTCCAGGTACTCTGCTGCCTGCACCTCCTTGCATCAGGAAGTTTTCAGGGTGTGATAGCAGCAGTCGGTGGAGTGTCACAGAGCTGTCTATCCCGTTTCTTCAAAACCTTCCTGGACGCCATGATGGACAGAATGGAACATTACATTTCCTTCCCCAGTACACAGGCGGAGCTGCAGAGAACCAAACTGGAGTTCTATCAAATTGCCCATTTCCCCCACGTGATCGGCTGCATTGATGGGACCCATATTCCCATCTGCCCACCTGCAGCAAGTGAATACATTTACAGAAACCGCAAATCCACCCACTCAATCAATGTTTAGGTGATCTGCAATGCCAAACACATTATAACAGACATCGTGGCAAAATACCCCGGGAGTAGCCACGATGCTTACATCTTCAGGAACAGTGGCATACATACACTTCTGCTTGCTGGTGAATTTGCCGACGGATAAATACTAGGTAAGTAAATGTCACACACCCCGATGTACACCCTGGCACAAGCTGTTGGGCACACCAATCAATGCCACTTACTTCTGTTCATAGGTGACAGCGCATATGCCCTCCGGCCGTATCTACTCACACCATATCTGAACCCAACCACCCGAAGGGAGAGCAGATACCATGTGGCACATAGGAGCACACGCAACGTGGTGGAGCGCACTTTTGGTTTGCTCAAAAGCAGATTCCGTTGCCTCCACAAAACAGGAGGTGCGCGTCTGTACAGCCCCATCAAATGTTGCAAGATAATTGCTACGTGTGCAATGCTACACAATCTGGCCACTAAAAAAGGAACAGCAGTGGAACTAACTGAGTCAGAGGACGAGGACGAAGACAACCCTCAGCCAGAGCCCAGCGCGGCTGGTGCTGCTATTGAACATGATGGGAGACAGAGACGGGCAGAGATTACATTTAACTATTTCTGAGTGAGTAACAACACTGAGCCATTTCATATTACATGTAGAGGTGTTTATTTGGCACACCTCCAGCATTGTGAGCATTGTCCAATTGGACATGGGTTACATCACCCATCACATGCATGTGGACAGCCATTGTCCTACACTTCTTGCGTCCCCGTGCTGCACGTGCACGTTCCCCATCGACACTGTCTTGTGAGTTGGACCGTTCCTGTGCTGGGACGTTACGTCCACTACGCCTCCTGCACTTGGTGGGTGATGGTGTAATGCTACCACGGCTGGTAGCCTCCTCACTGTCCCCCCCCTTCCATATTGGAGGCCTTGGCATTCTGCATGAGCTCTAGCACTGAGGTCATGGACACCATCCTCCTGGCCACATCCCTGCTGCAATGCGCCATCTCCTCCTGCATGGCGATGGATCGGCGACACATCAGTGATGTCGTAGCGGCCAGCCGGTTCACCGACTTGGTATAGTCCTGGAGTCTCAGTCTCTCCCGGCGCATGCCAACACGGTCCTGCTCCAGCTGGCTGCAGAGGTTGTCCACCGAGGTAGCTACCCTCTCCATCCCTGCAGACAAATGCTCCCCCATGGCACTGATGCCCTTCTCCATCTTGTGCATATGTCTGTTAATGTTTGCCACCTCCCTGTGTAATGTCTTCATCTCCCTCCATTGCAGGCGCTGTACCTTCAGCATGTTGCCTTCCAGTCCAGCAAACACACTGTCACCCTGCTCAGATGTCACTGGACTGTCTGGCCTTGCCCTGCGGCATCTTGATGTGAAGTGGGCGCCCTCGGATGCAGGACCAGCCCGCTCCCTGTTGGATCTTTCTACGATAGGACTTTGTTCGCGCTGTCTGCCCTCCTCCGACGACTCCTCCATCTGCTGGAGGGTGATCACGGCATGCCTCCTGCGTGACTGTGGTGGTGATGGTGGTGGTGGTGGTGGTGTTGGTGAACGTCGCAGTGGTGACTGAGTGAGAGGGGATTGCGGCCCTCCCTGGCACTGTGGTGATGTCTGTGGTGGAGGATTGGCTGGCTGCGATGGCGCAGAGCTGGTGTTCCCTGCAGGCATGCTGTCTTCATCCTGTTCACTCCCCTCTGGCAAGGCTGACCTGCCTCTGCTGCCCTCAGCTGCACTGCGAGATGACTCGCCTGAAATGACACAAATGTAAATATACTCAATGCTCTGTCTGCATTGCCATTGCATTAAAGTACAGGCCAACAGTGCACAGTGGTTGTCCTGACCTATCCATTTGATTTGCCATGCTATTGTGTTAGCTGCCTTGACAGTCCTGATCATGAGTTCACACTGACTACATCACCCAGAATGCTTTGCAGGTAAACAGTAAGACATGGTGTGGAGTGGGAGCACTTTTACCACTATGGGGGTTGGGGTTGGGGAGGGGGTAGGGCAGCATGCTGGGCATGCTTCTTACCTTGTTTTCTAGCTGCTCTGGCGGAGCTGTCTGAGTCTCCCACGCCACTCACACTCTCCCGCTGGATGGTGGACTCCACCATCTGTTCCAGTGGTGTTGGTACTGGGGCTCGATTTTTTACTCCTCCAGTTTTCCCTGCCAGCCTATGTCTCTCTGCCATCCTCAGTTTTGCTGTTTTTCTGAGGTCGTACCACCTCTTTCTGATGTCCTCTATGGTGCGCAGGGTCACACCTATGGCATTGATCTTGTCCCGAATGCCACTCCATATTTGCCTCTTCTGTGCCTCTGGCACTTGGTGGGACTGGGCTCCAAACAGTTTGTGGTACTCTTGGGTGACATCCTGGATCAGGATCTCAAGCTCCTTGTCGCTGAACTTGAGTTTTCTTTTTCTTTCACCTCCCTCCTTCTCCCTGTCCTGGCTTGCCATTTCAATGCTTGTTCAGTGCTTTTTCTTCCTTTCTTGTGGCTGTGTTGTTGCTGGCTCCTCTGCTCTCCTGCCTGCCTGCCTGTCTCATAGTGTGCTCCAGGCCCTGTGCACCTGGCTGGGTGTGGCAACTTCCTGTTTGGGAAGTAATTGGGTGTGTCAGGATTGGCTGATTCACCAAAACGTTATTTTTTAAATTACCGAATCGGTATTACCGATTTCGGGTGTGGATTCGGTAACACCGATTCGGTAATAGCCTTTCGGTATGTATTTTTATTACCGATTTGTTCACATTCGGTATTCAATACCGATTTGCAACGAATCGGTAATGTTTAACGAATTTTTACCTACATCACGTTTACCTCATTCTCAATACCGATTCGGTTTAATTCGGTATTAAGGATTCGGTATTCGCTATTTACCTACATATGGCCCTATATCAGTAAAACTGGGCTTTTGGACAACATAAACATGAAAACTGTGCCAGACTGACTCCACACCCACCATCAGGATATGTTGGCCTTAGTACTGGATAGCTAACAGTGCACCCTCCGGTACCTTAAACCTTACAAGGTACCAGCATGTGCAGCCTCAGAACATGACAACTCTGACTCCCCAAAGAAAATTGTGGAAACGCTACAGTCCCTTTCATTAGTAACTCATGCATGCCCAAAGGGAGACACAAGAAATACTTAAATTGCAATTTCCATAATTTATTGAAGCATTGTGAATCTTGTGTAAAATATGTGCGTTGCTATGATTAACAGAAGGAAACAGAACAGAGTAATCAGCATTACTGAAATCATAAAGAAGATGAACAATCCAACCATTCTGCTGTTACATTGTTTATAAGCATACATGCATACTCATATCTATACTCCTACCTAGTGCTTCATAACCTAGGGGATTTAAAGGGTGCGAATCTGCAAGAATACCCTAGGGTGATCTACCTCCCCAGTTACATGTGGGTATGTTTCATATGGGAGCCGGTCTTGTGCAGTGCAGGCCATCATCAATCTCAGGAAAGTAAACAGGATTCAGCTTGGCTGGAATTCCGGCTTGGCACAACCTCAAAAGTGACAGTGAAATTCTCCTCTGTCCAAACATAGGATTGATGCTGTTTATATAATAAACTTCACCCATCATTATTGATTCTACCCTTGCAGGGCTGCCGCTAAGCGGACAACAATAAACCAACATTTTGCGCAGTGAACTTAGGCCTGGTACAGAATGTTGATGGCCCTGATAATATGCTTACAAAGAAGTGCAAATGTGAGCAAATCCATTTCAGAGAATTATATGTGTGTGCATGCTAATGTGCATCAAGAGTCAACGTTGAATAAAAATGTCAACTTTAAATGTGAACATATAAAATGGTGGTGTTCCTCTCCCGAGGCATAGGTACCATATTGGCATATACCGCCATCAACAGTTAAGGAAAATAAGCTGAAGATTTTTGACAGCCAGTCCATATCTAACAAACTCTAAATCAGGCCCCTCAGACTTTACAGCACCATACTACATACGGTGATATTTATCGGTAACTAGTATCTTAAGGGGTTTGTTCATAATGTTGGGTTTGAATTGTCTATGAGCATTCTTTGTTAGTGCTTGGGGATAAATAATTGTAGAGCTGTAATTTTCAGAGTCAGCGCAATGGAATAATCAGATCTAGCTCTGGATTTGAGGGACATGGTGTCAGACTAGAAGACGTTTGGGGGTATTTTAGACAATGTTAAGGGGACATCAGACCTAGATCCGCAGTGATTCAGATTTAAACTGAGTATAGAGTAACAGAGTTAAAACGCAAGGGATGCTAGGGTGAAACAATTTTTACAATATAGTTTATAAGTGTGATACATGAATTGAAAAGTTTATCTGGGAAAAAGAGCGATTAAATAATAAAATGATTATCAATCTGCCATGCGGCACACCACCTATATCCTACTACTACGTCACTTGTCCTAAAATACAGCTCTTTATCATTACAACAAATAATAGTGAATTCTTGTCATAGTCCTAGTTATCTTTACACATCATTTATTGGTTTTATTTTGAGCACCTTATGATACAACACCTTAAACAGACTACTTGTCATAGACATCATAACAATTTAAAGTCCTGGGATGAACAACAGTGATTTCAGGTCAGACAGATTTATAAAATAGCATGGTTTAAGTTAGACACAGCTGTCAGCAATTTGGTGCTTCAGCAGCTGTATCCCAGCTGCAGCCCGAGCAGGTAAGAGCGGTGGGGCGTTGGGTCCGGGTTGCGGGGTTCAATAGATGACCACGAGGGAAAATTAAATAAATAATTTATATTCCCTCGTCTATCAAAATACCCCCCACCTGGCCCCACCGCTCTTACCTGCATGGGCCACGGCTGCTGTATCTGGACATTGTTCCATACCCTTCCACTGCAAATCTACAAATCTATTTCTTAGATTGGAAGGTAGAATATTTGAGACATAGAACAAAAAAAATGGGAAGGAAGGGAATAGGGGATAATGAAAATAAGAGAAAGAGAAACTGATGAACCAAAATACATCTGATGGAACCTTGCGATCAGGTACCATAGACTGATGTACTGCTGCCACAGACCCCAGAGTCCAAGGTAGAAGACTCCATAATTCTTTAGATGCATATATCAAAGTCAGATAACACCACAGCTGAAGTAATGAAGACCTGACAACAAGCATTGATGAATCTTGGGTAGTACTAGCAAATATCCTAGAAACATGACTGCGGAAGCAGAAATACTGTTCAAACAGTGGAGGTATTAAAGAGTGGGATTCTAGGTAAAACCCCAAGAAGCTGAGAGGACAAAATAAAGAAAAACAGAGTGAAAATACAGGTGAAAGCAGTTGTGATGGAGCATGCAGCATCCTTGCGTAGGCCCACTCAATAAAGTGGAGACTGCGCCTGACATTTTGTGGTCAGCCGCCACGAGCTGCTAGCTGTCCAGAAGAGTAATTGGTTCACTCATCACGCCATCTTTCAGTGAACACACGGGCAGTCATCACACATAGGTACAGAGGATGAAGACTCTTTAATGAAGCGATCCACATCACATAAATCAGTTGCATTAAAAAAAAGAACATCAATGTGTCTAATCGGAGGTGGCATGGTGGACAAAAAACAATGGATTGGGAATGCAGCCCGAGTAGTTAGCAGTGGCTGAGTTTAATTCAAGCTTTCCACGTATCACTTTTTGGTTCACTTCACTGCTCTCAGTGGTGCACCTACAACACCACTACGGGGTGACACCCTTGAAATGTAGCACTTCTGTTTATTTGTTGCCAACCTTTCTATGGTGGCTTTGCAGCGCAGAGTCCACATGTGTACCTATTGCTGCCTGATTATTGTGAGGTGTGTACAATAAAGACAACATGCTTACCAGGCAGTTGTTTCCTCTTAGATACACTTTCCCCTCCAGAGCCACTCTCTTTTATTGAAACATCTATTAGTTTAACCTGTTTATCAGTTTACTGATTGATTTGAAAACCTTGCACTAACCCAGGTGCAGGACGCTCTTTCCATTGTATCCTTTACTTTTTAGGTCGAGCCTAGCGCAGTGCACATTTGCTGCTCTATGGAGAGGCCTCTTACAATCACTCCAGACTTTCGCTAAACTCGTGTGTGTGTTTTTTTTCCCCACACATTCTATTGGCCTTTGCGTGTGGCTTTCAAAAATGAAAGTACGCAATTGGCCACAGGAGGGTGCATGTCCCACCTTTTCTGTAAATGTTTACTCCTACGGCATCCAGCTATCGGGAGTGAGCAGCGGCGCACAGGGTGCCATCTGTTGTGGATCATGTTACAAATTAGCACGGTCGCTTTCACTTTTGCCATCGCGCGGCCACGCTTGTTGCATTTGTCACACACAGACAGAACAGAGCAGACGTGTCTCTGTTTCTTTGTCTATTTTTATATGTCCGCCTTTCACTGTTTCGGTACACTTCTCTGTATAGCCTGTCTCACTGCCCCTATCACGCTCTGTGTATCCCTGTCTATGCTTCCATATATATCTATGCCTGTCCCTGTTTCCCTGTCCGTGTCTCTCTGTCTCTATACGCAACTTTCTATGATGCTTATTTGTGTTTGCTTGTCCATACCGCCCAGCCACATCATGTTAAGATTGCAACTCCCAGCATACTTTGTTTATCAAAGGCCAGGTATGGACAAAAGAGTCTTCAATGTTGTAAAGTAATCTTGTGGTTGTCTTGAAGAATTTATTGCCTCCATTCTTAAAATGAGGGCTTCATATTGACGCTGGTTTAAAAGGTTCTCAGCGAGATTCATCAATGTCCCGATTTGCGAGTCCTTAATACCGATTATTAAGGAATCGCTATTAAGGACTCGCAAATCGGGATTCATGTAGAAATTGCAAAATAAATTGTGATTCCTACAGCCTCCTTATTTGCGATTAGCAAATTGCTAATCACAAATAAGGAATAACTCCCCATTCATTCCTATGGGCGCAAACGGCCGAATTTTGCGATTCACACCGTTTGCGCTCGCAAAAATGCTTGATGAATCTACAGGCCTATGTTGTAACAGGTAGGAAGCCGAAATTAAACGGCAAATTCATTCTTGTTTGGATTGATATCTGGGTGTGCCCTCTCACAGGCTGTTGTCCTTGTTCTTCCTGCCAACGAGCCAGCAGTACCTTTCTGCTTGTTTATTCAGTGATTCGCATGGTAGACTACCGTTTTTGCTTTCATTTTTTCCCCATTTTGCTTTTAGTTCCTTCTGCTTTTGTTATTTTTTTTAATTGAACATCCTGTTCGAGGAATGTTGTCGCCCTCGTCTGTCATGAGGCTGAGCTGGATCGGAGGTGCTGGTCGGGCCTGTGAGGTCACATTGACCAGAAGCTGGTGCCCCAGTCTGTAACCCTTTGTACATAAACTGTGCTTCACCGCAAAGCAGGAAGCCAAAGTAGGTCCTCTTTATGTGTCTGGTTGTGCTTGTATGTGCGCATTTCTACAATTAAATATGTACCCTTCTCTTCTCTTCTTGTAACATGTGGGCAGGCACACTCATTTCAGCATTGTCTGTTACTATTACAAGTGCACTGCATGTTCCATCCGCCTTTCTATAGTGTAGTACCTGACCCTCGCAACTTCTTCACTCTCTTGTGGCCTGTAAAAGCCCAGCCTGGCTTGATAGGTGGCTCTGCTCCCCCATTCACCAGTGGCACATGAAGTATAAGTAGTTATTGTAGCAGCCAGGAATATGTGCTGCATGGCTAAATGCTTACAAAGTCCCAAAGGCGAGACCTATTGGCTATGCCAATGCTTGTTACTTTTAGTCATTTAGTAATTAAGGGGATGCTTGTGTACTAAGTTGTAAGACAGCTGTCCCTGTTTTTGCTTCTTTTCATGTACTAAATAGTGCTTAATGTGAGCTGGTAGGTGGTCAGCACTGCTACTCACTTGAAGATTTTCCAACTCATACTGTGCCACCGTGTGCTCAAGCAAGACATCAGCTATCTTCACAAGGTCACACAGTGAGGAGCCAATAGCACACAGTGAGCTAGAAATCCCTGAAAAAAGCAGGCTTCCAGCTCATTGTGTGAAGGCTCTGCATAGCCAACACGCAATTGGGATTTTACAACCTTTCTAGCAGGTCAACGGCAGCCTTAGAGGACTTTGTAATTTGCTTTAAGGGTAGAGTGGGAGGGTCTGCTCGAGCAGGTCTGAGCTGTAAGCCCCTCCCTCTTTCCAGGTATCCTCAACTCCTCCGTGGCTGGCAAGGGGTGATGAGCTGAAAGCCCTGCCTCAGGCCAGCCTCCTCCTCTCTTCTCACACAGTAAAACTAATTTCAAAGTTTGTAGGTCTGACGCTCGACCTATTTTTAACCATCGCACTTTGGCTCAGGGCAAGCGAGAAAAAGGCAACAAAGGGAGAAAGAAGGAGGAAGAGAAAGATAGGACAACCATGACACAGATGAAACCAGTGATGGAAAAGAATCTGCAGGAGGGAGATAAAGACCCATGCAGTACAGGGTGGTGGAAGATATAGGCACTTGGTAGAATCAAAACCATATAGCCTGCTTATTCAGCAACTCTGGCATTCTGCAGCACTGGTGGTAAGCTCCTATGAAAACCTTTGGGCTCCAGCACTTTAGTTAATTTATTTATTAATGTATTTATACATACAGGTTACATTCTTTTATTGGTTTGCATTTAAAATGGGCTTCATCACATGTTTACCACTGCTTACTGATTTAACAGAGCAAGATAGAACTCCCATATTCCGAACAGACTTATCTTGTGTTTTCCCGGAAAAACCCCTGGGCATTCCCAAACCTTCCATATTGGCATGTGTTCTCTAAATCTTTTCACAGGTGTCAAAATGTATGGTCTGTATGTGACCGTGGGCCACATTGATGCCAGCAGGGTGGGGTTCAGAGTGTGTAAGGTGGGCGTAGGGGAAGCGAAGTATGTACATGGTATAGCCAGTGAGTCATGGATTTATTTTGAGGATTTTATTCTATATTGCTCTCTAAATTAAACCCCTAGTCTTTAGAAAAGTCATAAATGTGACAATACTGTGTTATGCTATATGCGAGTCGCTAACCCTTTCCTTCACCCGGGTGTAAGCCTTGTCTGCTTTCTATCACAACCTTGGGCAAGTCAAGTGTTTTAAGGAAGTAAACATTTTGAATTGTAATGGAATATAATCTTGGGTCTCAAAATCTCCTCATGTCTTTAGTTTCTTATCTGTAAACTTTAGAGGTGCTTAGCAACAGGTTCAAGTTAAGGTAGTGAGTGCTATTAAAATAACTTTTACAATTTTGCCAAAATATGCTGGATGTGAACTGTGTATTTAAGGTCTCTGGAGGTTCCACAGCACAGTGGCATTTCTTTGGTGAGAGTTGTCCCTGAGCCTCACCTTCAGAACTAATCACGCCCCAGTTGTTGTGTAATGAGCAAGTAGGAAATCATTGTAACAGAAGGCATGCTTTTATTAATTTCAGCCGCTCCCTGTAACAAAGTGTGTGCTCTTGGGTAATCACTTTCACCAGGTATGGCCTGTGCAGGTAAGAGCGGTGGGCGGAGCAGGGGAGGAATCAACAGACGACGATGAGGGAATCTCAAATTAAAAGAAAGAAAACCACTTACCTTGCGCTACCCACATCGGCAATACAGCGGGCGAAGTTAAGTAGTTTTCTTTTTATTTAAATTCCATCGTCGTTGTCTGTCGACTACCCCCCCCCCCGCCCCCCTCCCCCACCTTGCCCCACCACTCTTACCTGCACCGGCTGCGCCTGACTTTCGCTACCTATTTCTCTGCTTAATATTTTTAAAGTGATAGAAAAACCCTAAATCAACTTAAACACTGAAAGTAAGCATGTGATAAGAAAGCTGTTCTGTAACTCAACAATCATTTGATTTTAACCATGAGGCGAGAACAGCCAATATCATAGTCCACTCGCTAAAATGTGGTCTCGTCAGAAAGACAGTTATGAATTTTGAAACAAGATACCTACACTGGGGTGTTGGTACACGTTCTTCACCGAATTGTTTGATGATCGTCAAATCATATCCTTCCTATGCCTTCTTCATTGCCATTATGTTGTAGAAGCAGATGAGCTTCTGAACCAAGTGCCTAGCTGTGGCGCGCCTCAAGGTTCTCTTTGACCCTGGATCCCAAAATGAGTCAACCCTTCATCTAGCTTTTGGCTGCCATCTAGGCTCTAAACTCATGCAGCATAATTAAAGAAAACACATTTACTTTTGATATAAAACAAGAGGGGAAAATAGATATCCATCTAGTGACTAGACTGGTCAAAACGAAACCAGAAAACTTGGGATCAATCCCAGCTTCCCCACATAACCATAATGTGTGATCCTAGGCAATTGTTTTAGTACACTTTACCTCCTTTTATGTTATGTTATTGTGATTTATATAGCACCAAATCACCATGGTCTCTAAGCGCTTGTGAGAAGCATAAAACCCTACCAGAGGTACACGGCCCGAAACTCGATCAATCTAGGTGAGACTTATCCAAAAGCCTGAATAAACAAAAGAGTCTTCCCTATGCAAGCTTTCCAGTAGCTTGTTCCAAAGCTGAGGTATCATCACGGAAAAAATTGACACCCCCAAGGTGGCTTTGTCAAACCGAGGACAGGCCAACAGACTTGCCTCGGATGAACGGAGGTATCACCCTGGCAGATAACTCTTCAGCCGTTCCTTGATGTAGTCAGATGCCGTCCTGTGCAGGGATTTATGTTCAATCCACAGGCCCTTGAACCTAGCCCTCTGCTTGATTGGAAGCCAGTGAAGTTGTTGCAGCAGTGGTGTAACATGTGCTCTCCTAGGGAGATTGAAGATTAATCTCGCCGCATCATTCATAACCACCTGAAGCTTCCCTGATAGTTTATCAGATAGCCCGATATAAAGGGTGTTACCGTAGTCCAGTCTTAACACAATTAGTGCTGACACTACGGTACGCATGGTGGAAAAGGACAGGAGGGGTACAAGTTTCCAGAGTAGCCTCATAAAGCCCACACAATTCCCCACCACAGCGGTCACCTGATTGTTCAGTGTTAGCTTGTCATCCAACCTGATGCCCAAGCTCCTCACAACTGGCATCAGTATCGGAGTAGTAGCTAGCTCTTATGGCAAGAAGGAGTTGGACCAGTGGTTGCCCCTGTGGTATTAGCTAATACCTCCGTCTTGTCCGGATTTATCTTCAGTGAATTAGTAGTCATCCAGTTCTTACTGAACCGGAGGATATTCTGTACATTAGACTGTGCCTGTGTAGAGCTGTTGATATGTAAGATTAGTTGCATATCGTCGGCGTAGTTGAACACCAGATATTCTCATTTTGCCAGCGCTTCCACAAGTGGCTGCAAATAGAATTTAAAAAGCAGGGGGGACAACGCTGAGCCCTGCGGGACCCCACAAGGCAAAGTGGACCCCACAAGCCAAAGTGCCTTTCCTGGACACACAATCCCCTAATTGGACCATTTACGACCAATCCTTCTGAAAAGGGGCAATCCACTGGTATACAACACCAGTAATTCCCAGCGCCCAAACACTGGTCAGCAATTGAGCATGGTTCACCGTGTCGAACACAGCAGAAAGATCCAAAAGGATCAATATCCACGATGACTTCTTGTCGGCTGCAAGCCTCAGCTCGTCCGGCATGGAGAGCATCACCAGCTCTGTACCCACTTGCCGCGCATGGAGCAGCTGCTGTTCCTCCAGAAAGGAGGAGAGTGTTCTAAGAAGATGTTGCTCCACTACCTTAGCCAGAAAGGTAAGTCTGTATATGGGGTGGTTGTTCTTCAAGTTATTAACATCTGCCCCTGCTTTCTTCAGCAGTGGAGTCACCATGGATTCCTTAAAATTGAGAGAAAACTTCCCCATTACCAGGGACACATTTAGTAAGGACAGTATATCTGGCCCCATCACAGGGAAGATCATTTTAAACACCCTGAGAGGACAGGGATACTCTGGAAAGCCTGATTTCACTTTGGTCATACTGTGCGCTAGGCAGTCTAGGTCTAATGTTGGAAAGACTGAGAGATAACCTTCCTGGAAATCCGGTGGATCCACCACTGAAAAAAGGCACGAGCTTATCCTTGATTTTTGCCAGGAAAATATCCTGTATCTTATTGCAATCAGCTAGATTGGCAACCGCCCTCTGTTCTTTCTTTTGATTCAATTCCCTCAGCACCTTGAAGGTCTCTTTCTGAATGTCCTTGGCCTTTTTGATCTGCCACTCATAGTACTCAGATTTCTTTGCGATAATAGAGATTTTGTAGAGGGCTAGTTTTGCTTCATATTCCTCCCGAGCCTTCAGGTCGTATGATTTCTGCCATTGCCTTTCACACTGGCGTAGGGCCTGTTTTGTCCCTCTTAGTTCCTCCGTATACCAAGGGGCGCCCTTCACTCTATCCCTTACCTTTTCCCTCTGTGCGGGGGCCACCTTATCAATAGCATTCCTCAAATGGCCTGCAAGCTTCTCGTACTCCAGATCCGGGTCCCCCGACTGTCTCCCTCGGTTCATTCTCTCCCCCAGTGCCGCCCTCAAATCGGCTCCCTCTATTTTGTGCCAACTCTCTACCATCCTCCACACTGGGGGTGGAAATGACGGTGGACTGGGCACATGAATCCCAAAGCTGATCAGATGGTGATCTGACTAGCTGCACGGTCTGCACTTGGATACTTGTACATAGGGCACTGAAGTCCAGATAAGATCTAGCGTGTGGCCCTTCTCGTGGGTGGGGATCTGCCTCTTCTAGCCTGCTGGTCACTGGCTCTCTAGGAGCCTTATCCCAGTGGTAGTTAAAATCCCCCATCACTGGAATCTGTTGATACCTAGGGCAGAAATCGCTGACCACTATGGTGAGCAGACCATTGAACAGGGGTTGACGGAGGTGGACGATATACTACCACTACTATCAGGCAAGACGATTCTAGCCCTATTTTTATCCCTATTTTAATTCTTCCTCACACAATAAAAGTACCTTAAAATATATGAGTGCAGGGTGTGTGCTGTACAAAACCCTCTCTAGTATTTGATTTAATAAACTATAATGTCCATGTGCAATAACAACAAAGGCCACTCGGGGGGGGGGGGGGCTTGACAGGCCTAAAGATGGCCTCTGATTAAGGAAGCTCCGTAAGCCGCCACATCTATCCGGCATTTATTTGTTGCACTCACAGCTGGAACTCGCTCGAAGATCGGTGCCAGCTGCGCCATTCAGACGGCGATTGGAAAACTGAAAAAACGAAGTAAATTGACCCGGCCGATCACCAGAAAACTGACCCGCCGCCTCACTCCCTCACTCCAAGCGACTTTGCGGCCTGCGGGGACAGTGTCTCCTGTTGGGCTGCGGCTGGGTGATCTCCCTGCGATTGAGAATCCTCTTCCGGGAAGACGGCTGAACTCCCTGCTCGGATGCTCTTGCACTGTACTGCAAGTAGGGGCTAGTGGCTGCTTTGCGGGACCCATTGGCGCTGCTGTGGCTCATTGTGGATGGGCCGTTGAGGACACCCAAGTCGGAACTCGGTGCGAGGCCCTAGTGGGCAGCTTGATCAAATGTGCATTGCCATGGTACTGCAACAATGAGTCACCCCGTGCTAGGCCCCTATGCACGACTCTGGGTGGTGTGAAGGGAACAATAGGACTCACAGCTTTCCTGATGTGATGCCGCTGAACTGGGCCCCTTGTGTGCATGACCCCTCAACCAGGTGGAGTATGAGCTGGACGGATCCTGCACTGAGCCCAAGGCATCTGGGTGCTGGGAGTCTGATCATAAGAGGACGCTGAGACCCCGGGCGGGTGCACTGTGAGGGCAAGGCACGCCGGGTGAGGCAGCGGAGTTATCCACTTGCACGCTGAGCCTGACGCTGCACAGTACATCGTGAGGCCCTGTCAGGCTCCCTACAATAGTTGCAGGTGTTGCACAGATGATGCAGGCATTTATCAGCCAACTAGCTGTGTCTGGCGATAACGCAGATCCTGAGCCACCTGTGACTGTCCTGTGTCGAGACAACATGGGGAAACCGGACAAAACTCAGCCTAAGCTAAATTTTGAACAGTGAAAGTCTAAACACAGAGAGGACGCTATGGACTCTGCTGCGTCAGAGCCCGATACATTGTCTGAGGACCCCATTGGAGACATTAAAGCGAAACTTGCGTCTAAGCAGAAAGGCTTGTCTGCGATCAATGCAAAAATAGATTCCCAGTCCTACAGAATTGACAGTATGACTGAGAGGGTAAACCAGCATACGGAGCACCTCGACATGGCTGAACGCAGGATCACTGAAACTGAGGAAGCTCAAACCGACACCAATAGCGCACAGAAACAGATGGAGAAGATCCTGTTCACTTTGCAAGATAGGGCTGAGGATTTGGAGGCCAGATCTAGGTGTCGTAACCTGCATATTATTGGCCTTCCTGAATCCACCGCAACACGTAGCATAGGGGTCTTCATTTAAAAATTACTCACCACTTTGCTGGGTGGTGACACCTTCTCCTCCATGTTTGTCACTGAGTGAGCGCATCGCTCACTGGGCCCTAAACCTCCCCCTAGCCCGTCATAGCGAAGTTGCTTAGTTATAGAGATAGGGTTGCGGCGCTTAGGAAGGCGAGAGAACTGGGTAATTTACAGTACGAGGGCTATTCTCTCTCCTTGTTCCCGGATTTTACACTCAGGGTCCAGGAGGACAGAAGGCAGTTCGCACTGCTGAAACGCAAGCTACTGGAGCAAAATGTGGAATACGAGATGCTATATCCAGCGCTGCTGAAGGTGATGGTGAATGGGAAAGCTAAAGTTTTCTCCGACCTTCAGTCTCTCCAAAAAGCCCTCAAAGATTGGGACATGCTTAGCAAGTGTAAGAGAGGACAGAAGGAGGAAGATCAACCTGCTGGCGCGAGTGGCGGACTTGACTAAAACGATTAATGAGAGCGCAGAGTTCTAGGGCCATATGTATGTAGGACAAGATTTGCAAATCGGAATTAGCGTTTTTTTCCGAATCTCTGATTCCGAATCGCAAATCGCGATGTATCAAAAAAATCGCAAATAATTAGCGATTCGGTAAAAATCGCGAATTAACTGCGAGAACGTGAAAAAAGATTCCTTAAACCGGAAAAAATCACAAATTTGCGATTCCTTAACGGGAAAAATCGCAATTTTGCGATTTTCCCTAAACAGCCAATCGGAATACTGGTGCAGTCTGATGACATCACCACCAGGAAGTAACAGACTACCCATGCTGCAACAGTGTTTGTAGAGGGAGACTCACAGAGAGGGAGTGAGTGAGACTGAAGACTGCTCCAGGCACACCATGGCTGATTGTGGCAGTAAGGAAATGGCTGGAACACGGCAGCAGGAAGGAGAAAATGCCAGAAAGAGGAAAATGAAGTTTTCTGAGGCTGAAATTGAGACCCTCATTCAGGAAATGGTGCCCAACCACGACTTGCTATTTGGCAAAAGTTCCCTGAAAGTTCCAGAGGCCAGGAAAAGGAGGATTTGGGCTGAAATACAGGCAAAAGTAAATGCCCTGGGAGTTACTCACAGGAGTGTTGAGGTGCTACGCAAGCGCTGGTATGACCTGCGCCAGCGCTCCAAGGAAAAGCTAGCTGCCAGGATGGAGCAGTCACAGGTCACTGGTGGGGGAACATCAACTGTGCCAGAATCTACACCACTGGAGGAACTTGTGGAGGGTACACTTGCACCAGAGTGCGTGACGGGCGTGGCTGACCTAGACAGCTCGGACCAACCAGCATCCACAGCAGGTAAAAATCATGCCATCACAAACCCAACCCCCCCCCACCCCCCACCCCCTGCAGCAACCTAGAGGGTAGGGGAAGCACATTCAAAGCCAAAGCAGTCCAAAAGGCAGTCAGGGCAATGCATTATGGGAGATGTAGTGAAATATAAATTTAAGTTGTGTTAAGCAGCCACGCTAAGCCAAATTTGCCTGTGCAGGTCAGGAAAGGGAACTCAATCAGTAATGTAGACCCAAACGTTTAAGAAATTTATTTACAAATACTAAATGAAACAAATAATAATGTGTGCTGTTCTGTCCACAGCACCAGCAATTACCCAGCCCACAGGCCGTGGAACATTGAGGGACCATCCAGACTCCGGAGATGCAGGGCAGGAGCCAGATACAGATGGGGAGGACAGCCCTGTCAATCCTCCCAAGAGACGGAGGCGGCACGTAGTGAGGCCACTGCCACCAATGGAGGACGAGGCAGAGGACAATAATGCTAATCTGCAGCCCCAAGAAGCACAGCCACAGCATGAGTCCAGGCCTCAGGACAGGCAACGTCCAGAGGGCATAAGAAGACGCACACAACGCAGAGCCAGCAGCTTGGCTGATCAGGAAAATGATACTGTCTTTGCAGGCTTGGAATTAAATATGCTCCAGGTGCAGCGCCTGCAAGCTAAAAACATAAAGTCATTACAACGTGAAATGAGGGCAGGGCTCAGGGGCATACAAGGAATGGTGAGGGACGCCATGCACGAGCTATGTGGGGAGCTGCATGCAGAACGTGCTGCACGGCGCAGGGAGCAGGACCGCTTGGACCATTATACACGGGCCATCAATAGATTGGCCTCTGCCATCAACGTGTCTTCCAGGTACAGCATTCTCATGCAGCGTGAGTTTGCACATGGCATGCAAGACATCGCCACTGCAGTCGTGCAGGCAACATCCGCTGTGGATGAGCTGAGGCTACTCCGTACAGCAGGCCCAGGAGTACTCACTCCCAGTGAGGAGAACGCACAGTCTGTGCGGAGCAACAATGCCCCACCACCCATCCAGGAGAGGCGCCGTAGCGGCAGGAGCAGTCGCCCTACTACGCGCAATTAGAAAGACTTTGACATCACACAAGTTATATTTTTGCACTGTGACTGGAACATGTGCTCTACATTTTGAGTGTGACTAGTTGCCACAGAGGATATGTGGCATTGTTTATCATGCTAAATAAAAGCATTTGCAACGTTTGAAGTTGTCGTTGTGTCATTATTCCTTACCTAGAAGTAGTTGCACATTATCTCATCACGCCTCTGTCGGCCAGCTGCAGCACCAGCTACACCAGCTGCCATGCGTCCAGGTCCAGGCCCCTCCACGTCAGAGGAATCTGATTCGCTCAACACTACTGCTGTGCCTTTCCTTGTGCAGCATGGCACATGCAACAACAATTTTGCAGCAAGTTACTGGGCTGTATTGTAGCGCTCCTCCGCTTTTATGGATGCAGCGAAATCTGCTCTTCAGTATGCCGAATGTTCTTTCAATGGTGGCTCTTGTGCTAATGTGTGCCCGATTGAATCTCCGCTCACCAGCAGTTGTAGGATTGAGGTAGGGTGTCAAGATGAAGTCCTGGACTGCATAGGCACTGTCACCTGTGGTTGCAAAGGTAAATGGTTAGTGACTGAAATGGACATGTTAGTCAGTGGTAATGTGCCCTATATGTACAAGCATTTACCTAGTAAGTATCCCTCCCCAAATTCACCTCTGGAGAGTCTACGGTATAGCCCACTGTGTCTGAACATATATGCGTCATGTGTGCTGCCAGGATACTTCGCTACTATATCAGTAATGATGTTTTTTGCATCACACACCACCTGTATGTTTAGTGAATGGTAGCATTTCCTGTTCCAATATATATACTCATTGTGTGAGGGGGATGAAATGGCGATATGTGTCCCATCAATACATCCTATGACGTGGGGGAATTGGGCAATGTTGTAGAAGTCCAGCTTGGTCTGGGCTAGTTCCTGTGGGGTGCTGGGGAAGTGTATGTGGTGTTGCATTCTGTGTACCATGGCATCCAGGAATGCATGGAAAAAGCGCGACAGTGCACTTTGTGACACCCCTCCTACTGAGGCTATCACCCCCTGAAAACTACCTGAGGCCAGCAGGTGTAGTGAACACAGGACCTGGATGTGTGTGGGGATGTGTAACGGGGTGGCGGGGGCTGCCCCACCGTGTACTGATAGGGGGTCTATAACATGGGACAGACATCACTCAATCCCTACTTGTTCCCCCGTACAGAAAGAACTCCCCTCGTTTGATTACGGGGTTGCCAGGGACGCTGAGGACGACGGGGAACACTGGCCCTTTAAGTGGCAGCCCGAGGACGAGTGGGCGGGACCGTCCAGAGACGCGGCGGAGTCAAATGCGGAAGCAGTGCCTGAGGAGAGGTGCTTGTTCACCGGAGGTTGGAGGACGGAGAAGGAGACGAGAGACGAGTGGATTGAGGAGAAGAGTGCGAGACCGGAGGAGAGACAACGTGGAAGCGAGAGGGAGGTACCATCACCCGAGGAGACGCCAGGAGGCCACCGACATGGCGCATCGCCCAGCCACTCACCCGGGGGAGGTGTGTGGCTAGCCCAGGTACGTAGGAGAATTGCGGGTTGGGTTGCTAGTAAAAGTGGGCCGAGAGTGTGATTGGGAATTCCCTGTATACCAGGTGCCCCTACCACCCGAGCACTACCCCGCACCATTTGAGAGCCCTGAGTGCTGCACTACATTCCTCACTCCCCTTTCCTATCACAATTGAGATACAGAACACTGCCCTGACCCGTCCCTTCTTTTTCTTTTGGGCTATCGGTACCCGGAGGTCACCACGGAAGTCGACAAGCCCCGGAAGAGGATCAGCCCGGAGGGACGGAGGAGAGCCGAGGCGCCCAAGGCACGAGTCCGAAGACGGAGTAGGAGCAGATCCCCACGTCGGCCTCCACATACCCGGAAGACCTGTACTGACTTTCTTTTGGCATCAATAAAACCCACTGTTACTAGAACCCGACTTCTGCCATTTCCTTCCGAGACTGCCACAGGATGGCTTGTGTCCTGCGTGTGGGGTGTTCTAGATAGGGTCTGAGCTCTTCAATTAAATCCATTATACTGTCTTCCTCCAGTCTGAAATGGGTGTAGATGTCCTCCTCTGTGCGCTGGTAGATGGTGATGCGGTCACGGAATATCCTCTCCTGGCGCCTCCTCCTCTGCGCAGCAGCTCTCAGTCTTCGCCTCCTTGCAATGACGTACAGCCCAGCCATTGTGGAAAAAAGTCTGTTGCATTGTGGGATTCCTTATATACTTTGCACCTGGTTACCACCTTCTCCCACTTGGTGGTAATTGCGATTTCCTATTTTGCGATTTTGGTGAATTCGCAATTTGCGATTTTTTGATACATACCATTGCGATTCCTTATTTGTGATTTCTTTATTTGCGATTTTCGCTAACTGCATGGTCGCAGAATAAGGAATCGCAATGGAAATCGCAGATTTGTGGATCACGCAATTTAAGGAATCGCTATTATTGCGATTCCTTAAATTGCGATGCTTTTTTCCTTCATACATTGGAAAACGCTATTTTTTAGCGATTCGCAGTGTTTGCGACCAAAAATTAGCTTCATACATATGGCCCCAAGTCTCTTCTGATGGGTCATTCGCACAAGATATCAATCTGAACAGGTCTGCTGTTATGGGGCTTTAGACTTCAATGGTGGCCTCACTATTATGGATCATCCATTAATGCTCTGATTGTCAAACTGCAAGAAGATAGTCTAAAATACTGGTCGTCATTTATACATGTTAAATCAAAAAGGGGGAAGAAGAGCTAGTTATTTAAAGAGGTCATACTCCTGTGCTCCTCGAAGTACTCATGTAAATCAGAGTACGCAGTCCATTCCTCTATTGGGTAGATGCACTCAAGGTTGCTAACTGACTGGTGTTCAAGTCGCTGGGAGATCTGAATTTCAGATCGTAATGCCCTCACACACCTGTTAGGGTGTCATGTTTCATCATAGGGCCCTACTAGTCAGACCGGCTCTGCAATGTCCGACAGGCCTGGTGGCTTATTTGGCGGAGTTCTTCTGATCTGAGGACGCCGTATGTGGTGGGTGCATGTGGGCTAAAAAGAAGTGACCAATAGTGTGTGCAAAGTGACTAGGTGACTTTAAAATAGGCAGCGGACCCACAAACGTTTTAATTCAACAAGCATTTACAATGCAATGGTCTCGGCATTATTAAAAGTAGAGCTATTGGCATTGCTCATGACAATTTTTTTTTTTGTAAATCATAAATATATGGCATTGTCATTTACATTGCCAATAGCTTAATCGTTTGCATATGCGAGACCAATTGCATTAGCACCCACACACAGGGGGCAGGAGAGCAAGCACCACGAACGAGGGGGCAGGGTAGCAAGCACAGCGAAGGGGTAGGGGAGCAGGCACAGCGAGGGGGCAGTGGCAGGAGAGCAAGCCCAAGCAACGAGGGGCAGGAGAGCAAGCACTAGCAACGAGGGGGCAGAAGAGCAATCACAGCCAGGGGGCAGGAGAGCAAGCACAACCAGGGGGCAGGGGAGCAAGCACAGCGATTGGGCAGGAAAGCAAGCACAGCCAGGGGGCAGGGAAGCAAGCACAGCCAGGGGGCAGGGGAGCAAGCACAGCGATTGGGCAGGGGAGCAAGCACAGCCAGGGGAGCAAGTACAGCCAGGGGAGCAAGCACAGCCAGGGGGCAGGGGAGCTAGCACAGCCAGGGGAGCAAGCACAGCCAGGGGGCAGGGGAGCTAGCACAGCCAGGGGAGCAAGCACAGCCAGGGGAGCAAGCACAGCCAGGGGGCAAGTCAAGTCAAGTCAAGTCATGAAATTTGTATAGCGCACTACATACCCAGAGGGTTTCAAGGCGCTTAGGAGAGGGGGGAGGATTATTTGTCAAATATCCACGTTTTAAGCTGCTTTCTGAACGCTAGGTGATTCTGGGTGAGGCGAAGGTAAGCGGGGAGTGAGTTCCATGTTTTGGCAGCCAGGTATGAAAAGGATCTGCCTCCCATGGTGGTCTTGTTGATGCGAGGTACAGTGGCGAAGGCTTGGCTGGAAGAGCGAAGTTGGCGGGCGGGGGTGTAGAAGGACAGTCGAGAGTTGAGGCAATCTGGTCCGATGTCGTAGAGTGATTTGTGTGCGTGGGTAAGCAGTCGGAAAGTGATCCTCTTATTGACGGGTAGCCAGTGGAGGTCTCTCAGGTGACCAGAGATGTGTTCGTTGCGTGGGATGTCTAATATGAGCCTGGCTGATGCGTTTTGGATTCGTTGGAGTTTCTTCTGGAGTTTAGCGGTGGTGCCTGCGTAGAGGGTGTTTCCGTAATCCAGTCGGCTCGTGACCAGAGCATGGGTGACTGTTTTCCTTGTTTCGGATGGGATCCAGCGAAATGTTTTTCTGAGCATGCGAAGAATGTTAAAGCAGGAGGAGGATACGGCGCTGACTTGTTTGTTCATTGAAAGTGAGGAATCTAGGATGACGCCTAGGTTCCGTGCGTGGTCTGTCGGGATGGGTGCTTTTCCGAGGGCTTCCGGCCACCAGGAGTCATCCCAAGCCGAGGGGGATGTGCCTAAGATGAGGACTTCTGTTTTGTCTGAGTTCAGTTTCAGGCGGCTTTGTTTCATCCATTCTGCGACTTCTTTCATTCCTTCGTGTAGGTTAGTTTTGGCGGTGCTGGGGTCCCTGGTGAGAGAGAGGATAAGTTGAGTGTCATCCGCGTAGGAGATGATGTTGAGATTGTTTTGGCGAGCGATGGCCGCAAGGGGGCTCATGTAAACGTTGAAGAGGGTAGGGCTGAGTGAGGATCCTTGTGGTACGCCGCAGATGATTTCAGAGGCCTCGGACTTGAATGGTGGGAGGCGGACTCTCTGGGTTCTTCCATTGAGGAACGAGGTGATCCAGTCAAGTGCTTTTCCTTGGATTCCGATGTTGTTGAGGCGTTGTAAAAGGGTGCTGTGGCAGACTTTGTCGAATGCTGCAGAGAGGTCGAGGAGGATGAGGGCGACTGTGTCTCCATTGTCCAGTAGAGTTCGAATGTCGTCTGTTGCTGCGATGAGGGCGGTCTCAGTGCTGTGTTTTGCTCGGAAGCCAGATTGTGAGGGGTCGAGGGATTTGTTGGCTTCGAGGAAGGCGGCGAGCTGGTTGTTGACTGCTTTCTCGATGACTTTGGCCGGGAATGGAAGAAGCGAGATGGGGCGGTAGTTTTTGAGTTCGGTGGGGTCTGCTGTTGGTTTTTTCAGAAGGGCGGTGAGTTCGGCGTGTTTCCAGTCATCCGGGAAGGTGGCGGTGTTGAAGGAGAAGTTGATGACGTCTCGGAGGTGCGGAGCTATGACGGAGTCTGCTTTGTTGAAGATGTGGTGAGGGCATGGGTCTGTGGGGGATCCAGAGTGGATGGAGTTCATCAGGTGGATGGTGTCCTCGGTGGAGATTGGGTTCCAGGCGTTAAGGGTGTTAGCGGGGGGAAGATGGTCTGCAGATGGTAGGGTGGGTTGGCTTCCGGGTTGGTTGTCGAAGCTGTTGTGGATGTCGACAATCTTGTTGTGGAAGAAAGAGGCTAGGGAGTCGCAGAGGGTTTGAGAGGGGGTGATGTCGTTGGAGTTGGCCGAGGGGTTGGAAAATTCCTTGACGATGTTGAATAGTTCCTTGCTGTTGTGGGCGTTGTTGTCAAGTCGATCCTTGAATGATGTTTTCTTGGCTTTTCGGATCAGTTGGTGGTGAGTACGAATGGCGCTTTTGAAGGCATCCTTGTTGCTGGTGGATGGGTCTTTCTTCCAGGTCTTTTCAAGGGAGCGGCACAGTTTCTTGGATTTCTTGAGGTCATCGTTGAACCATGAGGCCTTCTTGTTTCCAAGTTTGTGAAGACGTTTTTTCAGTGGTGCTAAGGTGTCGGCGGTGTTGGATAGCCAAAGGGTGAGGTTGGAGGCGGCTTCGTTGGCATTAGAAGAGAGGGCTGGGGGGTTAAGAAGGAGCGATGAGGAGATCTGGTCGATGGTGATTTTATTCCAGTTTCTTTGTAGAGTTGGTTGGTGGTGGTTGATGGGTTTTGGTTTGTTGTAGGCGAAGTGAACGCAGCTGTGGTCAGTCCAGAGGAGCTCCGTAGTGTGGCTGAAGGAGACATGATTGCTGGAGGTGAAGATTGGGTCGAGTGTGTGACCTGCGATGTGGGTGGGGGAAGTGACCAGTTGTTTAAGTCCGAGGTTGGCGAGGGGAGCAAGCACAGCCAGTGGAGCAAGCACAGCCAGGGGGCAGGGGAGCAAGCAGAGCCAGGGGGCAGCAGGGGAGCAAGCAGAGCCAGGGGGCAGCAGGGGAGCAAGCACAGCCAGGGGGCAGCAGGGGAGCAAGCACAGCTAGAGGCAGGGGAGCAAGCACAGCCAGGGGGCAGGAGAAGAGGGGCAGGTTCAAGCTCCCTAACTTCAAAACATTAAATCTTCGGACCGAACTGCACAAGCGCAGCCTACGGTCGACCTAATAAACGATCACAGCCCCATGATAAAGGAAAAAAGATATGACATTGGGGTCTGAAACACAGACTGGCATCCTTAACCTTTACACCCTCAGCACTAGGCATTAGGACACCTGCAGTTTAGCTTTGGAGCTCAATGCGTGATTTCGAAAATTTCAGCTTGAGAAATGCTGCTGATTTAAAAGCCGGGACTGACCGATGTTGTTATTCATAGCATGGCGTCATTCAAGACATGGAGTCACTTGGCAGGAAGAACTAACTTTCTTGGGTACAGTAACAAAGTACATTTGAAATTTGGGACATATGTGGCTTAAAGGCCAGTACTGCCGACGTTGGAACTGGGAACCAGATTCAATCCCGACGTACGGTCAACGTCTTGTGTTTCCGGGCAAATCACAATCTCCCCATGCTTAAAAAATGAATCTGGACTTGTGTCATATAATCAGGTGCTCGTGTAAAGTACTGAACGACCTTGGGACAAGTGCGAGGTATAAAAAACCTCAAAAACAAGTTGCAAACCTGAGTGAAGAACACATTATTACAAGTACCAGCGTGCAGGGGCTTACACCTGATAGTTATTCAATGAACCCAAGTGAAGAACACATTATTACAAGTAACAGCGTGCAGGGGCTTACACCCAATAGTTATTCAATGTCATTTTGACACCTTCGTGGGCTACAGGATTGTCCTTGCAGCAGACAGAACTTTATGTGCTGGGATTTTAAATCCAGTGCTTAGAATGTTTAAAAGCTGAACAGCATTACCCAGAACGAAAAGTCGAGTAAGTCAATAGGCCTGAATTTGCTTAATGTTTAACAGAGGAATTATTGGCAACCAGGATTTAGGTTCCAAAACCAAATATAAACGAGCAGAATACGTGACAAACTACAAATAAAACCAAAGACAATGCTGTACAGTAGGTGACTACGGTTGAAGGAACAATCCCTGCAGCATGCACAACATGACGTGACATGACCACGCGAAAGTGGAACTGAAACCTATTTGACAGCAGGTGAGACGCACAAGTCATCCAAGCGCCCTCTTCCCTGACCCCTCTTCCGCCTGTCACATCACAGACAGGAGCAGATCTGCTGGCCAGATCCCGCCCCTCCCACTCACACCCCCTCCGCAACCGGTTAAGCCTCGCACCCCCTAAATCTACTCCCCCTCCTCCACACCGCATCCTCCTCCCGGCTCCGGTTCCACTGCACACACAGGAAGCGGAAGCACCACCTGGCAGGAAGTACCGCCTTACTGTTGCTTGGTTACGACGCCGCACAGTCCCTGTTCTCCAATCGGCTCCTTCGTGCCCTGCTCCGTCCCCGGTTGCACTGACAGATCGGTGCTGTTGCTCCTGGACACATATTTTAACCCGCCCCAACCTCTGTGTTCATCCTGCGTCCACGTGACTCTCCCCGAGCTCCCGGACTCTAATTATATCCCTGGGTCACCAAGGAGACCAGTGGAGGGCGGGGATGGATGAGAAGGGGGTACTGGGCTTGATAAACTGTTACTGGGATTGTGCGAGTGACCACAGGGGTGATGGATGGGAGATAGTGATCTGTGGTCCCCAGGCAAGCCGGAAGCGCATCAGCTAACAAGGGCCTGCAGCAGAGGGCACAGCTACCTCGGGGGAGGAATCGTGAAAGAGGCCCGTCCTTTTCAGACTGGGGGGCGTGTTTTTTCATGATGACGTCACACCGAGAAAGAAATGAAAAAACACGCCCCCCAATCTGAAAAAGACGGGGCTTAAACGGGGTGACGCCCCTCTCCTCCAATGGCTGGCCAACATTTACAAGGCCAGCCAATGGAGAAGAGGGGCGGGTTCAAGCCCCCTAACTAAGAAACATTAAATCTCCGAGCTCCGCCCACACTGCTACGCAGAGCGACGCAGTCCTTTACCTAAAAAGGGGGTTTGGAAGAATCAGAAGGAGAGTGCAGCATAATGGTAAGTACGGGGGTAAAGGTAGATGCGATTAGTGGTGGAAGCCATACACAAGGGAGAAAAGAAAATTACCGCATGCACTGCTATGGAAGGTTATAAGAAAAAAGTTGCTGAATGATAGTGGAATAATACAAACCATTCAATCAAAAAAGGATGGCAAAGAAGCTCTGCTCCCAAATTTAGAGGGGCCAAACACTGTAGCATGAAGGAAATCACTGTGTATGAATCAAGCATTAGAGATTCACAAGAAAGATCGCCATTATTAAGCAATGGGCTGACTCATGACCCACTCTTAAGTATTGGTACTGTACAAAATAGGTCTTTCAACAAACAGTTAAACATGTACAGATGAGACCTAAAAAAGCAACTTCCACATGAATAACTTTAGCTGAAGCCTTCCCCTTACCCTAAAAGCATATCTCTAGCACAACTGATTGCAATTATGTAACTGGTTCCTTGGTGACCAACATCAAACCATCCTCAAAACTTATTTTTATCTGGGCAGGCATGTAACAGCTGGTTTATAGACCTGTTCTCCGTAATAATACTGTACGTTTTAGAAAAGTAATGACATTCGGGGGTGTCACACACAATACTGATGGGAGTATTTGAAACCAAAAGCCTATATCGGCAAGTTTCAAACATTTCAAACCCTTTACCTTCAAATCAAATGACATCACAAAGTAATGTAGTCCACAAATAAGACATAAACTCAGGGCAAAATCCTACATGGATACTGAAGAAAAAAAAAATCTAAAAAAAACCCAGCAAGTAGCCAGATCCCAGAATGCACTAAGAAATAACAAAAGTGTGTGATTACTGAACAATCCAACCACGAGCATGCATGTCACTGACGCCACCATTTTAGGGATCATGGATTAAGATTGTGGTTACCACTTAATGGAACTCTTTTGCATTGGAAACAACCAAAAATCACTAGTTTACATGATGTTTTGTTTATAAAATGATAGTTTATCTATAAAAATGTAAAAAATGTAATATACAAAAAAAGGCTCGGCTTACAAATTGGACAATGATGTGCTTTCAGGGGTATATAATTCCTATGGCCTGATTCCTAGGACAGTTTGGGCCCAAGGCCAACAGGTTTTCATATTTGTTTGTATAAATTGTTCATTAATACAAAATATCTCAGTGTAACAACACTAAGGAAAATAAGTACTTTGAACCCAGCTTGCATTACTGACAGTTTGTAGTGTATACACGAGAACAATCCACTGCAGAGGCCCCACCAATCTTGCCCTCACCATAACTTCAACCTATGAGGAACTATGATTCACTCCCACCTCCCCACCATGATCAACATCTTCATCCAGAGTGGAACCTTGCCAGACATCTGGAAACATGTAGAAATTACAGCTCTCCTGAAAAGTGTAAAAAAAAAAAAAATTTTAAATGGGAGACTTAAAAGAATCATCAACTACAGGCCCATCTCACGCCTACCCTGCCTATCCATAGATATGGAAAAAGCGATCAACAAACTACTCTCCAACCATCTCTAACACCACCTGAGGTACCGGGTGTTTATGGACCCGGCGGTGCCAGGGAGAACACCCAAAGACCTCGAGTCCTTCCTGTTTCGGACCACAGAAACACAGAGTCTTCTAGGTGAAGTCAAAGATCGGGTTTATTGGCTGCAACCAGTAACAGGTATCCTAGAAGTACAACGACATGTATGTTCTCAGGAGACTGCTCGTTTTTACAGAACCAGCCTTCTCTTTTTATACTAAATAATAGGCTTCAGGCAAGAATTCCTTGTTTTACAGTTGGTAATACAAATATTTCTACTATAAAGAAAAAGCAGAGTCATGATGACAAGCCCACATTTCAGTTTGTCCAGTTCATGATAGATTACCCGGCAAGGCCCAGAACTTTCATCAGATATCGACGGACCCCTAATAGAATCGGGCACCTCCTCCTTGTAAAACAGGTCATAAAGAAGAAACAGGGACAGGTGTGTGTGAGATAAAACATAGCTTGTATGCGATGAACGGTTTATGACATGTTGTGCCTTGATACTAATCTCGCTCGGCCACTGGGAAAGGAACTGCCCGAACAGGTTTGGCTTGAGGCAGTGGAGTCAGCTCGCCCAGGTCACAGGGGAGTCAGCAAAGGTGTACGTGTCCTTTCAGATCGAATTCGGCCTTAGTCATTTGACTATGTAAGGGCAATCACAAAATGGATGCCGCTCACAAAATGGAACCCGAGGGTTCAAGACGAAAACTACGATTTCAGGGTGATTTCGTCACTCGATCATGACGCAAATGTTTATGTATAGTATCCCAATCATTACCGGTCTGCCAATACCAAAATCGTCATGGTACAATAATATTTATGACACGAGTGCAGAGCTTCGGTACCACACAATAGCAGGGTCAGGAATTTTCAGTACCACAGACCCTCCTTTTGCCCTTATATAGGCAATAACCTATACTCATGCTAATCTGAGTCTAGGTCTGTATTCATGAAGTCATTGAGATGTTGCTGTAACATCATCCTATTACTTAGTTTGTCTCTTGATACAGGTTTCCTTACACATGATGTAGCACAGAGGCCACATATTGCAGGAGCACACTGCACACACAGAGAGAACAGGAAAAAGATGGCCAAGACCATCCCAATGACAATCAGAATCTTCCATCCCCAGGCAGATATCAGTTTCCAGAACCACCCCATCAAGGACCAGTCTCCTTTATCCATGTGAATGGACTCAGAGATCCTATGCAGTTTGGAGATGGCCTGGTATACTGTCGGAGCATTATCGGGGATGAAGATGCAGCAACTGGATTGGATCACTTTACAAACCCCACCTCGGTCTGCAAGTATGACGTCTAGGGCAACCCTGTTCTGAAGAGTCATAAGGCGATCTGACTGGAGCTCCGCAGTCAAGTTACTAAGGGCACCAGCCGTTTCAATCACGGCGGATTCAACTACCCTCGTCAATTGGCGAATGTTCCTGCTGTTCACCATAGGCCTCCAAAACGGCAGAAAACCTTTTGCGAAATCCCCAAACTCCTGTTCCGCAGTGTTGTCTTTACTCACGACACCCCTAACTGCCATGTCCTATGGTAATCTGCTGCGGCCGTGTAGGTGGGTGGCAACAGGAACGAGATAAAACATGTGCCCGAAATGTCAGGGGGCAACCATGTATATGTTCTATCATGGCAGATGAAATATGTACCCTTAGTTGCTAAAAATGAAGGGGAGGTCTGAGACGAGAAGACATATGTTTCGGTACAGACACTCTTCCCTAACTGAGCTCTGGGGTTTTTGCCATTTCCCTGTAGACGTAGGTGACCCTGATGGGGTACTATCCAGATTAGGGAGGACTTCTTTGCTCGCTGGCTCTCACTCAAGTAAATTCCATATTTTGTTATATTCCATCTACTGTAAGCCTTCAATTTGTCTCTGGGAATCATTCTATACGTGTCGATATCTCTGCTCATATTTGTGATTCCCACCACTAGCGCCTTGTTGCTCGAGTTTCTTCCTGTGGAACGTGGGGAATATGTTTCGAGGGCAAATAGGCACATTGTTTGAAATGCCCACAAAGAGCCATGGTAGCTGAATGGCAAGACAAAATATGGGATACCTTTATCTGTCGTGTGTGGCATAAGTCCACACACCCAACAATTTGTCGTGTTCACTACAAACTGGTGTTGGTGTAGGAGCTGAACGAATGAGTTATTTATAAATTCTAATCTCCTAGAGGACTCATGTTCGGGCAGGGGGTGAAAAGAGTGCGAGGAAACAGTAGGAGGAGGTATGGGCTGTGTAGAGGGTGCAAATGAAACTCGAAATGTGTATAAAGCATAGCCTATTAAAAACATAATTATACTACACAACATAAAAATGCATATTATTAAAAATCGTGTTTTTGCCATCACAGTGCATATTCTAGTTTCAAAGTTCGTTGATCTGGCAGGTCTCTCCATCTTGGGAAACTCCATCCTCTCTAATTTGCTGCCCGCGGTGGGAGGTTGTTTCTGCTAGGCAGTGCTTCTGTCAGTCCAGGGTAACTCCCTTAGACCGACCAGAACTGTCGACCTAACCGTCTCCAGCTGCACTCCAAAGACTGTGGCAACCGCGACCCTAGCAGCAGAACCGGATGGCGGTTCAAAAACAAAAATGAGCAAGTTTCCTAGATGAGAGAGCTGCACAATAAAAAGTAAAAAGAAGTTTATTTGTCCATAGTCATAGGTCTCGGCCTCAAGTTATAACGATTTGTACCAGGTGCCGCTTGGTCTTGAAACAAAAGATCAGGCTCTGTAGTGTCCAATCGCATTGACAGTGGCACAGATCCTTGCAGAATGTCATCACTTTCGCGTACAGAGTTTGTTCCTTTTATCTGTGCATCACTAAAGAGCAAGAGGCGAGGCAAAGTCTCGGTCTCAGAGTCAGCAATCCCTTCCTGGACCCGCTGGTCGTAAGGCAGAGGTAACGGGACCCTCTTTCAATGGGTCCTGTGGATCCAGTGTTTCTTTCCTTCCACTCGAACTGACGATCTCGTGGAGAGGAGGACTAGGTGGGGACCGGTCAAGCGGGGCTCATCATTCTTTGTCCGCTGGAAATTTTCCACAAGGACGTAGGTTCCAGGATCGATAGGGTGTCCTGGAGCTTCAGAGGCCTGAGGTAGAATGTTGTGGACCTGTTGGTGTAAAACACGCAATTTAGCCGTCAATTCATACAGATAGTCAAGCAGTACAGGATGCTCTATTTCACTAAACCTGGTGGGCCTTGGCACTCCCCATATGTTGGCCGGGCGGCCGAACACAATTTCATGTGGACTAAGTCCCACTCTAGAGTGAACAGTCATTCTTGTAGATAGGAGTGCCAAGGGCAGGGCATCAGGCCATTTAAGACCTGTGCTTGCTTGAATCTTGGCCAGTTTCAGTTTTAACGTGCCATTATAGCACTCTACTAGTCCAGCTGATTGGGGGTGATTTGCAGAGTGGAACTTCTGTTGTATGCCTAGCCCCTCACACACTTTCTTCATCACTCGACCCATGAATTCACTCCCATTATCACTCCAAACCATTCTAGGTATTCCAAATCTAGGGAAGAATTCCTGGACGAGGGCTTAAGCTGTGGATAAGGCAGTGTTGTCCTTAAGGGGATATGCTTCCACCCACCTGGAAAAGGCACAAACAACAACGAGTACGTATTTCAGATTGTTGCACCTTTCCATGTGGATGAAATCTAGCTGCAAAACCTCGAACGGATACGTTAGAGGCGCAAAATGACCAGCTGGAGTTGGGGTTCCCCTACCAGGGTTGTATTTCAGACACACCATACAATTCTTGACCACATTCTCCGCACACTTAGGGATCCCAACATTTTTCCATACTGGAGCCAACAACTTACAGATCCCTTTCACGCTGATATGAGCCATTCCATGGGCCATTGTCACCACTGCAAGCACATACGCATTGGGTAACAACCATCTCTGGTGTTCTGACAGTTCAACCCAACAACCATTCGCTTCCAATTTACCCTTACTTTCTCTCCATTCATTCACCTCTTTCTCTGTGGCTTCGGCTTGAATAGACTTCACACTCTCAATCGTATCTTCACACATACCAACGTCACCAATCCATCTTGCAGGGCCTGCAACATACATTCGGCTCATTACATTCCTTGCAGTTTCTTTTGCAACTTCGTCCGCAAACGCATTTCCACGACCAACATCATCCGTCACCTTTTTGTGTGCACTGCATTTCACAATCGCAACTTGTAATGGCAAGGTCAGTGACTCGAGAAGCTCATTCACTAACTGACCATGCTGGATCTTAGCACCATGCGACGTCAGGAACCCACGTTCTTTCCACAATCGTCCAAAACTGTGAGCCACACCAAAGGCGTATTGGCTGTCCGTGTACACATTCACTCGTTGTCCTTTCGCCAAAACAAACGCTCTTGTAAGTGCAATCAACTCTGCTGCTTGCGCTGAATTATGGGGGATACGTGCAGCTTCAACAATCGTATGCAAAGTTGTGACAGCATATGCTGTAGTCGTATCACCATTCGGCAACTTGAAACACGAACCATCAACCCATAAAGTACCATCACATTCAGGAAAAGGAGTGTCCCTAGGATCTATTCTCCCTTTTGTCTTTTCTTCTGTCCTAAAACAGCAGTCATGTTCTTCGACCCCATCTGTCTCTACTGAAATGGGCAATAACGTGGCTGGGTTCAGGGTATCGCAACTCTTTATGTGTACATGACTGGCTAACAGTGTCAGCTCATAACTTGTCAATCGAGCACTAGTTAAGTGCTGTGTCCTTGTTCTGTTTAGCAAAATGTCTACTGCATGTGGGACCATGACAATTAACATGTTATTCATTACTAACCCAGCAGACTGTCGAATAGAAACAGCTGCTGCTGCAGTGGCTCTTAAACAACTTGGCAACGCCTTAGCTACCGGAACTAGAGTCGCTTAAAAGTACGCGCATGGACGCTGTTTGTCCCCAAAAGACTGTGTCAGAACTGATAATGAACAACCTTCTTTCTCATGGACATACAATGTAAAAGGCTTACTGTAGTCGGGGGTACCCAACACAGGAGCCGAACACAATGCATCACGCAATTCGTAAAAACTTTTCTGACACTCTTCAGACCACGGAATGGGTTTCGGTGTATCTTTACGAGTTAATGCCACCAAAGGTTTGGCCAATAAGGAAAAATTCGGTATTGCCTACAATATGATGTATTGCCCAAGAAAGCACGCACTTCTCTCTGTGTCCTTGGGACACTCAATTTTGCAATTGCCTGAATTCTTTCTGGGGTCAGTTTCCTTCCCTCCTTCGATAAGAGGTGACCTAAGTAGGTCACTGCTTGTCAACAATATTGCAACTTTGAAAGAGAGACTTTGTGGTGCAACTCACATAGATGACGCAACAGCGACAATGTGGCTTCCCTACAAATATCCTCAGTATCTGCAGCTATTAGCAAATCATCGACGTACTGAATAAGGGTAGCGCCGTCAGGTAAAACAATCATATCAAGCTGTGATTTTAAAGCCTGACTGAATATAGATGGACTTTCACAGTAGCCCTGAGGAGCGCGTTTGAAGAGGAAACTTCGGCCTCCTAAATTGAAGCCAAAAATATCTCTGCTCTCCTCGGCAATCGGGATGCTGAAGAAAGCATTCTTCAAGTCAATCACTGAGAACCAAGTGGCTGAAGCTGGAATCATAGTCAATAGGGCAGTGATATCAGGAACGACTGGAAATTGTGGCACAACAATCTTATTGACCTCTCTAAGATCAATCACAAATCTGTACACAAGTGGCTGGGAAGTATCAGTACGCTTCAGAACCGGCAGAACAGGACTATTACAAATGTTGCCTGTTGCCTCTTCAATGACATCTTTTTCAATTAGATCATAAATGATTGCTAACAACGCTTTTTCACCTTCACTAGAGATCTTGTATTGGGGAATGTGTGGCATTCTAACATTAGTTTTCAATGTTATGACATATGGCGCTATTTCCAAGAGACCCACATCATTAGAGCCAGTAGCCCAAAGTATATCTGGAAGGGAAGACAATTCTGTTGGAAGCTTTTCCCTTGACAGGTACATTGGAGAAACCACTTTCTTACCCAGTGTAAGTTGTACTCCCGAAGGAGAACAGTACAAAGTCGCATATAATCTTTTTAACAGATCCAATCCCAACAAGTTTTCACCACAACCTGTTGTAAGAATGAGGGGTGCTTCTAATTCACATGGCCCAACAGAAAGGGAAATAGGACTAGAGATCGGGTTCCTAACGGGGCGCCAGAAAAACCTACTGAAACGTTCATTTCACCAGACAAAGGTGCGCCAGGGAGTTTTGAGTGCATAATAGAACTCTTTGTAGCACCAGTATCTAACAGAAATGGCTCTGACACACCTGATGTAATCACCTCGACATAAGGTCCATTCTGACCTACTGGAACTGAAACAACTCCCTCTCTTTGTCAATGGCTGTCCTAGCAATAATTACCCTCCATATTCTCGTTTTCCGCATAGTAGTCATCAGCATAGTACTGAGCTGTCCTAGAAAACGCGTTATTCTGCTGGTCAAAACTATTCATGGAATTCTGAGGCGGGAAGGAACGAGCGTTCTGGGGGAAATTTCCACGGCCACTACCTCTAGGAGCTTGTTGAACGCCTCGACCTCTCGCACCAGATGCACCATTCATGCGCTGTAACAAAACCGGACAACTACTCTTGAAATGACCCTCTTCCTTGCAATACGCACACTGATTCGGTCCATACGGTAGACGTGGTTGAGAAGACTCGTTTCTCTGTGAGTTTCTCGAATACTGCTGGGGTTGCTGACAGTCGCGCTGACTAGTAGTACGAGGTGGATAAGCTTGCTGCAGAAGGACTTTAGTTTTCAATTCCTTAGTCTTTTTATCCACTTTCTTTAGCTCATCTTTGCGCCTATTTTCATAGTACTGGGCCATACCTAAAATCTGTGCTGACGTGGAAACAGCCCAAGCACTCTCAGAATCCTTCAACTTATTGCATAGTTCAGGAAGCAAATTATGTACAAATTTGTCAACAAATAATCTCTGGCCACCCTCCGTAGCCATATCCTGACCACTATGATCGACGAAGGTCTCTTCAAACCGCGTGAAGAAGTCAGACACAGTTTCATCTTTCTTCTGTTTGCACGCAGACAACTTGTCCCAATTCACACGCAATTCGGGCATTAAAGTCTTCATATATGCAATAATCCTACCAGGGAGTTCTGCTACCAAGGGCTCAGGTTTAGCACCACCAACTTGTCTAGCATCAGCAGCAGCAATATTAACCCATGTGTCACCTAACTCTTGATCATGATCTGTATGACGAATCTTTCCCCATAAAGGCTGTGGAACCACATTTCCAAATAACATGTCTATATCGGCTAAATTCATGATGCAGGAGCTTGCAGTCTGTGATAACTCCTTATAATACCCTGCAGGATTTTTACGGGGATCAGGCAATGTCTGTTTGAGAGCCAAAACTTCAGATCTCTTCCAAGGAACATGTACCCACACACGCTGAAAATGGGGCGGAATGGCTGGAACTGCATTTGCGTCACCTTCCCTCCAAACTGGAGGAACCTCTCTCATGGGATACTGTCGCGCCTTTTTCCTACCTGGTGCGTCACATTCAGATAGTGATCGGGAAGTGCCCCCTCTACTCCTATAGGATAATAATGTCGCAACCGCTTGTTCAACATCGGTGCCCACAATCATGCCCTCCGCAAACCTGAACCGCACACGGTACAACTCGGACAGATCGTGTTCCGGATCGTTTCCCTTCAGATCTTCGCGGAGAAGTACACACATTTGTTCAAAAACATATCTCTGTTTCGATGCTTCCCATTGACGGAAGACTTCTATGATAGACTCTTCATCATGTCTTGCAGTATCGACAACACATTTACGCGCTAACTCATCCAATAATTCTCTCTCCTGATAGTCAGGCCGCTGACTCCGCAACTGTCTTCGTTCTGTGTTAGGGGTCATATTAGGCGACCCAAAGAAAGGTGAGAAAAGGCCAGTAACAGTGTTTGCCACTCTCTGTCGAACAGAAGGAGAAACTGACGGAAAGGCAGAAGCGCCAGAAAAGACAGGCTGATGTAAAGCAGAGGTTGAGGCAGTAGCAGAGGGAGTATTAGGATAAGCAGTTGGAGCAGTAGGCGAAGTCGTAGGAAAAACAGAAGGAGTAGGTAGCAAAGGCGGCGGCCCTTGAGAGGGCTGCGCCGGAGGAGTAGGAACCAGCTGAAGAGGAGCTGGCGATTGTGGTAGAACCTGTGGACCAACAATGGGAGGTTGTACAACCAAAGGTTGTTGGGGTGCTGTAGCACTCTGCGCATAAGGAGGTGGTGAACTCAGTAAATGAGACATCAAAGGATCTTTATCAAGTTTCTCTTTTGATCCTTGTTCTTTACGTGGCAAAACTGGGTAGCATTTGTCTATCGCTAACTTCCTACTTCTAAGCGTTTGTTCATTCTCTTGCTCTTCCTCATTATCCCTGAACGCAACGGCAGCTTGCACCATTGACATATCTCGTTTATTTTTCTTCGCTAATTTCATTTCTTTCTGTTTGGCTTCTTTGCGCCATAGGCGAAAGGAGTCAAACATCGCCGGCCGGGCTTTCTTCTTGAAAAGTTTTACTTCTAAATTATCTAAAATCTCTGTGTCGAAACTACCATATTGGGGCCATTTTAGAACACCATCCTTTCTGGTGTATCGGACCCATACTTCATTATATGTGATAGGGCCTACGCCGTGCTTCACATAGAGTTCATATATTGGAGTTCCAATCGGAGGAACCGGACACGAGTCCTCCAATCGGGAGTCCCTACTACAACCAAGACAAAACAAATTTCCAAGTCTGCTAAGACCAGGCATCTTCGCTCTCTAGTCTAGCTTCAAACTTCAAAGGATTATCGAATACGATAGTCTCATGAATACACGAGTCCTTTGGCTTTGGCACTTGCAAGTTCCAAATCAAAGCTATCCCAAAGGATACCAAACTAAGGACTGGGAGACGCTCCACTTATACTTAACTGAAGTATCGATGATCGATGGCGTCACCAGAAGACTCGTCTATCGTTTCGCTCTACCAATCATCAAGGGTCCAAAACAGGGCGATAGTCAGGGCAGCAGTCCTTCGTAGCGGTAGGGACGCGGGGAACCTCGCAGCAAAGACCTTCGGAACCACGTCGACATACAGGGGTCACTGAAGTGGCTGGTCGTCCTCTGGAATTTTCACACGAAGCTCCTCACGAACCTCTGGCTTGGACCGGTACCGCTTGATACCGCCCCACGTTGGGCGCCAACTGAGGTACCGGGTTTTTATGGACCCGGCGGTGCCAGGGAGAACACCCAAAGACCTTGAGTCCTTCCTGTTTCGGACCACAGAAACACAGAGTCTTCTAGGTGAAGTCAAAGATCGGGTTTATTGGCTGCAACCAGTAACAGGTATCCTAGAAGTACAACAACATGTATGTTCTCAGGAGACTGCTCGTTTTTACAGAACCAACCTTCTCTTTTTATACTAAATAATAGGCTTCAGGCAAGAATTCTTTGTTTTACAGTTGGTAATACAAATATTTCTACTATAAAGAAAAAGCAGAGTCATGATGACAAGCCCACATTTCAGTTTGTCCAGTTCATGATAGATTACTCGGCAAGGCCCAGAACTTTCATCAGATATCGACGGACCCCTAATAGAATCAGGCACCTCCTCCTTGTAAAACAGGTCATAAAGAAGAAACAGGGACAGGTGTGTGTGAGATAAAACATAGCTTGTATGCGATGAACGGTTTATGACATGTTGTGCCTTGATACTAATCTCGCTCGGCCACTGGGAAAGGAACTGCCCGAACAGGTTTGGCTTGAGGCAGTGGAGTCAGCTCGCCCAGGTCACAGGGGAGTCAGCAAAGGTGTACGTGTCCTTTCAGATCGAATTCGGCCTTAGTCATTTGACTATGTAAGGGCAATCACAAAATGGATGCCGCTCACAAAATGGAACCCGAGGGTTCAAGACGAAAACTACGATTTCAGGGTGATTTCGTCACTCGATCATGACGCAAATGTTTATGTATAGTATCCCAATCATTACCGGTCTGCCAATACCAAAATCGTCATGGTACGATGATATTTATGACACGAGTGCAGAGCTTCGGTACCACACAATAGCAGGGTCCAGAATTTTCAGTACCACAACCTACTAGACATCTTGCAGTCTGGGTTCCGCAATTACCACAACATGAAGTCACTCATCACAACAGACAACATCCAGAGCATCATGGACAAAAGAAAAACCGCTGCACTAGTACTACTCGACCGCTCTGCAGCCTTTAATACAGTCTCCCAAAGCACCCTCATTACAAGACTCCTCAACTTCAGAATACATGGACCATTCCCTGACCAGGCTGGCCTCATTTCTCTCCAACAGGATCCAGCAAATCAGGCTCCTGCCCTCCATCACGAAACCAAGAAACTCATATGAAAGTCCCTCAAGGAACATCACTGAGTCCTACCTACCTTCTTCAACGTCTACATGGCGTTGCTCGCCCAGGTTATAAGATCTCATGGAATCAACATTGCTTGCTACACAGACGAAACCTAGCTCATACTCTCCCTCACAGGCAACAACCATGCCACCATGACCAACTTCAACACCTGCAGCAAACTGGATGAAACAGTCCTGATCTGCAGAAATAAGAGCTCCTCCTCCTGATGACCACCTCCCATGACAATAACTTTTGTGTTATCTTTGACGACAGACGAATGATCGTCAAACAAGTGAAGACCTTCAGATCCTTCTGCTTCTACAGCCTACCTATACTCTGCAAAATATTTAATTGGCTTTCCACGGACACCAGGTGCACAGTCACCCAGGCCCTCATCACCAACTGACTAGACTACGGCAACAAACTATGCCGGCATCACAAATCAACTCATACAAAGACTCCAGATCACCCAGAACGTCGCTGAACTCATCCTCCGTATCCCCTGCAATGTACACATCACATCCCACCTCAGAGAGCTACACTGTCTACCAATTCAAAAGCAGTGTGAATTCAAACTGCTCACCCACTGATGCAAAGCCCTCCACAACATTCGACCTGCCAACCTCAACTTCCACGGATTGCCCTATTCATTTGCTCCAGACCCTGGCTATCACTCGGGTAATATTCACACTCAACAAATCCTTAAAGCATAACAAGATGTATACACGTTTGCAAAACGTAATAATTTTAGGCTACTTACAATGCTCCCCGATTGTATGCAAAAACATGCACAAGCCTGAAAGCAAGACACTTGATTGCTTACTTTCAAAATAAAATGTGCATAAAAAGAAACTGCTAAACTATTGTGAAACTTTAGATACGGTTTCTTCGAGGAATCATATAATAAAAACATGTTAGATGCATAATAATACATATAGGAATGAAAATCAGCATAACACATTGTGAGCAACATAAAACCACACAGGGGACCCCAATCCTATAGGTCACAAAAATGCCTGCGAGTTATAGGTCCTTAAATTGCTGCAGATTCAGGAATTTCAGGAATTCACACGCTTTTACAGAAGAAATAGGCCTCAAGAACGTGCTGTGAGCAAAAGTCTGTATTCTCCGCCCTAGGAAAAATGTTTACTCCTGCTTTGGACAGGCAACAACAGGTCTTTTTCATCTATACACCCAAGATAAGAAACGACATCCCTTTATCCATTAGGACTGACCCAACGCTGCTCCAATTTAGGAAAGAGTTCAAGACACCTCTATAAAGAACTCTACATCATTAAGCATTAACTATCTAAAACTCAGCTAGCTCTCCCTTTTGCTTCCAGATTTTAAACGTGCCTTGGACCATTAAGCACCTAACAGAGGGCCAAGTGAGAGATACAAGTCCTTCATCAAATCAACTCCTTTTCAGACTGCTGTTGCTTTTCGACCAATTCAGATAGTCATATGGGTCTCAGTGAATGCCCGACCAAAATAAGCGCACCTCTTAATTCATTAATCTCCTACACCAAAACTATCCAATAAGCAGTTTATGTGTACTAAGCATTGCAAGAACAAAAACAAATTACATGTTGGACTAGGAAGAAAGATCTGGGTCAGTGAGGCATACTTGGAATAGGGTCTCCAGGGGGAAGAGGGCAGTATGCTTACTTCCAAATTATGACTAGTCTTTGAGCGGGAATGGAGCTGGCATCAAATTCATGATTACATAGTGACACATGTTTGGTAAAATATACAACTATAAGTTCCCTATATTCATTTACAACATCTCATAGATGGAATGACAGAAGAACTGATGTTGAATTGGCTGGCAGAACGCAGTAAAAATAGTTTCTTGTATAACATTTGCAAAGCTACATCATTCTTTCAAGTCTACAACATAAACTTACTGTGTTAATAAAGGAACAATCACAACCTCCATCCAAAGCATGAATGACAGAAAACCAGTCAGCCAAGACTTAAAATGAAGTAATCTCAGAAAACCTCATACAAGGTACAGTACAGCTTTAAATGTAAGATTGTGAATAAGACCAGGCTCATCTGCCTCCAACATTCCAAGGCACAGACCTCTATAAAGGTTAAGTCACTACAACTCAATACTAATTACATTGAGTTACTTTGGTGCCTACACCTGCAAGACATCTTTAAAACAAACAAAATATGTAACGTCTCACTTTCAAAGTACCACTCAGGGAATGTAGTAAAAGAAATGAAAACAGAGCTTCTAAGACACTGCACAGGCAATAAAGCATTGGAAATTTGTAGGAAGGCTTCAGAGTTTTGTATTTCTGCTCGATTACCTGATAAATCGTGATGAATAAGGTCAGCAAAATTCGGGTCTTCGCCCCACCAAAATATCCACAGCTCACGACGGCCAGGTCTCTGATCCCTGCGCCAAACACTCAGCACGTCTGCCTTGAGACATCTACTGAAGCTGCTCAGGATGGGATCTTCCTCGGTTACTGGAAAGAGAATGGGCGCTGATGTTGGACCTTGCCATACGTACCGTTTCCATTTAATCCCCGATAAATCCGCCTGCCAGAGAAAACAAAGCAAGGTTACTGTTTAAAGTCCATCAAGAAATAAAGTGACTTGAAATTAACGATTTACTTTAAAGTTACGGGTGAAAGGAGTGTACAAAACATCCCATCACAATGCATTTAAAAAAAGTCACTTTAACTTTACTCTGCATTCAGCAAAACAAGTGCCTATGCAATCTCAAATGCAACATACAACAAAAAAACATTACCCACTATAGTGTTTAGAGGACCAACAATATAAAACCGAGCAGTGCACACCAACGTAAAAAGTAAAACAGTGACTTTATCTGAAGAATTAAGAGTCACTGATAAGTATTAAACACTCATGTACACAAAAAAGATGAATAATCAATTGCCTACTATAGACAAACATCACAGGAAAAACAAGCCGTGAGCGTGCACTCTCCCGAACTTCCAGTGTCGGGATGTGCACGCTCACGGCTGTCTTGGGGCGGGACTTCCATCTTATTTGCCCACGGAGTGGATGGCCGGCCCAGAGGAGCGGTGGCAGCAGAAGTCAGGATGGCGGCTGAGGCTGCTGATGCGGTAAGTGGGGCTTAGTCGTGGGGGAGTGTGTATTTGTGTCTGTGTGACTGCGTGTCTGTGTGACTGGGTGTCTGTGTGACTGCGTGTGTGTGAGTGTGTGTGTGTGTGTCTGCGCGTCTGGCTCTGTGTGTGTGCGTGCCATCGGCCGGCCTGCTAAGCACGTCCACAAAGCCTGGTCGGCTCGTGCACCGCTCTGTGTCCCTTGAGAGAGAACTCGGCAGCAATAGGTCTCGATGCCGAGACCTAAAAATGGGAGCAGACTAAGTAAAAACAGTGGGGCTACCAGGAGGTCCTAAGGTACCAGGGTACCTTTTATGTGTGCGTGGTCAACATGTTTCGTGCCATCGGAGCCCAAAGGTAGAGCAGCAATTCATCAGGACCAAAATAGACAAAAAATAAGGTCCACAGAAGATGAGGACTGGGGGGGACTCCCCGTAAGGTGGGGATGTCCGAATGAGGTATATCTGATCCCGTTTAAAGAACCAGAGGTGGTTTTCCCCATCGAATGAGGAGAGATATTACTTCATAGATGTAGGGGAGGGACCCGACCACTGGATGGGCCACCTGTGCATCTATCCAGAAGTCGGGCAGACACGCAGATGGTCCTTCCAGTGGTCGGGTCCCTCCCCTACTTGTTAGATATTTGGAGAGCCAGGTCCGCTGGTCAAGGTGGGTTCACACACTACTCTGCATTTCATGATATTCACACTAGAATAGACTACTGGTTAATATCGGAGGGGCTAGTTCCTCGGTTATGGGACTTTTCTGACCATTCGCCCATATTACTAGAGATCGAAATCCCTCTACGTGGGGCTGCCCCTTTCCTGTGGAGATTTCCTCCTTACTCCCTCCTAGACATAGTATTTAAGGCCGAATTAGCCACAGCCAATAAAGAATTTTTTTAAACCACCATAGGATTGGTTGAGCACTTTGCCGGGGTTTTCACAAGGGGGGTTGTCATGAATAAACACCCTGGGGTGCTTCGCTCAATCGAAAGCAGACTCGCTGTACTTGAGGTTTGCTTGGGTGCACTGGAGAGAGAGGCAATGAGTGGGAATGACCCACAGATCACAGAACAGTTGAAAAAACACTTGAAGAATGTCATTAGGAAGCAGACAGTGAGATAAAACACATGGGGAAATACGCATCGGCTAGAACTTATGGTGAGGGTGACAGGCCAGGCTCGGACCTGGCGGTGGTAGCTCGCCTTCGGTGCGAGTCTAGAGCCATAACCGAGCTGTTCGAAGAGAATGGCAGTATACTAAAAGAGCAGACAGACTTGTATAGCTCCAAAGTTACTCCAGATGAGGAAGACATATTGAACTACTTTGAATACATACAACTACCCTGGCTGACGGATAGTCACAGAGAGTACCTAATGAGGCCTATAGACTCTGTGGAGATCCTAATGGCACTTAATTCTATGCAAGATGGGAGTACCCCAGGTCAGGACGGCCTCACAGTGTCCTTTCATAAGGCCTTTAGGAAATTACTGTTCCCACACTTGAGCACTCTGTTCCAAGAAATGGGAGAATCTGGCATCATGCCCCCCTCCATGCTCGCTTTGATCGTAACCATATTAAAACCTGAAAAGGCTCTGCAAGAATGCTTGTCCGACAGACCATTGTCGCTGATAAATGTGGACACCAAAATATTTGCTAAAATATTGCCAACAGATTGGCCCCCCTCCTTCTTATTATGGTAGGCCCTGAACAGGTGGGCTTTGTGCCGGGCTGCACGTTATCATATAATCTACAGACAGTTTTTGGGTCTCTACAACAAATTAACCGGATATTAAGGCGGCAGCAGTGTTTTTAGACGCTGAAAAAGCCTTTGATTCGGTTGAATGGAAATTCATGTTGGCTGTACTGAGGTGCATTGGAGTAAGAGAAATATTTCTTAAATTGATCTCGGTACTCTATAACACACCCACAGCTTGAGTGCGCTTAGGAGATGCTGTCACCTCCCCTTTTCGGATATCTAAAGGCACGAGAAAGGGCTGCCCTTTGTTCCCTCTGCTGTATGCCTTGGCCGCAGAGCCCTTGCTGTGCTCACTTCGTGAATATCAAGTAATAGCGGCATACGTTTTCCCAACTACAATCTCATTGTCTCTACTTATGCGGATGATATGCTATTATGCATACGGGAACCTGACTCTAACCTACCTCTAATAATACGAGAGGTACATAGATTTGGCGGCATCTTTGGACTTAAAATTAACTTGTATAAATCTATAATTTTTTCCCTAACCCCGGTCACAATGCAGATAGTTTTAGATTTCCCTCTTCAATGGTCATCAGATCCGGTGAGATATTTGGGGATACAGGTCCATCCTGATGCGGAACAAGTCCTTAGTGCAAATTATCGAAGAGCAATTACCAAGCTAGAAGAGGGCATAGAAAGATGGATCCTCCTCGCTCTTTCATTGGTGGGTCATATATCTTTGATGAAAATGATTGTTCTCCCCAGATTTCTTTTTCTCTTCGTTAACATCCCTATGGTTGTCCAACTACACATCTTCAAAACACTGCGGGCCTTAATGTGTAAATTGGCATGGGCTGGTAGAAATCTGCCTGTCAAACTGGATATCCTTACTATGCCCTACTCTATGGGGGGACTGCGTGCACCGGACCTGGAATTGTATTATAGGGTGGCGCAAAGCTCACACACTCACAGCTGGATCCACGGTCCACACAATCTGCCCCATCTCCACATAGAGAAGGTAGCTGTAGACCCTGATCCGCTCCCTCGTTGTCTGTCTCAAACACCCATTAGACGGTGCAGCGTGCTGGATTCGGTTAACTCTTCTGTACACGCTTGGCGTAACTTACTTAAAAAACAGGCCGGCGCTCTACTGTATTCCCCCTTATGCCCGTGGAATGGTGCCACTGCGGATTCTCACAATGGGAGACTTCTTCAAGGAGGGAAAAGTGTGTACGTGGGAGGAGGTAGCAGAGGGTACACATGACCATACCCCTCTCACACAATTTCACTCTTTTAGAATCAGCCATGCATTGCCAGCTTGCTCGGGGATTAGCTACAAGATCCCCCGGAGCTACCTGCCTTCTCGCTATTACTGCATTCAGAATCCCCCATCCAGCTAGTCTCGAAAGTTTATGCCATGTTGCAAGCCTTTCAGCACACACAATACACCAAGGCTAGGAGAGAGAGGCAAAACGAAATTGTGGTGGCACTGACAGATGACATATGGCGCTTTTGTTGTGAAGCTACGCAAAAGATCTCACTTAATGGTAGGCAAAGACTGATCCATTTCAAATATCTCAACAGGGTATACTACACTCCTAAGAGATTATTCCGATATGGGGCCCCATTACATTATCAGGTGGATTGCCTCCGCCAGGGTGGCGGTGGCCACCGCCACCCAGGCGGAGGCAATCCGCCCGACAACCACTCTCGTGTTCCCCTCCGCCTGATTAGGATGGCGGAGGGGACAGCGGCGGACGGAAAGACCGTCCGCCACTTTACCCCCGCGGTCGGCTTGCGACCGCGGCGGTGATAGATTAATATGGTGGCGGTGTCCAATGGACACCGCCAGCCATATTACAATGGCAAAAAGCAGAGGCCTTTCCGCGGCAGCAATGCCGCCACGGAAAGGCATGCGGTGATTGCTGCGGGGGCCCCCTGCAGGGTCCCCCAGGTTGGTGCCACTGTCTGGGGTCACTGGGGGGTACCTATGGTACCCCCCACATTTGCATATGCAAAGCGGCAGGCACCGCACGGTGCCTGCCGCTTTGCATATGTAAATGCAAAACAGCATTTTTTACATTGTGGCGGGCGGTGCAGAGTGCACTGCCCGCCACAATGCAAAAACTACAGGATGTGCCCGCCACTGTGGCGGGCACATCCTAATTCCCCCCACGGGACCCCCGCCCTTATGGCGGGCGGTCCCGTTCTACGATAGGGTGGCGGGCGGACAATGTCCGTCCGTCATCCTAATGGGGCCCCATGGTCTTAGGGACACTGACTGCTGTGAGCGCTGTGGGGAGGAGGAGGCATGCTTTCTACATGTGGCACGGTTGTGTCCAACAGTAGCGGATTTTTGGAAGCACATTTTTTCACACTAAACACAATCACAGATCAATCCCTCTCTCCAGACCCCCTACTAGCACTTTTGGGGTACACGAAGCCTCTTAGGATGTCAGGAAACTAGTCTCTATGGGTTTATTATTGGCTAAACGCAGGATGGGGTTGCGTTGGTTGCCTGGTCCCATACCCGCTGTAACAGAATGGGAACAGGATATGCTCTACTGCAGTATCCAATCAGATGTTTATAGAGAGCTGCTGCCCCCCCCCCCCCCAGAGTAGACCAAAACGTTTTTGGGGTATGGTAGTAAACTCGTTTCCTTGCGCAAACCCGCTGGTAAGTTGTTCCAGACTATGGGAATTGTATTGGAAAACGCTCGCCCTCCAAGAGTAGATAGCTTGAACCTGGAACAAGTCAGAAATGCGGCATCTGCCGATCGTAAGGTCCTACTGGGAGCATAAGGAACTAAACGCTCCCTAATATATTTTGGGGCTTGCCCGTACAGGGCTTTATACGTAATGCAGAGGCCCTTGAACTAAGCCCGTTGCCTGATTAGAAGCCAATGGAGCTCACGAAGGAGTGGGGTGGCATGTGTCCTTCTGGGTTTATTAAAAATTAACCTGGCTGCGTCGTTCATAACAGTTTGTAATCTAGCCAGCAGTTGTTGAGGAAGACTGGCATACCAGGAGTTTCCATAATCCAACCGCACCAGAATCAAAGCTGACACCGCCCGTCTGAGCGTGTCCAAGGTCAGGAGAGGGGATAATTTACGCAATTGTCTCAGTAAGCCCACACAAGTGCCAACAACCGCTGAGACCTGGGTAGACATAGTGAGTTTGGCATCTATGTATAGACCGAGACTTTTCACGGCCACTGCTGGTTCCGGGGAAGGCCCTAGTTCAGTGGGCCAGAAGAGGTCGTTCCACGGACTGGATGCCGTCGTAATCGCCAGCACCTCAGTCTTGTCCGGATATATTTTCAGTGCGTTGGCCGTCATCCAATTGACAGTAAATTTTAAAATATTTTGCAGTCTCAGATGTGCGGTAGGTGAGTTGTCAATTTGAATAATAATCTGGGTGTCGTCGGCATAATTGTAAATCCGGCAATCCATCTGATTTAATGCCGAAATTAGGGGCTGCAGGTAGGCATTAAACAATAAGGGTGAGAGAGCCGAGCCCTGTGGGACTCCACATTTAAGGTCCGCTGGATCAGAGACCAGGTTCGCCAATTGTACTCTCTGAACCCGGCCGGCAAGGAAGGATGTCAGCCAGGCGTGGGCAGTGCCCCGGATACCTAGGTCCCTCAACCACGACAAAAGTTGATCGTGATTGACCGTGTCAAATGCCGCGGAGAGGTCCAACAGCACTAGGGCACATAGGATTTTCTTATCCGCCCTGAGTTTCAGGTCATCCAGCACGGAAAGCATGACCAATTCCGTGCTGTGATGAGCTCTGAACCCAGCCTGGTTGGGTTCTAACAGATTGTTGTTTTCAAGATGACAAGAGAGCACTGGCAGAACATGTTGCTCAATTATTTTGGCTAAGAATGGCAGTTGTGAAAAGGGGTTACATTTTTCAGGACCTTAGTGTCAGCCCCTGGCTTCTTTAATAATGGGATCAAACGGGTCTCCTTAAAGTTGGCAGGAACCTGTCCTGATATCAAGGAGCTATTGAGGAGAGAGAGAGTACATCATCCTCAAGCCCAGGCCAAGCTTGTTTAAAGATACTTGGAGGACAAGGGTCTGCTGGTGAGCCAGACTTAACTCGTCCCATCACTACTCCCAGCGTCTCCTTGGTGAATAATGGTAGTGCAGTTAACGGCTGCGTAACTACGGGGATAGTGGGCACAATGTCTCTCGCACAGCTTAATCTAGGAGTACGCTGGATTTCGGTCAAAAGATCCGTTATTTTATTGGTGAAGAAGGACTGAAACTTTTGACAGTCTTCCTGCTAAAGGAGGGGTTCTGTTCTTTATTCTTCCTCAGCTCTGTCAGGACCTTAAAAATTTCTTTCTGCGGATTGATTGTCGCCCAAATTCTACCCTCATAGAACTCTGCTTGATGAATGATAGAACGATATGATGATGGAGCCCCAGAATATATATGTAATATAATTATTGCATTAGGTTGACCATGCCATGTGTACACCAAATATGGTAGCTGGTTGTACCTAGGTTAGCAGGTTACATAGACTGCAATATTGGAATACTACATCATAATATACTACTTTCCTTCCTTAGAGGGATGAATCACCACCACTGTGAAATGTGTTAACAGCTATTGTCGGTTACTTGGCTGACATTTGTATGTTGTTTATCATGTATCGTGAATTGTTGTGAACTGTCTAATGAAAACTAATGAAATAATGTTTTTTTTTTAAAAACAACAAAGTCCACCCTTGATGACAATTGACTTGCCTCTTAGTCCACTACTGCATTGTTGACGGGGGCATGAATGTTTCTAAGTTCATGTTTGAAAAGAATTCCTGTCTAAAATACTTCTTAAAACACTAGCATAACCTGAAGGGTGAAATGCTTCTGCCTATTAATGAGATACACTTTTTTTCTTATTTTAATATGTTTGTCGCAAGAGGTGTATAAAAATGAAGGTGTTCCTAACGTTAAGTGGTACAAGAATACACCTTCTTTTCTTTGACTTCATTTAACCTATAAATAAATGAATAATTGCCCGTTTATTTAGCAGTTTTCTTCTGGATGTTTGTGGTCTATCAAGTAAACAGCAGCCCAGTGCTGCTGTTCACCACGGGGCTGCATGTAAATGCCAGGAGAAATGCTAGCGGATCCCAGACCGCACTTTGTGTATCCTCAGGTACCTTCTACCCTAACGTTCAATCTCACAATTCAAGGTAGTACCAGTGAGATGAATTCGTTGTGCCCAGTTCTGTGACATTTTTCTGCTTCATTTCTTTAGCAGTCTATCCGCTATGATGCCCTCTGCATTGCCAATCAACCTCGTAATATTGCAGTTTGCAGGACCTGTTCTTCAGAGGAATAGATTATGTTCTCGGGTGACCCCTGCAGCATTGATTGAAACTAAATATTTTTTTCTTCAATCGGTATGGAAAGACCTCCTGCCGTCTCCACGTAGGTACACTTATTACTATTTGGGGCTGGGTCGATTGCAGAACGTAGGACCTTCAGAGAACCGGGATCCTATTGCCCTCTGCCAGGAATATGTGCGAAAGATGTATGTGATTTAAAGTAAAGCAGACGAACTTTTAAATATTCTTTTGGTATTTCCATATACGATCATAAATAGTTTATTTTTGTATTTTTATAATGCTCAGTTCGTCAGGAGGCCTGGCCAGAACATTAACAAAATATTATAGGTTCACAAACCTCTGAAATTCCAGCAGGTAAAAACTGCATTCATGCCTTCACTTTCTGAAAGGCATCACAAACAAGAACCCTTGACATGAAGCATTGCTGCTGATATTAATGTCATGAATTTTTAAACATAAAGGATAACTGACAGTCGGTCTTATTAAAGCAAAATCTGCGTTGCTATGTACGTTACTACACAGCAAGTATTATTGTTTTTATGGCTGCCTTATTTTTTTAATGTATATCCTTAAACATTTACTGCTTTGTAATGAGAGGCGGATGGCATGGATGTGTGATTTGTATATAATAAGTCTGTAGCAACTCAAAAAGATGATGGCTGGAATGCTGAACATTGTCATTCACCCCAGTCACAGATCTGGGTAAAATCCATTGTTTGTTTTGCTCACCATGCCACCCCAGTTTGGACCCAGCCATATGCAGTTCCAGTGGCGTAGAAAAGGGGGTGCTTTGGGTGCGGGCCGCCCCAGGTGTCATCACTGAGGGGGGGAAGGGGGGGTGAAAAAGATGTTTTTTAAACACATATTTTTGCCATTTTGTCAAGCCGGGGGTTACAACAAATTTTCTGCACCGGGTTCCACCTGACCTTGCTACGCCACTGTGCAGTTCAGTCTTGAACCTGCTCCACATGGGAACATGCCAGCCCGAACTGCCAGGCCAGGTCCTCCCTGGACCTAAAAACTGGCATCCTGGAACTAGTTTCGTGGTATCACCTCTCATCAGCCAGGCTAGCTTGAATCCAGTGGCATAGTGACGCAGAACCCACGTCTGGGTATACCCTTTCCACTTAAGGTGACTACAGCAAAACAAAAAGATGATGTTCAGGATTCTGTCCATCAACTTTTTGTGTTGCTACAGATTTATTATGCCCTCCTCTGCACTCATAGCTGTTACACTGTACAGGTGCATGGAAGTATATGGTTGAAATGTTTCAGCACTCTGTCCATCCTCTTGTTTTGTTTACTATAAGTCTGTGAAAGTCCTTTGATGCAGGAACATGTTTGCCTACATGAATAAGTCCCCAATAATTTTATTCAGACTTTTTGTTTGCATTTTTATATAGAGTGAACTTTAACCGGAAAGTATTGGAGAGCATTACATGACCACCAATTACATTACAGAGGGAGACATTCAGTTGTATTTGTTGTTTTTTATGCACGGAAGATTAAGGGCCTTGTTACGAGTACGTCAGTCCTGGGACCGCCGTATTTGCGGTGGCAGTCAGACCATCATCACCCCCCACCCGAGTGTGACCGCCACAAGACCGCCGCCTCTGCCGGAATCAAGGATCTTACTGAGTGGTGGTGTTCAAAGGGCTTGCTTGTGCTGGCGGAGCCAATGCATAATGTATAGAAAAAATGTTGAACTTGGGGGAGGAGCCAAGATGGCGACTGGTACAGACGTGTAGGCTCCCGGCTCCACCAGCTCCCTTTCCTCTGCGCTGATATCCTGATCCCTATCCTGGCAGTTCGTGGCGGCGGAACGTACACTACGCTGTGCTGACCTGCATCGTCTTTCCCGGGACTCTCAACTCGCCCGGCAGCCGGAGATAGGTGGGAAGCGACTCCGAGCCCTGACCCCGTGACTACACCGCCGTCCGTCCCCGAGTCTGGGAGGCTTAGGGGCGGCCGGGATGCCCGCGCGACACCAGGGCTGAGAGGGTGGCAATATCCTCCCGAGACGGACTCCTGGTTGCGCTGCCTGCCGTGGAACACTGCGACCTGCGCCCTCCGACTTATCGCCCCGTCAAGACGCTCTGCAGATACGGCGTCTTTGTTAGAGGCGGGTGGCGAGAGAGAAGGAACACACGGCCATGTTTAAAGGACGTCGGGTGCCTGCTCCCTTGGCCCGGTGTTACGGCCTGAAGCACTGAGGTCCTCAGTGTCGATAGCCCGACCTGCATCGATTTCACGGGCTTTGGCGCCCTGTATTGCCGACTGGTCACGCCGCACCCGCCTTGGAGTTCACTCTGTGACCCAATCGTCATGGCGGTGTCTGTTGCTTCGGAGAACGGGGGAGAGTGCCCGTCCCTGTCTGCCGATTGTGTCGCCCGGCGGGCGCTGGGGGACAGCTCGCAAATTCCTTCCCGGGAGCATGATGACAAGGGACTACAACCACCGTTTTCCTATGGAACTATCCTGGCCGCCCTGTCTGACTTTCGAGCGGAAATGTGTGCGGATTTTCAAGTACTGGGTGACCGCTTCGATAAAATGGTGTCTGTTCTACGGCGGGAGCGCAGTGTCGGAGGCCAGCCAACTTTGAGACTGTCTCCATCGGAACCTACTGGGGATGCAGTGTTTCCCTTTCCTCGTGGAGAAGACGTGATTGCCTCTGCCTCTACTGACGCCCACCACCGGCCGTCCAGTGGACTTGCCTGCGATACTTTGTTTCCCCTATCTCCGGGGCTTGCCATACTGTTGCCTGAAACAATGTTTCTGCCTCGAGACCGGGATGTGCAGCAGCCGGCCCCTTCGATGGAATTCCCCTTGTGGCCTTCGTTCAACGCGCTGGAGACCCTATACTTCCCCGATGGCCTATGGGAACTGTTTAGGAAGGACAAAGGATTAGATGGTGATATTCGATGGCCATTTTGTGTAATTGGTTTACTCTCCTCCGTTATGCTGCCATATTGTCTCTTTGTCTTGGTGGGGGCGGGCCTTCTTCATGAACCTCATTTGGGGATGTGTCCGAGGTCGGGCCAGGGCTAGGTTCTTCTTTTTATGTTATCGGTTGCTTGGCTAGTTGGAACGGGATTAGGACTGTCATACATTTGTTTAAGTCATGCACGACGTAATGTCTTTCCCCAACTGCTTCTGCATTATTACTTATTTCTGAGCTGTCGCAAACTGTGTGGGGATAGTGCTTTTGGCTGGGGGGCTGGGAACGTTCGGAATTGCTCCTCCTCCCGCTTCACTTGTATTTTGTGAGAGTTGTAGATTAGGATGGCCTTTTCTCACTCTCTATATTTAAGAGTTACATTTTTTTTATTTTCTTATCTTTTCCTTTTCTTCTCTTTCTTCTCTTGTACTGCATTTCGGGTTCTTTAATGGGCGACAGGCACATTGTCGGGGGGGGGGGGGTAGGCCGTAGCCTCCGCATTGGTGTAGGGTGGGGGGATAGATTTAATTTTCTTTATTTAGTTTCTATGGGCCTTTTTTCTCAACTTTCTGCGCTTTCTTGTCCTATTTTCTGTTCTGGGTCTGTGATAGGGGTTAGTAGGGAGTGGGTGGCGCTGGGGGTCGTACGAGCATGATTCCTGTTGTTCAGTTTGTTTTTACACTGTATTGCCACTCTGACGGGGTGCTCAACGCAACTGCTGCTATTATTTATGCTGCCTACTCATGTTGAGGAACTACTGTTCGGACTCAGTTCTCCTTGCACCTATTCTTCATTGATTTCTATTTGATCGAAAAAACTTTAAAATTTAACCTTCAATGCTCCTTCTCCTTGGCGACATGATTTTTCCAGTGTAACTGTTATTAATTGTTGCTATACCACCTGATGCCGCTGGGGGACCGAATTGCTAGCACCTGTGCTCAAAAGTATTGTGGCCGGCCTGATGGTTGTAGGCCCGTATTTGTTTCCTTTTACATGCACAATAAAGGTTTTCAAAAATAAAAAAAATAAAAAAATGTTGAACTTTATCGACAATGGACAAACCATGAAATCCCATAAAATGTACAAATTATTTGCAAATTATTCTAAAACTGAATGAGTTCAGGATAAGAAAATGCAATATAATATGCCAAAATGTTTCCAATTGATGCATTTATAATGAATTAAGGTAACAGAGTAAGGAAGGGACTACATAACCCAGAATGCTTGGCAGTTAAGCTCCCTCCTCTCTGTTGACAAACAGCAAATGATGTAATTATGATTTCCTGTAGATTGAATGTTTTTAAATGGTTTGATTAATGCATGGAAAACTGACCGTGATCAAGGTAGACAGTGCTACCGAAACGCGTGGGTCAAGCCTGTGCTAGGTTTTAATGGATTTAAAAATAAATTAACTTCAGGAAGAAATCGGCTGGTGTGGCGGCTTTCATTGTCTTCTTAAAGACGTTGTTGTTTAATATATATTTTTATATGTTTATACAACAGAACGGCGTTCCAAAGCGTGCACTGAGGTCCAATAACAACAGCACACGGGTAAAGTCCAAGTAAGTCGGGTTTATTCACACCATAAGCCCAACGTGACGTGTTTTGCGCTCCGCAGAGACAAATGCTTGCGTTGTAAACCCCTACGAAGGTTCGATAGGATACTCCTATCGTGAAAAATGACGAATACTGGTTAAAGAGATCCTGTTTAAACTGATTGGAAGGTTTGAATAAGCCTTAAAGTGATCTTAAGAACTATAAACTGTTAATGAACTCACTGCTTAACAAACGTTTAAGTTTCCAACAGTTATTAAAAACTACCTCACCCAGAATGCATCATTACATGCTAATGAGCGGCAAGGTATATAAGTTAGAAAGAGACAATGGACTAGTGGCAACACTGTGAACAAGACCTGCGATCGAAACGCGTAGGTGAAGGGGGCTGTATTTGAGTCTCTTGTTGAATAAACCCAAATTATCGTATTGAGCGAGTGCAGAAATTATTTTCTTTTGGTGGTCAATTAATAGTAGGGGGACGTTCATCCCTACTGTCCAGCACCAATCGTGCAAAGTGTGCACCTCCCAGTGAACGAATTGGTGGATAATATATATATATATATATATATATATATATATTATCCACCAATTCTATATATATATATATTACCTACTGGCGGCAGCCAGTAGGTATATATAGTTAGGACCTAGTTTCCATAGGAAATCACCAACATTCTATTGGGAATAACTTTGGTGCCAGTTAATGAATCTACGTGAATTTCTCAAAGAAGATGGCCCATTACGCTCCGCTCCTTCCCTGAAAATTTGAGGGCGGTTTGTGAAGTGGGGGCCGAGATAAAAGGGGGGTCCCAAAACGTGTTTTCCCCATGCAAATTTCCATAGGACCTTTAGACTCGGCTACAGCTCGAACGGCTGAACGGAATTATTTGAAATTTGTCAAAGTTGAAGAGACCGGTTCGCAGATTATGCTTTTGTTTAATTGGTGTAAATCCGTCCAGTATTTGCTGTGAAATTTGCATTTAATTTCAATTATATATCTATCGGCGCGCACGCGTGCGCGCACCCTCCTGCCTGCCTGCCTGAAATTGGGCCGCCGCGCTGCCCGCGGCGACCCGGAAGTGGTTGGGCCGGCCGGCCAATCCCAGCGTGGCTGGCAGAAATGCCCGCCCCCGCCGCGAGGGGGAAGAAGGGAGATGGCGGCTGACTCTGCAGGGCTCCCGTGATGGGAGGGAGCCCTGCTACCTGGAGAGAGAAGCGTTGTCTGCGGCTGGGGCTCCCGTGTGCTGAGGGAGCCCCGAGGAGAGAAGGAAGCCGCCGGCACCAGGACGAGGACAACGAGGAGGCGGGACGGACAGGTGCGGGGCTCCCCTGTGCCGAGGGAGCCCCGGAGACCAAGAGGGAGGCTGGAGCAGTGGCGGACGGGGCGCGGGGCACATTGTCGGTGCCCGCCCCCACCGCAGTCCAGCCGCCGCCCGGGGAAGCGAGGAGCCCGCCCGCAGAGCAGCCAGTGAGTAACTCAGGCTGGGGAGGGCTCCGATAATCTTTGCGTTTGAAATTATTTGGGGTCTGCATCTCCGCAGCGAGAAATGCCTTGCTCTGGAGACTGGTGCCATCTGGTGACTGGGCACCGCTGATGCCTACGCTGAAGCAGTGAGGATTGCCTGGCTTACTCACATTTTGTTCATCGGTCCCCCCCCACCCCGATCATGTGCCTGGTCAGGACTCAATTCACCATGCTGCCAGTCATGTAAGACATGATACATTTTACTTTTAGATACCATTCACACAATGTTTTTCCCTAATGGTGCGAGATTCGGCTCATTTACCGGTTAAAATTACTCATGCAGACATTGTGCAGGCTGTCAAATTTCTGCTAGCAGACACCGGTAGAGATGCATTATGGGACTGGAAGTCCTGGAAGATTGGAGCACGCCCTGGGAGTTTGACATTGAAGTCGAAAGTCATTCACTGGATGCAAATGACTCTCGTAGTGCTGTGGCTTTCACCTTGTCCCTTTTGCTACTGGTAAACTGAATTGGGAGTGTGACATATGCAGCCCGGAAAGCGAAATAATTATCTCAACAGCTGAGGTCAGAGGTCAAACACCGGCAGACTGTGCAGCAGCTTGTGAGCTTACTTTGCGTTTGAAATTATTTCTAATGGACAAATCTTTTTAAAAGACACTGTGCAGCGTGGTTCCTTGTCAATTAACTAAATGTGTATTTTAATTTTCAGGCAGTTTAGCATGAGAGTATGGTGGCGCTTACTTTATGCTTTGTGTATTCCAAAACCAGCCCACTCATAAGGCGCCGCTGTAACACCATATACATAGCTCCTCATGTATGTTAGAGCTATAGATATTAGCTTTTAAAAAATCAATGAAATTCACTAAAAAAACCAAAGGTTATAGACCATATATAGTTAGGAATTAGCCTTTAAAAAACCTTGGAAATTCACTTAAAAAACCATAGGTTTTAGGCCTTATATAGTTAGGAATTAACATATAAAAAACCATTGAAATTCCTCCTATATAGTTAGCTGGACATTTTATTGATATAAAACCAATGCAATTCGACATATAGTTAGTTGCACTAACTATATATTTCGCGCATCCGCAATCCAATGCTGATGATGTCACATATTACATCATTCATGACATGGTCAGTGACATCACTGATGACATCACTGATGACAGCTCATTTAACATCAATGATCACACCACTGATGATATACTTCATGTGATAATACAATGCACCTCCTTACACTCTAATATAACTTCTGTTACACCTAGTGTAAAATACAAAGTATCATTTTTGAAACTATTGACACACCAATACCATTTACTACATACGCACTCACTAATTCCTACGTCTACACACACATTCATTCATCCACCCATAAGGTCACTCATACATACACTCACTCATCATTACAACACTATTATATGCACTCATACACCTATGCCGACACTCACACACTGCCACTCATCCATGGAGTTACTCACACACCTAGTCAGTCCTGTAAAGAATCAATCACACTTTGATTTCTTAATCTATACAGTTAAACACAGAACAGCTTACATTTTCACAGATATACTAACACATACTTACTCACTTATACAATCAAATCCTTCATCCATACTCTTATACATCCACTCATTCTTCAATATGTAAAACATATTTAAACTTTACAAAAACACACAGACACTGGATAATGTCATCAGTGATGTCACTGACCATGTCATGAATGATGTAATATGTGACATCATCAGCATTGGATTGCGGATGCGCGAAATATAGTTAGTGCAACTAACTATATGTCGAATTTCATTGGTTTTATATCAATAAAATGTCCAGCTAACTATATAGGAGGAATTTCAATGGTTTTTTATATGTTAATTCCTAACTATATAAGGCCTAAAACCTATGGTTTTTTAAGTGAATTTCCAAGGTTTTTTTAAAGGCTAATTCCTAACTATATATGGTCTATAACCTTTGTTTTTTTTAGTGAATATATATGTGAGAACAAGACTGTGTTAACAGTTGAAGTGCGTTACAGAACTGAATAAACTTTTGCTGTATCTTCAATTCACCTGAGAGTGCGCTTCATTGGATTGGAATTTGTGGATTGATCGTCTGGAGTGTCCCGCCAGAAACCGCGCACCACCTCTCATGGGGCCTGGGTCATGGAAGGGCCGTTGTTTTTTTGTAATTAATATACATATATATATATGTGGCAAAACTTGTCACTCGGAACACAGGATGCCCGGATATTTAGCAACAAAGAGCCGAACAAAAAGTGCTGGTGAACGGTGATTTATTTCATAAAAGCCAGCGCTGCCGCCATGACGCGTTTCGCCTCCGGGGAGGCTTGATCACATGACAGACAGCGAGAATCGAGCAAGACTTTTAAAGTGACAGTGCATTAGATCGTGTCATAGAAATGAAGAAAATACTCCATATCGTATTTGCTGCATATAGACAAATCGGAAAGACAATAGTGCTCAAGTGGGACACCACGATTTTAGTTTAAGCAATTTACACATTTCAATAAAATCACATTCATGGATTTTTAAAGAGAAATAAAGCATGTAAAAATTGCATAAATCGATAAATGGAAAAAACACTCATAAATATGTACATGATAAGTAAATTCATCTATGTACATTATAATGTGTTGAAAACCGATATATTCTATTGTGTATAAAAAAATTATGGACAATAGTGCAAGTATTGAGTATCTAATAGCAGCAAAATTATGACACAATAAGTATGTATGGCCAAAATAGAGCCCAAGTGGGCTTAGTCACAATATCTGTAATAGGCATGTAAAGTGCATAATGTGAAAGTGCAAGGATAGCAAAGTGCAAAACAGTAATACTCAATAATTCCAAGATTAAAATCAGAATCAGTTATATACTGTGGATAAAAAAGAAATTCATCATATGTACAAGAGGAAACTTTGTAAAGGGAACAAATAATTACTGACATATCCGGACAGGTCTTAGTTGGCATATGAATTAATCCTAAAGACAGGTATAGAGATCTTCCCTGTCATTGAGGCCATTAGGATTTTTGGTGTTAAGTTCCAGGATGTATCGGGTCTCAAGGAGACGGAGTTTGGCCTCGCGGTCACCTCCTCTCCTTGAAGCCTCGACACAATCGATCCAAAAGAATAGAAGTTAATCAGGAACACCTAAATGTTTATCCTGGAAGTGCCTGGCAACCGGATAATTCTGATCATGCCCAGAAATTGCCCGTATGTGTTGGAGTATCCGTTTGTGGGCGGGCAGCTTAGTGCTGCCCACATATTGGAGCCCACAGGGACACTCCAACACATATATGGCATATTCTGTTTTGCATGTGAGCCACTTCGAGATGGCAGTAGGATGCTCGTGGAAAGGACTTTTAAAATCAGTCCTATTGCTGCCAAAGCGGCAGGCTTTGCATTGGGGGCAAGTCCTAAAACCCTTCTTTAGAGCTGACCAGGTGGTAGAAATTTTTGGTTCCAAAGTATTGCTAACCAGAGCCTTTAACATTGAGGGGGATCTTCTGAAAGTAAGAATTGGTTTGGTATCCACTATGTGACCAATCACAGGGTCACTGCGAACCAAATTCCAATTTTTATTGATAATTTTTCGAAGAGCCCCATGTTGTCGGTTAAATGTCAAAATAGCTCTTGAGGAACTGGTTTGAGCATCCTTGGTCACAGTATTATTCAGTTGTGTATTTCTCGTTTTAGGTATCAGTGCCTCCTGCCTGCTGACTGAATTGGAACGTCTGATGGCCTTGGTCAGAATTTCTGTGGAGTAGCCCCTAGCCAGGAAGCGTAACCTGCATGCCTCCTGCGCAGCCACGCATTCGGCATCTGTACTGCAGATTCTTCTTATTCGGAGCATTTCCCCAAAGGGAATGCTCCGAATTAAGTGTGCTGGATGTTGGCTACTGTAGTGCAGGATGGTGTTGCCCGCACTAGGCTTCCTGTACAGTCTGGTATTAAGAACGGTGCCCTCCACAAATACCTCGACATCTAAGAAACATATTGACTCAGAGCTGAAGTTTGCAGTGAAATTAAGATTAACAGTGTTCAAATTAATTAAATCAACAAATTTCCTGGCATCCTCCTCGCTACCCCTCCAAATAAAAAAAATTTCATCAATGTAACGCAAATATAAAACAATATTGTTGGAAATAAAATCATGGTGCTGACCGACTAGGACCTGCTTCTCCCATAGCCCAACGTGAAGACACGCGTAGCTAGGTGAGAAGCAGGCCCCCATCACCACACCTCTAACCTGATGGTAAATTGCGCCATTGAAGATAAAGAAATTCTGTTCTAGGCACATTCTGGTCATGTCTACCAGCATTTTGTTATGTGCCGTTGGAAGAGGTAAGTCTTTTATCAGGTAATAGTCCAAGGCCCTGAGTCCGTCCTCATGTCTAATCGAGGTATAAAGGGATGAAACATCCAAAGTCATGAGTACCATGTTATCCTCCCAGATGAAATGTTCAATCTTACCAAGAAAGTCAAAGGAATCCTTAACGTAAGAATGGAGATTTTAAACATGGTTTTGCAGAAAGAAGTCTATGCACTTTGAAACATTTTCCAAAGAGCTATCTATGGCCGAAATGATGGGACGGCCAGGGAGTACATGAATGTCTTTATGAATTTTAGGGAGTAAATAAAATGAGGGAATAACTGGATGATCTTTCTTGAGGTATTTAAATTCCTCATGTGAGAGTAGCCCCGCACTTCTCCACACCTGGAGTTTTCGGTGTTGTTCAATCCATGTGTTTTTGACAATCTGTATGTTACTTCTGCGGTAACATGATAAGTCGTTTAGTTGTAAATCCGCCTGTTGTAGATACATATCTCTGGGCCACAGGACCACGTTGCCGCCCTTATCGGCCTGCTTAACGATGACATTATGGTCCTTTTTGAGTTTCACTATTAGTTGTTTATAACATTGGTTTTGTTTAGAAATGTGAAACTTCTTTTTATTGATGGTAGTGTATAGATGTTTAATGTCGCGGACCACACTCTCCTGAAATGTATCCAGATTGTCATGTACCATGATTGGTTGGAAAGTGGATTTGGGCTTGAAAGGTGTAATTCGCTGTTCAGTTGGTTCCAAAGGAACATCCCTCATATTCCCCAGAGAGGACTGATTTTGTAGATCCCAAATTGTATCGAAGGTGGCCTGGCTTTGGCTGCTTGAGAAAGTGGGACCGGATAATGTTTCAGGTTCAATATTCTTTTTTGGATGTTGTTCGAAGAATTGTTTAAGTTTGAGTTTTCTTGTGAACCTGTATATATCCATGCAAGTGTCAGCATAATTCATATTGCATGGAGGGCAGTATGAGAGTTCCAAGTTAAGTACAGCAGTCTCAGCTGAAGTAAGTTCTATATTCGAGAGATTGACTACTGATTTTGTTTTGGCTTCCGCGTTTTCCTTTGGTTGCGTTTCCAATGCCCTGATTTGCCTGGATTGTTGTCGTTTGAGCTTCCGGGCACGGCATTTTCGACGTTGCCAGCGTTTGTTGTTTGCCCGCTGTTTTTTGGTATGCGGGGTTTGTGTGATCTTAGGGTTTCGTGACGATCTTGGCACAGACAATCGACCTCCTGTGCCAAGGTGAGCTTGGTAAACCCCAAAGTTGTTTCCCGATTTGAATCAGGTTCCGGATCGCTCTCCACAGCTGAACTTAGGCTGGAAAAAGAGGTAGCGGGTAGCAAGGTATCTTCCTTTGATTGTCGCGATACCATATTAGAACGCGCTTTTGCCTTGACTGCATCATACCTCTTCGCAAAGGTAAAGACTTGTCCATTCAAGTAGTCAATACGATCTCTCTCGAATTTAAACGCTTTTCTTTTTTTTATTACTTCTTCTTCTTTGGCCAGACGGGTCATCATATCAGTTCTCATTTTGTTAATTGTATCAGAGACTTCTAATTTGGATATTTCATCCTCCAAGGCATCAATTTCAATCTGCAACTTGATGCGGTCACTTTCAGCATATTTTACTAATATGCGTAAATAAACGCTAGAGCAATTGAGGTTCGCTTCTGCCCACTCCGCTAACATTGCCGGGTCTGGATTCTCGTAACTGGGAGCAATTGTACTTCTTAACCCCCTGGGTACACGACCTACTTCCAAGTAGCGGGTGAGAGACCGATGCTCCCACCACTTGGATTGCTCTGCTCTCATTGCGCGTTCCAATCTTTTAAACAAGTCCCTCGTAGTGGTTGTTCCCGTTTCCAGTACAATAGATGTAACATTCGAGGATCCCCCAGCCGGGGAATCTAAAAACATGGAATCAGCTGCCTGAGCTCGATTTCGCAGTCTGTCGGCGGCCATAGTTATAAGCGCTATAGATGTGGCTGCTGTTGAAAACACAAAAACGACAAGCTGGTAATTGAAGATGAATGTCCTACCAGCTGTCGTGCACACTTCTCCCTGCTGTTTCCAAAGTGTTCTCCGGGGTTCAAGCTCAGATCCAGTCTCCGTAGCAATGAAGACAAAGGAACTCCGGCTGCTGTCCCACCGGAACACATTAACGGTAGGGCAGGGGCGTTGCGGCGTTCTCCTCGCCGGAGAAAGTAAACGATCCCAGAAAAACCGGAAACAGCTTTCTGCCGCGTTGCCCTGTTGAGAAGGGGTCCTGCTCGTACCTGGAAAGCGTAGGTACCGTATGTGGCGAAACTTGTCACTCGGAACACAGGATGCCCGGATATTTAGCAACAAAGAGCCGACCCAAAAGTGCTGGTGAACGGTGATTTATTTCATAAAAGCCAGCGCTGCCGCCATGACGTGTTTCGCCTCCGGGGAGGCTTGATCACATGACAGACAGCGAGAATCGAGCAAGACTTTTAAAGTGACAGTGCATTAGATCGTGTCATAGAAATATAGAAAATACTCCATATCGTATTATTTGCTGCATATATACAAATCGGAAAGACAATAGTGCCCAAGTGGGCCACCACGATTTTAGTTTAAGCCATTTACACATTTCAATAAAATCACATTCATGGATTTTTAAAGAGAAATAAAGCATGTAAAAATTGCATAAATCGATAAATGGAAAAAACACTCATAAATATGTGCATGATAAGTAAATTCATCTATGTACATTATAATGTGTTGAAAACTGATATATTCTATTGAGTATAAAAAAATTATGGACAATAGTGCAAGTATTTAGTATCTACTAGCAGCAAAATTATGACACAATAAGTACGTATGGCCAAAATAGAGCCCAAGTGGGCTTAGTCACAAAATCTGTCATAGGCATGTAAAGTGCATAATGTGAAAGTGCAAGGATAGCAAAGTGCAAAACAGTAATAGTCAATAATTCCAAGATTAAAATCAGAATCAGTTATATACTGTGGATAAAAAAAGAAATTCATCATATGTACAAGAGGAAACTTTGTAAAGGGAACAAATAATTACTGACATATCCGGACAGGTCTTAGTTGGCATATGAATTAATCCTAAAGACAGGTATAGAGATCTTCCCTGTCATTGAGGCCATTAGGATTTTTGGTGTTAAGTTCCAGGATGTATCGGGTCTCAAGGAGACGGAGTTTGGCCTCGCGGTCACCTCCTCTCCTTGAAGCCTTGACACAATCGATCAAAAAGAATAGAAGTTGATCAGGAACTCCTAAATGTTTATCCTGGAAGTGCCTGGCAACCGGATAATTCTGATCATGCCCAGAAATTGCCCGTATGTGTTGGAGTATCCGTTTGTGGGCGGGCAGCTTAGTGCTGCCCACATATTGGAGCCCACAGGGACACTCCAACACATATATGGCATATTCTGTTTTGCATGTGAGCCACTTCGAGATGGCAGTAGGATGCTCGTGGAAAGGACTTTTAAAATCAGTCCTATTGCTGCCAAAGTGGCAGGCTTTGCATTGGGGGCAAGTCCTAAAACCCTTCTTTAGAGCTGACCAGGTGGTAGAAATTTTTGGTTCCAAAGTATTGCTAACCAGAGCCTTTGACATTGAGGGGGATCTTCTGAAAGTAAGAATTGGTTTGGTATCCACTATGTGACCAATCACAGGGTCACTGCGAACCAAATTCCAATTTTTATTGATAATTTTTCGAAGAGCCCCATGTTGTCGGTTAAATGTCAAAATAGCTCTTGAGGAACTGGTTTGAGCATCCTTGGTCACAGTATTATTCAGTTGTGTATTTCTCGTTTTAGGTATCAGTGCCTCCTGCCTGCTGACTGAATTGGAACGTCTGATGGCCTTGGTCAGAATTTCTGTGGAGTAGCCCCTAGCCAGGAAGCGTAACCTGCATGCCTCCTGCGCAGCCACGCATTCGGCATCTGTACTGCAGATTCTTCTTATTCGGAGCATTTCCCCAAAGGGAATGCTCCGAATTAAGTGTGCTGGATGTTGGCTACTGTAGTGCAGGATGGTGTTGCCCGCACTAGGCTTCCTGTACAGTCTGGTATTAAGAACAGTGCCCTCCACAAATACCTCGACATCTAAGAAACATATTGACTCAGAGCTGAAGTTTGCAGTGAGATTAAGATTAACAGTGTTCAAATTAATTAAATCAACAAATTTCCTGGCATCCTCCTCGCTACCCCTCCAAATAAAAAAAATGTCATCAATGTAACGCAAATATAAAACAATATTGTTGGAAATAAAATCATGGTGCTGACCGACTAGGACCTGCTTCTCCCATAGCCCAACGTGAAGACACGCGTAGCTAGGTGAGAAGCAGGCCCCCATCGCCACACCTCTAACCTGATGGTAAATTGCGCCATTGAAGATAAAGAAATTCTGTTCTAGGCACATTCTGGTCATGTCTACCAGTATTTTGTTATGTGCCGTTGGAAGAGGTAAGTCTTTGGTCAGGTAATAGTCCAAGGCCCTGAGTCCGTCCTCATGTCTAATCGAGGTATAAAGGGATGAAATATCCAAAGTCATGAGTACCATGTTATCCTCCCAGATGAAATGTTCAATCTTACCAAGAAAGTCAAAGGAATCCTTAACGTAAGAATGGAGATTTTTAACATGGTTTTGCAGAAAGAAGTCTATGTACTTTGAAACATGTTCCAAAGAGCTATCTATGGCCGAAATGATGGGACGGCCAGGGGGTACATGAATGTCTTTATGAATTTTAGGGAGTAAATAAAATGAGGGAATAACTGGATGATCTTTCTTGAGGTATTTAAATTCCTCATTTGAGAGTAGCCCCGCACTTCTCCACACCTGGAGTTTTTGGTGTTGTTCAATCCATGTGTTTTTGACAATCTGTATGTTACTTCTGCGGTAACATGATTAGTCGTTTAGTTGTAAATCCGCCTGTTGTAGATACATATCTCTGGGCCACAGGACCACGTTGCCGCCCTTATCGGCCTGCTTAACGATGACATTATGGTCCTTTTTGAGTTTCACTATTAGTTGTTTATAACATTGGTTTTGTTTAGAAATGTGAAACTTCTTTTTATTGATGGTAGTGTATAGATGTTTAATGTCGCGGACCACACTCTCCTGAAATGTATCCAGATTGTCATGTACCATGATTGGTTGGAAAGTGGATTTGGGCTTGAAAGGTGTAATTCGCTGTTCAGTTGCTTCCAAAGGAACATCCCTCATATTCCCCAAAGAGGACTGATTTTGTAGATCCCAAATTGTATCGAAGGTGGCCTGGCTTTGGCTGCTTGAGAAAGTGGGACCGGATAATGTTTCAGGTTCAATATTCTTTTTTGGATGTTGTTCGAAGAATTTTTTAAGTTTGAGTTTTCTTGTGAACCTGTATATATCCATGCGAGTGTCAGCATAATTCATATTGCATGGAGGGCAGTATGAGAGTCCCAAGTTAAGTACAGCAGTCTCAGCTGAAGTAAGTTCTATATTCGAGAGATTGACTACTGATTTTGTTTTGGTTTCCGGGTTTGCGTTTCCAATGCCCTGATTTGCCTGGATTGTTGTCGTTTGAGCTTCTGGGCACGGAATTTTCGACGTTGCCAGCGTTTGTTGTTTGCCCGCTGTTTTTTGGTATGCGGGGTTTGTGTGATCTTAGGGTTTCGTGACGATCTTGGCACAGACAATCAACCTCCTGTGCTACGGTGAGCTTGGTAAACCCCAAAGATGTTTCCCGATTTGAATCAGGTTCCGGATCGCTCTCCACAGCTGAACTTAGGCTGGAAAAAGAGGTAGCGGGTAGCAAGGTATCTTCCTTTGATTGTCGCGATACCATATTAGAACGCGCTTTTGCCTTGACTGCATCATACCTCTTCGCAAAGGTAAAGACTTGTCCATTCAAGTAGTCAATACGATCTCTCTCGAATTTAAACGCTTTTCTTTTTTTTATTACTTCTTCTTCTTTGTCCCGACGGGTCATCATATCAGTTCTCATTTTGTTAATTGCATCAGAGACTTCTAATTTGGATATTTCATCCTCCAAGGCATCAATTTCAATCTGCAACTTGATGCGGTCACTTTCAGCATATTTTACTAATATGCGTAAATAAACGCTAGAGCAATTGAGGTTCGCTTCTGCCCACTCCGCTAACATTGCCGGGTCTGGATTCACGTAACTGGGAGCAATTGTACTTCTTAACCCCCTGGGTACACAACCTACTTCCAAGTAGCGGGTGAGAGACCGATGCTCCCACCACTTGGATTGCTCTGCTCTCATTGCGCGTTCCAATCTTTTAAACAAGTCCCTCGTAGTGGTTGTTCCCGTTTCCTGTACAATAGATGTAACATTCGAGGATCCCCCAGCCGGGGAATCCAAAAACTTGGAATCAGCTGCCTGAGCCGATTTCGCCGTCTGTCGGCGGCCATAGTTATAAGCGCTATAGATGTGGCTGCTGTTGAAAACACAAAAACGACAAGCTGGTAATTGGAGATGAATGTCCTACCAGCTGTCGTGCACACTTATCCCTGCTGTTTCCAAAGTGTTCTCCAGGGTTCAAGCTCAGATCCAGTCTCCGTAGCAATGAAGACAAAGGAACTCCGGCTGCTGTCCCACCGGAACACATTAACGGTAGGTCAGGGGCGTTGCGGCGTTCTCCTCGCCGGAGAAAGTAAACGATCCCAGAAAAACCGGAAACAGCTTTCTGCCGCGTTGCCCTGTTGAGAAGGGGTCTTGCTCGTACCTGGAAAGCGTAGGTACCGTATGTGGCGAAACTTGTCACTCGGAACACAGGATGCCCGGATATTTAGCAACAAAGAAACGACCCAAAAGTGCTGGTGAACGGTGATTTATTTCATAAAAGCCAGCGCTGCCGCCATGACGCGTTTCGCCTCCGGGGAGGCTTGATCACATGACAGACAGCGAGAATCGAGCAAGACTTTTAAAGTGACAGTGCATTAGATCGTGTCATAGAAATGAAGAAAATACTCCATATCGTATTTGCTGCATATATACAAATCGGAAAGACAATAGTGCCCAAGTGGGCCACCACGATTTTAGTTTAAGCCATTTACACATTTCAATAAAATCACATTCATGGATTTTTAAAGAGAAATAAAGTATGTAAAAATTGCATAAATCGATAAATGGAAAAAACACTCATAAATATGTGCATGATAAGTAAATTCATCTATGTACATTATAATGTGTTGAAAACTGATATATTCTATTGAGTATAAAAAAATTATGGACAATAGTGCAAGTATTTAGTATCTAATAGCAGCAAAATTATGACACAATAAGTACGTATGGCCAAAATAGAGCCCAAGTGGGCTTAGTCACAAAATCTGTCATAGGCATGTAAAGTGCATAATGTGAAAGTGCAAGGATAGCAAAGTGCAAAACAGTAATAGTCAATAATTCCAAGATTAAAATCAGAATCAGTTATATACTGTGGATAAAAAAAGAAATTCATCATATGTACAAGAGGAAACTTTGTAAAGGGAACAAATAATTACTGACATATCCGGACAGGTCTTAGTTGGCATATGAATTAATCCTAAAGACAGGTATAGAGATCTTCCCTGTCATTGAGGCCATTAGGATTTTTGGTGTTAAGTTCCAGGATGTATCGGGTCTCAAGGAGATGGAGTTTGGCCTCGCGGTCACCTCCTCTCCTTGAAGCCTCGACACAATCGATCAAAAAGAATAGAAGTTGATCAGGAACACCTAAATGTTTATCCTGGAAGTGCCTGGCAACCGGATAATTCTGATCATGCCCAGAAATTGCCCGTATGTGTTGGAGTATCCGTTTGTGGGCGGGCAGCTTAGTGCTGCCCACATATTGGAGCCCACAGGGACACTTCAACACATATATGGCATATTCTGTTTTGCATGTGAGCCACTTCGAGATGGCAGTAGGATGCTCGTGGAAAGGACTTTTAAAATCAGTCCTATTGCTGCCAAAGCGGCAGGCTTTGCATTGGGGGCAAGTCCTAAAACCCTTCTTTAGCGCTGACCAGGTGGTAGAAATTTTTGGTTCCAAAGTATTGCTAACCAGAGCCTTTGACATTGAGGGGGATCTTCTGTTCTGTTCTTTTGTACAGTGCGCAGTCAAAATTCCCTTTGCAGATTTAGAAAACATCCTATGCAATTTTTCATGTGATGTGTACCCAGAGTTCCTCCTCGTTGTTTAGCCCTGAGAGACTCTTTGTCTGCATCTCAATTATATATTTTGATTCAAGTTTTCTTAGTTTCTTTACCCTGTCCCCACCCCTTTCGTCCTTTGGGATGTGGTCCAAGCAAAAGAACGTCAAAAGGTTAGGGTTCGATTTGTGATGCTCTTGAAAGTGGCGTGCCACCGGATATGCAACATCTCGCAAAAAAAACCATATATATATAGATATGTCATGAATGATGTAATATGTGACATCATCAGCAGTGGATTGCGGGTGCGCGATGTATAGTTAGTGCAACTAACTATATATGCGAATTTCAATGGTTTTGTTTGAGTAAAATAAGGTTTTGTAAATGCTAATCCCTAACTATATATGGTCTATAATCTATGGTTTTTTCAGTGAATTTTTAAGGTTTTGTAAATGCTAATTCCTAACTATGTATGGTCTATAACCTATGGTTTTTTCAGTGAATTTCAATGGTTTTTTAATAGCAAATATCAAAAGCTGTAAAATGTATTCTTATTTTAATGGAAAAATATATTTTATATGTTTTTAATATAATTTTTTTATGTATATATATTTTTTTAATTATTTTTTTTGTTTCGCTACCGGTCCGCGCACCGGGTAGCTTCCCGTTAGCTCAATTTGGTTCAGCGACCCGGTCCGCGAACCGGTAAACGTTCCGTTAGCGCAACTGGCGCGTTAGAAAACAACATCGTGATGCATAGCGTACGCACGACGTATCGCGTTGCCGCGTAATGCGTCTTATGACGCGCCGTGTTAGCGCACCCGGAAGCGTTCTGGAACGCGAACCGAGGCACGAAGCGCAGCTACCCGGAAGCGCTCCGGGTGCGTAGCGGGACGCGTAACGTAAGCGTAACAGGTCATGTGACTTGAAAATAACACTTTTTATTGGTTGATTTCACTTTTGGTTTCCTAATGATGTAAGGCTAGGTCATGTGACCTAAAAATAACACTTTTCATTGGTTTAGAATTTTTTGTTTCCCAAATGATGAAAGCCCCCTCCTTTTTTTCTCACTCTGACTTTCAACTTTGTGAGAGGAAGACCTATTTTGATTATTGAAATATGGCTTCAATTGTAGCTGCAGCTGGTGGACCCCCACCACCACCACCACCTCCTAGGAAGGAAGGACCACCTCCCCAGTTCATTCCCAACCCTGAAGAAGAGGAGGAAGAAGAAGAACAGGATGTACATGACGTAGTATTTTTGCCTGAAGAGCCCCGGAAATCACACCGCAAGGACAATTTCATTTGGCAGTTTTTTACATTTCCTCAAGGCCAAAAAAAGGTGAATGCCCATCATGTTACATGCCTGATATGTAAAGAAGTTCTGTCCCGAGACACAGATAAAAAGTATAGCTTTGGGAACTATACTATGCATCGCCAAATGCAAAGGTGGCATCCAATAAATTATAGTGTGGCTGAGGTGCGTAACCTACGTGAAAACCCACCAACTCCTGTGGCCACCACCTCAACGCAGGAAAGTCTTTCGGGACCAGAGGCGAGGGAGACGGTCCCCACTATCCAAACTAATTTTGCACACTTCAAGCTGGTGTGTATTTATTGTGGGGGTTTGCTTTGTTACGGCGAGATGAGCGTAAACTTAATGAACAGAGCATTTGAAAATCACAAGTGCTCAAAACGCCCCAAAAAGTGATTTTTTTTTTGCTCCTGTTGAGCCGTTTCTAATGCCTGTTTTTCGTTCTTCCCCCTGAAAAAAACAAAAAAAATTAAAATTGTTCAAAAAATACAAAAAAAATAAAAAATGTTCAGAAAAATAATAAAAAAATATAAAACAACAAAAACAATAAAAAAACGTTCTTTTCAGAACTACCTCCCATTTATAAAAAATTGCTAAAATGTTTAGCACTCTTGCATTCTCTTTTTTTTGATTCGCTTCCTGGTACGCGAACCGGAAGCGAACCAAAAAAAAAATGAAAAAAAATAGTGTATATAAGGGAAGGAGACAGAGAGAATAATGTTAAAAGAAAGACAGCTAGAGGGAGTAACACAGGGATACTGTATAATAGATAATTATACAAAGAAAAGTTGTAAGCGGGAAAAATTGAGAAAAAGAAAATAGAAAAGGAAGTGAAAGAAAAAAAGAGTGAAAAAGTATAATAAACAAGAGTTACTTGGAGAATGTGAATGAATCTTCAAATTAAAAAGAAACAGCGTAAAGGATGTGGAATAAGAAGTAGGGATAGAACCAGACTAAAACAACAACCCTGAGGGAAGGTGTTAAAAAAAGAGGGTGTTAGTAAATAGGATTAAAACAAGGTGTATCATAGTGAATAAGATAAAAACATGTGGAATGACAGAGAGAAAAAACAGAAAGAAGAAAAGTAGAAGTGATAGAAAAAGAATAATTGAAACAGCAAAGAAATGAAAATAAGATACTGTGCATGAACTACAGAGAGAAAGCATAAAGAACAACTTGTAAAAGAGAGAAGAGACAGTGACAGTCTGTGTTAGAGAAACGGACTGAGTGAAAAGGAGTGAGGAACTGTGAGAACAGAGGGACTGAGAAAAGGAGTGGAAGGAGTAGAATAAGTAAGTAATAGAAAAGGAATGAGGGAAGTAGCAAAGGCAGGAAACCGAGGGTTGAAGAAATGAAGCAGTGGAACTAATAAAAGTTAAATGTGATACAGATGTAACGGAATGAGTACTAAACACTTACCTTATAATTGTCGTTAACTTAGTCACTTGTTATTTTTATACTTTCAATCTGTGAATGAAAGAACAAAAATTTTAAAATTGATAGAAGGTAGTAAAAGATGAGTGAGCATGAGACAAGATGAGTACATATTAAAAATCACAATTCAAAGTACAGAATTAATTATACATATTAAATGGTTTATTTTTGCTGTTCTCAGAATATATTACATTTCACTAAAAGCAGTGAGTTGAAGGTATTCATCATATAACAGCGGGGAAAAAAACACAATCAAAATGATTGTGTTTAAAAAACCCATATAATATAACCAATCAGAATTCAGAACTCCTCAAAAGTAACTTACTTTCCTCAGACGTCAAAGGATGTCCTATGAACAGCTTATACTCTGCTGTGCTGTTATTATTTTCTGCCCGCCACTTTCTGAAAGATAAGCTCCATCGTTTTAACAAAAATGTGACATACAAAGCAATTTAAAACAGCACACTAAATTACAGCAACACCTAGAATCATTATAGTCCAGTTACCTACCCTAAATTCTCACTTCTGAAAACACGTCAAAAGGCAACATTGCTTCATAGTGAAATGGTAATCATTGCCGAAAGACCAGCCTTTTTTACATTTCAAATAAGCTGTGTAATATCCTGATGTTGTCAAAGGACCATCATATCATATAATAGCTGCAGTTACAAATGTTCTTCCTGAAATCGACGACTGTGTAGCCAAAACACTTTTAATTAGACTTGACAACTTATTTACATCAGGTTTATATAGTTGGAATTGTAAAATGACATTTCACCCATAAGTTTCTATAAATAATGTGGACAGCATTGCAGACTTACATTACCTCTACTCCTTTTTTTGATCTGCTGCTTGAATTAGCTTATTAAAACAAACAGTTTTCGCTCTGTGCTACACTTATCCACAAGGCTATATAGTGTAGGAGCCATTAGAACCTCTTGAAATTCCTCAGAACAAATCCCGAGATTCCTTCCCTAAAATTTTGGTTGTAAGAACACCAGGTAAGAATTTTTAAGGTGAAAAGGCAATCTTTTTTTGAAAGTTAAAACAGAATCATTGCAGAATGACCAGCCGTTTCCGGACTTCAAATAAGTTGTGTAATGTCCTGATGTTGTTGAAGGACCCTCATGATATATAATTGCTGCAGTTAGAAAAGTCCTTCCTGATATTGACAACTGAGAAGCCACAAATTCTTTTATTAAAGTTGTCAATTTTGTTCCATCAGGCCTACATCGTTGGAACATTAAAATGACATACTGGCCATATCTTCGTATAAATAATGTGGACAGCATTGCAGACTTACATTGGCTACACTCCATGTTTTGATCGGCTGCTTTTACTAGCTTATTAAAGGATACTGATTTACTGTCTGGCAAAGTTAAATATATAAATCTTTCTGAGTCTACACTAGTAGTACTTGATAACGTACAATTTTGCAGTCATGCTGCCATTGATAAGAAAGGCCAAACAGATGATCTACATCTACACCTTCATCTTGCAATACATTAAGCATATACATTAAAAACTCCTGACAATCTTGCTGAATATTTTGAGAGAATTGTGTTTGACCTGAACATTTGTCTAACAGATTTCGAATTTCAGACACACTTTCTTCTCTTGTTCTATCAGTGCTACATTTCTCTAACACAGAATTCAACAAACAGCAAAAACTTTGATCCGAATTGATCACAATCTGTTCTTTTAAAGTTTCTAGAGAAAAGACAACATTAACCACTACATTAGCATAGCAGTTGACACCAGAACTATTTTCAATTTGAAAACCAACAACATCTTCAACAGAATTCATTTTCTTTCTGCTTACAATTTTGGGTTCATCGACTTTTGGTCTTTTTGCTACAACCTCCCTACTATTAGTGATATTTCTTCGTTTCCGGCCTACCACACGTTTCTCAAACAAAGGATATTGAGGCAAATGTGGCGCATACTCTCTTCTTAACCTATTGTATTCCTTAACACAATCTAGATCCGCACAAATGTTTGTGACATCACACTCAATCCAGTACAAACCCGATAAAGTTTTGACTCATGACAATGCTACATAAGCCATACCCTCTTTGAACACAGAACTGCCAATATTCACCAAAGCACTGTCTACACTTAAACCTTGTGATTTATGGATTGTCACCGCATATGCCAAGCAAACAGGAAATTGCTTACGGCAAACATATAAGTCTTTTACAAGCAAAAACCTAGCTGTGCAACAACCAATTAGCTGTACTACCTCAATGCCATCAAATTTAATTTTTAAAAATTCAATTCCATCTCTATTTCTGTATTTCTCAAAATCAACAACATTACCCATTGATCCATTTACCAGACCTCTTTCAACATGTAAATTCCTTCTCAAAATGATATGGCAATTTAAGCACACATTCAGAGTCTTTTCAAAACCAGCAGTTTTAGATATAGTCTTCTCTAATGAATCCAATTTAGATTTCAAATTCTCAGACAAAATAATTGTTGCTCCCATATGCTCTATTCTGTCAATAGCTTCCAGTTTCACAATCTCTTGGTTTTCTAAATTCAACATTTTGTTGTTGAAGATGGAACATTCTGCAAGAGTTGGCATCAAACATATTCCAGATTTCTTCTCAGTAATTTTATGAAAAATATTCTCTGTCAGAACGTCTTTTTCTGGATACAAATTTGACAGTAATCGTGCATGTAAAGCTTCTTTCCCACGCTCAGTCACTTTCCCGATTCTAACATCTTGTAGAATATTCTTGTAATCTTCATCCTTCGCCTGACGCATATTTTCACGCAGCACAGCATAATTGAAGTTTAACCATATGTTAACATTGCCAATGCTCCCTAGGCACTTCCTGGTATCTTCATGCGTAAGCAGTTTAAACACTGGTTGTCCTTTCACTGGTGTCAGCTGCAGAAGATCACCGAAAACAATGATGTGTTTGCCACCAAATAACACATCATACTCTGTTTTAAGAACTTCCTGCATTCTCAAATGCACAAAGGCAAGCATGACATTGGAAACCATGCTTACTTCGTCAATGATAAGAAGTTTCATCTTCTTCAGGACTCTAGATACTTCACAACAAGCATCTCCCGATAACTTGTGGTATTGTAATTTGGTATCATGCTCCACTGGCAGCATCAGTAGCCGATGCAAAGTAATACCTTTAATGTTATGTGCTGCCAGTCCAGTTGGAGCGGTGACAACACAAGACAGCGATGACTCAGTCCTTTTCTGCAGATAACATGAAATTGCTTTAATGAGGAAACTTTTTCCAGTTCCTGCTTCTCCACTCACGTACAGTCGGACAGGCTTCAACGACGTACATGAGCACTCTTTCTTCTCATGACTTAATCCATGATCAATTTGGCTGGTATCTTCTTCATATATTTTCCTCTGCTCAACTTTGAGTTGTCTTTCCAAATCTTCTAAGTTAACCGCATCCTCCTGAGCATGTGCCATGGCTCTTTCCACTTCAATCATGGCAGTGGCAGCTTCATTTTCGATAACTGGTCCTCCTAGTGGATCCTGAATCAATGAAACAGAACTCTGACTGTCCTGAGAACTGTCTCTAGCAATCTCGGCTGCAATTGTTGCTTCCTGCTCGATTTCTGCATTCAACATTTCTAGATATTTTGGAAAAACAGGACATTCTATGGACTCCTTGGCTGCATTGAAAGAGTCTTCGTAACAGAGGAAATCTCCAAGCAGTTCCTCTTCTGCACGCCAAGGCTTGAAAAGTTGCAAAAGAGCTAAATAGAAAAACTCTTTTCTTTCTGGAGATTTGCAATCCAATTTTCGATGATTTACCAATAGACATTTTCTTTGCTTGACCTGACATCCCTCACTTCCAATTACAGTATACACTCCTTTATCAATATCTTCTTTGATGTTCCTCTTGAAAATGTAATTTTGTAGAACCTCATACAGACAAACATTCTCCAGGTGACTGCTTTTATTTGGATAATATGTATCCAACATGTTGGTCTTCACAATATCTGTACTGCTTGGCTCCTTCTCCGCCAAATACTCAATTTCCCGTACAGGTTTCAGAACTCGATTACGCGTTGCAGCAAGACCAAGACTTGACCAAATGATACTCCTAGATTTGGCATAGAGACTTGCTGAAGATAACCGATCAGAACATTCGTAAGCTCAGATTTCTCGATGCGACATCTTCAGACTGAAACTGTACAACTTCTTACTGAGGCTCTTTTCATGGGAAATGTCCTCCCACATATCCTTGAGTTCTGTCTTTTCTTTTTTTGTGATGTAAGACGTCACATACCGAGCCACAGCCATACAGTTGTCAGCCACAAACTGTATATCCATGTTAGCAGTCCACATGGACAAAATCACTGGGTTGTAGTCGTTGATGTTCTTGGACTCTTCGTTTCTTTTCAAATTGTATGTATTTTTGGGTGATTTCCTCGTCACATTATGTCGCAGCGAAGACATCAAATTGTTCACTCTTCCTTTAGATATCACCGATCGTGGAAATCCAAAACGACATTTTGTATATTACTTGTTCTTGTTTCTGAATTTACGACGACAGTACTTTCCACAACGATGGCTTTGAAACCGTAAAACTTGTTCTCTTAGACTTTTGTCTTCCTTTGTCTTTGGAACAGCACATGTAGAATACTGTTCTATGAAATTCATCACTAAGTCATCCAGATCTGTTCCAATTTTGGGTGCATCTTTGATCCATAGCAACATATGTATATGAGGAGCACCTCTTGCTTGATACTCCTTTCTCCAGAAGAAATCCAACACCTCTCCAAGAGGTGGATTTTTCTTGTTCGTGATGAAAGACATCATAGCTTCAAATCTATGATTGAAGTACCTGCATACATTCACTGGATACAAAGAGCACAGTTCTCCGGGTGTCTTGAATTCAATATTTTCAATGTTTCCATTTGTCTCTCGTAGAAATTCAAGTAAGTCTTCCCAGCCATACTCAGCACAGCTGAGAGTGAGGAACCATGTGGGAGTTCCTAAGTTCCTCAGCATACATTTTAAGTCACCATGATGACGGTACCAATACTCATTAGTACCACGCTGACATGCCATCAGATTAATCTGGTGAGAATCCAAAATACTATCTTGCACATTGACTTTATCCATAAAGTCCCTTGCTGAGATATTTCGCAGTTGTACACCACTTTTCAGGATGTGGTTCACTGCATAAGACAGTCCAGACAGATCACTTTCAAACAGTAGATGAAACAAATAGGGAATGCATTGACGAAACCTAGGATCTTCTCCATACAATCGTAAAGTCCGGTATTCAGAAGCAGGAATTTGATCAGGTCGCTCATCATATCGTCCTCCTCGACTTGTGGGAAATAACTGTGGAAAACACCGAGCTTCCAAACTTTCCTCCCAAACATTAATGGGACTCCCTTTGGCTTGTTTCATTTGAAACAACTCAATAGCATTCCCCATGACTTCCTTGGAATGCAAAGGATGAACACTATAATGTTCATATATTTCTTCATTTTTAGAGGCTTCTACTTTCTCAATTTGTCCAGCACACAATTCGCTGTCTTCTTCTTCACTTACTTCCTCTTCTGCAACACATACATTCTTGTAGTACTCATTGTTTTTTATCAAATACAATGTTGCCTTTTTGACTTTCCTAACATCCACTAAATCTTGCCAGATTTTCTTACTCTTTGTCGGAACCCCATTAACTAGGATAACCAGAGGTTCCTCTTCCACTTTCTCTACTCCAATTGTATTAATGTTTTTCTTCAAATCTAAAGGCAAATAAACAACTCTTCCCTTTAATCCTCTCTGTAAATCTGATGGAGGCAATTTCCCTGTCTTTGGCTCCATTAGTACAATAGCCTGAAAGGGACGCACACTTTGAATCAAAATAGATTCATAAGTATTTAAATCCTTCAATTCAGAAGGAATGTTAACCAATTCCAGATTATTATAAACCGCTCTAGCAGGCATCCGGTTTTGGTTTAATTTGTTAAAACAATAAGTACACATACGTTGGTCCGATCCCAAATCAAAACAATTTTCTACCATCAAGTATGTGGCAAAATCCTTCCATTCACTATTGTTTTCCATTTCACTTTTTGCATATAAATCCACTAACTTAGTCTGATTCTTATAATAAGTCCGTCGACAACACACACAAGTGAAATTAGGCCTCTCACTTGATTTCACCTGAAAGATGGAAATTTCCTTGTGAAACTTATCTATATTAGAAATCTGTAAACTCTCTTCCACATTACCTTCTTCTACTGGGTCAATTTCAACATTGTTCTCTTTACTAGCAAAGTAACAGAACTCAATTTCTTCACAAATATTCTTCACATGTAGTTCTGAACCATGCAAAAGTGCACTGCTCAATTGTTTAAGCATAATTGCTGGACTCTTAGCATAATACAACATTCTCACTAATTTCCTCACTTTATTATGATGCACTGCTAGCATCCTGAAATGATGAAAACACTCTGGCATACTCTTCTGGAAAGACAAGCCAGTGAATGCCCATGCAAACCTGTTACTTCTCTCACTCTGCAAGGATCTAATTTTTGCAACAACTTCATTTTCTGTTTTAAACTTTTCTTATTAAATGTACGAACAAAATCACAAAGCAAATTGATGGAATCCTGTCGCACACTACAAATACTACTACATTTCCAGGTGTGCACTGGACCCTTAGGACGTCTTCCTAAAACCTCATCACCTAACACCTCTTCTGCATCTGCAGACACAAGTTTTTCTTTTTCAACCGGACAACTATCTTTTACCTCATATGCTCGACCACTGGTGTCAACTGCATGCACCAAATCATTGTCCTGGAAGTAACTCTCCTCATTGAAAAATGCCTCACAACTTGAACTATGCATCAATTCTCCTGAGAAAACTTCACAAAAATTACTACGATTAACTACTCTCTTCCATCTACTATTTGATTTGAAATCATAAATTACCTTGTTTAGTTTCCTAATTCTATTGATTACCAAAATAAATAACTTTCGCTTAATTTCGAAAGCCTGATCAATAATTTTCTCTACATTTTTCATTTTTCTTATAAAATGCCACTTTCTGTTGGCCTTTCTTAAAAATTTTTAACAAATTGACAATTATCCTGTTGCGGAACATTCGCCTACGAATGTCCCTGAACTGATTTTCCCTTCTACTGCCATGCACAGAGTTATCTCCTGCTCTAGCAGAAACTTTTTTGACTGGCCTTTCCTTTTCCTTTAAATTGTCTCTCTTCTTCTGCACTAAAACATGTTCTATAGTGGTATTTTTTTGTCTGCAAATTCTTTTTAAAAATGATTTCATTTTCTTACCCGGAGCTTTTTTGGTGACTTGAAAGGATTTTATAGTAGAGGACTGCTGCAAATCTTTACCAAGGTGGAGTGTAAGTCGCTTTGCTTCTTTTTGTTTCCTTTGCCTTGAGGGCATTTTTAAATTTTTCAAAAGATCTTCAGTTAAATCTGTGGAATTTTTAAAAAAAAATTGTTATTAACCACTATTACCAAACAGTAAACCAATAACAGTAGGCAAACAATTAACACACTACTTGTCAATTCTACCTACAGTAATTTAACAACATAGACAAATTTAAAAATATCAAATAGCAGCAATGGAATGGAATGCTTCTACATATGACCTGTGCTCTGTTATATGTTAATCTCAACTAATTTTAAGACTCTATTTCACAGTTATATTAAAAACACTTCACACAGGGTGTTTTTGAAAACTTTTAGATAATTTTAAATCAACATCTACAGATTGTTCCTCATCTAGAGATTGTTCCACATCTAGAGATTGTTCCTCATCTAGACATTGTTCCTCATCTAGAAATTGTTCCACATCTAGAGATTGCTCCACATCAGACATTGTTGATGTTATTGTTATTGACTTAAAATTGCCAAGCACACATGAAGGCATATTTACAAGGCCTTTGCACCAGGGGGAAGTGACTTAAAATTGCCAAGCACACATGGGGGCGTATTTACAAGGCCCTTGGACCAGGGGGAAGTGAGTTAAAATTGCCAAGCACACATGGGGTTGTATTTACAAGGCCCTTGCACCAGGGGAAAGTGACTTAAAATTGCCAAGCAGACATGAGGGCGTATTTACAACGCCCTTGCACCAGGGGGAAGTGAGTTAAAATTGCCAAGCACACATGAGGGCGTATTTACAAGGCCCTTGCACCAGGAGGAAGTGACTTGAAATGGCCAAGCACACATGAGGGCGTATTTACAAGACCCTTGCACCAGGGGGAAGTGACTTAAAATTATCAAGCACACATGAGGGCGTATTTTCAAGGCCATTGCACCAGCATAAGGTGTGGCCTATCCAGAGGTATGCTGGATTGTCTGGCAGCCAAAGTAAAACCAAGAAATATCGAGGAGCAAAAAGGCAGGTCTTGCAGTCACAAAAGTTTGTTTGAGGTGAGGCCTACTCAGGGTTGCAGATGAAATTTTGGCTTGTTGAAGAGTACAGAGGAGATAATACATGTGCAGGCCAACAGATAAAGTGAGTCATGTCCACTGCACACTTGAACAAAGGCCAGACCTCCTCTGTCTCCCTGGACAGGCCTAAACCTCATCTGCACAATGTGATTAGTAATGTTAGGAAACACAGGTGATGTAATTGAAAAACGTGCAAATATTTTTGCTCATTTCACAATCACATCACCTGTGTTTCCTCAGCTTAGGTATCTTATTGAGCAGATATAGTCTAGCATATCCAAGAGTACGCAGAAGGTGAGGACTGTATGCAGCAGTGCAATGTACATAATTCTCCTCCTTTGACAATTACAGAAGCCTCAGCATATCCATGCCCCCTAAACAGTCCTAAATGTATATCATTATTATCATAGTGACTATGAAACTCTAGCAGTACATATTGTGAAACCTAAATGACTTCAAGAAATGAGTTAAATTTGCAAAGCACTCATGAGGGTGTATTTACAAGGACTTTGCACCACCTTTAAAGTCACTTTTAAAATGGGGGAAATGACGTGAATGTGGCTCATAAGCCTTGTAAATATGCCCCCATGTTGACTATGTAACTCTTGCAGAACATATTGTGAAACCTAAATGACTTCAAGAAACGAGATTTTTAAACCAACAAACAAGCAAATTATTCTCCCATATTCATGTTGGGAAGTGAAATATTTATTTAAAAAAGCACACCCCATGTTGTCCTTCTCATAAATGTAAAAAGCATTTCTTTAAAAAAAAAAACGATTTTCTGGTCATAATTTGAAAACACAGCACAGCTCCTATGTACAAGCACACCCTGTCAGTACTAATACTTCACATTATCTATAATTATAATTTGTCAAATAAGCAAAATCTTTTTGGAAAAAATAATGAAAACACTTGACACAAAACAACATTTTAAATGCACAGCTGGCTTCCTTATTTTCTCCATAAACTATACTAGTCTCTATCTAAATTAAATGAATTTTTTCTCACCTTAGCAAATGCTTTTTGAATTTCAAAACAGTCTCAGACACACACCAATTTTTCTTTAGCAGAGCAAAGGGTATGCACTCCAGAGGCTGCAACCAACAAAGGCACAGACATGCTGTATTTCATCACACATATCTCTCATGTCACCCAATCAAAACTCTTCCCTCACTTTGTTCAAATCAACAGCCTTCCCCCCTCTGCCCTTTCTGCCCTTTTTCCATAGCAACTACCTCCTGAAAGACCTCTCATGTTTACAAGTTCACACAACAATGTTTCAAATGAACTCTGAACTCTCAGTACACCTGCTAATCCACTGCAATGTTTCTTAAAATCATTTTTTCTTAACGATTCAAATTACATCTTTCAAAGAACACATCCATGCACCCTAACTTTCTGTTTTCAGAAATGGAAATACACCAATCACTGCTAGTGAATCATTAGCACTGAAACTCCACAGTTTTATTTCTTTACAAACTCCTACTGTTTCAACTGCCATTTCATTCCCACACTTCATCTGACTGCAGCAGAACCTCCTCTAACCATGTTTTCTGTCTGGATTCATGGACATAGCTACATCCACTGGGCTCACAGGTATGCCGATAACAGAAATTTACACAACCTCAATTTACAAAATGTGGAAATCAAATGGATTGGCCAAAGAGGATTGAGATGTCACCAATTGATACCATTGGTGAAAACCTTTTTACATTTGCCAAACCCTGACCTCATAATAGTGCACTGTGGAGGAAATGATTTGGGCACTTTGACTGGGGTAGGTCTGGAAATGCTCTTAAAGGACACCGTTGAGCAATTGATGGCACTTTTTACTCAAACTGCCTTGGTATTTTCCAATATATGCCAAAGACAGAAATGGAGGTGGTCCAATCAATTTTGTCCACAAATTGAGAAAGCGAGGAAGCATGTAAATAAGTCTGTTTCAGCTTATATGAGAGACCATGGAATGGGCTCCATCTACAACAATAACTTGCGTTACTACATGCAAGATATCTACAGAGGAGATGGTGTGCACTTCTCAGATGAGGGAAACAGAGTTTTCATACAAAATTTAAGACTGTGTATTGGTACCTACTTATAAGTACCTAGAACTTACACAGAACCCAAAAGCTCTTTTCAGAGCTACCTTAACTATAATTACTCTTTTAAAATTTCGAATGTACCTTTTTTCACTAATTTTCACTTATGTTCGCTTCCCGGTTCGCTACCCGGTTCGCGTACCGGCAGCTAACCGCGCGAAAAATTCAAATATTTTTATTTTTTTGACATATATGAGCCTCCTCAGCCACCCTCAGAAAACCTAGGGGGTCAGGATACGTCTCCCGTGCCCCCTTATACCCATTTCCCACATTGTTTTTCCTCCATTTTGTGATTAAATTCAACCGAAACACAAAATGGCGAACTCCCGTTACGGTACCGGTGAGCTACCCGGTTCGCGTACCGGGTAGCGCTTCTAACGCGAAAAATCAATTTTTTTTTTCTGCCCCACGGGACCCTTTAATAGCCCCCACATCATTCCTAGGGGGTCAGGAGGGGTCTACCTTGCCCCCTTTCATTAATTTCCCCCTTCGTTTTTCTCCACCTCTTGTCTCTTGATCCTACCGAGAGACAAGATGGTGGCCGGTCTGGACTGTTTAGAATGTTGACAGACACCGGAGAGCCAATCAGCTTCACTTCGCAAAGTTCCGTTACGCGTCAGGTACGCGAACCGGGGTGCTAACCGGAGCGCTGTCACAGATATATCTGTTTTTTAAAACGTTAATTTCTCAAAATCCACTGGAGCACATATATAGAGACATAGCAAAGGCACGTCGGGCAAACCATATCTACAATTTTGCCAAGTTTCGTGTAAATCCATTCAGCCGTTCGAGCTAAAAGTGATTCCAACCGCCCTATGGAAAAATGAATGGGAAAAACGCGTTTTGGGACCCCCCTTTTTTCTCGGCCCCCCCTTGACGAAACCCCCCCGAATTTTCAGGGGCTGCTCAGAAACAAAATGTGCAATTTTCCTGAAAATTTCAGCCAATTCCGTCCACAAGCGCCAAAGTTATTCAACATAGAATTTTCAGAAATCCCATAGGAAAAAAATTCTACCTATATATACCGACTGGCTTGGTTCTGCCGAAGAGTAACGCACCACCAGAAGAGCGCCTATGCTTTCCCAACCTGAACCCAAGTGTCAGTCTCAAGAAAACGGATGGGGAGAGAGGTGCCGCCGAGGACTGGACCTCGGTATTGGCCCCGAGTCAGTTTCTAAAGCAAGCTGACATGGGGGAACTTCTTGCCAAAAATGTTGAAAATGGATTGTGTTAATTAATTGCAACAGGATTTTAATCACCGCCCACTGGAGGGTTAAAAAGAGAAACCGTCTGGACCCCGGATCCCATAATGCAGCACAAAAAGGAAGTGCCTAAAAAAAATTAAAAAGATACCAGCGGAGGAAGTTAAACAATGCAAAAAACATCGAACTGGGGAACATACGACATTGGCTTCAGGTGCAGGACACATCTTGAAAAAGTTTCCAGGGAGAAACGAAACACGTCTAAACAGTCCCAATCCTGCTGCATTCACAAAATAAAACGGCTGAAATCGAAAACGAAGTCTCGTGTGCGACTCAGTTTCTCTTCATAGAGATAGTGTGGACATAAATATCGGCTTGGTTCTGCCGAAGAGTAACGCACCACCAGAAGAGCGCCTACGCTTTCCCAACCTGAACCCAAGTGTCAGTCTCGAGAAAACGGATGGGGAGAGAGGTGCCGCCGAGGACTGGACCTCGGTATTGGCCCAGAGTCAGTTTCTAAAGCAAGCTGACATGGGGGAACTTCTTGCCAAAAATGTTGAAAATGGATTGTGTTAATTAATTGCAACAGGATTTTAATCACCGCCCACTGGAGGGTTAAAAAGAGAAACCGTCTGGACCCCGGATCCCATAATGCAGCACAAAAAGGAAGTGCCTAAAAAAATTTAAAAAGATACCAGCGGAGGAAGTTAAACAATGCAAAAAACATCGAACTGGGGAACATACGGCATTGGCTTCAGGTGCAGGACAAATCTTGAAAAAGTTTCCAGGGAGAAACAAAACACGTCAAAACAGTCCCAATCCTGCTGCATTCACAAAATAAAACGGCTGAAATCGAAAACGAAGTCCCGTGTGCGACTCAGTTTCTCTTTATAGAGATAGTGTGGACATAAATATCGGCTTGGTTCTGCCGAAGAGTAACGCACCACCAGAAGAGCGCCTACGCCTTCCCAACCCGTTACGGTACCGGTGAGCTACCCGGTTCGCGTACCGGGTAGCGCTTCTAACGCGAAAAATCAATTTTTTTTTTCTGCCCCACGGGACCCTTTAATAGCCCCCACATCATTCCTAGGGGGTCAGGAGGGGTCTACCTTGCCCCCTTTCATTAATTTCCCCCTTCGTTTTTCTCCACCTCTTGTCTCTTGATCCTACCGAGAGACAAGATGGTGGCCGGTCTGGACTGTTTAGAATGTTGACAGACACCGGAGAGCCAATCAGCTTCACTTCGCAAAGTTCCGTTACGCGTCAGGTACGCGAACCGGGGTGCTAACCGGAGCGCTGTCACAGATATATCTGTTTTTTAAAACGTTAATTTCTCAAAATCCACTGGAGCACATATATAGAGACATAGCAAAGGCACGTCGGGCAAACCATATCTACAATTTTGCCAAGTTTCGTGTAAATCCATTCAGCCGTTCGAGCTAAAAGTGATTCCAACCGCCCTATGGAAAAATGAATGGGAAAAACGTGTTTTGGGACCCCCCTTTTTTCTCGGCCCCCCCTTGACGAAACCCCCCCGAATTTTCAGGGGCTGCTCAGAAACAAAATGTGCAATTTTCCTGAAAATTTCAGCCAATTCCGTCCACAAGCGCCAAAGTTATTCAACATAGAATTTTCAGAAATCCCATAGGAAAAAAATTCTACCTATATATACCGACTGGCTTGGTTCTGCCGAAGAGTAACGCACCACCAGAAGAGCGCCTATGCTTTCCCAACCTGAACCCAAGTGTCAGTCTCAAGAAAACGGATGGGGAGAGAGGTGCCGCCGAGGACTGGACCTCGGTATTGGCCCCGAGTCAGTTTCTAAAGCAAGCTGACATGGGGGAACTTCTTGCCAAAAATGTTGAAAATGGATTGTGTTAATTAATTGCAACAGGATTTTAATCACCGCCCACTGGAGGGTTAAAAAGAGAAACCGTCTGGACCCCGGATCCCATAATGCAGCACAAAAAGGAAGTGCCTAAAAAAATTTAAAAAGATACCAGCGGAGGAAGTTAAACAATGCAAAAAACATCGAACTGGGGAACAGACGACATTGGCTTCAGGTGCAGGACACATCTTGAAAAAGTTTCCAGGGAGAAACGAAACACGTCTAAACAGTCCCAATCCTGCTGCATTCACAAAATAAAACGGCTGAAATCGAAAACGAAGTCCCGTGTGCGACTCAGTTTCTCTTCATAGAGATAGTGTGGACATAAATATCGGCTTGGTTCTGCCGAAGAGTAACGCACCACCAGAAGAGCGCCTACGCTTTCCCAACCTGAACCCAAGTGTCAGTCTCGAGAAAACGGATGGGGAGAGAGGTGCCGCCGAGGACTGGACCTCGGTATTGGCCCAGAGTCAGTTTCTAAAGCAAGCTGACATGGGGGAACTTCTTGCCAAAAATGTTGAAAATGGATTGTGTTAATTAATTGCAACAGGATTTTAATCACCGCCCACTGGAGGGTTAAAAAGAGAAACCGTCTGGACCCCGGATCCCATAATGCAGCACAAACAGGAAGTGCCTAAAAAAATTTAAAAAGATACCAGCGGAGGAAGTTAAACAATGCAAAAAACATCGAACTGGGGAACATACGGCATTGGCTTCAGGTGCAGGACAAATCTTGAAAAAGTTTCCAGGGAGAAACGAAACACGTCAAAACAGTCCCAATCCTGCTGCATTCACAAAATAAAACGGCTGAAATCGAAAACGAAGTCCCGTGTGCGACTCAGTTTCTCTTTATAGAGATAGTGTGGACATAAATATCGGCTTGGTTCTGCCGAAGAGTAACGCACCACCAGAAGAGCGCCTACGCCTTCCCAACCTGAACCCAAGTGTCAGTCTCGAGAAAACGGATGGGGAGAGAGGTGCCGCCGAGGACTGGACCTCGGTATTGGCCCCGAGTCAGTTTCTAAAGCAAGCTGACATGGGGGAACTTCTTGCCAAAAATGTTGAAAATGGATTGTGTTAATTAATTGCAACAGGATTTTAATCACCGCCCACTGGATGGTTAAAAAGAGAAACCGTCTGGACCCCAGATCCCATAATGCAGCACAAAAAGGAAGTGCCTAAAAAAATGTAAAAAGATACCAGCGTAGGAAGTTAAACAATGCAAAAAACATCGAACTGGGGAACATACGGCATTGGCTTCAGGTGCAGGACACATTTTGAAAAAGTTTCCAGGGAGAAACGAAACGCGTCGAAACAGTCCCAATCCTGCTGCATTCACAAAATAAAACGGCTGAAATCGAAAACGAAGTCCCGTGTGCGACTCAGTTTCTCTTCATAGAGATAGTGTGGACATAAATATCGGCTTGGTTCTGCCGAAGAGTAACGCACCACCAGAAGAGCGCCTACGCTTTCCCAACCTGAACCCAAGTGTCAGTCTCGAGAAAACGGATGGGGAGAGAGGTGCCGCCGAGGACTGGACCTCGGTATTGGCCCAGAGTCAGTTTCTAAAGCAAGCTGACATGGGGGAACTTCTTGCCAAAAATGTTGAAAATGGATTGTGTTAATTAATTGCAACAGGATTTTAATCACCGCCCACTGGAGGGTTAAAAAGAGAAACCGTCTGGACCCCGGATCCCATAATGCAGCACAAAAAGGAAGTGCCTAAAAAAATTTAAAAAGATACCAGCGGAGGAAGTTAAACAATGCAAAAAACATCGAACTGGGGAACATACGGCATTGGCTTCAGGTGCAGGACAAATCTTGAAAAAGTTTCCAGGGAGAAACGAAACACGTCAAAACAGTCCCAATCCTGCTGCATTCACAAAATAAAACGGCTGAAATCGAAAACGAAGTCCCGTGTGCGACTCAGTTTCTCTTTATAGAGATAGTGTGGACATAAATATCGGCTTGGTTCTGCCGAAGAGTAACGCACCACCAGAAGAGCGCCTACGCCTTCCCAACCTGAACCCAAGTGTCAGTCTCGAGAAAACGGATGGGGAGAGAGGTGCCGCCGAGGACTGGACCTCGGTATTGGCCCCGAGTCAGTTTCTAAAGCAAGCTGACATGGGGGAACTTCTTGCCAAAAATGTTGAAAATGGATTGTGTTAATTAATTGCAACAGGATTTTAATCACCGCCCACTGGATGGTTAAAAAGAGAAACCGTCTGGACCCCAGATCCCATAATGCAGCACAAAAAGGAAGTGCCTAAAAAAATGTAAAAAGATATCAGCGTAGGAAGTTAAACAATGCAAAAAACATCGAACTGGGGAACATACGGCATTGGCTTCAGGTGCAGGACACATTTTGAAAAAGTTTCCAGGGAGAAACGAAACGCGTCGAAACAGTCCCAATCCTGCTGCATTCACAAAATAAAACGGCTGAAATCGAAAACGAAGTCCCGTGTGCGACTCAGTTTCTCTTCATAGAGATAGTGTGGACATATATATGTATATATATATATATATATATATATATATATATATATATATATATATATATATATATATATATATATATATATATATATATGTATGTATATATATATATATATATATATATATATATATGTATGTATGTATATATATATATATATATATATATATATATATATATATATATATATATATATATATATATATATATATATATATGGAACAACTACTTCCCACGAAGAGAAACAGCGGAGGCCAGAGGGGGTGCCATGTGGAAGAACTTTATTCCCTAGGTTGAGCAGGTAAGTAATGGCGAATGCATTTCGGCAACAACAATGCCTTCCTCAGCGCCCTGCAACCTACAGAGTCTCACACTGCATCCAACTGTTCTGCTGCATATATTGAGGCATTAACGGTGCTGGGCTCCTCCCCAATCAAATCCTTTTCACCTGTGAAGAGTCTGGCGCTGTGGCAGACTCACAATCCCAGCATGCATCAATCCTGGCATCCGGGTCGGTGGGATGGGGAGTAGATCAATTATCCCAAAGTCCGTAGCAAATCAGGACGGCATGACTCCGGCCCATCACCCCAAGGTCCAAAGCGCCTCCTCATTTCCCCTCGTACCGCAAAAGCCAAACAGCAGGAAAGTTCACTGTGCGGGGGCAGCCATGAAGCTCATAGCACCCTAGCAGAGGTAAAATACCTCCTACCACACTCGGCTTCCCACTGAAATGGCGGACACCGTGCTTCCCGATCCCTCGGGTGTCTCTAGCGCTGCGAAGCAGAGCGTTGCCAGTAATGTCCGGGTCACTTTCTTTGCAGGGCCATCCGTACTGTGCATACTGACAAGGCTCAGAAATATATGGAACAACTACTTCCCATGAAGAGAAACAGCGGAGGCCAGAGAGGGTGCCATGTGGAAGAACACATCCACTCCCGGAAAATGAAGAATGCGGACCACAAGGAACGAGGCAGAAGGTATTTATTTCTTTCCCGCTCTGCTGCGCCGCGTTTCGAGCAAAGCCGTGCTCTTGCTCACACAAAGTTTTTGGCAGCATTGTATACCTTTTTAAATATTACTCAACTGCCCGCCCCTAGTGCACAAAGTCATGTGATGCACTTAAGCAAAGACATAGAAGACATACTCATGAATTGCGCCTTTTTGTTTGATCATTGCAATTAAATCAATCTTTTTTCTTTTTTTCTGCTTGCATATGTAAACAGTAACTCTCATACTCAGCTTAAATTCCTGAATATCCATGTAAAAACACCCCTTCATTATTTATCGTGCAACATTTCGCATTGAATAAATAAATAAATATGTTATGGAGCATCACTTATCAATAAATATGTAGACATGAATCTTAATAAGTATGCACTAATATAATAAAATCTATAAAAATAATTTCATATTATTAAAACTATAAATACATTTCATATGTACAATATAACATCTCCATATGATTTTCAATGGACATAAGTACATTAATATGTGCAAATCTATTAGACCTTGATGATGTTTCCTAACTCTATTTCTTGGAGTTTCTGTTTTTACAAAATTCTTTCAATTTGAGAGTCATTGTTACTGCATAAATGCATATATTCCATCTGATTCCTAGTCAAACTTACTATAGGCCGTCTAAAGTGCTTAAAACCAAAAAGTGCTCAAAGTGCTAGACAATACTTCCACCATAACCCTTAAACTCATACAATACATTTAATTACTTTAAAATAACTTTTACAAATAATGATGCAGATCTTCGGTATTATTCAACCCATTAGGATTTTTACTGTCTAGCTCGACAATTGTACGAGTTTCTAGTCTTCTTAACAGTTTCTCCCTGTCTCCTCCTCTTCTTAATGGTGCTATCACATTTATTACAAAATATGAGAGGCAACTCAAATTATTATTATGAATTGCCTTAAAATGTCTCACTACGGGATATGCCGCATCGTTATTGACAATAGCTCTGAGATGCTGCAATATTCTGACGTGCACCTGCAGCTTTGTACTACCAACATAGCGCAGCCCACAGGTGCACATCAGAACATATACAGCATACTCAGTGCGGCATCCGTAACTCCCTTTGATAGCAACACGTGTGTCAGAGAAAGGGGTCATATAGTGAGTTGGATTTACTCCAAATCTGCATGCCCTACATGAAGAGCATTTGAAAAAACCTGTTCTTGGTGCAAGCCAAGTCCCGGCAGTTTTAATTTCCGCACTTGTTCTGACCAAACTATTGCGCATTGATCTAGCTCGCCTGAAAGTAATAGTAGGTGACTCATCTATTCTATTGGAGAGCACCCCATTAGTGAGCACAATAGGCCAGTTCTTTTTAATGATGGCTTTGATTTTCCTTTCCTGCTTGCTAAATGTGGTTATCAATCGAGGACTCTTCTTTATCTGTAACCACTATGGTTTTTGGGCTTAATAATGATTCGCGTGTTCGCTCCCCCGCCCTTTCCAAAGCCTTAGAGAGAGTAATTTGAGAATACCCTCTATCTTTTAATCTGTCCATCATTTCTTTAGCACAGCTATCATAATGTTCTGGGGAACTGCAAATTCGTTTTAATCTTAGTAGCTCACCCAATGGTATGCTTTCAATATAATGTCGGGGATGGCTGCTGCTGGCATGTAGTATGCTGTTGCCAGCAATTTTCTTTCTGAACAAGGTTGTTTCTAATATATTGTCAGTAACTGTAAGGCGTACATCCAAAAATTCCACTGTTGAAATACTGATATTGGATGTGAAATGTAAGTTACACGAATTGTCATTTAATTCATTTACAAACTCCTCTGCACTTTTCAGATCACCCTCCCAAACTGCAAAAATGTCATCAATAAAGCGGAGCCAATATTTCCCTTAATGTCTGTTGGGCATGCATTCTAGGACCTGTTTCTCCCACCAGCCTACGTGTAGACATGCATAGCTGGGGGAGAAACAGGATCCCATTGCTACACCTCTTTCCTGTTTCCAATATTCATTGTTGAACAAGAACAAATTATTATTCAGACACCATGCGGTTAGCTTGCATATCATCTTGTTGTGACTATAATATTCACAAGGTTTTGTGTCCAAGAAGTACTTGACCGCACGAAGGCCTGCCTCATGTGCAACACTTGTGTATAGTGACTCAATCTCTAATGTAATTAGACACCAGTCACTCTCCCATTTAATACTGCCAAGTTTATTCAAAAAGTCCCCTGTATCTCTCACATAGCTTGGGAGACTCTTTACATGTTCCTGGATAAAAAAAATCTATATATTGAGACACATGTTCCGCCATGCTGTTAATTGCGGATATTAAAAGGTCTACCAGGTGTAGGTACAACCATTTAATGCACCTTCGGTATTAAATACAGAATAGGAATTACTGGATGTTCCACATGCAAAAACTTAAATTCAGCCAAAGATATTAGGCCATTTCTTTTAAACTCATACAAAAGTTTCTTTAAAGAGTCTTTTGCCTTCTTATATTCCATTCCACTTGATTTGACATAATACTGTGCATCACCTAGTTGTCTTGTGGCTTCCTTTATATAATCTGTCCTTGGCTATAAGACAATGTTGCCTCCTTTATCAGATTTATTTATGATTATTTCTTGATTTTCTGATAATTTTTTCATCAACTTGGTGTATTGTTCGAGATTATAATTTTTCTTTTTCCAATGATGTTGCTTTTGCATTGCACGATTCAGCTTTTTTTTATAATTAAAAATATTTTAATAACTTTAATATAAAATAAATACATTCTACTAATATTTAATACTATATATAAATATATGCTTATATAAACACATTCAAATATGTGTGTGTGCGCGTGTGTGTGTGTATATATATATATATATAGTGTAACACAATTATTAAAAATATACATGTTGCTACTAAACAAAGCATATCTATCTATATACATCTATCTATCTATCTATCTATCTATCTATCTATCTATCTATCTATCTATCTATCTATCTATCTATATATATATATATTTTTGCTTGTGTAGTGTGTAAAATTTTTAAATGTTAAAAAATATCAATATATATTAATTTTAATTGTGGAGGTAATTTTGGAGGGAACTTTCCCTTTAATAGATTGTCTATACACACATACTCTATGACCCTGTTGAAGGGTCTGGCCGAAACGCGTTTGTTGCTCTGTCAGCGGTTGAAAATTAAATAAAAGGACCACTTACAACCTGCTGTGACCTGGCTGTGCTGTTATATATATATATTAATCAAAATCCTGTTAATACAGCTGGACCCTGGTATCATCCAGCCAAAAAAACAGTACTGCGGCTCCAATGTGAATACAGCGTGTTTATTCCAAAAACACCAGACTAAGGTCCCTACTCGTTTCCAAGCCTTCCACTCCTTGGTCATGGGAAAAAGATTGATGAAGCCAGACTCGATGATGTCCTGTTGTTTATTTAAAATATAAACTAGCAGCATGCACTTTTCCTGGCGCGTTTCAGCCGTCTCTAATGGCCTTGTTCACATATGGCACACTTAATTACTTGTCTTTATATTCCATAAAACACGTGACTGTATGGTAATCCAACAATGCACCAGTTTTGCCACTTTCCTGTTCCCGACTGTGGTAAGTATTGATTATGCTGCACAGTGCCTTTGCCCACAGTCCCATCATGTATTTACTTTTGATAAGGTGCATATTAAGTGCATATTTTTTAGGAATCGTCACATGTTTATAATTCCAAAAATGTGTTAATATCAGCCTTGCTCTTCATGCTGCCAAACAATGATTCATAAAACAAACAGTTCCTCAGAGTACGTAGGAAGAGGCAGTGCTTTCCCTCTCCCTTTCTCACCTTTGTGTAGTAGTATCATGAAATTCCTCTGCACATCACGGAGGTAAACGGGACATGCTCCCCACTATGAATCCAACAGAAGAATTTCTAAGCTTTGGGAGCCCCCATCCCTGCAGGGCGGCTTTGTAACGAGCAAGGAGCAGCCGGTAATAAACATCTCAAGTAAGAGAATGACAAAGCAAGACTTGATGACGTCATATTGTTTATAAAAACGGCGCGAACTTTATTGGAGGAAACTGATTCAGATACTGACCCTGCCATATCCCCCACGCAATTTCTGGAAGAGGGAGGAATTGTCCAAGAGGGATGTAAAAGCAAGATGACTATCACATCCTAATACATCCCCAGGAGTGTACATGATGCTATTGACACTTTCCAGGAGGTAGTGATTGGAGAGCTAAAGAATCTACAAAAAAAGAAATTCAATGGTACAAGAAGAAATTTCAACAAATCTGAATGGGATATAATTAAAAGCTTGAAAGATGATGATAACATAATAATAAAGCCAAGTGACAAAGGGGGAAACGTATTAATTCTGAATAAACAACAATATGAGGATGAGGCATTTTCCCAGTTGAAGAAACCTGAGCACTACATTCCCATAAAGAAAAAACTTTATATAGACAGCATAACGAGGTACCATGCCCTCATTGAAGATTGGAAAGATAGGGGCATATTGGATATAAAGGACTGGCAGACCTTAAGATGTGAACATCCGCAGTTGGCCACCTTTTATCACTTACCAAAAGTACATAAAAGTAAGATTTGGCTGCCAGGACGACCTATTGTATCGGCAATAGATAGCCTCCTGGAGAAAACCTCAATATATATTGACAACTTTATTGCACCACTCGTAAAAGATCTAGGCTCATATTTGAGAGACACCCAAGACTTTTTAAGGACCATTGAAGGGGTGATATGGGAAAAGGACTTATTGCTAATTACATTAGACATTACAAGCCTTTACACTTCCATACGACACGAGGATGGCCTAAAGGCGATGGAATTCTTTTTGGGAAGACGACCATTAAAGTACAGAATGCATAATAATATGCTCATTGCATTTACAGACTTCTGTTTGAAAAACAATATTTTTTTATTTGCAGGACAACTTTACTTGCAACTGCAGGGGACCGCGATGGGCACGTGCTTCGCCCCCAGCTACGCAAATTTATTTGTGGGCTGGTGGGAGGAGCACGTGGCCTGGGCAGGGACCAACGAGAAATGGGTGGAGAAAATATCCCTGTGGACCAGCTACATAGATGATCTTTTCATCGTGTGGCGGGGAACACATGAGGAGGCTGAAGAATACATTCAGATCTTGAATGAAAATCAGCAGAACCTCAGGTTCACTGGTCACATTAGTAAGGATGAAGTTTTTTACTTGGACTTTAGGGTATTCATTCAAGACAACAAAGTTCAGACGGCCCTATACAGGAAACCCACGGCAGGAAATACAATCCTGCACGCAGGGAGCTGCCACCCACGCAGTGTTGTAAACAATATTCCACTGGGAGAATTCCTGCGGATAAAGCGGAATTGTTCCACTGAGGAGAAATACACGAGAGCAAGAAAGGAATCCCGAAAGAGATTTGAACGAAGGGGATACAGTAACGGCATTCTAGATGAGGCACAAAGGAAAAGTGATGCTAGGCCTAGAAATGAACTGCTTATCGATAGGACAAAAGCAAGAGATATGCAAGTGAGGCTAATCACCAACTTTACTGATAGATCCCCGGAAATGTTCCAAATTTTACGTAAAAATTGGAACATACTGAAATCAGATGGAGTGGTGGGCAATTCCCTACCTGACTATCCATTGGTCACATATCGTAAAAGCCATTCCCTTAGAGACCACCTAGTGAACAGCCACTATGAACACAAGAAAAAGAAAAAGGCCCCAGCTCTGAGATTCTATCCGTGTATGAAATGTAAGGCCTGCAGAAATTCAGAAAAAGTAAAGGAATATGAGATACCAGGGAGAACAAAGAAGGGGACGATTTCGAAATTACTCAACTGTAATTCGGAATTTACTGTGTATTGCCTAATATGCCCTGGTGGCAAAAAGTACGTGGGAAGTACCACGAAACAGATCAAACTCAGGATCTTGGAGCATATGAGAGCGATTAATTTAAAAGATCAGAGTTACCCTGTGGCTCGGCACTATGAAAAAGTGCATAAAAGCAACAGGAACTTGCTAACCTTTTTCATTTTGGATCAATTGATAAGAACAGAGATAGGGGGTGACTGGGTCAAGAAATTGAGGACCTTGGAATCAAGGTACAATATTATGCTCCAAACAAAGAATCCTGGAGGGTTGAACAATGAAGAGGAAATGTGGGTACATATAGGGTAGGACCACTGTATTATAAAGAGATCCAGAGTAAAGTGTGTCATCCCCTTAAAATCATTCCCTGCAGTAAGAATGTCAGTCTAGTTACCGTATCTTTGTAGAATGAATGTCACATACTATATTGGTATTGGAGATAGCCCAATCAGGGCAATATAACTAAGGTATATGTGACTCCATGGGCACTAACGTTCAGGCCTAACACATGAACCGAAATGTGAAATGTTAAAATGCGTGCTTGTGATGTGAACGAGCCAATGCCCATTCAGGGCTGAATAGATGAGACTATTTTGTATAAGATACTTACAACTGTTGAAAATGAATGCGATGAAATTGCACAAAATATAATGAATGATTTATTATATTGATAGAATGTTTATAATCGCAATGCTTTCGGACACTCTAAGACGGCCGCCACACATCAATGAATCTAATTGAAGTGCCCTCTTTTATGTTTGTTTTTAATCACATGACAATGTTTGGAAGAAACTTTATTTAAAAGTAAAACCAGGTCTCAATCAGACAACACTGACGAAGGCGGCAACGCCGAAACGCGTATGTTGACTGTTAAAGTGTGCACGCGGGAAAATAAACATGGCGTAGAGACTACGAAATTTTGACTGGAGTGTCCTTAATTGTGAAGTAGTTCATGGGCATGGGAACTGTGTGTTTGTATATATCGTAACGCACTCCACCGTGCGGTAAGGAGGCACCCGAGATAAAGAGGAGCAACAGTTGGTGGCAAAGTGTCTTTGATATTACCTACTGGCGGTCGCCAGTAGGTAGTTATAGTTAGGATTTTTTTCAATGTTAAATCTCAAAATTCTATTTGGAATAACTTTGGCACCGGTTGACGAATCTGCCTGAAAATTTCCTGAAAATGGCCTCGTCGAGCTCCGGTCCTTCCTTGAAAGTTTGGGGGGGATACGTCAAGCGGGGGCCGAGATAAAAGGGGGGTCCCAAAACGCGTTTTCCCCATGTTAATTTCCATAGGGCGGTCGATTTCACTTTTAACCCGAACGGCTGAATGGATTTCCACCAAATTTGGCAAAATTGTAGGGATTGATAGCCTGATGTGCCTTTGCTATGTCTCAAGATATGTGCTGCAGTGGATTTTGAGTAATTTAGGTTACAAAAAATATATATATCTATAGCCGCGCTCCGGTACGCGCACCAGGTAGCGCTCCGGGCGCGTGACGCGAGGTGCGCATGGAAAGCTGATTGGCTCTCGGGTGTCTGTAAACATTCGAAACAGTCCAGAGCGGCCGCCATCTTGTGTCTCGGTAAAATCGAGACATAAGAGGTGGCTAAAACAAAGGGGGAACTGACCATAAGGCGTCAGGGATAGACCCCTTTGACCCCCTAGGTTTGATGTGGGGGCTATAAAAGGGCCCCGCGGGGCATTTAAAATATTTTTTTTTTTTTCGTTTTGCGCGGGGGAAGCGCCCGGTGCGCGCACAAGGTAGCGCACCGGGGAGCGTAAAATGAGGGAAAAAGATGACAGAGTTTTTAAAAAAATGAAGTTTTTATTTAGAAATTGGAGGTAGTTCTAAAAAGAACTTTTTTTTTTCTTCTTTTTGTTGTTTTATATTTTTTTGGTGTTTTTTGAACTTTTTGAACTTTTTTTGGCTTTTCAAAACAGTTTTATATTTTTTTTGTATTTTTTTAGGGGGAGAAACAAAAAAAGGGAATTGAAACTGGCTCAACTGGAGCAAAAAAACAAAAAACCCCAAAAATTACTTCTTTTTGGGGCACTTGTGATTATCACCTGCAAGGACGATGAGCTTAACGCTTTTTTCGCCATAGGCGATAAGCTTGCCACATGCAGAACAAGTGATTTTAAAATCAGCAAATCTCGGCTGAATGCAAGGCATCACCTCGGATGTTTCTGGTTCTGATGAGGTGGGTTGGTTTCTTTGGGAGGGGGTCCTTGATGACTGGGGAGGTTACTGGCCAGTTCCCTGAACTCTGCACGAGAGTAGTTGTTTGGGTGCTTTCTGGTCATGTGCCGAATCATGGTATAGTTACCAAAAGAATATTTTTTGTTTGGGTTGCCCCGTGAAAGTTCATCATTGCAGATGAGGCAAGTCACCTTGGGCGCATTCACCTTTTTTTTCCCCTCTGGGATTGAAAAAAACTGCCATACAATGTGTGGTTTGGGTTTGTAAGGTGTATTTTCTTCTGGCAGCCATCTTCTTCTCCCCTCCTCCTCTTCCTCTTCCTCCTCCTCCTGTTGTTGACCACCAATATAATTTGGAGCTGGTCCTTTTGGTGGTTGTGGTGGTGGTGGTGGGGCAGATGCACCAGCTGATGCTACTACTGAAGCCATTATTTGGAGCAAAAAAGTAGAGAGAGCAACAAACAGGTCTTCCTCAGTCAAAGGACAAAGTCAGAATAAGCAAAAAAGGTGGGGTCTTTCATCATTTAGAAAAAAAAACTGTCCTGAACCAATGAGAAGTGTTATTTTCAGGTCACAAGACCAGGGGCTTCATCATTATGAAACTAAAACTGTTATGAACCAATGAAAAGTGTTATTTTCTGCTCACATGACCCGACGCGCTTACGCTACGCGCCCGGGGGCGCGCAGCGTAAGCGCGTCGGAAGTTTACGTTTTGCGATCGTATTCGCTCGAGTACTTCCGGGTGCGCTTACGCCGTGCGTATCACGCGGTCGCGGTTACGCGATACGTCACGATCATGTTTTCGTTTGCGATATTGGCGCTCACGGAACGCTCCCCGGAGCGCGCCCGGGGGCGCTTTTCAGAAATACGCTTTTCGGGGCGCACTCCGGGGCGCGCTCTGGGAGCGCTCCCCCCAAAAATTTAAAAAAAAATGGGATAATTGTAGGGACAGGTAGCCCTATTCTGAAGTGGTTTGTAAAAAAATTAACTTTATAAAAATATGTATTGTGCTACATTGGGCTTAATATATGTTAGAGCCAAAATGTAGCCCAAATGTAGCCCAAAGTAGCCCAATGTAGCCCAAAGATGGCCACCAGAGACCAAAAATTGTAAATATAGCCCAAATTTCAACTAGATGTAGCCCAACTGTAGCCCAATGACAGAATGTACCAGAGTGTTAAAAAGAACAACTAGAGTGCTAACAGTCTTATTTATAAAGTGAAACTTATAGTTAGGAATTTGCTTTTAAAAAACCTATGAAATTCACTGAAAAAACCATAGGTTTCACACCAGTTATAGTTAGGAATTAGCATTTAAAAAACCTATGAAATTCACTGAAAAAACCATAGGTTTCACACCGGTTATAGTTAGGAATTAGCATTTAAAAAACCTATTAAATTCACTGAAAAAACCATAGGTTTCACACCAGTTATAGTTAGCTGGAAATTTTACTGATATAAAACCATTGAAATTCCCACGTTATAGTTAGTTGGACTCACTATAACTTGCGCGTGCAATGCACTGCTGATGACATCACATATTACATCACTCATGACATGGTGAGTGACATCACTCATGACATCACTGATGACACCATCCAGTGAATATGTGTCTTTCTGAAAAATAAATATTAGTGAGTTATGTTTAAATATTTAAATACATATATTAGTGTTTCACTTTGTGTATAAGTGGCTACATGTGTTGATAAGTAGCTACATGCGTATGTATATGGGTTATTTGATATTTTTATTAGTATCAGTTTGAGTGTCTATATGGTTTGGTGGGGGTATTACTTAGCACATAGATGCATGAGTGACTGACTCTTTGTTTGTATGTGTTTTGAAGACAGCATATGTACAGGACTGTATGGGTGGATGAGTGTCTATATGTGTTCGTTAGTGAGTGAATGACTGTCTCACTAGTGTCTTTATCAGTAACTACATATGTTTTAATCTAGTATATATGAATATTGATGTATATAAGTGACTATATATGAGAGTAAGAGATTGTAAGAGTTCCTGTTTAAATAAGTATGTGTTTCTATAAGTGATTGTTTAAGAGAATAAATATGTGTAATTTTCAATAGAAGTAAGGTGGAAGTGTGTGTATAACTCTATATTCAAATAAATGGTTGTTCAATAGTTTATTTGCACGTGTGAATATGTGTGTGAGTAACTTTTGGATGAATGTCGGTGTGTAACAGGATGTATAGGTGTATCTCTTCATATGATGAGTGAGTATATGTATGAGTGACTATATAGAACTGTTGGTGAATGAGTGGATGTGTATATAGATAGTGGAAGTACAGAATTGCTTGTTGTAACTGATATAGGTATGTCCATTTTTTAAAAATTTCAGTTTCTATTTTTGAATATGTGTCTCAAGGGTTACTTTACACTGAGAGGAGGTCTGTCACTGTGTCACAAGGATGGTGTCATCAGTGATGTCATGAGTGATGTCACTCACCATGTCATGAGTGATGTAATATGTGATGTCATCAGCAGTGCATTGCACGCGCAAGTTATAGTGAGTCCAACTAACTATAACGTGGGAATTTCAATGGTTTTATATCAGTAAAATTTCCAGCTAACTATAACTGGTGTGAAACCTATGGTTTTTTCAGTGAATATATATATATATATATATTCACTAAAAAAACCATAGGTTATAGACCATATATAGTTAGGAATTAGCATTTACAAAACCTTGAAAATTCACTGAAAAAACCATAGGTTATAGACCATATATAGCTAGGAATTCGCATTTACAAAACCTTATTTTACTCACACAAAACCATTGAAATTCCATATATAGTTAGTTGCACTAACTATATATCGCGCACCCGCAATCCACTGCTGATGATGTCACATATTACATCATTCATGACATGGTCAGTGACATCACTGATGACATCACTGATGACATCTCAAATGACATCTCAAATGACATCACTGATGACATCACTGATGACATCTCATTTGACATTACTGATCACATCACTGATGATATCATTCATGTGATAATACGATGAACCTCTTCAGACTCTAATATAACCTTAGATACAATCAGTGTAAACAGACACTCACAGACTGTCACTCATCCATGGAGTTACTCACACACCTAGTCAGTCATGCAAAGAATCAATCACACCTCCATTTCCTCAACTATACAGTTATACAAACTTTACTTATTCAAACATATACTAACACATATTTACTCTCTTATACAATCCCTGATACAAGTTCACAATGATCCATACAGCCACTCACACATTCACTGGCTCTTATGCACAGTTATTTATATATGTCAACTCTCACATGTACTGTGTTTTACATATGTACTTACTTTGACATGTAGCACTGAGATATCCATTCACTCACCAATACACTCATGCACACAGTCAACCGCCCATACAGCTGTTTCCACATGCACTTTTGAAACCATACATCTAGTGAATCAACTGCTCACACATCTATGCACAGAGTCATACACCTCCCAGCCACCCACACACACACTCAGTCTCCCATACAAATACTTGGGCAACCAATCAATAACCCATATAGTTACTCATATAGCTACTTATCAACACATGCAACAGTTTACAGAACAACAGACATAATGATGCACAAATTAAGACAGTTTAGTCACTAACCCATGCACTCAGTGAGACACATTTAATCACTCACTCATACAGTCAGTCATGCACCTACTAAATCCTTCATCCAGACACTTATACATCCACTCATTCTTCAATATGTAAGACATATTTTAACTTTACAGAAACATACAGTCACTGGATGTTGTCATCAGTGATGTCATCAGTGATGTCATTTGAGATGTCATCAGTGATGTCATCAGTGATGTCACTGACCATGTCATGAATGATGTAATATGTGACATCATCAGCAGTGGATTGCGGGTGCGCGATATATAGTTAGTGCAACTAACTATATATGGAATTTCAATGGTTTTGTGTGAGTAAAATAAGGTTTTGTAAATGCGAATTCCTAGCTATATATGGTCTATAACCTATGGTTTTTTCAGTGAATTTTCAAGGTTTTGTAAATGCTAATTCCTAACTATATATGGTCTATAACCTATGGTTTTTTTAGTGAATTTTCAAGGTTTTGTAAATGCTAATTCCTAACTATATATGGTCTATAACCAATGGTTTTTTCAGTGAATATAGATATATATATATATACATATATAAACATATATCATCTGTATATCTATATAAATACAAACAAATGCATGCATACATATACTTATATGCATACAGATGCATGCTATTTACATGAAAATTGAAAAAAACACTAATAAAAGCAAAGCTAAAAAGCCACCTCATTACAAACAGAATGGCTTTAACTTAAACGAGGGCGAGATCTATTGCATTTTCAATGCTTGTTTACTTTGGTTCCATCAAGAAGGCATTCAGATGTGTCACACATTTGCCATAAATTCTGAATGTTAGCACTCTAGTTGCACATTAGATCACTGTAGTAAAGCTACTGCTCACCAGGAACGTCTGCTGCTGGTATTCAAAGTGCATGTTTCAGTCTGCATGTCAGAATTTTTTTAATGAAATAGAAGAGGATTTGAGAAGTCACTCAAAATGATCCCTAATTTTTCTTTCTGAAGCACTAATCATATATTCTATGGCAAAATTAACCCCCTCATGTTGTTCCTTTTTAAATTGAGTCAGACTTACCACTTCATTCCAATCAAGATGGCTTCTGGTGTGCCATACTTTTGTCATAAGTAAGACTCTTAGCGCTCTAGTTGTTCTTTAGAACACTCTGGGACATTCTGTCATTGGGCTATACTTGGGGTACATCTGGGTGATATTTGGGCTACATTTAGGCTCTTTTGTCTCTGGTGGCCATCTTGGGAGACTGTATGTCAGAATTTTTTAATGAAATTGAAGAGGGTTTGAGAAGTCACTCAAAATGTGCCCTAATTTTTCTTTCTGCAGCACTAATCATAATTCATATGGCAAAATATACCCCCTCATTTTGTTCCTTTTTAAATTAAATGTTTTAAGAGTTACCACTTTATTCCAATCAAGATGGCTTCAGGTGTGCCATACCTTTGTAATAAGTAGGACTGTTAGCGCTCTAGTTGTTCTTTAGAACACTCTGGGACATTCTGTCATTGGGCTATACTTGGGCTACATCTGGGTGATATTTGGGCTACATTTGGGCTCTTTTGTCTCTGGTGGCCATTTTGGGAGACTGCATGTCAGAATTTTTTAATGAAATAGAAGAGGATTTGAAAAGTCACTCAAAATGTGCCCTAATTTTTCTTTCTGCAGCACTAATAATACCTTCTATTGCATAATATACCCCCTCATTTTGTTCCTTTTTAAATTAAATGTTTTAAGAGTTACCACTTTATTCCCATCACGATGGCTCCAGGTGTGCTATACCTTTGTATTAAGTAGGACTGTTAGCGCTCTAGTTGTTCTTTAGAACACTCTGGGACATTCTGTCATTGGGCTATACTTGGGCTACATCTGGGTGATATTTGGGCTACATTTGGGCTCTTTTGTCTCTGGTGGCCATTTTGGAGACTGCATGTCAGAATGTTTTAATGAAATAGAAAAGGATTTGAGAAGTCACTCAAAATGTGCCCTAATTTTTCATTCTGCAGCACTAATCATACTTTCTATGGCAAAATATACCCCCTCATGTTGTTTCTTTTTAAATTAAATGTTTTAAGAGTTACCACTTTATTCCAATCAAGATGGCTTCTGGTGTGCCATACCTTTGTAATAAGTAGGACTGTTAGCGCTCTAGTTGTTCTTTAGAACACTCTGGGACATTCTGTCATTGGGCTATACTTGGGCTACATCTGGGTGATATTTGGGCTACATTTGGGCTCTTTTGTCTCTGGTGGCCATTTTGGGAGACTGCATGTCAGAATGTTTTAATGAAATAGAAAAGGATTTGAGAAGTCACTCAAAATGTGCCCTAATTTTTCATTCTGCAGCACTAATCATACTTTCTATGGCAAAATATACCCCCTCATGTTGTTTCTTTTTAAATTAAATGTTTTAAGAGTTACCACTTTATTCCAATCAAGATGGCTTCAGGTGTCCCATACCTTTGTAATAAGTAGGACTGTTAGCGCTCTAGTTGTTCTTTAGAACACTCTAGGAGGCTGCAGTAGAACACAAAGGAATCAACTGACAGTCTCTGTCCTTGTTGGATGTACATGTTTTACTGAGAATGTCAGACTTCATTTTCACATGACTGAGAAAGATAATGTGAATTTACAGAAAATATGCTTTCAGTTTAGCTTATAGATCCCCTTCCAAACCACTGTGGGAAAATCATGAGATATTAGTTTTCTTTCAAACAATATTCATGATATCACAGCAGAAGGTTTTTTCACATGGTAAAATCACCTTAGAACCCACCACAATTCCTAAAACGAGTATGGTACCATCAACAAATGATTTATAATGTAACTAAAGTCCTAAAACCCTCTATTAACTACAATGCTTTTTAATAAGGTGCTATCATGTATATTGGTCCCAAGATGGCTGCCAACACTTCTTGGATGAAGTGCTGACAGCCAATCAGATCAGATGTGTGGTTAGGCTCCGCCCAGATATATATCTTTTTTTGAACCTAAATTACTCAAAATCCACTGGAGCACATATATTGAGACCTAGCAAAGGCACATCGGGCTAACAGTCCCTACAATTTTGCCAAGTTTCGTGCAAATCCATTCAGCCGTTCGAGCTAAAAGTGAGGCCAACCGCCCTATGGAAATTAACATGGGAAAAACGCGTTTTGGGACCCCCCTTTTTTCTCGGACCCCCCTTGATGAAACCCCCCCAAATTGTCAGGGGCTGCTCAGAAACAAAATGTTCCATTTTCCTGAAAATTTCAGCCAATTCCGTCCACAAACGCCAAAGTTATTAGACATAGAATTTTCAAAAATCCCATAGAGAAAAAATCCTAACTATATATACCTACTGGCGACCGCCAGTAGGTAATATATATATATATATATATATATATATATATATATATACATATATATATATATATATATATATATATATATCTACACCAGTCCAAACTTTCACTTCAAGCAGGCGCTGACTCCGTGGAATAATTGCCAAAGAAAGATTGCTTTATTCCAAAACGGCCCAGACGCGTTTCGGCGGTGAAACCGCCTTGCTCACTACATCTAGTTCATCACTCGTATCAACAATATATGCATTTAGGGTTGACAGGTAGAAACTGAATGGTTGTCACAGCAACCAAATCGAGGCAAAGGACAAAGAAGAAATTCTCGCATCTGCATGATTGTGCATAATGCGATGATGATGCAAGAAAGAAAGACAGGTATTTACATAGAAATAAAAAACATTGCAGCCAATTGTTATATATAGCACAATTGTTAAAATCAAAGTAAGAAATGTATAAAGAATATGTTTGTGTATACCTGGTAAACAAAAATCGCAGTGACCATATTTACACACCGAACACATTGGTTATTGTGCCACACAGAGAGCGCTGTCTAGGTGTGAAACGCAGTATACTGAAAACATGGGCGCACATTTATATCCTTAACGTGTACTGGTCTCCTATAGTATAGTATACAGTACTGTCAGAATGGCAGGTGACTATTGCATACACTAATAGGTATCCACCGCTTGGCGTACATTGGGTTTAGAGCAATCAGTATTGCAACTAGGTCACTGCAAGTGCACACAATGTAGGATGTATGGTGGTTAGATCTGCCAGTCTATAGGGTATCAAATGACTATAGTGGGAGAAGTACTTAACATGGTGCCCAAGTGGGCCAGGTAACCTAGTGCTAGCCTATGTGTAATGCTTTTGAATTGCAAGTCTATTTGGACAGCGTGTTTGTGGGTACTTACAGTGATGGTGGTTCGTTAGCAATAAACTCTCTGTATGTATCAGAGAAATTAAATTAAAGTGCCAACTGAAACTTAGGAAAACTATTAAGTAGTGAGAACCTGACGCTGTGGAAAGGGTAAAGAGAACAGGACAAGCAGCTCAGATTTAAAAGTGCATGTTTAAAGCCTCGTCTGCATTCTTCCCATTCGGGATTTTGGAATCTAAAAGAATTATATATCTAGATTCCAGCCTTCTTAGTGCTAATTGTCTGTTGCTTACCCTGATGTTTTTGGGGACGCTGTCAATTACAACGAAAGTCAGGTCCTGTGCTTTGCCTGCATGGTTTGTGTTTATGTGCCTAGCTACAGGATATGCAGGGTCATCGTGGGCGATGGCTCTGAGGTGTTGCAATATCCATACATGTGCTGGATGTATTGTGTTGCCTACGTATCTTTTACCGCAAGTGCATTGGAGTACTTAAACTGCAAAGTCAGTTTTACAGGAATAACTGCCTCTAATTACAAAAGGTGTATGTCTGAATGGGAGAGGCACGGTAGTGGTGTTAGTACCGTGTTGACAGGCCATACACTTTGGACACTTATGGAATCCCCTTTGGGGCTTGAGCCAAGTGGATCCATTGCTGATTGATTGGGCATTGCAAAATAATTTATTTTGCATGGATTTAGCTTTCCTAAATGTTACCTGAGGTGTCTTCCTACATGTAGGGCCTAGGATAGCGTCATTGCGCACTAGTTGCCAATGTCTGTTGAGTATTTTGCGGAGGTTAGAGTGATATGTGTTGAATCCCATGATGAGTCTAGGGGTGTTCCCTGATTCTCCTTTACAGCTGGTGGCTAGGGTATTTTTTTGGTGAAAACAGGAGATCCCTCCTGTTTGCTTTTGCACATTTAATCTCTGCTTTGGTGAGTGTCTGGTTGCTGTAGCCCCTATTTCTCAGTCTCATAAAGAGGCTGTCTTTAGATTGCTTAAGTCCCTCTTGAGTACTGCAGTTTCGTATCATTCTAAGACATTCAGCATAGGGTATGCTTTCCTTGAGTTTTGTGGGGTGAAAGCTGTTGGTGTATAATATAGCATTCCCTGATGTGGGCTTCCTATATTTGCGAGTTTGTATCTTGTTGTTTTCAACATGTAGTTCGAGATCTAGAAATGTAATAGATGTTTTGCTAGTGGTGCATGTGAATGCAAGGTTCAAGTTAATATTGTTGATTTCAGAGGCAAACTGTATAGCACTTTCCTCTGTACCTTGCCACAGTATAAATATGTCACCTATATACCTTGTGTAGATCACCACATTTTCTGTCATGTCCTGCATTTGTGTAACCATGAGCACTTGCTCCTCCCACCAGCCCATATGCAGATTCACATAGCTGGGGGCGAAGCAAGTACCCATGGCCGTACCCTGTATCTGTTTGCAGTGTAGTCTGTCAAAGATAACGGTGTTGTTTTCCAGGCACCATTCTGCCATCTGCAGTAACAGTAAGGTGTGTTGGTGTAGGGCTATGTTTTTTTCCCTAGGTAGTGTTGTAGGGCCTTTAGTCCATCAGTGTGTCTGATACCTGTGTAGAGGGTTTGAACATCCAGTGTCATATAAACTAAGTTAACGTTCCAGTCATAGTCATACACTTTTGTGAGAAAGTCCCCAGTGTCTCTGATGAAGGCAGGTAGTTCGGGTACATATGGTTGGAGAAAATAGTCAATGAACCTACTGGTATTTTCAAAGAGTCCCCCTATGGCAGAGATGATGGGTCTGCCAGGGGGCTGTTCTGCATCTTTGTGGATCTTCGGTATCAGATGCAACTGAGGCGTTGTGGATATTCATTTTTTAGAAAGTCCAATTCATGTTTTAATATTAGGGCAGACCCTCTCCATTGATAAAGTTCATTATGGTACTTCTCTTTGGTGCCTGTAATGCTAGTGGAACTTATGCAACTGTAGCATTCACAATCTTGTAGCTGTTTGCATGGTGCCTCATTATACATTTGTAGTGGCCATAGTACTAAGCTCCCGCCCTTGTCTGACCATCTCACAACAATGTCTGGGCTTGATTTGATCTTGGTGATTAGTTTATTACACTCCATCCTTTTGTTGTGATTGTTTTTAATAAACTCCTTGGTGCTAAGTAGGGAAAGGTTTTTGAGATCTTTAATCACATTGTCAGAGAACATATCCAATCCATCCTTATGGCAGTAGTGGCGTGAATACAGATTCAGGTTTGAATTGAGTGCGCACAGATTTATAGATATTGATGTCTGATCTTGCTGCTGCCTCCATCGGGGATATCTGACTGAGTAATTCCTCATGTTTCATGGCCGTTAGATCTTTCAATAGACTCATGTCTACCACAGTGAGCGACCCTGGTTGTGCAGTTTCTGCCAGTTGTTCCGTGGCGTTTTTGGTTAGGTTAAAGAAATATTTTAGCAGTTTCAACTTGCGTACAAATTGGAACACATCTATCCTCGTTTGTGTGTAGTCGAAGTTAGCGTCTGTGGAGTATGTTAGTCCGAGCGATAATATTTGGTTCTCTTGTGTATTTAATTCCATGGTTGATAGATGTATGACTGTGTTGTCAATGTCTGTGCTTTGTCTTAGCTGCGTCTGTTGCGTCTGTATTGTGTTTTTGTCATTTTTTTGCAGTGTTTTCCCGATCGCCTGTCCTTTGTGCGCCTTCTTTTTGATTTTGTTGCTTGCCCTTTGGCCCTTTTTGGCGCGAGCGTAGGCTCATCATACGGTCCATGCGTAAAAAAACAAACTCCTTTACTGGTGTCGGGGCTTTGCGCATTGAGATCCCACTTCCCACGCTCTCCAAGTCAGACTCTATTTCTGAGCTCCATTCTGATTCGCTCTGTTCTGATGGTTTGCTTTGGATGTTTGCAGTTGCGGACATTTGTAGGCGTCTTATATTTTCAAACTTTTTAGAGAAAGTGTAAATTTCATCATTGAGGTAGTCATTCCTGTCTCTTTGAAATGTTATCTCTTTTCTTTCTTTGATTCCTTGTTCGTATTTGGTTAGCCTGGTTTGTATCTCCTTAAGGATATATATATATATATATATATATATATATATATATATATATATATATATATATATATTGACAGGACTCAGAAACCCCAAAACTCCCGGGTTTCGAACAATGAGAGCACTCAAAGCAGGTATAGCGTAGGTCAGCCAAGCTTTATTCGATGAACCCCTCGATAGTCAGCTAGCAAACGCGTTTCGGCGTTTCCGCCTTCGTCAGTGTAACTGACATTATTTACACATCAAATTTAAATCAGATAACAACGTGGTCGTCATAGGTCACGTGTCAATTCATTAACATAAACATAAACGACGGTACCTTAAAGCAATACATTCTCTACTCCTGCGGCGGCCATCTTTCAATATGCAATAATATACATTATATTACATATATACAAATTAAACATGGACCCAGAGAGGTAATACTTAATTCTCTGTCTGGTCCATTTCAGAATTCCGAAAGAGAACATTTATTAAAAATGCTCAATCCAATTTTTAACACATAAATTCATACATTCTAATGGCCGATATACCGCACGTACCAACAGATGCGAGTTTCACTCAAATTTTGTCGTGAAAGTCGCCTATGTTCACATGGTTTAGCGTCACCATTTTCCGCATTGCAGTTGTCATGTGTGCAATTAAGCCCTGAATGGGCAAGTGTGTCTATATACATTATGTACATTCCCGCCTTGAATAGGCATTTCATCAATGATCTGATCTGACCAACTGATAAATAACTGCATTCATATTGATCAACATATTAGAAAATAAAAAGCTCAACATTAATGGTACTGCATTCTACTCTGTTTCTAGGGAACTATTTACAAATTTACATCACTGGTTCTTCAACAAAGAGAAAAGGAGACAACTGGAGGGATGCTTAGATGTGAGTCCACATCTCTTCTTCATTATTCATCCCCCCCGGGGTCTTGGTCTGTAACTGGATAATAAATCTTGATTCCAGTGTTCTCAGTTTTTTTACCCAATTGCCCCCTCTTTCTGTTCTAACCAACTGATCTAGGATGTGATAGGTCAGAAGATTGCTATTGCTATCGTGTTCCTGTTCAAAATGACGGGCTACTGGGTAGTTAGGGTCCTTTAATGTAATTGCCCGCATGTGCTCTAAGACCCGGAGTTTGGTTTGCTTTACCGTGCTCCCTACGTACCTCTTCCCACAGGGACATGTTAAACAATAGACTGTGTAGTCGGAATTACAATTCAACAACTTGGTTATTCTTCCTTTCCTCTTTTGACCAGGTATGTAATACTCTTTGACTTTCTTTGAATTCTTACAGGCCTTGCACTTCATGCAAGGATAGAAGCCAGAAACAGGTGATTTTGTTTTTCTTTTTTGTTCGAAGTGGCTATTTACAAGATGGTCTTTGAAGGATTTGCCCTTTCTATACGTTATCAAGGGGTGATCAGACAGGGACTTCCCTATTATTGGATCTGCTTTTAAAATCTTCCAATTTTTACGCATCACATTAAAGACTTCTGGAGACTTTTCCGAGAAGTCAGTAATTAGCCTGATCTTATCATCTTTGGGCTTGGATCGATCAATTAATAGATCCTTCCTGTTGACCAAATCACTTCTCAACTCTGCTTGTGTGAGGATTCCTTTCCCATAGCCTCTTGCAGAAAATCTCATTGTTGACTGTTTCCTAGAGCTTACAAACTCCTTGGTGGTCGAGCAATTGCGTTTCATTCGCAAGAACTCTCCCAGGGGGATGTTATTGATAACACTTCGGGGATGGTAGCTACGTGAGTGCAGTATAGTGTTACCCGCCGTGGGTTTCCTATAGACGGCGGTTTGAATTTTCTTGTCTTCCACGTAGACCCGAAGGTCTAAGTAGAACACCTCACTTTGACTGATACTGCTTGTGAAGCTGAGATTTAGACTATTTTTATTTAGATCAGAGATGTACTCCTCAGCCTCATTCTGTGAACCCCGCCACACCAAGAACAAGTCGTCGATGTAGCGGGTCCAGAGAACAATATTCTCCATCCACCGTTCATTGGTCCCTGCCCAGGCCACGTGCTTCTCCCACCAGCCCACGAAAAGATTCGCGTAGCTGGGGGCGAAGCACGTGCCCATCGCAGTCCCCTGCAGTTGCAGGTACAATTTTCCTGCAAACAAAAAAATATTGTTACGGAGACAGAAGTCTGTGAGCTCTAATAACATATGGTTATGGCTTCGGTACTTGATGGGTCTTAATTCAAGGAAGCTTTTCATCGCCATTAGGCCATCCTCATGTTTGATTGACGTGTACAAACTGGCAATGTCCAGAGTTATCAGGAACCAATCTTCTTCCCAAACCACATCCTGTATAATCCGCAGAAAGTCCTTCGTATCCTTCAGATACGAACTAAGATCCTTCACGAAAGGGGCAATGAAGCTGTCAATATAGCTTGATGTTTTTTCCAGTAGGCTGTCCTTAGCAGATACAATCGGTCTGCCTGGGGGCCAGATTTTACTCTTGTGTACCTTAGGCAGGTGATAAAAGGTCGCAATTTGCGGGTGGTCACATTTCAGGTTTTTCCAGTCTTTGAGATCCAGGATACCTTTATCCTTCCAATTATTTATAAGGTCATTGAACGCTTTCACACTTTCAGTATATTTTATGCGTTTGATCTCCACATAATGTTCTTTATTATTCAGTTGGGATAGGGCCTCATCCTCATATTGTTCCCGTTTTAGAATCACAATATTGCCCCCTTTATCACTGGGTTTGATAATTATGCTGTGATCGTCTTTCAAATTTTGAATTGTTGCCCATTCCTCCTTGGTCAAATTTTTCTTGCTGGCATTAAAGCCTTCCGATTGGAGACACTTAAGTTCCTCAATGACCATCTCCTGGAATGTATCTATTCCATCGTGTGGTGTTCTTGGATTCGTTTTTGATTTTATAATCATATCACTCTTGCAACCTTGTTGAGTAATGCCACAGTCTTCCAGAGTCTGTGTAGGTTGAGCCTCCCAATCCTGGGAAAGGCTAGTGCCAATGAGTGTTTGTGCTACCGCAATTGCCTCAAGATCTTGTCCTGTCATCATTAAGAGTGGATCTTCTTCTTCAGACACACTGATATCAGGTGCTTTCGGGTTCAGGGTATGTATTTTGTGTAATTTGAGTTTTCTGACAAATCTAAAAAGATCTATCCTGGTTTGTGTATAGCTGAATGCTGGAGTCGGGCAGAAGGTTAATCCCAGTTTTAATAGTTCTTCTTCTTTTGGAGTTAGTGTCCGGTCCGAGAGATTAATAATGGTATTCTCCATTGCATTCATTGTGGTCCTTTCCAGGTCTTCCCTCGGGCACTCCTTGTTACCACTGGTGTGGATCTTCCTTGGGCGCCCCCGCTTCCCCCTCCTCGTTTTCCTTTTGGAGTTTTTGGAGGGTGTGTTGTTGCTGCGGGTCGCTCTCTGAGTCCTCTGATGACCTCGTACTCCTCGAAAAAAGGATCGTCTTCGGTGAGATCGTCTCTGTTCTCCGCCCCTTCTGCACCTCTCGATTCCGCGGTGCTTCTTGCTCTGATTGATTCGTCCTCTGAAATTTCAGATTCTTCAGTGCTTGCAGGGGTTCGATTCTTCAGTTTGTCCTGTTGTATCTTTCTTCTGGGGGCATCGTATTTGCGTGCAAATGTTAATATCCTCCCATTTGCATAATCCTTTTCATCTCGGATGTATTTGGATTGCTTCCTCAATTTAATGGTGTTCTCATAATCTATCAACCTTTTCTTCATTTGTTCCCGTAACTCCTCACATTTCTTTGTGTCTTTTTCTTCGCTAATCTTAGCTTCTATTGCCTTTATTTCCTCCTGTAGTTTATTACGATCACTCCATGCGTGTTTCACCAGCAGCTTAAGCATTCCTTGCATAACATCGCTCATGAATTCAGACCATTCCTTTAACAGTTCATGGTTCGGTTTTTCATATGAGGGGACCAGTAAAATCCTCAATCCCCTAGGCACCCGTCCAACTTCCAGATATTTTTGAAGGCTGGTGGCCTCCCACCACTTGCGTATTTCTCGCTCATACGTTTTTTCAAGGGTGGTGAATAATTTCGACAATGTATCAGGTGTGCTTGCTGCCGTTGATGGAGTCGTTTTCTTTCGTGCCCCCGTTTGGGGAATGAACAGAGAGTCTGCTGCTTGCTCTCTTTCACTATCAGTGAACATAACTTAGATCGAGGGGTTGGGTTTCCTTTGCGTGGCTCTGTCTCTCGCTAAGCTGTACGTGTTCTTGCCGGATATTTCACAATAATGTAGGCGTCGCTCACTCACCCGTTCCAGAATTCCCAGCCGCCGAGTTCCCTCACGGTCAGTCGTTCCTTTCCGGGCTACGTTTGGCGTTGTCTCGCTGTAATCCCAAGACGTGCACCTAGCACGCTTGTCCGGCGGGGCCAGACGGCAATCCAAATTTTCGGCACTCGTTTTTCACCAGCCTCCGCTCCACTCGAACACGGGTGCCCCTCTCGCACGGTGAAAATGCGAAACGTATTGACAGGACTCAGAAACCCCAAAACTCCCGGGTTTCGAACAATGAGAGCACTCAAAGCAGGTATAGCGTAGGTCAGCCAAGCTTTATTCGATGAACCCCTCGATAGTCAGCTAGCAAACGCGTTTCGGCGTTTCCGCCTTCGTCAGTGTAACTGACATTATTTACACATCAAATTTAAATCAGATAACAACGTGGTCGTCATAGGTCACGTGTCAATTCATTAACATAAACATAAACGACGGTACCTTAAAGCAATACATTCTCTACTCCTGCGGCGGCCATCTTTCAATATGCAATAATATACATTATATTACATATATACAAATTAAACATGGACCCAGAGAGGTAATACTTAATTCTCTGTCTGGTCCATTTCAGAATTCCGAAAGAGAACATTTATTAAAAATGCTCAATCCAATTTTTAACACATAAATTCATACATTCTAATGGCCGATATACCGCACGTACCAACAGATGCGAGTTTCACTCAAATTTTGTCGTGAAAGTCGCCTATGTTCACATGGTTTAGCGTCACCATTTTCCGCATTGCAGTTGTCATGTGTGCAATTAAGCCCTGAATGGGCAAGTGTGTCTATATACATTATGTACATTCCCGCCTTGAATAGGCATTTCATCAATGATCTGATCTGACCAACTGATAAATAACTGCATTCATATTGATCAACATATTAGAAAATAAAAAGCTCAACATTAATGGTACTGCATTCTACTCTGTTTCTAGGGAACTATTTACAAATTTACATCACTGGTTCTTCAACAAAGAGAAAAGGAGACAACTGGAGGGATGCTTAGATGTGAGTCCACATCTCTTCTTCATTATTCATCCCCCCCGGGGTCTTGGTCTGTAACTGGATAATAAATCTTGATTCCAGTGTTCTCAGTTTTTTTACCCAATTGCCCCCTCTTTCTGTTCTAACCAACTGATCTAGGATGTGATAGGTCAGAAGATTGCTATTGCTATCGTGTTCCTGTTCAAAATGACGGGCTACTGGGTAGTTAGGGTCCTTTAATGTAATTGCCCGCATGTGCTCTAAGACCCGGAGTTTGGTTTGCTTTACCGTGCTCCCTACGTACCTCTTCCCACAGGGACATGTTAAACAATAGACTGTGTAGTCGGAATTACAATTCAACAACTTGGTTATTCTTCCTTTCCTCTTTTGACCAGGTATGTAATACTCTTTGACTTTCTTTGAATTCTTACAGGCCTTGCACTTCATGCAAGGATAGAAGCCAGAAACAGGTGATTTTGTTTTTCTTTTTTGTTCGAAGTGGCTATTTACAAGATGGTCTTTGAAGGATTTGCCCTTTCTATACGTTATCAAGGGGTGATCAGACAGGGACTTCCCTATTATTGGATCTGCTTTTAAAATCTTCCAATTTTTACGCATCACATTAAAGACTTCTGGAGACTTTTCCGAGAAGTCAGTAATTAGCCTGATCTTATCATCTTTGGGCTTGGATCGATCAATTAATAGATCCTTCCTGTTGACCAAATCACTTCTCAACTCTGCTTGTGTGAGGATTCCTTTCCCATAGCCTCTTGCAGAAAATCTCATTGTTGACTGTTTCCTAGAGCTTACAAACTCCTTGGTGGTCGAGCAATTGCGTTTCATTCGCAAGAACTCTCCCAGGGGGATGTTATTGATAACACTTCGGGGATGGTAGCTACGTGAGTGCAGTATAGTGTTACCCGCCGTGGGTTTCCTATAGACGGCGGTTTGAATTTTCTTGTCTTCCACGTAGACCCGAAGGTCTAAGTAGAACACCTCACTTTGACTGATACTGCTTGTGAAGCTGAGATTTAGACTATTTTTATTTAGATCAGAGATGTACTCCTCAGCCTCATTCTGTGAACCCCGCCACACCAAGAACAAGTCGTCGATGTAGCGGGTCCAGAGAACAATATTCTCCATCCACCGTTCATTGGTCCCTGCCCAGGCCACGTGCTTCTCCCACCAGCCCACGAAAAGATTCGCGTAGCTGGGGGCGAAGCACGTGCCCATCGCAGTCCCCTGCAGTTGCAGGTACAATTTTCCTGCAAACAAAAAAATATTGTTACGGAGACAGAAGTCTGTGAGCTCTAATAACATATGGTTATGGCTTCGGTACTTGATGGGTCTTAATTCAAGGAAGCTTTTCATCGCCATTAGGCCATCCTCATGTTTGATTGACGTGTACAAACTGGCAATGTCCAGAGTTATCAGGAACCAATCTTCTTCCCAAACCACATCCTGTATAATCCGCAGAAAGTCCTTCGTATCCTTCAGATACGAACTAAGATCCTTCACGAAAGGGGCAATGAAGCTGTCAATATAGCTTGATGTTTTTTCCAGTAGGCTGTCCTTAGCAGATACAATCGGTCTGCCTGGGGGCCAGATTTTACTCTTGTGTACCTTAGGCAGGTGATAAAAGGTCGCAATTTGCGGGTGGTCACATTTCAGGTTTTTCCAGTCTTTGAGATCCAGGATACCTTTATCCTTCCAATTATTTATAAGGTCATTGAACGCTTTCACACTTTCAGTATATTTTATGCGTTTGATCTCCACATAATGTTCTTTATTATTCAGTTGGGATAGGGCCTCATCCTCATATTGTTCCCGTTTTAGAATCACAATATTGCCCCCTTTATCACTGGGTTTGATAATTATGCTGTGATCGTCTTTCAAATTTTGAATTGTTGCCCATTCCTCCTTGGTCAAATTTTTCTTGCTGGCATTAAAGCCTTCCGATTGGAGACACTTAAGTTCCTCAATGACCATCTCCTGGAATGTATCTATTCCATCGTGTGGTGTTCTTGGATTCGTTTTTGATTTTATAATCATATCACTCTTGCAACCTTGTTGAGTAATGCCACAGTCTTCCAGAGTCTGTGTAGGTTGAGCCTCCCAATCCTGGGAAAGGCTAGTGCCAATGAGTGTTTGTGCTACCGCAATTGCCTCAAGATCTTGTCCTGTCATCATTAAGAGTGGATCTTCTTCTTCAGACACACTGATATCAGGTGCTTTCGGGTTCAGGGTATGTATTTTGTGTAATTTGAGTTTTCTGACAAATCTAAAAAGATCTATCCTGGTTTGTGTATAGCTGAATGCTGGAGTCGGGCAGAAGGTTAATCCCAGTTTTAATAGTTCTTCTTCTTTTGGAGTTAGTGTCCGGTCCGAGAGATTAATAATGGTATTCTCCATTGCATTCATTGTGGTCCTTTCCAGGTCTTCCCTCGGGCACTCCTTGTTACCACTGGTGTGGATCTTCCTTGGGCGCCCCCGCTTCCCCCTCCTCGTTTTCCTTTTGGAGTTTTTGGAGGGTGTGTTGTTGCTGCGGGTCGCTCTCTGAGTCCTCTGATGACCTCGTACTCCTCGAAAAAAGGATCGTCTTCGGTGAGATCGTCTCTGTTCTCCGCCCCTTCTGCACCTCTCGATTCCGCGGTGCTTCTTGCTCTGATTGATTCGTCCTCTGAAATTTCAGATTCTTCAGTGCTTGCAGGGGTTCGATTCTTCAGTTTGTCCTGTTGTATCTTTCTTCTGGGGGCATCGTATTTGCGTGCAAATGTTAATATCCTCCCATTTGCATAATCCTTTTCATCTCGGATGTATTTGGATTGCTTCCTCAATTTAATGGTGTTCTCATAATCTATCAACCTTTTCTTCATTTGTTCCCGTAACTCCTCACATTTCTTTGTGTCTTTTTCTTCGCTAATCTTAGCTTCTATTGCCTTTATTTCCTCCTGTAGTTTATTACGATCACTCCATGCGTGTTTCACCAGCAGCTTAAGCATTCCTTGCATAACATCGCTCATGAATTCAGACCAAAAAAAAAAAAAAAAAAAAAAAAAAAAAAAAAAAAAAAAAAAAAAAAAAAAAAATATATATATATATATATATATATATATATATATATATATATATATAATATATATACCCAATATAGGATTATTACATTTTCCCAAAATAATAATCCGGAAATCCAGGGGAAATTCAAACTCTTGGTCAGTTTATTTTCAGATGAAGTTCACATCTATGCGTTTCAGCAGTCTCACTCTGCCTTGTTCACGATGCCTGAGCGCCATTACATTGTCAATAAAATACAAAAAAGTGGTGAATGACACTAACAAAGGACTCCAGTCATTATAACCACTGTTCTACTACTTGCACTATGGCGGCCATTTTAAAACATGTTCATTCTATATCAGAATTCAGTTTAAAATTCATGACGTGTCATATATCGTTTTAAAACCTTTTTAGACAAGAATAAACAATTAAATAATTACATCAACATTGTACATTAAGCAATTGAATGGTCAAAAAAAATTGGAATTTTATAATTCGCAGAAACCTTAATTCCTTGCATTTCTTATCCAATATTTGTAAATGATTACATTCAAAATTGTATCATAGTACATGTAATTGATTAAAGTGCAAGTGCAGGTGCAAGAAGGCTCAAATTCAACAATATCCTCGGGCAAGTGCCTGTTTCATAAGGTGCATTTTTTGGCATTGAAAGTGCGAGTGCTTAAGTGCAAAGTAATCAGTTTATCTGTCTTAAGGTCCTATAGTCATCATAGGTGCCTTAATTCTTTCAAAAAAGTGCTTTAAAAAAGTAGAAGTCATTTTCTTATATTTAAAAAAAAACACTATATTGCACTTAAGAAACTAAAAACCATTTCAACAAGATTCTTGGTGATTAATATCATCATACAATTCACTTCTAAAGAGCTAGTGCTTTCGTAAACTAGGCATAGTTCTATTATATACCTTTTTCCCAAATAACCTTCCTTACTTGAATACAGTATGAAGATGAAAGAAAGTGCAAGTGCTTACTAGCCAAAAATTAACCGAAGATATACCTTTCCATTAGAGCCAGTAATAATGTTGTATGCCCCTTGTATAGTATATTTATTCACAAAAGTTAAAAACTGTGTTTTTTTTAAACAGATGAGATTAATGGTCTTACATTTGTGCATAAATTCTTCCTCTTATTCTCTTCTTACATTTCAAGACAGGCAAGTATAAAGCTCCTCATCTACATTGAACCCATGAGTTTCCATGCAGTTGAACTCCAGTATGAAATATGTTTCTAATTTCCTGAGTTCCTTTTCCCTGTCCCCCCTCTCCTTTTCCTGGGGACCTCTGCTGTACAGGTGTACTGCAGGCTCACAGGGTTACTTTGGTGATGAGTTTCAAAATGCCTTGCAATCGGATAAGTCCTATCCTGGTTTACATTTGCTCTCCTATGTTGCAGAATTTGTTTGTATACAGACAAGGTTGTACTTCCTATATATATTTTGGGACAGGAGCATTGTAACAGATATACAACAAAACTCGATCTACAGGTCAAAAAACTTCTAATGGTAATAGTTTTATTGAAAGATGTTCTAAAATTCGTGCGATTCATGCCATGTTGGCACGCTTGCATTTAGAGCATTTTTTTTAACCTGGTTTTTGTTGTAGCCACGTAGGCACACCTCCTCTCCTTTCCTGATATTCAATCTTGACAATCAGATCTTTCAAGTATTTATATCTTTTAGAGGTGATATCTGGATGCCTTTTCACTTTAGAGCCTAAAACTGAATCATTTCTTATCAGATGCCAATGTCTATTTAAAATAGACCTGATTTCTTTATGTTTGACATTAAACATTGTTATAAATCTAGAATTCCTCTGATTTTTCTGATCCTTTCTATTCATTTCCCTCTGTTATGTTCTAGATGCTTTGAACAGAACTTTCTGTCTATCTAGATTTCCAGCCTTGGTCGCTGCTCCTTTTATAACATCTGGTCGATATCCTTTCAGGAAGAATCTGTCTGTCATATCTTGTTCTATTACCTCATACTCTTCCTGATTGCTACATGCCCTTCGAGCTCTGTAAAATTCCCCAAAGGGGATACTTCTAATTGATGCTGCAGGAAGGGCACTTTCTGCATGGAGAACAGTGTTTCCAGCAGTAGCTTTTCTGAACACTGTAGCCTCCAATTTTCCTCCTACTGGTTTTACCCGAATATCTAGAAAGTCAATAGTAGCCTTACTATACTGACCTACAAACTTTAGATTCAGAGAATTTTGGTTAAGGTCCTTGATAAATAGTTCTATATCCGTCTCTGTGCCCTACCACAGCACAAAGACGTCATTAATGAACCAAACCCATAACAAAATATTTTCTGACTAGTGTTCAAGGGACACTCCGCCGAGCACCCGTTCCTCCCACCAGCCAAGATGTAAATTAGCGTAAATGGGGGCGAAACAGGTGCCCATCGCAGTCCCTTGTTCTTGTAGGAAGAGTTCTTCACCAAAGAGAAATATGTTATTCCATTAGCTCTCAGATCATTTTATTATGTTTCAGAAATCGTATTGGTCTTCTGTTCAGAAAATGTTCAGTTGCTCTAAGACCATCCGTATGCCTTGTACTGGTGTATAAGGTCGATATGTCAAGCATTAACAGTATCATAGTATCTTCATTCCATCGTATATCAAAAATGCATTTGAGAAAGTCTAAGGAGTCCTTAATGTATGAGGATAGTGACCTTACGATGCAGAAAGTAATCAATGTATCTTGACTCATTTTTAAACAAACTACCACAAGAGGAAATTATCGGTCTCCCAGGTGGACTAGTGGTGCTCTTATGCACCTTTGGGAGCATGTAGAATACTAGGTTTGCTGGCTTCTCCCTCTCGATGAGACTCATCCCAGCTTAGCAATCCCTCCTCTTTCCAGACATCCAATCTTTTGAAGAAGTGTTCTTTCACTTTTTCATATTCCTTTATACTGATCTGGCTGTAGCATCTGTGACTATTCAATTGGCTGAGAGCTTCCTTCTTGTGAAGTTCCCGGCCCCACAGCACAATATTCCCTCCTTTGTCGGAAGGTTTGATCAGTACTCCATCCTCTTTCTGTAGTTTGGTCACTGTTTTATGAAAAAGCGCTTTACTTGGATTCATTTTCTTTTGATTTGCTGCATAATGCAATAGTTTCAAATATTTGGTTACATTCTCCCCAAAGATATCCAAATTATCTCTCATTGATTGTGGCAGATATCTAGATGGAGGTCGAAATGGGGTATGATCCCCTCTTTCCATTTCTGCGGTTACAGAGCCTGTTTGTTCGTCACTTTCAGGTCGATTGTCATCATCCATTAATTAAAGCAAATCTGTCAAAGCAGGTGTGTCATTTACACTTCAAAAATTAAATTCATTTAAAGAGTCTGAAGCTTGTTCTTGGGAGGGTGGGTAATTTGAGTATATATATATATATATATATGAAAAAAAATTTCCTGCTCTCGTCAATGGGTGACGACAACACCAGGTGCAGACCTCCAAAACCTCGTACCAGCAGCGAAGAAGTTAGAACAAAAGCAAATCCAAAACCTTGATAGGTGGCAGAGTGGAGATTTTATTTGTGTTTCAAGGACAAATGCCCATCCGACATATATATATATATTTATATATATATATATATATATATATATATATATATATATATTACCTACTGGCGGTCGCCAGTAGGTAGTTATAGTTAGGATTTTTTTCAATGTTAAATCTCAAAATTCTATTTGGAATAACTTTGGCACCAGGTGACGAATCTGCCTGAAAATTTCCTGAAAATGGCCTCGTCGAGCTCCGGTCCTTCCCTGAAAGTTTGGGGGGATACGTCAAGCGGGGGCCGAGATAAAAGGGGGGTCCCAAAACGCATTTTCCCCATGTTAATTTCCATAGGGCGGTCAATTTCACTTTTAGCCCGAACGGCTGAATGGATTTACACCAAACTTGGCAAAATTGTAGGGACTGGTAGCCCGATGTGCCTTTGCTATGTCTCAAGATATGTGCTCCAGTGGATTTTGAGTAATTTAGGTTCAAAAAAATATATATATCTATAGGCGCTCTCCGGTGCGCGCACCTGAGTGCGCTCCTGGCGCGACACGCGACTTGCGCGCAGAAAGCTGATTGGCTCTTGGGTGTCTGTAAACATTCTAAACAGTCTGGAGCGGCCGCCATCTTGTGTCTCGGTAAAATCGAGACACAAGGGGTTTGAAAAAAAAAGGGGCAAATGACCATAAGGGGGAAGAGTAGACCCCCTCTGACCCCCTAGGTTTGATGTAGGGACTAAAATAGGGTCCTGCAGGGCATTAAATTTTTTTTTTCGTTTTGCGCGGGGGAAGCGCATGGTACGCGCACCGGCGAAGCACGGGGAAAATCCAGGACCATATTTATGAAGGCCTTGCGCTGTTAGTTTTGCGCCTCCTGTGCGTCAATTTTTGTGACGCACCAGCGGTGTAAAAAAATGCGCATTGTTATGCAATATTTAAAAAGTGACGCATCTATCTAGATGCGTCACTTTTTAAATATAGTGCAACGAGGCACATTTTATTACACTGCTGGTGTTATGCGTCACTTTTCTGTGCGCACTCCTTATGACATTCCAGATGTGTCATATTTAATGTATGACGAATCATGTTGCAAGGAGTTACAGATACGTCAGTATTTCTGACATATCTGTAAACATAAAAGTGATGCGAGGCAGGTGCAAGATTTTGACGCAACAGCATCCTAAAAGTGACGCAGAGAAATCTTATAGATTTCAGTACGTCGTTATTACCAAGCTTTTTGCGGGGGAATGCCCCCTTTGCATACATTATACCTGACGCAGATATAATGTGGCGCAGAGTTTTAAAAAGTGACCCATGTACCTAGATGCGTCACTTTTTAAAAATAGCGTCAGGTATAATGCATGCAGAGGGGGTGTTCTCCCGCAAAAAGCTTTGTAATAGCGACGCAGTGAAATCTTTGAGATTTCACTGCGTCAGTTTTAGGATGCTGTTGCGTCAAAATCTTGTGCCTGCTTTACAGCAGGTGTTAGACTGAGGCAAGACCTTTCACATGCTGCTTTCCCCATTTGAAAGGACGCATTACTGGAGTTGCGTCACTTTTGTGACGCACTCCAGCAATGCGTTACTTGGAATGTCATAAGGAGTGCGCACAGAAAAGTGACGCATCGCACCAGTGGTGTAAAAAAATGTGCCTCGTTGCGTTATATTTAAAAAGTGACGTATCTAGGTAGATGGGTCACTTTTTAAAATCAAGCGCCACATTATATCTGCGTGAGGTATAATGCATGCAGAGGGGGTGTTCCCCCACAAAAAGCTTTGTAATAGCGACGCAGTGAAATGTTTGAGATTTCACTGCGTCACTTTTAGGATGCTGTTGCATCATTTAAATATAGTGCAACGAGGCACATTTTATTACACTGTTGGTGTGATGCGTCACTTTTCTGTCCACAGTCCTTATGACATTCCAGATGTGTCATATTTAATGTATGATGAATCATGTTGCAAGGAGTTACAGATACGTCAGTATTTCTCACATATCTGTAAACATGAAAGTGACGCGAGGCAGGCGCAAGATTTTGACGCAACAGCATCCTAAAAGTGACGCAGAGAAATCTCATAGATTTCAGTACGTCGTTATTACCAAGCTTTTTGCGAGGGATTGCCCCCTCTGCATACATTATACCTGATGCAGATATAATGTGGCGCAGAGTTTTAAAAAGTGACCCATGTACCTAGATGCGTCACTTTTTAAAAAATAGTGTCAGGTATAATGCATGCAGAGGGGGTGTTCCTTGCAAAAAGCTTGGTAATAATGACGCAGTGCGTCACTTTTAGGATGCTGTTGCGCCAAAATCTTGCGCCTGCTTCACAGCAAACCTTTCACATGGTGCTTTTTCCATGTGAAAGGACACATTACTGGAGTTGCGTCACTTTTTGTGACGCACTCCTGCAATGCGTTACTTTTGTGTTTACAGATACGTCAGAAATACTGACATATCTGTAACTCCTTGCGAATTGATTAGTCATATATTAAATATGACATATCTGGAATGTCATAAGGAGTGCGTCCAGAAAAGTGACGCATCGCTGTTTTCACGTAGCGATGCGTCACTTTTCAGAAATGAGCCCTCCAGTTTATTCACTGTGTCATAACTTTCTTTTCTAACACTCACCTTCTTTCATTCCTCCTACTTCACTTCCTTTCACCTCTCATACCTTTCTGTTCTTTCTTACTCATTCTCCTTTCAATTATCAATGCACTATATTTCACTTACTCTTCATTTTTTAAGAATATAGCTCTTTGATGAGAATTGGAGGTAGTTCTGAAAAGAACTTTTGGTTTTCTTCTTTTAACTGAACAGGAACAAAAACAGGGAATGGAAACTGCTCAACAGGAGCAAAAAGAAAAGAAAAAAATTAGGGGTGGGAAGGGCAGCGATGGTTCTCCAATGCTCGAACCATGAGCAGGACACTTTGCTCCCCATAGGTGAGGAGTTGATTGCAGTATCTGCATTTGACGACCCCATGGTTAAATGCAGGTTGTATGTTTGCTACCTGCTCCTGTGATTGTTCTCTCCCAGAAGAAGTTGCTCCTCCTGTTGATGTAGAGGCCCCATCTCTGGGAACCTCTTGTGCCAGAGCCCTGACACTTTCCCGGGCAAAATTCTGGGGGTGCCTCCTCTCCACATGGCGAATCATGGTGAAGTTGCCAAAAGAGTATTTTTTTGGGGGGTTACCCCGTGACAGGACCTGTTTGCAGATCCTGCACTCTACTTTTGGTGCATTCACCTTCTTCTGGTCTGCTGGAAACTTAAAAAATTTCCAGATGAAATGTTCTTTGACCTTCGGCTGAGGAGGCTCTTCATCAATGAAATCATTGGAGTCATCTTCACTGCTGGATGGTCTGGCAGCCATGATTAATCAAGGAATATGGAACAGCAAAAAAGGCAGGTCTTTCAGTCACAAAAGTGAAAGAAGAAGTGAAGGAAATGGGTGGGGATTTCATTCATTGTAAAAAAAAACTGTTAGCAACCAATGAAAAGTGTTATTTTAGGGTCACATGACCCGACGCGTTTACGCTGCGCGCTCCGGAGCACTTCCGGTGCGTTTACGCAGCGCGATCGTAGGCGCTTCCGGGGCACAAACGTGGCGCGATCGTAGGCGCTTTTGCGTGCGTTTATGCACCGCGAACGTAGGCGCTTCCGAGGGCACTTACGTTGCGCGCCGAAGTGACGTCATCAATCTTTTATAGAAATGCATAATCATTTTCCTTATTAAAAAAAACTAATTTTATTTGTATGGTACGAAATGTTTTGCATTATTATTAACTTTTCATTCATATTTTTTTTCACGAACGACAGTTGCGCTCTGGGTGCGCTTTCAGATGAGCTCTCGGAAAAGCTTACCGGAGAGCTTAGCTGAAAGCTTCCCAGAGCGCGCACCCAGAGCGCAAAAGAAAAAATTATATAAAAAAAATGAATACTTAAAAAAAAACAGCAAATTGTAAAAAAAAAAAAAGGTTAGAAACTCGATATACAAAGGAATTAGCATTTAAAAAACCTATGAAATTCACTGAAAAAACCATAGGTTTCACACCAGTTATAGTTAGGAATTAGCATTTAAAAAACCTATTAAATTCACTGAAAAACCCATAGGTTTCACACCAGTTATAGTTAGCTGGAAATTTTACTGATATAAAACCATTGAAATTCCCACGTTATAGTTAGATGGACTCACTATAACTTGCGCGTGCAATGCACTGCTGATGATGTCTTATTAAGCCAGTTAACCAATCAATTTTTAAAAACCATCCATTTAGACACTTATTTAAACATTTATTCTTCCATCAACTTTTACATATACATATATAAAATATATTTATTTTTCAGAAAGACACACATTCACTGGATGGTGTCATCAGTGATGTCATGAGTGATGTCACTGACCATGTCATGAGTGATGTAATATGTGACGTCATCAGCAGTGCATTGCACGTGCAAGTTATAGTGAGTCCATCTAACTATAACGTGGGAATTTCAATGGTTTTATATCAGTAAAATTTCCAGCTAACTATAACTGGTGTGAAACCTATGGTTTTTTCAGTGAATATATATATATATATATATATATATATATATATATATATATATATATATATATATATATATATATATATATATATATATTTATAACCAAAGTCCAAAGCTTTCAAGGAAGCACACGACAGCAGGTACAAACCGAAGGGTTTATTTCAAACACAGGAACCAGCGTTTTGCATTTGCATTGCATTCCAGTTTAAGCTTAATAGCGCCTGACGCGTTTCAAGGCTTCTGCCTCTTCTTCTTAGGCGACTTGGGAATTGTGAGTGTTTCCAGAAGCTTAGTTTTATTCCCAGCTGCATGCTATTTAGTAATTGATAGCCTCCAGTGTAACTCGCTCAGTGCGTTTTTATTTTACATTGCATGCTGGAATCAGTAGTTCTTGTTCAGAGCCGATTGCATACTTCATTAGGTTCTGTTTAAACAGTCACATTTATTTCATTAAAATCCTTTTCTTTCCGTAGTGGAACCCAGAGTGCAGAGCTGGTTAATTTTCCTTACTTGCTGTGCTGCAACAGGCATGAACATCGTTCCTACCAGCAGCCTCCCCATTCGTGATGGTGCATTCCTCCAGGACAGGACTGCCCTGTTAAATTTTTATAACCAAAGTCCAAAGCTTTCAAGGAAGCACACGACAGCAGGTACAAACCGAAGGGTTTATTTCAAACACAGGAACCAGCGTTTTCCATTTGCATTGCATTCCAGTTTAAGCTTAATAGCGCCTGACGCGTTTCAAGGCTTCTGCCTCTTCTTCTTAGGCGACTTGGGGATTGTGAGTGTTTCCAGAAGCTTAGTTTTATTCCCAGCTGCATGCTATTTAGTAATTGATAGCCTCCAGTGTAACTCGCTCAGTGCGTTTTTATTTTACATTGCATGCTGGAATCAGTAGTTCTTGTTCAGAGCCGATTGCATACTTCATTAGGTTCTGTTTAAACAGTCACATTTATTTCATTAAAATCCTTTTCTTTCCGTAGTGGAACCCAGAGTGCAGAGCTGGTTAATTTTCCTTACTTGCTGTGCTGCAACAGGCATGGACATCGTTCCTACCAGCAGCCTCCCCATTCGTGATGGTGCATTCCTCCAGGACAGGACTGCCCTGTTAAATTTTTATAACCAAAGTCCAAAGCTTTCAAGGAAGCACACGACAGCAGGTACAAACCGAAGGGTTTATTTCAAACACAGGAACCAGCGTTTTGCATTTGCATTGCATTCCAGTTTAAGCTTAATAGCGCCTGACGCGTTTCAAGGCTTCTGCCTCTTCTTCTTAGGCGACTTGGGAATTGTGAGTGTTTCCAGAAGCTTAGTTTTATTCCCAGCTGCATGCTATTTAGTAATTGATAGCCTCCAGTGTAACTCGCTCAGTCCGTTTTTATTTTACATTGCATGCTGGAATCAGTAGTTCTTGTTCAGAGCCGATTGCATACTTCATTAGGTTCTGTTTAAACAGTCACATTTATTTCATTAAAATCCTTTTCTTTCCGTAGTGGAACCCAGAGTGCCGAGCCGGTTAATTTTCCTTACTTGCTGTGCTGCAACAGGCATGGACATCGTTCCTACCAGCAGCCTCCCCATTCGTGATGGTGCATTCCTCCAGGACAGGACTGCCCTGTTAAATTTTTATAACCAAAGTCCAAAGCTTTTAAGGAAGGAAAAATATATAGCTATGTCCAATAATCCATACAGAATACATGATGTGAGAAGGTTCTGGTGCAGTCAGATGAAGTGAGGGAATGAAATGGCAGTTGGAACAGTAGGAGTTTACAAAAAAAAAATTGTGGAGTTTCCCTGCTGTTGAATCACAAACAATGATTGGTGGATTCAGATAGTAGAAAACTGAAAGTTAGGTTGCATGGTTGTGTTGTGTGAAAGAAGCAATTTGAATGGTTAAGAAAAAGTCACTAAAAGCAATAATGCCCTGGATAAGCTGGTGTATTGAGAGGTCAAACATCCTTGCTGACTTAATTTGCAACATTGTAGAATAAACTTTTGAACCTGAGAGTTCAGGTAGGAGGGAGTTGCTATGGTAACAGATAGAAAGGTCTGAGAGGGGGAAGGGTGTTGGTTTGAAAATAGTGAGGGAAGACTTTTGATTGGTTGAAATAAGGCATATGTTGGTAGAATTAGAGATTTTCTATGCCAGTCTTGGTTTCAGTGTATTGAGTGCACACCTTTTGCTCTGCTAAAGAAAAATTGGTGTGTGTCTGACACTGTTCTCAATCTCCCAAATCATTTGTAAAGGTAAGTAATGATTCATTTAATTTAAATAGAGATTTGTTTGCTCTATGTAGAATATTTGGAAGCAGATAGTGAAGTTTTAGTAGTGAAATTGATTGCTTGTACATAGGACTTGTGCTGTGTTTGTAAAAAGTTATTTAAAAAACGATTTTGGGGTAAAAGAATGGCTTTTATATTTTTGAGAAGTAATTAATAGTGTTTGCCACGTTAAATAAATATATTTGAATCTTTTAGAATGATGTCACTTGCATTACCTCAGATTTAGAAGCATATTGAGATTCTTTTTTATTGGTTTGTGGCATGTTTTTGGGAAATGCTTGCTATGAACATTTACAAGATAGGGGATTTGTATTTTGTGAAACAGTGAGGTTTCAATAGTAAAATTGAATGCTTGTACATAGGTCCTGTGTTTTGTTTCTAAAATGTTATTCCAAAAACGATTTTGGGGGCAAATCAATGGTATTTACATTTGGGCTTCATTTATGATTGCTTTGTGCTGCCAGTGCATCTCTTTAAACATGGGAAAAAAGTGATGCTCTGGTGGCGCAAGGCCTTCATAAATAAGGCCCTGAGTTTCTTTGCTGTTGGTTTGTGTCTTGCTTTTTGATAATGCTTGCTATGAACATTTGCAAGATAGAGGATTTGTACTTTGGGAAACAGTGAGGTTTCAAAAGTGAAATTGAGTGCTTGTACATAGGTTCTACGCTGTGTTTCATAAATGTTATTCAAAAAACGATTTTGGGGGAAATCAATGGTATTTTCATTTGGCCCTTATTTATGATTGCCTTGTGCTGCTGGTGCATCACTTTAAACATGGGAAAAAAGAGACGCTCTGGTGGCGCAAGGCCTTCATAAATAAAGCCCTGATTTTCTTTGCAGTTGGTTTGTGTCTAGCTTTTTGATAATGCTTGTTCTGAACATTTGCAAGATAGAGGATTTGTAGTTTGGGAAACAGTGAGGTTTCAAAAGTGAAATTGAGTGGTTGTACATAGGTTCTGCGGAGTGTTTTTTAAATGTTATTCAAAAAACGATTTTGGGGGCAAATCAATGGTATTTACATTTGGCTCTTATTTATGATTGCCTTGTGGTGCTGGTATGTCACTTTTAACATGGGAAGAAAGTGATGCACTGGTGATGCAAGGCTTTCATAAATAAGGCCCTGAGTTTTTTTGTTGTTGGTTTGTGTCTTGCTTTTTGATAATGCTTGATATCAACATTTGCAAGATAGAGGATTCGTATTTTGTGAAATAGTGAGGGTTCAGTAGTGAAATTGAGTGCTTGTACATAGGATTTTCGCTGTGTTTCTAAAATGTTATTCAAAAAACGATTTTGGTGGTAAATCAATGGTATTTTCATTTGGCCCTTATTTATGAATGCCTTGTGCTGCTGGTGCATCACTTTAAACATGGGAAAAAAGTGACGCTCTGGTGGCGCAAGGCCTTCATAAATAAGGCCCTGAGTTTATTTGCTGTTGGTTTGTTTTTTGCTTTTTGATAATGCTTGCTATGAACATTTGCAAGATAGAGAATTTGTATTTTGGGAAACAGTGAGGTTTCAAAAGTGATATTGAGTGGTTGTACATAGGATCTGCGCTGTGTTTTTTAAATGTTATTCAAAAAACGATTTTGGGGGCAAATCAATGGTATTTACATTTGGTCCTTATTCATGATTGCCTTGTGGCACTGGTGCGTCTCTTTTAACATGGGACGCACTGGTGGCGCAAGGCCTTCATAAATAAGGCCCTGAGTTTGTTTGCTGTTGGTTTGTGTCTTGCTTTTTGATAATGCTTGATATCAACATTTGCAAGATAGAGGATTCGTATTTTGTGAAATAGTGAGGGTTCAGTAGTGAAATTGAGTGCTTGTACATAGGATTTTCGCTGTGTTTCTAAAATGTTATTCAAAAAACGATTTTGGTGATAAATCAATGGTATTTTCATTTGGCCCTTATTTATGATTGCCTTGTGCTGCTGGTGCATCACTTTAAACATGGAAAAAAAGTGACGCTCTGGTGGCGCAAGGCCTTCATAAATAAGGCCCTGAGTTTATTTGCTGTTGGTTTGTTGTTTGCTTTTTGATAATGCTTGCTATGAACATTTGCAAGATAGAGAATTTGTATTTTGGGAAACAGTGAGGTTTCAAAAGTGATATTGAGTGGTTGTACATAGGATCTGCGCTGTGTTTTTTAAATGTTATTCAAAAAACGATTTTGGGGGCAAATCAATGGTATTTACATTTGGTCCTTATTCATGATTGCCTTGTGGCACTGGTGCGTCTCTTTTAACATGGGACGCACTGGTGGCGCAAGGCCTTCATAAATAAGGCCCTGAGTTTGTTTGCTGTTGGTTTGTTTTTTGCTTTTTGATAATGCTTGCTATGAACATTTGCAAGATAGAAGATTTGTATTTTGGGAAACAGTGAGGTTTCAAAAGTGATATTGAGTGGTTGTACATAGGATCTGCGCTGTGTTTCTAAAATGGTATTCAAAAAACGATTTTGGGGGCAAATCAATGGTATTTTCATTTGGCCTTTATTTATGATTGCCTTGTGCTGCCGGTGCATTATTTTAAACTTGGGAAATAAGTGACGCTCTGGTGGCGCAAGGCCTTCATAAATAAGGCCCTGAGTTTGTTTGCTGTTGGTTTGTTTTTTGCTTTTTGATAATGCTTGCTATGATCATTTGCAAGATAGAGGATTTGTATTTTGGGAAACAGTGAGGTTTCAAAAGTGATATTGAGTGGTTGTACATAGGTTCTGTGCAGTGTTTCTTAAATGTTATTCAAAAAACGATTTGGGGGGCAAATCAATGGTATTTACATTTGGCCCGTATTTATGATTGCTTTGTGGCACGGGTGCGTCTCTTTTAACATGGGACGCACTGGTAGCGCAAGGCCTTCATAAATAAAGCCCCGAGTTGCTGTGGTATAAACTTTAATATGTTGCAAAATAGTGTTTATATTGTTTGCTTTTTGTCATTATTTTGTTGTTTGCTAATAGTGGTCTTTAATGTGTTATTTTTTTCAGACCCACAGATTGAAATCAACATTTTAAAAGCAAGCAAAAATGCTGTCAAGGCAAAGGAGTAGAAAAAATACCATACGTAAAAGAACAAAATCATCAAAGGAATTAAAGGAATCCTCTACAACAAGTACTTCAAAAAACACCAGAAAAGCTCCTGGTAAGACAATTAAGTCTTTTCTTCGCAATTTATGTAGATCAAAAAGAAATGTAAATGTTAATGTGAAGATCCAGAAGCAGAGAGAAAATCTAAAAAGGAAGGAGAGGCCCTCAAAAAATGTCTCTATTGGAGTAGGAGAGAAGAGTATGGATAGCAATAGAAGGTTAAATCAATTTAGGGACATTCGTAGACGAATGTTTCGCAATAGGGTAGTTTTAAATTTGCTAAAAAATGAAAAGAAAGGTAAACAGAGAGCTGCTTTTCACAAGAAAAAGAAAAGTGTAGAGAAGATTGTTGATCAGGCTTTTGAAGTTGAGAAAAAATTATTTATTTTAGTAATCAGTAGAATTAGGATACTTAATAAGGCAATTGATGTTTTCAAATCGAACAGTAGATGGAAAAGAATTATTAATCGGACTAATTTTTGTGAGGTATTTTCTGGAGAATGGATGCATAGTTCAAGTTCTGAGCCATTTTTTAATGAGGAGAGTTACTTTCAGGAAAATGATTTGGTGCATGCAGTTGACACCAGTGGTCAAGCATATGAGGTGAAAGATGGTTGTGTGATGGAAAAAGAGAAACTTATGTCTAGAGATGCAGAAGAGGTGTTAAGTGATGAAGTTTTAGGGAGACGTACTAGGGGTCCAGTGTACACATGGAAGTGCAGTAGTAGTTGTAGTGTGCGACAGGATTCAATTGATTTGCTTCGAAATTTCGTACGTACATATAGTAAGAAAAGTCTAAAACAAAAAATGAAGATCTTGCAAGAGTTAGATCCTTGCAGAGTGAGAGAAAACACAGGTTTGCATGGGCATTCACTGGCTTGTCTTTCTAGAAAAGTATGTCCGAGTGTTTTTCATCATTTTAGGATGTTAGCAGTGCATCATAATAAGGTGAGGAAATTAGTGAGAAGGTTGTATTATGCAAAAAGTCCAGCACTTAAGCTTAAACAGTTAAACAGTGCTCTTTTGCATGGATCTGAAGTAGATGTGAAGACTATTTGTGAAGAAATTGAGTTTTGCTATTTTGGGAACAAAGAGGACAGTGTAGAAATGGATGTAGTAATGGATGGTAATGTGGAAGACAATGTACAGATTTCAAGTACAGAAAAGTTGGACGAGGAAATTACCAAGTTTAAGGTGAAATCAAGTGAAAGGCCTAATTTAACTTGTGTGTGTTGTCGATGGACTCATTATAAGATTCAGACTAGGTTAGTTGATTTATATGCAAAAAGTGAAATGGAAAACAATAATGAATGGAAGGATTTTGTAAGTTATTTGTTGGTGGAGAATTCTTTTGATTTGAGTTTTGATCAGCGTATTTGTAATTATTGTTTTACAAAATGAAATGAAAATAGAATGCCTGCTAGAGCTGTTCATAATAATCTTCAGTTGATAGATATTCCTTCTGAATTGATGGATTTAAATACTTATGAATCTATTTTGATTTAATGTGTCCATCCTTTTCAGGCTATTGTTCGCATGGAGCCTAAGATAGGGAAATTGCCTCCTACAGATTTACAAAGAGGATTAAAGGGAAGAGTTGTTTATTTGCCTCTAGATGTCAAGAAAAATATTGATACAATTGGTGTGGAAAGAGTAGAAGAGGATCCTCTGGTTATTCTAGTTAATGGGGTTCCGACAAAGAGTAAGAAAATCTGGCAAGATTTAATCGATGTTAGGAAAGTCAAAAAGGCAACGTTGTATTTAGTCAAAAACAATGAGTACTATAAAGATGTAAGTGTTGGAGAGGAGGAAACAGCTACAGAAGAAGACAGTGATTGTTCAGTTGGCCAAATTGAAAAAGTTGATGTGTCTAGAAGTGAAGAAATATATGAACATTATACTGTTCATCCTTTGCATTCCAAAGAAGTAATGGGGAATGCAATTGACTTGTTTCAAATGAAAGCAGCAAAAGGAAGTCCTATTAGTGTATGGGAAGAAAGTTTGGATGCTCGTTGTTTTCCACAGTTATTTCCAACAGGTCGAGGTGGACGATGTGACGATCGACCAGTTCAAATTCCTGCAGCTGAATACCGGACTTTAAGATTATATGCTGAAGATCCAAGGTTTCGTCAATGCATTCCGTATTTGTTTCATCTACTGTATGAAAGTGATTTGTCTGGGCTGTCTTATGCAGTTAATCATATATTGAAAAGTGGAGCTCATCTGCAAAATGTTTCAGCAAGGGACTTTATGGAGAAAGTCAATCTGCAAGACAGTATTTTGGAATCTCAGCTAATCAATCTCATGGCATGTCAGCGTGGAACAAACGAGTATTGGTTCCGTCGTCATGGTGAATTGAAATGTATGCTAAGAAACTTAGGAACTCCTACATGGTTCCTCACTCTTAGCTGTGCTGAGTATGCATGGGACGACTTACTTCAATTTCTACGAGAGGCAAATAAAAACATACAAAATATAGAATTGAAAACACCTGGAGAACTGTGTTCTTTAGATCCAGTGAATGTTTGCAGATATTTTAATCATAGATTTGAAGCTATGATGTCTTTTATTACCAACAAAATAAATTCTCCCCTTGGAGAGGTTTTGGATTTCTTTTGGAGGAAGGAATATCAAGCGAGCGGTGCTCCTCATGTACATATGTTGTTATGGATTAAAGATGCACCCAAATTTGGATCAGATTCGGATGAAACAGTGATGAGTTTCATTGAAGAGTATTCATCATGTGCTGTTCCGAAAACTACTGAAGAAAACAGTTTAAGGCAACAAGTTTTACGTTTTCAATCTCATCGTTGTGGAAAGTACTGTCGTCGAAAATTCCAAAACAAGGAAAAGTACTACACAAAATGTCGTTTTGCGTTTCCACGACCAGTGATTTCTAAGAGAAGAGTAAATAATTTGATGTCATTATACAGTTTCAGTCTAAAGATGTTGTCGCATCGAGAAATTGGAGCATATGAATTTTCTGATCGGTTATCATCAGCAAGTCTCTATGCCAAATCAAGAACAATCATTTGGGTGAGTCTAGGTCTTGCTGCAACACGAAACCGAGTTTTGAAATCTGTACTAGAAATTGAATATTTGGCGGAGAAAGAACCAAACAGTACAGATATTTTGAATACAAATATGTTGGATACATACTATCCAAATAGAAGTACTCACCTTGAGAACAGTTGTTTGTATGAAGTTCTGAAAAACTACAGTTATAAGAGGAACATCACAGAAGATATCAATAATGGAAAATATGCTGTCATTGGGTATGAAGGATGTCTAGTGAAGCAGAGAAAAGGCCATTTGATTAATCATCAAAAATTAAGTTGCAAAGCTCCAGACAAAAGAGAATTTTACTATTTAGCTGTTTTGCAACTCTTTAAGCCATGGCGTACAGAAGAGGAACTACTTGGAGATTTTCTCTGTTATGAAGACTCTTTTAATGCAACTAAGGATACCATAGAATGTCCTCTTTTTAAAATTATCTGCAAATGTTGAACGAAGAAATAGAGCAAGAAACCACAATTGTTGAAGAGATTGCTAGAGATAGTTCTCAAGACAGTCAGAGTTCTACTTCATTGAGTCAGGATCCACTAGGAGGACCAATTATCCAAAATGAAGCTGCAACTGCCATGGATGAGGTGGAAAGAGCTATGGAACAAGCTCAAGAGGATGGAGTTAACTTAGAAGATTTGGTAAAGCAACTAAACGTTGAGCAGAAAAAGATATATGACGAAGTTACAGAACAGATTGAAAATAGATTCAGACATGAGAAAAAAGTGTGCTCATGTACATCATTTAAGCCTGTTCGACTGTACGTAAGTGGAGAAGCGGGAACAGGAAAAAGTTTTCTGATTAAAGCCATTGCAACTTATTTGCAGAAAAGGACTGAATCACTGTTGTCTTGTGTTGTAACTGCTCCAACTGGACTGGCAGCACATAACATTAAAGGGATTACTCTACATCATTTACTGATGCTGCCAGTTGAGCATGATAATAAATTACATTACAACAAGCTATCTGGTGATGCGTGTTCTGAAGTTTCCAGAGTCTTGAAGAAAATGAAACTTCTTATCATTGAGGAAGTAAGCTTGGTCTCAAATCTAATGCTTGCTTTTGTGCATTTGAGAATGCAAAAAATTCTTAGAACAGAGTATGATGTGTTATTTGGAGGAAAACACATTACTGCAGTTGACTCCAGTAAAAGGACAACCACCAGTGTTTAAAATGCTTACACATGAAGATACCAGAAAGTCCCTTGGAAGCTTTGGAAACGTTAATATATGGTTACATTTTAAATATGCTGAACTGCTTCAAAATATGCGACAGGCAAAGGATGAAGATTATAAAAATATTCTACAAGATGTAAGAATCGGAAAAGTAAGTGAGCTTGGGAAAGAAGCTTTACATGCTCGATTAATTTCAAATTTGTATCCAAATGAAAACATTCTTCCAGAGAATATATTTAAAAAAATGACTGAGAAGAAATCTGGGATATGTTTGATGCCAACTCTGCAAGAATGTTCCATCTTCAACAACAAAATGTTAAAGTTAGAAAATGAAGAGATTGTGAAACTGGAAGCAATAGATAAAATAGAGCATATGGGTGCAACAATTGTTTTGTCAGAAAATTTGAAAAAAAATTGGATTCATTAGAGAAGAGTATTTCTAAAACAGCTGGTTTTGAAAAGACTCTGAATGTGTGTTTAAATTGTCGTATCATTTTGAGAAGGAATTTAAATGTTGAAAGAGGTCTGGTAAATGGAGCAATGGGTTATGTTGTTGATTTTGTGAATTATAGAAATAGAGATGAAATTGAATTTTTAAAAATAAAATTTGATGGCATTGAGCAAGTACAACAAATCAGTCGTTGTTCTGCTAGATCTTTGCTTGTAAAAGACTTATATGTTCACCGAAAACAGTTTCCTATTTGTTTGGCATATGCAGTGACAATTCATAAATCTCAAGGTTTAAGTGTAGATAGTGCTTTGGTGAACATTGGAAGATCTGTGTTTAAAGAGGGTATGGCATATGTGGCATTATCACGAGTCAGAACTTTATCAGGATTGTACTTGATTGAGTGTGATGAGACAAAGATTTGTGCAGATCTAGATTGTGTTAAAGAATACAATAGGTTAAGAAGAGAGTATGCTCCACATTTGCCTCAATATCCTCTGTTTGAAAAACGTGTGGTAGGCCGAAAAAGAAGAAATGAGGATAATATCAGTGAGGTAGTAGCAAAAAGACAAAAAGTAGATGAAACTGTAATTCAAAACAGAAAGAAAAAGGATACTGATGAAAATGTTGTTGGATTTCAGTTTGAAAACAGTTCTGGTGTCAACTGCTACGCTAATGTAGTGGTTAATGTTGTTTTTTTTCTTCAAAGTTTACAAGAACAGATTGTTGAAAATCGGGATCAAAGATTGTGTGGTTTATTGAATTCTGAGTTTGAGAAATGTAGCAGTGATAGAACAAAAATAGAAAGTGTAACAGAAATTCGAAATATTTTAGATATGTGTTCTGGTCAAGATAAATTTTCACAGAACATTCAGCAGGATTGTCAGGAATTTTTTATGTATATGTTTGGTGTTTTGGAAGATGAAGGTGTAGATGTAGATAATCTTTTTAGTCTTTCTTATCAATGGCAGCATGACTGCCACAACTGTAGTTCATCAAGTACTACTAGAATAGACACTGAAAGATTCATATATTTGACTTTACCAGACTGTAAATCAGTGTCATTTCAAAATCTAATTAAAGCAGCAGATCATAATATGGTGTGTACCCAATGTAAGTGTCCAATGCTATCCACATTATTTATACAAAGTTATGGTCAGTATATCATTTTAGTTTTCCAACGATGTAGACCTGATGGAACTAAATTGACAACTTGTATCAAAAATGTTGTGGCTTCTCAGTTATCAATTTCAGGAAGAACCTTTACAACTGTAGCTATTATTTATCATGACGGTTCTTCGACAACATCAGGACATTATACATGCTATTTAAAATGTGAAAAAGGTTGGAGTTACTGCAATGATTCTCATTTGACTTAGAAAAAAGGTTTGCCTTATGACTTTAAAAATTCTTACCTAGTGTTTTTAAAACCAAAGTTTTAGTAAAGGTAATTGGCCTTTGCAGACGGGAATAGTTAATAAAAGTTAGTTAGTTAGTTAGTCTAATGTTTAAAATTATTTATCTCATATAGGTACTGTAAGTGGATCTCATAGTAAAAAATACTCATATATCTGACACGATTTGGCCGTAAGGAAAGTGTAAGGTATGATGTTCTTAGATCTTTTTTCATAGGAAGTCGATGAAATGGAAGTTATAGAGAACAGCAGACTTTTTTTCCACCAAAAGGACCTTCACTATCTTCTATTTGGCCTCAAGGAAAAGTAAGTGAATCAAAGATTAGTGTACATATATGAATTGTAAGTTTTTATGTTTTTTTTAAACACAATCTTTTAGATTGTGTTTTTTTCCCCGCTGTTATATAATGAAGAGTTTGAACTCACTAATTTAAGTGAAATTCAATATATTCTGAGAACAGCACAAATAAACAACGTAACATATTGTATAAATCATTCTATAGTTTGCATTGTGTAATTTATATTGTATTCCCATTGTCTCACACTCATTTCCCTTTCTCCACCCTTCTTTAGCTCTCTTTACTCACTTACACTGCCTTTTTTTCACTTTGTTTCATCGATGTTCCTTTACTCCACTTCATTCACAACTCCTCAATCCAATTTCAACTGTCTGCATTTCCTCTCTCCCTTCCACCACTTTTCATCTTTGTCACATTCTCTCAGTACCACTGCTTTAGTTCTCTTCCCCTCTCTTTCCTTCTTTTGCTCCTTTACTCTTTTTCCTTTCTCACTCATTGTACTGCAGTTCACTCAGTCCTTCCCTTTGTCCTTCTGTGTACTTACTCTCTCACTCCTTTTTCCTCTATCGTTCTATATTAACCTCATTCCTTACATTCCTTCACTCTGTGACTCCCCTTCACTCACTCTGAGTCATCTTCCATTCCACTTTCTTATTAATAGTTCCTCATTTAGACTCCTCTCCTTTTCATTCATTTTCCTTTTACTTTCTTCTCTTTCCTGATTTCGTTTTGGTATCTCGCATTCTTTTAGTATCTTACTTATCTTCAGTAATGTGTTCTCTTTCTATTTCTTTTTCTCTCTTTTTTCTCTTTCTACATTACTTTATTTCAGGTTTTGTATCCTTCACTATTGCTTTATTTCTTAGTACACTTTTTTGATTTTTTACCTCTATACCTGTTTCTTCTCTTTTAAAAAATATATTTTACTAATTATAACTTGTTTTTTCTTTTGTCTTTCACAGATACAAAGGCAACATTCAGTCACCCTCATCCAGAGGTTACTTTAGAGGAGGATTTTGATGCAATAACCGTAAGAGAAGAGGTAGAGGTAACTCAACACGTACTTCCCCTGTAAACAAAAAACAATTACTTCCTTCCTCTACCCCTCAATCATTCCACACCTGTTGGGGGATGTCTTTCTCAATTTCTACCTGTCTGGAATATAATAACTTCAGACAGATGGGTTCTCCAAATTATCCAATCTGGTTATTGCCAGGAACTTACCAACAATTCCCCAAACATACCTCCAAGATCACACAAAATGTCACAAAAGCATTTGAATCTTTTCAGACAATAAGTTCTCTTTCTATTGCAGAAAGGAGCTATGGAGCCAGTCCATTACAGTATCAGGGGACCAGCGTATACTCCCTATATATATCAAAGATTCAAGTAAGTTTTCATTAATTATATGGTAAGTGTGACTACAAAATGTAGTTTATCGTCACCCTTTGTTTTAACCTCACTACTTTTCTCTCACCCTACCTCACCTCTGTTTTCTTGCTCTGCTTCCCTCACTTATTCTTATCCTCCATATTTACTTCTCTTTTCCTTACTTTCCTACACATTCAACTTCTTTCAGTGCCCCTGCTCACCCACACTCCCTCTCTTTTCTTTTTTTCTGCTTCACTTAGTCCCTTTCTGACACTCCTTCCTTTACTCTCTCTGTTCTTTCTCTCTGTCACTCCCCATGTCTTACCCTGATTCACTTTTATCCACCCTCTTTCACTCCTTTTTACCTACACTCACTGCTATTTTCTTTCCCTCCGTCACCACTGTTCCTTTTCTCTGGTTCCGTCACTACCTTTCATTCCTCATCCTTTACTCTCCTTCCTTTTACTCTCATCACTCATTCACATTCTCCCAGAACATCTGCTTTAGTCTTCTTCCTCTTTCTTCTCTTGTTTTGCTCCCTTATTCATTTTCTTTTTCTCAGTTACTTCCTCTTATACCTTTTCTCTGTTTTACTATCTATTACACAGTTCCTCTGTGTTCCTCCCTCTAGCTCTCTTTCTCTTTACACCACTCTCTTTATCCCCATTCTTCATGCTCACTCCTTCATTATTTTTTTTCTTTTTTTTTGTTGGTGCGCTGACGGGACGCTCCCCGGTACGCGCACCGGGGCGCTCACCGGTACGCGCACCGGGAGCGCTCCAGAGTGAAATATTAAAAAAAAGAATATACTTTTAAAAAACAAAATATTATATTAATATACAACATAGGATTCATTTTTAGAAAAACATACCTTTTTAAGCTATAGATATTTGCGAAAAATTTACCTTAGAAATTCACTAAAAAACACATAGGTATGAAACCATATAAAAAGTTAAGAATTAGCAGTTAAAAAACCTATGAAATTCACTGAAAAAAACATAGGTTTCACACCAGTTATAGTTAGGAATAAGCATTTAAAAAACCTATGAAATTCACTGAAAAAACCATAGGTTTCATACCAGTTATAGTTAGGAATTAGCATTTAAAAAACCTATTAAATTCACTGAAAAAAACATAGGTTTCACACCAGTTATAGTTAGCTGGAAATTTTACTGACATAAAACCAATGAAATTCCCACGTTATAGTTAGTTGGACTCACTATAACTTGCGCGTGTAATGCACTGCTGATGACATCACATATTACATCACTCATGACATGGTCAGTGACATCACTCATGACATCACTGATGACACCATCCTTGTGACAGAGTGACTGACCTCCTTTTACTGTAAAGTAATCCTTGAAACACATATTCAAAAATAGTAACTAACATTTACAAAAAACTGGAGATACCTATACCAGTTACAACAACGAATTCAGTAATTCCACCATTTATATAAACATCCACTCATTTACCAACAGTTCTATATAGTCATTCATACATATACTCAATTATCATATGTAGTGAGACACCTTTACATCTGTTAACACACCGACAGTCTTCCAAAAGTTACTCACACACATACTCACACATGCAAATAAACTATGGAACATCCATTTTTTCGCTTATACAGCTATGCACACACTACCACCTTACTTCTAAGGAAACTTACACATACTTACTCTCTTAAACAATCACTTATAGAAACACATACTTATTAAAACAAAAACTCTTTCAATCTCTCTCTCTCACATATACTCACTTATATACACCAATACTCACATATACTAGATTAAAATATATGTAGTTACTGATAAAGACACTAGTGAGACAGTCATTCACTTACTAACACATACATATACACACTCATTCACCCATACAGTCTGGCACATATGCTGTCTTCAAAACACATACAAACAGTGAGTCAGTCATTGATGCATCTATGTGCTAAGTAACACCCCTACCAAACCATACAGACACTCATACTGATACTAAAAAAAATCTAATAACCAATATACACACACATGTAGCTACCCACCAACCCATGCAGCCACTTATACACAAAGTGAAACACTGATAAAAACATTTAAATATTTAAACAATACTCGCTAACATATGTATTCACTAAGATACACTTAATAAGCCAGTTAACCAATCAATTTTTTTTTAAAAAACATCCATTAAGACAGTTATTTAAACATGTATTTTTCCATCGACCTTTACATATACATATATAAAACATATTTATTTTTCAGAAAGACACACATTCACTGGATGGTTTCATCAGTGATGTCATGAGTGATTTCACTGACCATGTCATGAGTGATGTAATATGTGATGTCATCAGCAGTGCATTACACGCGCAAGTTATAGTGAGTCCAACTAACTATAACGTGGGAATTTCATTGGTTTTAGGTCAGTAAAATTTCCAGCTAACTATAACTGGTGTGAAACCTATGTTTTTTTCAGTGAATTTAATAGGTTTTTTAAATGCTAATTCCGAACTATAACTGGTATGAAACCTATGGTTTTTTCAGTGAATTTCATAGGTTTTTTTAAATGCTAATTCCTAACTATAACTGGTGTGAAACCTATGTTTTTTTCAGTGAATATATATATATATATATATATATATATATATATATATATATATATATATATATATATATATATATATATATATATATATATATATATATATATATATATATATATTTAAATGACCCATAAAAAATAATAACAATTCAATTACAAAACATTAAATAAATTACCAAATAGATAAAAATATAGAAGAAATAAAAAACAAAAAGACATTTAAAAAAATATTATAAAAATGGAAAAATAAAATAATAAAACATAAAAAAATAAACAATAATAAATATATTTAACCAATACTAGAAAAAGTATTGGAGTCTGGGAATATTGTATATACCATTCCCATTCTAGTTTATGCCACAGTATTTAAAGTGTAGGACTTCAGAGGGGTTTAAACAGAGGAAAAGCAGAGAAAGTGTTGGTCTGAGGAGGGGTAAGAGTAACTATTCCAACTCCAGTGAGTGCAACAGTAGGGAAAGCATTAGATTTTGGAGGGGTTAGATTTACTATTCCCATTCCAGTCAGTGGAAAAGTAGGGAAGATTTTGGAATTCAGGGGAGTTAAATTTATTATTCCCACTCCAGACAGCGCAATAGTACGGAAAGTGTTGGACCTCGGAGGGGGAAGATTTATTATTCCAAATCCAGTCAGCACAACAGCAGAGCAAGTATTGGAATTCGGAGGGGTTAAATTTTCTATTCCGACTCCAGTCTCTGCAACCAAGGGAAAGCATTGGACTTCGGGGGGAAATTGACTATTCCCACTGCAGTCTAAGCAACAGTAGGGAAAGTACTTCACTTCAAACACATTGCATTTTTGAATAACCCTATTAATTTAGAAAAAATATTTAACTCTTAATATAAATATTATTAACCTACAAATATCTATAGTTATTTAAAAACATAAAATGAAAAAATGTACATAATTAATAAACTAATAATGATTAATTAGCAGTTATTTAATTATCACTTGACTCCCCGTCCTATACTCCTACAAATCTAGCAGATCACATGCAAAATATAACTAAAATAAATAGGTATAGCACAATTTACATAATTGATAATCAATTAAATAATTAACTAACTTCCCATCCGATACCCACTACAAACCTAGCAGCCCACACATTACATATAACTAAAATAAATCAGTTTTTCATAATTTACATAATTAATCTCAATCACATAGTTAATTAATAAATATTAATTAATAATAATTTATTTTTGCTTAATTAATTCCCCCCACTATCCCCTTTCAAACCCAACAACCCGCTATGACACTATAAATTACTATTAACAAATTAAAAATTACAAATTAGATTAAAATAATGAATAACAATGACACAAAAAATAGTAACATACAATTAATAAATAAACTTAAACACATTAAAATAATTATTAAAACTATATTCACAGTTATATTATCGAAAACAATATTTTAAAAAATGATATTCTTAAAAATGATATTACCTAAAAAAATATTATTGACAAAAACTTTTGCATCATAATATTTTTGGGCACAATATTTTTTCCAATATTTGTGTCTCCCGAAATTCACAACTCAAAATTTTGTCCAAACACCCATGTTAGTAGCCCCAGTTGGTGGTAAAAGATCATTAGAAAGTGTTTTGAGTCTGTGGGTGTTATCTGGAAGGTTAGCTTTGATGACAGAGTTGGATAGTCACAGTCTGGGAACAGGTAAGGTGAATGTGAGGGAAAGTTGGCTGTCGCCTGGCATATAGGTTGAATTACTACTTTAAGGGCCCCCAAAACACTCTTTTATTAATTCCTTTAGTGTTGTTTTCCTTTCTTATAATGTATATTGAAGTCTTGAATGTCTTCAACAACAATGTTTTGTCACAGAAGTCGTTTTCATTTAATCATCAGTTTCTTTACCTCGGCCTACTCTTGCCAAGGTACTGGTCAATAACTTCAATAAGACTGAGGACAGAACTTTGTTGATTGTCGAAGGGAGATTCCCAATCGGTAAGTGCTCCTTGCGGGCAAAGTATTTCTGTGCTACAGAATAAAATGTGGGGTCAATTGTGTCACTATGCTGTGCCCACCATATGTCTACACATTACATAGATATCAGCAATTCTTTGCCACCTTGAGAGATCCCCCACCTGAACTAAGTTGAGTTCTATCCTTAGGCCCTTCCATAACCACATCCATGGCAATGCTAACCTCATCTTCCGCACCCTGCAGGATATCTGAACAATCATTGGCAAAGCCAATAGTTCTCGGCTTATTAAACGATTGGCTTTGCCAATGTTTTTGCCAGTGCTGTGTAACCTTGGCGGAAAGCAAAATGCTGTTTGCTGATGCTGTGTAGGGTCGGCAAATACAAAATAAAAAGAAAAACAGAAATGCAACTCCAGCCATGTTATTCCATAGGTGTACACGTGTACACCTACTCACTGAATGATACAGCAGCCATTTATTTCTGTTTTTAGGTTTATGTATGTATGTATGTATATGTATGTATGTATAGGCATTTATATAGCGCACTACTTACCCGGAGGGTCCCAAGGCGCTTCGACCGCTGCGAAACCCTTCCTGGCTTCCCTGAGAGATGGTCCCTTAATGGGTATCTCCAGGGTGAGACCAGGCATCCCTGGCGGTCAGGTGGGGCCGTTAGTGAAGATGAGGCAAGCTAATGCCCAGAGTTGCCGAGTGTGAACGCTGATCAGAGTGGGCACTGAGGCGAGAGAATTATCGAGTCCGCTGACCCTGGTCCAGAAACCTGCTGCGCCGGGAATCGAACCCTGGTCCCGGGCCGTCCTCTGCTCTCAGGTCTGCCGCCTCTAACCAGTGAGCCACACTAATTTCTTAATTGAATTTTATGCATATTTGAAACCCAACATCTTGCACCGTTGGTGCACATCAAGGCAGATAGCAGCTTCTGCATTAACCGAAACCAACATCCCCCCACTCCATCTAGAACTAAGCCCCTCTCCTTTGCCCAACCACCCCCTCCCCCCTCTCGGCAAGAGGTGTCTATGTGCACCCTTGGGGTTCCACCTGTGACTGTTTTGTAAGCCGTAAAATTCATAGATACTTGGGGCATGTGAGTTCTTTAAATTGAGAGGAACGCATTATTATATATGGTTTCCAAAGGTCTGGGAATGATGCCCCTTGGTTAACGAGGGAGAGAGAAATGCGCTCCATGCCTAAGACATGTCATATGCTGCTTAGCCATCCAGTGTGGGTGGGAAGGTGGACCGTACACCATAACGCCAGGATGTGCTGAAGGGCTGCCCCTAGAGCTAGGCCGATTTGCTGGCCTTTGCAGGATTTGAGGGGGAACATGAGGGCATTGGGTAGGCCCAAGAGAATATAGGCCGGAAAGCGGGGAAGTTGTACATCAAAGCAAGCATCAATCTCATCGAGGAATTGATTCCAGTAGCCAACTAGGTTCGGGCATTCCCATAGAATGTGTGTAAAGATCCCTTGAGCCCCGCTAACAGAGGGGGTCTCTTGCTGGATTCCCCATATGCAGCCTCGAAGGCTTGAGATACCAGTAGGTAGCTATTTTGGTGGCTGTCTCAATACCTGCTACGTTTCTAGCTGTGTGTCAGGCTCTGTAATAAATATCTTCCCACTACGGCATTGTTAGTTCCTGGCCTAACTCGAATTCCCATCTTCGCTGACTGGGGGATTTAGTAGTTGTTGGGGGGAGCCTCAACAAATTGTATAGTTCCAAGATAAGACGGGTGTCAGATGATTTGACCAGCAGCAATTTCTCAAAGGTAGTCAGGTGATGCTGTGCTTGAGTGCAGATATTTGGTTGCATCAACCAGTGCCTAATTTGCTGATATTGGTATTATTCGTTCTCAGGGAGGCCCTGCTGTTGGCATAAATCCTTGAATGTAAGGGGACCGTTTTCATTAAAAAAAGTCCAATAGACCTACTATCTTCCTGAATCCACATAAAAGGTTTTCTTTTCCATCCCGGGCGAGAAATCAGGGTTTGCTACTATGGGCGTCAGAGGAGATGGAAACGTCGTGAGAGCCTCGTTTTCAGCTACTTCATCCCATGCCACAAGGAAAGTCTGTGTAACCAGCGAGAGATAGAGGTTTGGGGGCGTACATGTCTGGGGAGAAAAGGGATCCTCCACAGGGGCACCCCGGCTAAAGCCCTGCCCATGAATAGCCAGTGCTTCTCAGATTCAGAGCGGGACCACTCCTCAAATGGCCGAATCTGAACTGCATGAAAATAGTTCTGGAGGTTTGGAATCCCCAATCCACCCTCCCCTGGGGGCCTGTTGCTTAGTTTGCGGTGCAACTGAGATCTCTTGTCGGCCCAGATAAATAGCTCTATGTCTTGTTGGAGAGAGTGTATAGTACCTGGTAACAGAATTTTAGGTAATATTATCATTTTTATTGCCGCTATACTGCCTAACCAAGACAGCTTGTATGATTTCCAGCGGCAAAGGTGTGCCCGTATTTGCCGTTGTAGGGCGGCGTAATTCAGCAATTGTCACGGTCAAGCCATAGGGAAGATAGAACACTGCTAGGCTACATCCCCAAGAATGCCTGTAGTGTGTCCTACTTCTCTTTTCTTGTCATGTTTCTTTCTATGAAAACCCGCTCCTCCCCCTTCTCAGTGCTAGTCACCTGAGTACTTCCTGGACATTCCTGAGACAAGTATTCTTTGTTTGTTCTGCCCAGGTATCGCTGTGGTTATCCAAAACGAGACTGTATTTTTGACCGCATTAGCGCTGAAGCCTCAGCGCGGTTGGTTTCTCATGTGAAATTACCTTCAATCATTGTTGTCAGCGCCGGAGCGCAAACGCGGCAGCCGCCGCTCTTTGGGGTTTTCTCATTTCCTCTTCAGACTCAGTGGTGGAATATCGAGAAGATTGCCTTTTCCCGATTATACCAAGGTGTCCTGACATGGTTTTTGGCTCTATTTCTGAGTGATGGTGACTTTAAGCTTGCTAACATCTTGAATCTACATTCTTGCTTTGTGTTGGTCCTTTTAAGGCCTTTTTCCAGACCTAGAAGCATAAACTAGAGGATAGCTGCTTTATATGATGATAGATCCCTTATTCTTGACTCTAATCCATCTATTGCCTATTGGCTTTGACATAATTATGTGTCCTTTCATCATCCTGCCTATAGTAGAGGGTGGATCCTGTAGTCCTGACTTTATATTACATATTGGTATGGTTTGTGTAAGTACTCTGACAGAGCTAAGTGTTATTTCATCCTTCTCAGGCCTACAAGGCCCAGAACTAGAGAGACTCCATTTTGCTTTCTGTCCCTGCAGAACTGAGATGCTTGCAGGGTAAAGGTAATGTTTTAGTTATAAGGTGTTGTTCGCCCTACGCGAACTGGAGAGAACCGGCCAGAGCTGAATCTAATCAGGAAGTGTCTCTGGGCTCAGGTCTCTAGACGAAACATGCAGCTGGTCACTGTGGGAGCGTCTAGTGCAAGGAGCCTGGTACATGGAATCGGTGGGAGAAGCCTGCTGGCTGGAACTTTCCATGAGGAGACAGCATTCCATATTAGTGAAGTGCAGAGGCGGAGTCAGTTAGTTGAGTTGGATTGGAGCAGAGGAGAGGAGTGCAGTTGCAGAAGGAGTGGAGAATGAGAAAGAGTTTGAGTTGGGAGGAGTTCAGTCGATGATTGGAGCAGAAAGAGTTGAGTGCAGAAGGAGTGGAGAAGCAGAGGAGTTGGAACAGAGGAGAAGAGACAGTAGATGCTTGGAACAGAGAGAAGACAGACAGACAGTCAGTGAACTGGAACCAGAGAGAGAAGCCAGAAGCAGTTGTGAGCAGATGGTGTTTTGAACAGAGAGAAGTGAGATGTTGTTTGGAACTGAAGGATGCATTAAAGCAGTTACCAGTCAGATGGAGGAGTTGAAGCTGCCAGCTGGAGCAGTTGAGCCAGAGGAGTGAAGCTGTGGTGACAGAGGGAGAGAGAGAGCCCTGATTCCACCAGAGAGAGAGAGAGAGAAACATTCCTTCTAATAGGGTGAGGTATTCTAAACTAGTTTGCTTTACACTTACACCTTAATCTTGTCTTTTATTTCCTAGGCTAAAGCCCCCTATTGTATTGCTAATCCTTTTTCTTTCAGCGGTGTGCAGTCTATTTACAGTCCCTGTTAGTCACATGTGGATGTAGTATAGTAATAAAGCTTTACAGAGACCCCGCAGATCTGTGTATGTGTCTATTCCCAGTTTACTTTTCAGGCTATGTGTTATAGTATAGTGTTATATTGTAATAAGGATACCCCAGTTCTTAGTGAACCAGTGTGCATGTGTTGTTCTTATGATAGAGCTAACCTTTCTTCTAACCAGATGCTGTATAGTAACTGATGGATCAAAAGGAAATAGGAGCGCTTAAATCAGGGAATAACTTTTGCATACAGTGTGTGCCTCTTGTTCTTATAGTGCAGGTAACCTTTTCTTCTAGTCAGGTGTTACAGCAGGTAAGTAGCAGCTGAATAATTAGGGAGAGAGGAGCCCTTGAGCTAGGAGAATAAGTTATACACTAAGTAATTCGGCCATTCCGTAATATTATTGTAGTAGTGAACCTCTAGTGAATAGTGAGAGAAACTTCCCAACATAGAGAGAGAGAGAGAGAGAGCTGAAGGTATTCATAGGAAAGTGATTGTCGTTGGGATGCGGCGTTATACCCACCGGATTGTGGCTTGTAAGTAAGTGAGCACCAGAGTTTATACTGGTGTGTAATGAGATCGTCTCTAGAGAAAGAGGCATTAATGAGAGCACTGACTGAGGATAGTGTGTATTCCCACAGGATTGTGGCTTGTGTTTGTATGAAATAGTGAGAGCACTGGGGGGATACAGTGACTATCTTGAGCGAGCACTGGGTGTAACCAGTGTGTAATGGTAAATAATCAGAACTGCCCCAGGGTAGATGAGTCTGGGCCCATGTGGTCGCGAGACTATGAGGTATGAGTGTGGTGTAGGGCATGGAGGTCCTTAGTAATCAGTGAGTATTCCTAGTAATCCCTATAGATTTAGTGGTGTTTCTGATGATATGAGCTTGTATATTGCGAGTTCCCCATCCTCAGGTAGGTACCCAGGTGCCTGGATAGATGGGTCCTGAGGAGGGAGGTGGTTGCATTTCGGCTGGGTTGGTGGTGCTCTGGTGAGCTGATTCTATCGGGTCTGAAAATCCGGTCGTTACACAAGGCTAGTCCTGAATGGGCTTGTATTCGGCAGATTGGCAGAAAGTCTGGTTGTTTTCCACTGAGTTATTTTTCAATCACGGCTTTCTGAAGCAAGAAGCAGTGTTGATCTTTCATTTTGATGCACAAGGATCGTATGGTCTCCTGACTCCTGCTTCAACATTCAGCTGGGCAGCTAAGTACATTTGCATTCCATTCTCTTTTTGCTTCTACAAGAAAGAGAATTTAATTGAACTTTAGAATTTCCTCAGACATTTGGAAAACTCTACAGATATCATTTATTTCTTTTCTTTTTATTTTCCCTTTTTGTGCTGTTTTTTCTTGGAGCGAATGGGGCAGTATATCATTGTAAGTGCATAGGTAAAGATTCTATGTGTCTTTAGTTTATCCAGTGCAAGGGCAGGGCGGGGTTGCACTCACTATTTGTTTATTTGTGTTATATGCAGGAACCCAGGGGCACGTTGAGAAGTGAGGACTACAAACTTCCAATACAGCTGTTCTTTTTTTTTTTTTTGCAAAAACCTTTATTGCACCTTCAACTTACACAGCGGAACGCCTACAACCCAACGGGCCGGCCGCTATAGTAGTCGTCCTTAGATCAAATGGCAACAATGTACATTCAATAGTCCACTTTCCAGTAGTAGAAACGATGGTACAGCTGCCGAAAGGAAAAGGTGCAGCACAAGCATAAGTCATTTAAAAGATTATTGGTTTTTGGTGTAATTTTTTGTTTTTTCTCCCCCCCCCCCCTGAACAACAGGAAAACGAAATAACTGTTAGGAATATCAAAGCGCTCATGTAAATAACAATATGGTGCTTACGTAATCTTCTTACCAAGACATCCCTCACCAGAGTCCCTCCCATTCCCGCAATCTGATCCCAGTTACTGTATACTTGTCATTGTGGACATCTCTCCCAAGTAGTGACCCCCAAAGTCCACCCGTGGGTTCCCTGCACCCCAATATGGCTGAACGTCTCCACCCCGCCTCCGGCGCTCTCCTTCCCTAAGATGTGCGGTATACTAGCCCTCTGCCTCTTGCTCATCTGAGTCATCTTGATCGTCTTCTGGCAAAGGATCACAAATCTCCCCCCTATATACATTCCACTTGGTCCAAATTTTATTCCACTTCCCCGGGCATGCACGATTGGAGTATACTGCCCGTTCCGTTATCATTACTCTATCCATATTCCGACACCATACTGACTTGGTTGGTACCTCCGCCACTCCCCATTTTTGTGCAATATCTCGTTTCGCTATAAGCAACCCCACTGTGACCCAGAGTTGACCATGTCTAGAAATATCTGTAGGCTCCCACACGTTTAAAAGGCACCTTTTTGGTTCTGGCAATAATGATGTTTCTAGTGTTTGTGAAATCGTTCGCAGTATCTGTCTCCAATATTCCTGAATCCGGGGGCAGTCCCATATGGTGTGGAAAAATGTACCCTCCTCCCCGCACCCACGCAGGCAGTAAGGATGTTGTGTCTGGTGAATACGATGTAGCATTGTCCTTGTGTAATACACCCTGTGTAAAATTTTTAATTGAACTAATCGCAGCCGCGCTGAGATGCCCACTTCCTTAGGAGAAGCTAGTGCCTCATTCCACTCCTGCTCGTCCATCTCACTGGTGTCCCCCTCCCATTTCTCCTTCAAGGTTATTAAGTAGTTTGCGGTACGTAAGGGATGTAGCGCGTTCGACCATGAAGTCCGTAAGGAGGCGGTCTTCCGGCGGGGAGGACTCAGGCAGGTCAGTGTCTGCGGGCAAGGCCGTTAATAGTGCGTGGTGAATCTGGACGTATCTGTAGAGCTCCCTGTCACTGAGTTCGTATAGTTCTTTCAGTCTCTGGAAGGGTATCACCCCACCCCTCTCCCAAAGATCGCCCACTGTGGAAATCCCTATTGTGTCCCAGTGTGAGAAACCCTTGCTGTTTCTCATGTTGCCGAGGACTCGAGAGTCCCACAGCGGAGTAAGCTTGGTAATTCTACCTTTCCAGCCCAGGGCCGCCGTTGCTGTGTGCCAGATTGCTACAGTAAGCCTGGTGGGTCCCATTAACGTGCGCGTTTTGCGTTGGTCATATAATGGGCTAGTAGACTGTCAGTGCCAAGTTGTGCTCTATCTGCCCGGAATGCTGGTTCGGTTTGCGAAGTGTGGATCCACTGGTTGATGGGTTTGAGGTGTGCCGCCCAGTAGTACAATTTTAGGTTGGGTAAAGCAATACCAACATCATACCACCCCCTATGCAGTTTGGATTGTGCAATACGAGCGGGGAGGTTCCCCCATAGGAGGTTGGATACCAACGCTGCCACCCTTTGGAAGAACCCGTGTGTAACCGAGTAGGGTGTATTTTCAAGGACGTAGAGGAAACGGGGCAGGGCCATCATCTTGTAGAGTGCAGCTCGCCCCAAAAGTGTCAGCGGGAGTCCTGACCAGAAATGCACGTCACGTTTGAGTCTGTCTAGGTGGGGTTTCAAATTTCTGTCCATGAATTCTGCTGGGTCTCTGGTGATATGAATGCCTAGGTATTTAAATGATGTACCGGCTATCTGTAAAGGGCAGTCCGGGTTAAGGACCGGGGCCTGACCCTTCAGGACGTACAATTCTGATTTGCCCCAGTTCAGTGTGTATCCGGATATCCTTCCATGAGTGTCAGAGAGGTGTAGTAGAGCGGGGATTCCTGTATCCGGATTGGTGAGATATACTAGCATGTCGTCCGCATATAGGGACAGTCGATCCTCCCAGCCTTCCTTCCAGCATATACCCTGAAGGTGGGGTGAAGTTCTAATTAGAGTTGCGAGGGGTTCCAGGGAGATCGCGAACAATGGCGATAGGGGGCAGCCCTGTCTTGTGCCTCTGCCTAAGGAAAACTCTCATGAGATATGGCCATTGGCCACTACTCGTGCCTTTGGGTCAGTGTACAGTAATCTCACCCATGCAATAAAGCGGGGTCCGAATCCCAGCGTGATAATGTCTCAAATAAGTAGGCCCATTCCACAAGGTCAAAGGCCATCCTAGCATCGAGTGCCATGATCACTGCTTGTGTTTCTACTGTGTCTGCCCGTGCCAGCACTCCATGCAATCTGCGCAAGTTTAGAGCTGTGTTGGGATGGGGCATAAATCCGAACTGGTCCGGATGTATAAGAGATGACAGGTGGGGCAAAATTCTCATTGCTAGGAGTTTGGCCAAGATTTTGGATTCTGCATTAAGCAGCGATATGGGGCGATATGAGGAGCAGTCTTCAGGTGGTTTGCCTGGCTTAGAGACGGCCACTATGGTCGCCGCTCTTTGATCCGGTGGGAGTGTACCTTTACCCAAACAGTCCTTGAACATCTCGAGCAGATGTATACTGAGGGTCTCCGGCATCGCCTGATACCACTCCACAGGTATACCGTTTGGCCCCATTGCCTTGCCCGGGTTTAAAGCACGGATCGCCAGTTGAATTTCGTCAGCGGTTATGTCTGCTTCTAACTCTTCTGATATTTCCGGGGTTAAAGTGTTGACCCCAACCGGGGCCAGCACGTCTCTGGCCATCTCGGGCGTTACTGTGTGTTCAGGGGTGTACACCTGTTCGAAGTGGTGTGCGAGCAGCTCTACAATGCGTCCCGGGATAGTGTGAATCTCCCCGCGGTCATCTTTCAGTCTTTGAATACACCTCAAGTTCCCTTCTCTTTTATCGAGCCATGCCAGCATTTTCCCGGCCTTATCGCCCACTTCATAGATCCTATTCTGAGTGTCGGATAGGCTTTCCCTGACCTGTGTGCGCAGGTGATCGTTGTACATCTGTTGTTGTAAGGTGAGTGCGTGCAGGGTGGATGGAGTGGGATGTTGTTCGTGAGTTGTAGTCAGTGTCTGTAGAGTCAATTCTCTGCTTCCAAGCTGAGTGGTCGCTCCCTGCTCCCTGCTGCTGAGGTATCGTTTCTCCAGCGCTTACGCTCTGACCTGGTCTGCATCTCACAATTCTGCCTGCTGTGTGCCCTCATTACCGCTGCTTGCTGAAACTGCCGCTTTGACCTTTGAATTACTGTATTTACAGATTTGCCCATTGAAAGTGCGTTTCTGCTAGCGTGACTCTGTTGCTCATTGTGTTCTCATATCGCCGCTTTTCTCATTAGCATTCGTTTCCCCCCTAGCGCTCCTGCCGCCCTGACCCCTCCACCTCCATTTTGTTGTTGTTGTCGTCGTCCTTTGCCCGCCCCGCCTCCCAGCTGAAGCGCCCTCCCACAGACAACAAACAGCGCGCCCACACCAGGAAGCGCCGTGACTCACTCTCTGCTTCCAAGCTGAGTGGTCGCTCCCTGCTCCCTGCTGCTGAGGTATCGTTTCTCCAGCGCTTACGCTCTGACCTGGTCTGCATCTCACAATTCTGCCTGCTGTGTGCCCTCATTACCGCTGCTTGCTGAAACTGCCGCTTTGACCTTTGAATTACTGTATTTACCGATTTGCCCATTGAAAGTGCGTTTCTGCTAGCGTGACTCTGTTGCTCATTGTGTTCTCATATCGCCGCTTTTCTCATTAGCATTCGTTTCCCCCCTAGCGCTCCTGCCGCCCTGACCCCTCCACCTCCATTTTGTTGTTGTTGTCGTCGTCCTTTGCCCGCCCCGCCTCCCAGCTGAAGCGCCCTCCCACAGACAACAAACAGCGCGCCCACACCAGGAAGCGCCGTGACTCACTCTCTGCTTCCAAGCTGAGTGGTCGCTCCCTGCTCCCTGCTGCTGAGGTATCGTTTCTCCAGCGCTTACGCTCTGACCTGGTCTGCATCTCACAATTCTGCCTGCTGTGTGCCCTCATTACCGCTGCTTGCTGAAACTGCCGCTTTGACCTTTGAATTACTGTATTTACCGATTTGCCCATTGAAAGTGCGTTTCTGCTAGCGTGACTCTGTTGCTCATTGTGTTCTCATATCGCCGCTTTTCTCATTAGCATTCGTTTCCCCCCTAGCGCTCCTGCCGCCCTGACCCCTCCACCTCCATTTTGTTGTTGTTGTCGTCGTCCTTTGCCCGCCCCGCCTCCCAGCTGAAGCGCCCTCCCACAGACAACAAACAGCGCGCCCACACCAGGAAGCGCCGTGACTCACTCTCTGCTTCCAAGCTGAGTGGTCGCTCCCTGCTCCCTGCTGCTGAGGTATCGTTTCTCCAGCGCTTACGCTCTGACCTGGTCTGCATCTCACAATTCTGCCTGCTGTGTGCCCTCATTACCGCTGCTTGCTGAAACTGCCGCTTTGACCTTTGAATTACTGTATTTACCGATTTGCCCATTGAAAGTGCGTTTCTGCTAGCGTGACTCTGTTGCTCATTGTGTTCTCATATCGCCGCTTTTCTCATTAGCATTCGTTTCCCCCCTAGCGCTCCTGCCGCCCTGACCCCTCCACCTCCATTTTGTTGTTGTTGTCGTCGTCCTTTGCCCGCCCCGCCTCCCAGCTGAAGCGCCCTCCCACAGACAACAAACAGCGCGCCCACACCAGGAAGCGCCGTGACTCACTCTCTGCTTCCAAGCTGAGTGGTCGCTCCCTGCTCCCTGCTGCTGAGGTATCGTTTCTCCAGCGCTTACGCTCTGACCTGGTCTGCATCTCACAATTCTGCCTGCTGTGTGCCCTCATTACCGCTGCTTGCTGAAACTGCCGCTTTGACCTTTGAATTACTGTATTTACCGATTTGCCCATTGAAAGTGCGTTTCTGCTAGCGTGACTCTGTTGCTCATTGTGTTCTCATATCGCCGCTTTTCTCATTAGCATTCGTTTCCCCCCTAGCGCTCCTGCCGCCCTGACCCCTCCACCTCCATTTTGTTGTTGTTGTCGTCGTCCTTTGCCCGCCCCGCCTCCCAGCTGAAGCGCCCTCCCACAGACAACAAACAGCGCGCCCACACCAGGAAGCGCCGTGACTCACTCTCTGCTTCCAAGCTGAGTGGTCGCTCCCTGCTCCCTGCTGCTGAGGTATCGTTTCTCCAGCGCTTACGCTCTGACCTGGTCTGCATCTCACAATTCTGCCTGCTGTGTGCCCTCATTACCGCTGCTTGCTGAAACTGCCGCTTTGACCTTTGAATTACTGTATTTACCGATTTGCCCATTGAAAGTGCGTTTCTGCTAGCGTGACTCTGTTGCTCATTGTGTTCTCATATCGCCGCTTTTCTCATTAGCATTCGTTTCCCCCCTAGCGCTCCTGCCGCCCTGACCCCTCCACCTCCATTTTGTTGTTGTTGTCGTCGTCCTTTGCCCGCCCCGCCTCCCAGCTGAAGCGCCCTCCCACAGACAACAAACAGCGCGCCCACACCAGGAAGCGCCGTGACTCACTCTCTGCTTCCAAGCTGAGTGGTCGCTCCCTGCTCCCTGCTGCTGAGGTATCGTTTCTCCAGCGCTTACGCTCTGACCTGGTCTGCATCTCACAATTCTGCCTGCTGTGTGCCCTCATTACCGCTGCTTGCTGAAACTGCCGCTTTGACCTTTGAATTACTGTATTTACCGATTTGCCCATTGAAAGTGCGTTTCTGCTAGCGTGACTCTGTTGCTCATTGTGTTCTCATATCGCCGCTTTTCTCATTAGCATTCGTTTCCCCCCTAGCGCTCCTGCCGCCCTGACCCCTCCACCTCCATTTTGTTGTTGTTGTCGTCGTCCTTTGCCCGCCCCGCCTCCCAGCTGAAGCGCCCTCCCACAGACAACAAACAGCGCGCCCACACCAGGAAGCGCCGTGACTCACTCTCTGCTTCCAAGCTGAGTGGTCGCTCCCTGCTCCCTGCTGCTGAGGTATCGTTTCTCCAGCGCTTACGCTCTGACCTGGTCTGCATCTCACAATTCTGCCTGCTGTGTGCCCTCATTACCGCTGCTTGCTGAAACTGCCGCTTTGACCTTTGAATTACTGTATTTACCGATTTGCCCATTGAAAGTGCGTTTCTGCTAGCGTGACTCTGTTGCTCATTGTGTTCTCATATCGCCGCTTTTCTCATTAGCATTCGTTTCCCCCCTAGCGCTCCTGCCGCCCTGACCCCTCCACCTCCATTTTGTTGTTGTTGTCGTCGTCCTTTGCCCGCCCCGCCTCCCAGCTGAAGCGCCCTCCCACAGACAACAAACAGCGCGCCCACACCAGGAAGCGCCGTGACTCACTCTCTGCTTCCAAGCTGAGTGGTCGCTCCCTGCTCCCTGCTGCTGAGGTATCGTTTCTCCAGCGCTTACGCTCTGACCTGGTCTGCATCTCACAATTCTGCCTGCTGTGTGCCCTCATTACCGCTGCTTGCTGAAACTGCCGCTTTGACCTTTGAATTACTGTATTTACCGATTTGCCCATTGAAAGTGCGTTTCTGCTAGCGTGACTCTGTTGCTCATTGTGTTCTCATATCGCCGCTTTTCTCATTAGCATTCGTTTCCCCCCTAGCGCTCCTGCCGCCCTGACCCCTCCACCTCCATTTTGTTGTTGTTGTCGTCGTCCTTTGCCCGCCCCGCCTCCCAGCTGAAGCGCCCTCCCACAGACAACAAACAGCGCGCCCACACCAGGAAGCGCCGTGACTCACTCTCTGCTTCCAAGCTGAGTGGTCGCTCCCTGCTCCCTGCTGCTGAGGTATCGTTTCTCCAGCGCTTACGCTCTGACCTGGTCTGCATCTCACAATTCTGCCTGCTGTGTGCCCTCATTACCGCTGCTTGCTGAAACTGCCGCTTTGACCTTTGAATTACTGTATTTACCGATTTGCCCATTGAAAGTGCGTTTCTGCTAGCGTGACTCTGTTGCTCATTGTGTTCTCATATCGCCACTTTTCTCATTAGCATTCGTTTCCCCCCTAGCGCTCCTGCCGCCCTGACCCCTCCACCTCCATTTTGTTGTTGTTGTCGTCGTCCTTTGCCCGCCCCGCCTCCCAGCTGAAGCGCCCTCCCACAGACAACAAACAGCGCGCCCACACCAGGAAGCGCCGTGACTCACTCTCTGCTTCCAAGCTGAGTGGTCGCTCCCTGCTCCCTGCTGCTGAGGTATCGTTTCTCCAGCGCTTACGCTCTGACCTGGTCTGCATCTCACAATTCTGCCTGCTGTGTGCCCTCATTACCGCTGCTTGCTGAAACTGCCGCTTTGACCTTTGAATTACTGTATTTACCGATTTGCCCATTGAAAGTGCGTTTCTGCTAGCGTGACTCTGTTGCTCATTGTGTTCTCATATCGCCGCTTTTCTCATTAGCATTCGTTTCCCCCCTAGCGCTCCTGCCGCCCTGACCCCTCCACCTCCATTTTGTTGTTGTTGTCGTCGTCCTTTGCCCGCCCCGCCTCCCAGCTGAAGCGCCCTCGCCCCTCCCCCCCACCTTCCATTTATGGCCAATGCCCCCACGCGCAGCGTCCACGCGCTACGGACACGCCGAAGGTGCGCCAAAGGTAAGCCCGTCTACGCCCGTCCGCGCCTGGCCCGCGCCCAGCGCCAGACCCCCTGCCCCCCGCGCTACCTACGATGCCGCCACCCTCCTAGCCCTTAACCCCGGTCGCGCCCCCAACTGCGTCCAAGCCGCTCCTGGACGCTTCCATGGACCGTTCTCCTGCCTCTCCTGCAAATTTAGCGGCACTGACAACATCTCCGCTGCGACCACAACACAGATTACCGACCCCAACCACCTAGAATGCATCCTTCTCAACACTCGCTCGGTCCACAGGCACGCCATTGACCTTTGGAACCTACTAGACACCATCTCTCCTGACGTCGCCTTCCTAACAGAAACATGGATGAACGCTTCCTCCGCCCCTGACATCGCCATCGCCATCCCGGATGACTATAAAATCACACGCAAGGACCGCACTGACCATACAGGAGGAGGAATCGCTATCGTCCATAAGAAATCAATCCGCATCTCAACCAGCTCTGACGCCAACCTCGCTAACTCCGAACACCTTCACTTCCAGATCCACATCGACCCCAAAACCACACTCCGAGGCACCCTCCTCTACAGACCACCAGGACCCCGCGCAAAATTCAGTGAAGACATCACGGACTTCATCACCCCACACGCGCTCCCCTCCAAAGACTACATCCTTCTGGGAGACCTCAACTTTCACATTGAAAAGTTCAACGACCGCAACACCGCCACCCTCTTGGACAACCTCGCCAACCTCGGACTTAAACAACTGGTCACTTCACCTACCCACATCGCAGGTCACACACTCGACCCCATCTTCACCTCTAGCAACCATGTCTCCTTCAGCCACACCACGGATCTCCTTTGGACTGACCACAGCTGCGTTCACTTCACCTACAACAAGCCGAAACCCACCATCCACCTCCAACCAACTCTACAAAGAAACTGGAACAAGATCACCACCGACCAGATCTCCACATCTCTCCTCCAAACCTCCCCAGCCCTCTCTTCTAACGCCAACGTAGCCGCCTCCAACCTCACCCTCTGGCTATCCAACACCGCCGACACCTTAGCACCACTGAAAAAACGTCAACACAAACCTGGCATCAAGAAGGCCTCATGGTTCAACGATGACCTCAAGAAGTCCAAGAAACTATGCCGCTCCCTTGAAAAGGCCTGGAAAAAAGACCCATCCACCAACACCAAAGACGCCTTCAAAAGCGCCATCCGTACTCACCACCAACTGATCCGAAAAGCCAAGAAAACAGCATTCAAGGATCGACTTGACAACAACGCCCACAACAGCAAGGAACTTTTCAACATCGTCAAGGAATTTTCCAACCCCTCGGCCAACTCCAACGACATCACCCCCTCTCAAACCCTCTGCGATTCCCTAGCCTCTTTTTTCCACAACAAGATTGCTGACATCCACAACAGCTTTGACAACCAACCCGGAAGCCAACCCACCCTACCATCAGCCGACCATCTTCCCCTCGTTAACACCCTTAACGCCTGGAACCCAATCTCCACTGAGGACACCATCCGCCTGATGAATTCCATCCACTCTGGATCCCCCACAGACCCATGCCCTCACCACATCTTCAACAAAGTAGACTCTGTCATAGCTCCGCACCTCCGAGACGTCATCAACTGTTCCTTCAACTCCGCTACCTTCCCAGAAGACTGGAAACACGCTGAACTCACCGCCCTTCTGAAAAAACCAACAGCAGACCCCACCGAACTCAAAAACTACCGCCCCATCTCGCTTCTTCCATTCCCGGCCAAAGTCATCGAGAAAGCTGTCAACAACCAGCTCGCCGCCTTCATCGAAGCCAACAAATCTCTCGACCCCTCACAATCTGGCTTCCGAGCCAAACACAGCACTGAGACCGCCCTCATCGCAGCAACAGACGACATTCGAACTCTACTGGACAATGGAGACACAGTCGCCCTCATCCTCCTCGACCTCTCTGCAGCCTTCGACACAGTCTGCCACAGCACCCTTTTACAACGCCTCAGAAACATCGGAATCCAAGGAAAGGCACTGGAATGGATCACCTCGTTCCTCACCGGAAGAACCCAGAGAGTCCGCCTCCCACCATTCAAATCCGAGGCCTCTGAAATCATCTGCGGCGTACCACAAGGATCCTCACTCAGTCCCACCCTCTTCAACGTATACATGAGCCCCCTCGCGGCCATCGCCCGCCAACACAACCTCAACATCATCTCTTACGCGGATGACACTCAACTGATCCTATCTCTCACCAAGGACCCCAGCACCGCCAAAACTAACCTACACGAAGGAATGAAAGAAGTCGCCGAATGGATGAAACAAAGCCGTCTGAAACTGAACTCAGACAAAACAGAAGTCCTCATTTTAGGTAAATCCCCCTCTGCATGGGACGACTCCTGGTGGCCGGAAGCCCTCGGAAATGCACCCATCCCGACAGACCACGCACGGAACCTTGGCGTCATCCTGGATTCTTCACTCTCTATGAACAAACAAGTCAGCGCCGTATCCTCTTCCTGCTTTAACTTTCTTCGCATGCTCAGAAAAACTTTTCGCTGGATACCCACCGAAACAAGGAAAACAGTCACCCATGCCCTGGTCACGAGCCGACTGGACTACGGAAACACCCTCTACGCAGGTACCACTGCTAAACTTCAGAAGAAACTACAACGAATCCAAAACGCCTCAGCCAGGCTCATATTAGACATCCCACGCAACGAACACATCTCTGGTCACCTCAAAGACCTCCACTGGCTACCCGTCAATAAGAGAATTACTTTCCGTCTGCTTACCCACGCACACAAATCACTCTACGACATCGGACCAGATTGCCTCAACTCTCGACTGTCCTTCTACACCCCCTCCCGCCAACTTCGCTCTTCCAGCCAAGCCCTCGCCACTGTACCTCGCATCAACAAGACCACCATGGGAGGCAGATCCTTTTCTTACCTGGCTGCCAGAACATGGAACTCACTCCCCGCTTACCTTCGCCTCACCCAGAATCACCTAGCGTTCAGAAAACAGCTTAAAACGTGGATTTTTGACAAATAATCATCCTCCCCCTCCTAAGCGCCTTGAAACCCTCTGGGTATGTAGTGCGCTATATAAATGTTATGACTTGACTTGACTTGACTGAGCCCTTTTTCTTTTGAAGCCCGTGATGGAATTTATGGCTTGGCCCCTCAGTACCGTTTTATACGCCTCCCAAAGCACCTCGGCGGAACCTACCGAGTGCATATTCTCAGTGTAGTATGGTGTTGTTGTTTTTTTAAGAGCTTTGCGAACTTGGGGGATCTTGAGGTATGCAGCGTGTATGGGGTAGATGCGTTTACGTGTACGTGCCTGTGAGGAGAGTGTGAGGGTCAGTGGGGAGTGATCCGAGATCCCTCGAGGGTGGATCTCCATTGCGTCTATATAATGGAGTCCGTCTCCCAGGGTCAGGAAGTGATCGATTCTAGACAGACTACCATGTACTGCAGAATGGAAAGTGTATTGCTGCACAACGAGGTGGAGGTGTCTCCAAATATCGACCAGTCCCATGGCTGTCAAAAATTGCTGAAGGTGGGGGACACCTCCCGTGGAGGCTGGTGTTGGGAACCTGTCAAGTTGTGTGTTCAGAACTGCGTTAAAGTCTCCCCCGAGAATAACTTCCCCCTCCGGGAGAGATAGGATAAAATCGCCCAGTTTAGGGAGGTGTACCGATTGAAGTGCCGGTGGGATGTATACTGAAACTAGGTTGAAGAGTCTCCCTTCCCATTGCCCTTGCAGCGCTGCAAAGCAGCCTTGGTCATCTGTTTTGGTTTGCAGGGGGAGGAATCGTGTGTTTTTATGCATTAGAATTCCGGTACCCCTAGAGCCGGACGTGAAATCCGAGTGGACCATCATCTTGTACCCTCTTCTATTCAGGGCCTTGGTGGTCTCCCCTGTTAAGTGGGTTTCTTGCAATAGTGCTACGGTGGGTTTGTGTCTCTTAAGTGCGGTGATTACTAGCCCCCTTTTCACCTTATCCCCCAGCCCTCTCACGTTCCAAGACAGTAAGCGTAGGGAGGGGCATTGTGTCTCGGGGTCTACATTCCCCCCATCAGTCACTGGGATGTCAGCCATTTGGCCCCATGGGTCCCACGGGGTGCTGGTGGAGAGGTGTGGCACTCATGGCGGGTGCGTGGTTGTGTGGGAGGATGATGAGTGTTCTCATGGAGGCTGGATGCCTCACTTCAGTCTCCCCTTCTGGGATTAACTCAGGTGAACATTTCGTCTTCTTCTGTGACCTAACATACAAATTCCTAACAGTCAAAAAACAACCCTTCCCCCTTCCCCCCTCCCTGCATCCCTGCCTAATGGACTGTTAACTGCCCGCCCCCCAAACTGAGCAGAGTGCTTTACCCATCCCCCAACCAGAGTACTTGCGTGTAGGGGGAGAGTGTCTCCCCGAGCAGGCGGCATCCCTGCGTGCTTCTGGGTTAGCCATGCCAGAGTCCATGTGCAGCCATCAAAATGTGAAGTCAATAAGCAGTGATTGTCATTAAAACAGATACCGGGTTAGAAATTATTCCTCTCCTCCTGTTCCCGTAAAGCTGCGGGAGGGAGATCTCTCTGCTCCCCCCCCACGACCAGACGTTTGTGAGCCATTTTTGCTGTGTCCTGCGCTTTCGTGATCCGGTCTATGAGTTTTACGCTGCCGACCAACAGTGTACCACCCCTCCAGCCAGTCCCGGGCAGCATCCGGAGAGTCAAAAAACCACACCTTTTTGTCCGCTACGACTCTTAGCCGAGCTGGGAAGATCATCGAGTATGGTAGTTCCTTTTCTCTCAGCGTTTTTTTAACTTCCAGGAACGTCCTTCTCTTCCTGGAGACTTCGGCTGTGTAGTCCAGGAAGAAGGCAATCCTTGAGTTCTGAATTTGAATGGCCGGCGCCACTCTCGCGGCCTGTAGTATGGCGTCTCGGTCCCTAAAGTTAAATAGTCTAGCCAAGATAGGTCGGGGCGAGCCCCCAGACTTTGGTTTTCCCCCCGGGACTCGTGGGCCCTCTCTACGGAGAAGAAATTCGAGAGTCCTTTGGGCTGGAGTCGGTTTTTAATCAAGTCCTCCACATAGAGGTCCATCGCCCCCGTGTCTTCCGATTCTGGCACACCTAGAATTCGGACGTTGTTGCGCCGGGAACGGCCTTCCTGGTCATCCAGTTTATCTCTGAGCTGTTTGTTGTCTGTCTGTAAACGTTCCATTGCTGTTTGCAGTTCGGAAACATCCTCGACTAGAGATTTAGTGACCACTTCGACCTGCTTGACTCTGTAAGCGTGGGAGAGGTACTGGGGGCGGTATCCGTTATGGGAGCAGGCGTTTCAACAGTAAGAGGCTGACTAGTATGTCTCTTTAAACTAGGTTTTATTTTTATAGTGCGGCGTGTCCTGTAAGTCAGTCTCTCCCTTGCAAATACGGAGTTATCCGTGGTGGTGGTGTTCCTCCTCTGTTGTAGGGTCCCGGGGTACTGGTCTCCCTTCTCTGTCGTATCACTGCCGGGTGGTCTCAGGGCATGGAAAAAAAAGAAGGAGGGACGCCGTTAGCCACTATGTACTTATCGCGTTCTTCCCCAAAGGAACCCGGTGTTCGTGCAGGGACACCTCTTTCTTTACAAACGTGCTCTGCGGAGGGAGGGTGCGTGTGAGGTACAGGGGTAAGGGAAAAGGGAGCAAGACAGGGATTGCGGAAAGAGGGGTGGGAAACGGCGGCAGGACGGACGCAACCTCAAGTCTGCTTTGCGTTAGCCACAGGGGCACCCTTTCCCAACCAGCCCGCCAAACGCCGCCGTACCTGGCTAAGCCATACTCCTCCCTCGGGAGTATGGCACGGCGGAGCGTGGAAACGTTGGCCTCCTGGCTTTCCTCCACAGTCGAGTTCTTCGGGTCCTCCGTCTTCAGCTCGCTCTTCCGTTCTCGTCTCCTCGCCTGGGCTGCTCCTCGCTGTCCCGGTGTCGTCACACGCCGCGTAGAGGACTTCCCCCGATTTCATCCATCCGGGAGAGGCGACGTCATCAGGAGGAGGGGATTCCTCCTCGTTGCAATACGCCCAATTAAAGGAGCCCGTGGACGCGTCTGTACTCTTGTCCTCCGGAAGCTCCCACGCATCCCTCGGTCTGCCAGTCTGTAGATTAGAAGGGGAAAGACCATCAGGTGTCCACCAGTCCTCCCGGCCTCCCTTCCCGGCCACGTTACATTCCTCCCCCCCTGGATTCTCCCGATCGGGGAGAACAGGCGCCCTCGACAAATAGTCTGCATTACCATTGTCAGACCCTTTTTTGTGCACAATCCTAAACGAAAAAGGTTGGAGAAACAAAAACCATCTTAACACCCTAGAATTCTGAGTCATGTTTCTCTGCATCCACTGTAAGGGTGCGTGGTCGGAGAAGAGAGTGAATGGCTTGCCCTCCAAGTAATATCTTAACTTGTCCACTGCCCAGCGGATTGCGAGACACTCTTTTTCGACCGTTGGGTATTTGCATTCCCTAGGGTGGAGTTTCCTGCTTATGAAAAGGATGGGATGTTCCAGTCCATCCTCGCCCTTCTGGGACAGAACTGCCCCGATGCCGATATCCGAGGCGTCTGTAGAGAGGGAGAAAGGGTCCTCAAAGTTAGGTGGTATTAAGACAGGGCTTGAGGTAATGGCCTTTTTCAACACTTCAAAGGCTGCTTTGGCCTCCTGGGTCGGACACGTCCCTAAGCTGTTCTTGGTGTTGTTTTTTAAGAGATCGGTCAAGGGGGCCGCAATCAGAGAAAAATTCATGATGAAGCGCCGGTAGTAGCCTATTAACCCAAGAAAAGCTCGGAGCTCCTTCTTCGAGGATGGAAAAGGTGTACTCGTAATAGCTCTTATCTTTTCCTCCTGAGGAGCGATGACTCCTTCCCCCAACATGAACCCTAGATATTTGACCTTGGGGAAAGCGGCCCTTGATTTCTTTGAGTTAACATGTAAGCCAGCGGCTTGGAGGTCCAGTAGTATGTTTTCTAGGTGTTCTAGATGACTCTCCCAGGTCTTGCTGAAGATGACAATATCATCAAGATACACCGAACTATAATCAGTGTGTGGAGCCAACACTGTGTTCATAAGCCTCTGGAAGGTTGCTGGGGCTCCGTGGAGTCCAAAGGGTAGTACTGTGAACTCGAACAACCCATCATCAGTAGCAAAGGCAGTTTTATGTCTGTCCTTTTCTCTTAAGGGAACCTGCCAGTAACCCTTGGTTAAATCTAGCGTCGTGATGTACCTGGCTTCTCCTATCCTCTCTATCAACTCATCTACTCTAGGTATAGGGAACGCATCAAAAGAGGATATGGCATTAAGTGCGCGGAAGTCCATACAAAACCGGGTAGACCCATCCGGTTTCGGTACCATCACTATGGGGGAGCTCCAGTGGCTTCTTGAAGGTCTGATGACTCCTAGCTGTAGCATATCCCTGACCTCTTTTTTCACATCTTTTCTACGTGCTGCCGGAATACGGTAGGGCCTCTGTTTGACTACCCTGCCAGGTTCAGTGTCTATACAGTGTTCTGCGAGATGTGTTCGACCTGGTACATCCGAAAACATGGTTGAGAACTTTTGTAGTTTACGTAACAGTTCTCCCTTTTCATCTGCAGATAGTTCGGGATTGATGGGAAGCATTTCTAGAGTACTGCTTTCGTCTGCTATTGGCAACGTTAGGTTGGCTGACTGGGGGGGTGACCCTATCCACTTCTTCAGAATATTGATGTGAAAAGTTTGTTGTCTACTTGGTGAAACCTTTAGGCGGTAGGTAGTTTTACCTATAGTCTCTACCACTTCATAGGGCCCTTTCCACTCGCTCTTGAATTTTTGAGTGGACGATGGAAGAAGTACCAACGCCCAGTCACCCTTGTTCAGTACTCTCCATTTCTTGCCCTTGTCATATTGGTACCTCTGGCTCTCTTGGGATTTCTCCAGGTTGGAGTACGCTAGGTCCCTCAGCTTTCCTAGCCTGGATTTCAACTGATTCGTATACTCTAGCAGGGATCGTTGTTCTGTCATCTCCTCTCTCTCCCAGGCTTCCTTTGTTATCTCCAGGAGGGACCTTGGTTGCCTCCCGTATAACAACTCAAATGGGGAATACCCTAGACTGCTCTGTACTTGAGCTCGGAGGACATAGAGAGCGAGAGGCAATAACTTGTCCCAGTCTTTGTTCTCTGCTGTTAACATTTTTTTGAGGGTTGTCTTGAGTGTACGATTGTATCGTTCAACTAACCCATCCGTCTGGGGGTGGTATGCTGAGGTCCTTATGTGTCTGAGCTCTAGGGTCTTGCACACCTCAGCCATCATTCTAGAAACAAAGGGGGTTCCCTGATCTGTAAGAATTTCCCTGGGGAATCCTACTCTTGAAAACAATTCAATTAGCTTATCAGCCACATTTTTTGTGGTGGGGGCACTGAGCGCAAAAGCCTCAGGAAACCTGGTGTTGTAGTCCACAACAACCAGAGCATAGGTATGTCCCCTAGTTGTACGAGGGAGGGGACCGATAAGATCCATACCCACCCTTTCAAACGGGTGACCGATGATGGGAAGGGGTTGAAGGGGTACAGCTGGTGGTCGATACATATTTTTCTTTTGGCATACTTCGCATTGCCGACAATATGCCTCAGCTGCTTTATAGATACCAGGCCAAAAGAAAAGTCTGGTGATGTTCTGAAGGGTTTTCTCAGCTCCACTATGTCCTGCTGTTAAATGAGTGTGGGCATAGAACAGTATCTGTTCTCTGAAGTCCTTTGGAACAACCAGTTGAGATGGTTCGTCTGCCCTTCCCTCCCTATACAACAGGTCGTTTATAATGCGGAATCTGGGATATCCTTGTCTCTGGGTGGTTTCCCCGAGGTGGGCTGCTTCCCATGCATTCAGAAGGGTGGGATCATTGCTTTGAGCGAATTTGAATCCTCGGTCTAATTCCCAAGGTTCTGTAGTCAGGTATATCCCCTTGGTCTGTTCTATCTTCTTTTTGAAGAGACTCAAAAAGTCTGGATTGTCTACGCCTAGGATGAGATCTTCAGGTAAAGTATCCACTACCCCGACCTTAACTGTACAGGGTTTCCCTCCCAGGGGTTTTATGGACAGGTGTGCTACCGGGTAGGGCTTCACGTCGCCGTGCACACATCTAATATGTACTACCAAGTTGGGGCCTATCTGAGAGGGTTGAACTAACTGTTTCTTAACCACCGACTGTTTACAACCAGAATCTAAAAGGGCTTTTACACATTTGTTGTTCACTTGTACCCTTACGTAAAATGATGGTCCCATCTCTGCAGTGTACATCACGGCCTTCGGGATGTACCCAACCTCCATCGGTTCTTCAGTTGACCTTTTTCGAGGACACAGTCTAGCTATATGCCCCCACTCCCCACACTCGAAACATTGAGGTCCTCTTGTGGGTGGGGCCTCGAACCTCATAGGGCGTGACTTCAATGTCTCTGGTACTTGTTTCGGTTTTTTCTCTTGTTTTGCTGTTCCTGGGACGCCTTTGAGACCTTTGTCTGTTTCCCAGGGAAAAGCACGAGGCATGGCTCTGTTATAGTTTGATGCCATCTCAATGGCCTGTTCAGCGGTCAGGCCGGCATGTTGTCTGAGCCACCGCTGTGTACCATATGGCAACGCCTCCATAAACTGTTCCAGATAAATGCTGGACATCACTTCTTCCTTACTCCTGCTCTCAGGTTTTAACCACTTATCGGCGGCCATCTTTAGCCGCAGATATAAAGTTTTAGGGTGTTCGCCAGCAATCCCTTTCTCCTTTCTGAACCGCAGTCTGTAGGCTTCGGTATCAAGTCCCAAGTGATCTAAGATTACCGCCTTTATTGTCACGTACGGTGTTAACCCCGCATGGTTGGCCACTTGGTAGGCGGCTTGCGCCTCCCCAGACAACAAGGGAGCCAAGAAGAAAGGCCATTTTTCCTCAGGCCACCCACAGGCTCTGGCTGCTCGCTCAAAATTGAGGAGAAAGGCGTCGGGGTCTTCTCCGGGCACGTATTTTTGTAGCTGCATTCCCGAAGGATGTGGACCAAAACTCCGCCTTTCCAGTGGTATAGGCACTCCTGGGTTCTGTACTACTTTTTGGAGACCCTCGATTTGTGCTGCTATGGTATTTTTAAACATGTCACGGTCTGCATCGGCAGCCGACATTTGTTGACCGATGGCCCATTCTAGTTTCTGTTGTCCTTCTATGAGCTGTTGCACCACCTGCTCCATGGCGGCCTCTGATACCGAGGGGCTGTATCCCACTTCTGACACCACTGTAAGCGTGGGAGAGGTACTGGGGGCGGTATCCGTTATGGGAGCAGGCGTTTCAACAGTAAGAGGCTGACTAGTATGTCTCTTTAAACTAGGTTTTATTTTTATAGTGCGGCGTGTCCTGTAAGTCAGTCTCTCCCTTGCAAATACGGAGTTATCCGTGGTGGTGGTGTTCCTCCTCTGTTGTAGGGTCCCGGGGTACTGGTCTCCCTTCTCTGTCGTATCACTGCCGGGTGGTCTCAGGGCATGGAAAAAAAAGAAGGAGGGACGCCGTTAGCCACTATGTACTTATCGCGTTCTTCCCCAAAGGAACCCGGTGTTCGTGCAGGGACACCTCTTTCTTTACAAACGTGCTCTGCGGAGGGAGGGTGCGTGTGAGGTACAGGGGTAAGGGAAAAGGGAGCAAGACAGGGATTGCGGAAAGAGGGGTGGGAAACGGCGGCAGGACGGACGCAACCTCAAGTCTGCTTTGCGTTAGCCACAGGGGCACCCTTTCCCAACCAGCCCGCCAAACGCCGCCGTACCTGGCTAAGCCATACTCCTCCCTCGGGAGTATGGCACGGCGGAGCGTGGAAACGTTGGCCTCCTGGCTTTCCTCCACAGTCGAGTTCTTCGGGTCCTCCGTCTTCAGCTCGCTCTTCCGTTCTCGTCTCCTCGCCTGGGCTGCTCCTCGCTGTCCCGGTGTCGTCACACGCCGCGTAGAGGACTTCCCCCGATTTCATCCATCCGGGAGAGGCGACGTCATCAGGAGGAGGGGATTCCTCCTCGTTGCAATACGCCCAATTAAAGGAGCCCGTGGACGCGTCTGTACTCTTGTCCTCCGGAAGCTCCCACGCATCCCTCGGTCTGCCAGTCTGTAGATTAGAAGGGGAAAGACCATCAGGTGTCCACCAGTCCTCCCGGCCTCCCTTCCCGGCCACGTTACAGACTCTCTCGTTCATTTTCTGGAGGTCCGCCCGTATCAGCGTGACTTCCGTAGCTGTTGCCCCCACTGTCGCCTGTACCTGGGCTAATGCCGCCAGGACATCTTCAAGCGTGGACTTCTTCGCCCCCTCGATCTCCGTCATTTTCCCAGAGGTCTTGCGTTGTTCTTGGGGTGGCGTCTGCCTTTCATACGCAAATTTGTCCAGTTTAACCTGGGTAGTGCTGTTCTTGGGGCCCCTGTTTGACATTGTGCAGTTGGTGTTGGCGTTATCAGAGGCTACAGTAGGCTAGCGGACAGGTCGGGTCAGGTCATGCACTCGTAGTAGCGGCTGCCCCGTGTGAAGGGCCGCGAGGTGGTATGTGCGTAGTTAGCAAAATGGCGTCCGAGTTTCGCTGCTTCTTCCGCACCCCTGGCCAAGTCCTGCGGGGTTGTAGAGGATCGATGGACGTCGCGGGTTTCTCCTGTGTCCTCGGGCCTCCGGAGAGTGATCCGTAGGGTTTTCAGAGCAACACGCCCGATGGGCTGGGGCTTCCTGCTCCACACCGCCGCCACCAGGTCACTTCCGGCCGGCTATAGTCTTGCCGCGACTCCGCTGCTTTCAGGCAGACATTAGGCCTTTCCCCACTCCGGTCTCCGTCTGGCGTTTCGATGCGAATTCGAGCCGTCGCTGACCCCAAAGTTGCTGCGTTGGTAGCCGCACGGCCTCCGGGTCCGGTCCTCCCCTTAAAGCTTGTGAAGACACAGATAATTAGAACGGATTGTTGCGGGAAGCCGCCTTGCCTCGGGAGCCACTCTAAGCTGCGGCCGCCATCGTTGGCTGCTAGCCACGCCCCCAACAGCCGTTCTTTGATTTACTGCAACAACTTTATTGTTTCCTTTGTCCCTTTTTACCCTTCCCCCGGCTATATTATGATCTGTAGAGTCATTACAACAGACTTGCAGGTGTTGCCAGAGTAGGGGGATTGGTATCCTAGCATCGCTCCTGTTGTATCCGGCTATTAAGGTTAGTGAAACCTTCACGCTATGACAGTGTGACTAGCCCACGGATAATTACAACCCGAGCGATGGACACTAACACAGTGCTTACTTCAGTGTTAGAATCCTTATCTGCCCTGATAATGGAAGTTGATGCTTTTAGGGGGGAAAATAATGAGTTACGAAATGAAATGGGCACCATGCGCCGTGAATTCGCTGGTTTGTCACGTTTAGGTCCCACTAGTACTAGAGGGCACTCGTATATAAGAAATTGGACGTTACCTCCCCCTTCGTCCTCAAATAGCTCACCTGAACAGGAGGGAGCTGTAAGCACATCCACTTTACAGATAATACAGCCTCATCAGTTACCTTTAGCACCTCCTGAGAGATTTCTTGGGGATCCTAAGAAGTTCGGTATCTTTTTGGGGCAATGTAAGTTACATGTCATGTGTAAGCCTGCTGTCTTTCTCGATGATCAGACTAAAACGGCATTTATGATGTCATACCTAGGGGAGAATGCGGCTAGTTGGTCATTTACACTAGTCGAGAGGAATGACCCAGATTTAACTAATTTCACGGCCTTTTGCGATGAAATGCGTAAAATGTTCGACAGGAAGGCACATCAACTCTCCTTAGATAGAGAACTAATCACTTTCAAACAAGGCTCCCAAGATCTACTATCATATATCACCAGTTTTAACAGGTTGGTGATAGAAACAGGGTGGCCTGTGGAGAAGCGAGTCTCGTTGTATTACCAAGGTCTGAAAGGTGAATTAAAAGACGTTCTCGCTCAGGTGGTCCATATGCCTACGTCCTGTGAGGAGTTGATAGACCTCACAGTACAACTAGATCATCGCCTACAAGAAAGGAGGGGAGACAAACAGCGTGCTGATGGCAGGTTCTTTTTCCCTAGAACTAAACCAGTAGTGGTGGAGTCGCTGCAATCTAGTGATGGAAGTGAACCTATGCAAATAAGCGGGGTACGTGGTCCATTAAGCACAGAAGAAAGAAACCGACGACGCCTACACAAGCTGTGTATGTTATGTGAAAATGCAGGCCACTTCATTAAAGACTGCAAGACCAAAAATATTACTAGGCACAAAGAAGGAAAGGAGTCCAGTCAGCTACCGGTGGTGGAATGTCAAATAGCGCCGTCGGGAAACGAGTAAGGTCAGACAAGTCCGAGACCCCTTGTTTGAGTGTCTTTGATAAAGAGGTCTTTCCTGCTTTGGCGAACACTATACAAAACACTGCACCCCATATGAACGTTTGTGTCACGTTGGAATGGGCAGAAGTCTACCCTTGCTTGTTCATGCGCTATTGGATTCTGGTGCTACAGGCAATTTTATGGACCGAAAATACGCCCAGAGCATAAGCGTACCATGCATTAGGAAGATGATACCTGAACCTGTGAAGGCTGTGGATGGTACTGATTTAACGTCGGGACCTGTGAATTTCCATACTCTTCCCATACTGATGCGGACAGGACTGACTCATTGCGAGTATATACAATTTGATCTAATCGATGCTCCTACTTTCCAACTCATTTTAGGAATGCCATGGCTCACTTTGCATGATCCATTAGTGAAGTGAGCTGCCCGCACCATAGATCTGAATTCAACAAACTGTGCCGAACATTGTACTCTTTTTTTTTTTTTATTAAAGAACCAGTATCAGCATAAGACAATCCAAGTAAAGTTTGACACATTAAGTAAAATATATGCAAGGGGAACAAATGATATGGTGAAAAAAAACTTAAAAGCAAGTAATACAAAAAATGGATAACACATGATATGGTGAAAGAAACTTAAAAGCAAGTTAATACAAAAATGAATACGATATCATATAAATACAATGTATAGCTGTGGAGAAAGAATGACAACAATAAGTTCAATCATAAAGTTTCGTTAGTCTCAACCAATTCCCCTAGGAGTTAATCCAGCTTTCCAAGTAGAGACTGGACGCCATAACACTTCACCTCGAAGCTTTGCTTTAGCTCCTCTGGTGGCAAATATTGCCGATTCATAACAAACCGCAAGAAAGCGAGCTAGCCACATTTGAAAACTAGGAGGTGAGACTTCTTTCCAGCGGGCAGACAATATTAATCTCAATACAGCTGTACCAATGAATAGTAATCTTTGTTCGGATTTAGAAAATTTTAAAGAATCATCAAAGCCTAAGACAAATAGGGTGTCGGACTCTGGGAGTTTGTGACAAAAAAAATTCTCCCAAAATGAGGCAACCATACTTTTTATGACAAGAAGTTCAGAGCAATTGCTAAACATGTGAATTAAAGTAGCGGGACCCTGTGAACATCGCGGGCATCGATCAGTCTCTCTTTTACCCCACGCGAAGAGTTTGGCCGGGGTAAAGTAAAGATCGAATATTGTTTTAAACAACTGAGCCTTTAAATTACTAGCCATGAACAAATTATTACTCATCTCTAGTACTCTGTCTATATCAACCTCTGGGTTGTTGAGTTTCACCACCCATTTAGTTTCTATTTGTTCAATATCGTCATTTGTATTAGTTAAAAGTATGTCATAGAATGTTCCTATCTTAGTTTTTTGAGTGGCAAATGCCACAATTAAGTCAATCTTTGAGAGACTGATTGAGTCACTTTTTGCTTTTAGTTTGGCGTGCAGTTGAGCAAACTTAAGAAAATCCCTTTCAGAAAGACCAAATTTTGCTTTTACGTCGTGAAAAACGGTGTGTGTACCATTTAACCAGACATCGTTAACTGTCTTAATACCCAACCTTTGCCATTTCTTTGCAGTATAGTCGAAGTCAAGACCAAGTGTAATGGTGGATTGAAGCAAAGGTGTATAGCGGGTGATTTTACCAATCTGCAAGTGTTTTATTACTTTATTCCAAATTATCCAGGCACTTTTTAATATTTCACCCTTGTTTTTCTTATAATGACTAGCTTCAGTCTTTCTTAGTAATAGGCCGATGGCATCTTGGCCAATTGCAAGCTCATATATTGAGGGGATTGGGGTAGTAGCTGTTCCAGTGGCTAAAGATGGATCTAATACCATAGGATTTAATTGTTTAAGAAAAGCTGCCCAATGATAAAGCATAATATTTGGTGCCGTAAGCCCGCCCCTATCTACTGGCAGTGATAAATAGGAAAGTGAACGTCTAATTTTCCCGTGTTGCCACACGAATTTAGACATAAGTGTGTTGATCAACATAAGGATTTTAGGATCAACAAATAAAGGAATGGTTCGAAAAAGATATAAACATCTCGGCAGTATATTCATTTTCAGATAGTTCACCCTGCCTATAATGGAGAGCTACAGACAATTTACTCTATCCAAATCCGTCTTAATCTTGTCTATGAGTGGATCAAAATTATTTTGACTAGGGTCTTAGTATAAGTGCAAATAATCACTCCAAGATAAGTAGCTGTTTTGACTCTTCTTTGATCTGGACAGAGAGTGTTATCAGAGCATAAGATAAATGGTCTTTCCTCTATTGAGAGAATAACCCGAGTAAATGCCAAATTCTAAGGGCAATCATTCAATTTCGTGAATCGCCTCGGTCAGGTGGGGTGTTAGCACCGCAATGTCATCAGCGTAGGCTAGAACTTTTGTTTCAAATTGATTACAGAGAACTGGCTTAATAACGTTACTTTCCAAAAATGTAAGGATTAGGGGGTTGATGTAAAGGGCGAAGAGAAGGGGCGAACAAGGACACCCCTGTCTTGTACCTCTTGCAATATTAATATAGCCAGACTCTGAACCTAACATTAAGAGTTTTGCTTTGGGATGTTGATACATAGATTTTATGGATTTCAAAAAATTTAGGGCCGAAATTAAGACGTGCCATGGCAACCCACAAAAAGTTCCATGAGACACGATCAAAGGCTTTCTCAGCGTCGAGCAGGATCATTGACATCCGGCCCCCCATGACAGACATGGCGTCAAAAAGGGCAATAGCCCGACGGGTATGATCTGTAGTCCCTTTACCCGGAACGAAGCCATGCTGCCACGGAGAGACCAGATGCCCTATGATCCCGCTGAGTCTGAGAGCCATCACTTTTGCATATAGTTTGGAGTCCGAATTAATCAAAGATATTGGGCGATAGGATGTTAATTGCTCGAGTGATTTTCCCTTCTTAGGAAATACTATAATGCTAGCCTCATCCCAAGAACATGGGGGAATGCCATTGTATTGAACCCCCAAAAATAAATCCAATAACAGGGGATTTAATTGTTGGCTTAGAATTTTATAAATTTTAATCGGCAGTTTGTCTCGGCCCGCTGCTTTGCCTGATGTTGACAGCGATAAAGCAGACTCTACTTCAGCCAGCGTGATCTCAGCTTCAAGCTCTTCTCTTGCAATATCGTCTAATAGACTAGCGGCTGTCGGATTGTTGAGAAAGCTCGCCAGAAAATTATCAATATCTTCTTTAGAAGTGATAACTTCTTCAGAATATAGTTTTTGATAATATCGTTGAAATTGAAGGATAATATCAGCAGCTTGCACGTAAGTCTGCCCGCCGTCTACAATTGTTGAGATGTTATTTGATACGTTTTTTTGACGGGTTCGAAGTGCAAGCTGTTTACTCACTTTTTCACCGCTTTCAAATGCTTTCCTTCTATAAGCTCTATAAGTTTGACCGGCTTTCTGGCTGAGATTGGTATTGAGCTCAGCTTTTAAAACCGCTACCCGAAGCCATTGATTGCTAGCATCTCTGCCCTGCACAATTAAGGAAGTGTGCTCTAGCTCAGCTTTGGCCAACTCTGATAATTTTGCTTCATGATCATTTCTTATTTTGGTTCTGGCAGCATATTGAAAGCTAGATATCTCTCCTCTTAAAGCAGATTTATACGTGTCCCATACTATATTTATAGACGCACTAAACCAATTTATATTAAAAAAATCTTCAGTCCAAGTTTTAATGTAGGCAATAAATTCATTATTGTACAGGAGTTTCTTATCAAACGACCAGGACCACTGTTGAGTGAATTGTGGGTTGACTGTAATCCCAAGAATCAATGCATTGTGATCTGATATTATTCTTGGGAGTTTGTTAATAGTTGCTTGTGGTGCAAGATCTCCAGTAACAAATATGTAGTCAATTCGAACTTGTTTTTGATGGGGATGCGAAAAATAAGTAAATCCTAAGTCGTGAGTGTTGTTTTGTAGCCAAACATCAATTAATCCATAATTAGCTATAAGCCGCCTAACAGCTTTATACACTCTGGGTTTGCAACCATTATATTTTAATTTGGAGGTGGTATTGGACAGTAATGGTATTAGTGAAATATTAAAATCGCCGCACAAAACTAATGGGACCTGCCAGGTGGCCAGTTCGGCCTCTAATGTCTCAAAAATGGTAGGGTCATCTTGGTTTGACCCATATATAGTACAGATAGTTACTCCACAAGCACGTTTAACAATAGCCCACCTACCATGAGAGTCTGAAAGATAACGTAGCCCTAACACAAGATTTGTTTTGGCTAACACTGCCACACCCCTTATATTCGAGGATTGTGTGGAGGCTACCAGTAGATTATACCCTTTCAAATTTAACCATGATTTCTTAATCCATGGTACATGGGTTTCTTGAAGACAAAGTATATCTACAGGATTTAGTTTCAACAGCTCAGCCAAACGTCTTCGTTTATCCCCTGTTAAAAGCCCTCCAACATTCCAAGTTTGAACGCTTAATCTACCCATTGTTTATAGGGAAAAAGTAGTAAGATCATTTTAAGCAGACAAAGCTTTGATTTAAGACACATATCTAGCTCGAATTCTGTTCCATTTAGCTTCCCCTTGAATAAGTTTTTAGCTGATAATCCTGGTTCTTTTTTTTCATTTTGTGTTTTCACCCCCCTTAATAACCCCCCCGTGCCCATCCCTAGCACCCTCCCCACCCTTCCCTTAGACCCCCCATTAGAACCCCCCCCCCCCCCCCGCTTAGTAGGCAATCAGACTCAAACAGAGTCTGGGTGATGCACTCACAGCACAACATCTAAGCTACCGCCTTTTTAGAATGCTTAAATAATGATAAATAAGTAAGAAGGAAAGCCAAAAGTTGAAAATTAGAATTAGAAGGAACCCGTAGTAGTACCCAAACTTAAAACAAGAATTCAAACATTGACTGAAGTACGTTAAATCATTAAGTTGAGTTATAACAATGGTTCCGTTCGTACCCTGATTTAACCTGATTCAAACATAGTTAGAGATAGACAAATACCAACAATGTTCTCAATTCTAAAAGATTTCATCTAAGTAAGCCTTCGCTTTGATTTCAGACTGGAAAAATTTTGTGAGGCCACCATGTACAATTTTTAGCTTTGCAGGGTTATTCAAGTAGGCTTGTGCGCCTTTTTCTTGGAATGGCTTAATCAAAGAACGAAGCCGCCAACGCCTCTCCACAGTAACGTGGCAAAAGTCTGGTCTTGAAAAATAGCATCCCTTGCAGCAGAATATATGCTCTAACAGAGGCCGAGACCACCTATTTACAACAATATCTGGATAAAATGCTAAAGACAGGGTTTATTCGACCTTCATCCTCCCCTGCTTCTTTGCCTTTTTTTCATCCTGAAAAGCGACGGAGGATTAAGAACCTGCATTGACTATCGAGCCATTAATAGGGTGACCAGGAAGAACAGGTACCCAGCCTTGATTCCAGTCTTATTAGACCAATTGAAAGGAGCTACCATTTTTAGGAAGCTAGACCTTCAAGGAGCATATCATCTGGTGCGAGTAAGAAAAGGGGATGAATGGAAAACAGCATTCCGCACGAAACTCGGTCTCTTCGAATATCTGGTGATGCCTTTCGGCCTATGCAATGCCCTAGCCGCCTTCCAGTATTTTATGGATGATGTCTTGCACGGGCTGTTGGACGTATCCTGCATAGTCTATATAGACTATATTTTGATATATTCAAAAACTAAGGAAGAACATCATAACCATGTAACTGCTGTGCTGGAAAGCTTGCAATACCATGCCCTTTATGCCAAGCTGGATAAATGTTTGTTTCATACCTCAGAGGTGGAATTCCTGGGGTATGTCATTGATCCCAACGTTTGTGCATGGACCGCAAGAAAGTACAAGCTGTTGTGGAATGGGAGTCTCCTTCTTGTGTGAAGGCTCTACAGAGCTTCTTAGGCTTCGAGAATTTCTACAGGAGATTCATCCAAGGAATCTCCAATGTCATTCAGCCTTTGACATATCTGTTAAGAAAAGGTGCTGCCTTCCTATGGACTGCAGCGGCAGAACAAACATTTCGAAGGTTGAAATCACTCTTCATAAGTGCTCCCATATTGCGTCATCCGAATTCACGGCAACCGTTCGTGATGGAAATGGATGCATCATACTATGCCGTGGGAGGCATTTTGTCTCAAAGACATCCCGTCACAGGGCAACTCCACCCTGTGGCCTTCTTTTCTAAAAAACTGTCTGTCAGCGAAACCAACTATAGTATTACTGACAAGGAGCTATTAGCTATAAAGAAAGGCTGTGAAGAATGGAGACACCATCTGATGGGGGCCTGTCACACAGTGGTGATCTACACGGACCACAGAAACCTGCTTTTCCTGAAAAGTGCCAGAGCTCTGACCCTGCGACAACTCCTTTGGTCTTTATTTTTCTCTGACTATGATTTCTTGATAAAATTTCATCCAGGGCTCCAAAATGGCAAGGCCGACGCCTTATCCTGCAATCTTCCCATCTCAGGGAAGGAAGCTACTACTACATCGGAACCTCCTTCTATATTACTCGAGACGTCCTTTCAAACGGAAGAATTGGCAGTAATCTCGAGTTCTGATTTCCTGGATGCTGTAAAAAAGCAATTCGGAAAACAAGATACGAATGCATGGCTCGCTTCAGATCCCGTTCATCACTCATGCAAGAACAGTTTGTTGTTTCACGATAAACAACTTTATGTGCCGAAAGGTCCTCTGCAACTGCAGGTTCTCGAGTGGACTCATGATTCTGATTTGGGTGGGCATTTGGGAAAACAGAAAACCTTGCAGACAGTATCAAGATACTTCTGGTGGGACTCCTTAAGGAAGGACATCGAACAATATGTCTCAGAATGTTCTGTTTGTACCCAAGCTAAGGTTTCTCATCAAAGACCTTGTGGGTTATCCAGGCCTATACCCACACCTCCGGCCCCGTGGCGTACTGTCTCTATGGACTTTATAGTCGAAATGCCTCCCAGCCTTGGTAATACTGAAATTCTAGTAGTGGTGGACCATTTGACTAAAATGGGTCACTTCATTGTCCTGCATAAACTACCCACTTCAGGAGAATTAGCTAGAGAAGTGTTGCAACACATAGTGAGACTACACGGAATCCCTTCCATTTTCATTACAGATAGGGGGTCTCGATTTACGTCTAGATTCTGGAAGGCATTGTGTGCCATCCTGAAAATAGACGCTAGGCTCTCAACCAGCTACCACCCTCAGACTGATGGTAAAACCGAGAGGTTAAACCAAACATTGGAGCAGTATTTGAGATGCTTTACATTACAACACAGTGAGGAGTGGAGTACATTACTATGGACTGCAGAGTTCGCATACAATAACGCCGAGCACTCGTATTAGGATGTTCCCCTTTTTTCTGTCTCAATGGCTATCACCCCAACATGTTGCCATTAGAGCTGCCTGGAACATCAGCAAATCCTACTATACTTGCACATCATGCACACTTGAAACAAGTCCTAGTTCAAGCCAAGGCACATCTAGAAACAGCTAGAGCTAGGGACAAAGCTAATGCAGATAAAAAGAGGGCTCCAGAACCTCGTTATAAGGTGGGAGACAAAGTTTGGTTAAGTACTAAACATTTGAGAATAAAGGGAAACACACGTCTTCAGCCTATATTTGTAGGTCCCTATCCGATTGTTCAGATTATCAACCCAGTAGCTATGAAGTTGCAGGTCCCCTCTTTATGGCGCATACATCCGGTATTCCATGTGTCTCTTCTGAAACCTTGCCTCCCTGGGTCTAGAGTGCCTGTGAGGCCGACGCCTTTGGATGTAGACGGAGATGATGAACACGAGGTTGAGGCTATACTGGATTCTAGGAGAGTGAGGGGTGGAGTGCAGTATCTAGTAGAGTGGAAAGGATATGGCCCTGAGGAGCGCACATGGGAACCCAAAATCAATTTGCATTGTCCGAGTCTCCTCAGACGCTTTCACACCTTGTTCCCTCGTAAGCCTGGTGGTCCGCCGAGACGTCGGACGTTGAGAGGGGGTTCTGTCATGGTGAAGCCATAGGGAAGATAGAACACTGCTAGACTACATCTCCCAGAATGCCTGTAGTGTGTCCTACTTCTCTTTTCTTGTCATGTTTCTTTCTATGTAAACCAGCTCCTCCCCCTTCTCAGTGCTAGTCACCTGAGTACTTCCTGGACATTCGTGAGACGAGTATTCTTCGTTTGTTCTGCCCAGGTATCGCTGTGGTTATCTGAAACGAGACTGTATTTTTGACCGCATTAGTGCTGAAGCCTCAGCGTGGTTGGTTTCTCATGTGAAATTACCTTCAATCATTGTTGTAAGCGCCGGAGCGCAAACGCGGCAGCCGCCGCTATTTGGGGTTTTCTCATTTCCTCTTCAGACTCAGTGGTGGAATATCGAGAGGATTGCCTTTTCCCGATTATACCAAGGCTAGTCCTGAATCTGCTTGTATTCGGCAGTTTGGCAGAAAGTCTGGTTGTTTTCCACTGAGTTATTTTTCAATCACGGCTTTCTGAAGCAAGAAGCAGTGTTGATCTTTCATTTTAATGCACAAGGATCGTATGTTCTCCCGACTCCTGCTTCAACATTCAGCTGGGCAGCTAAGTACATTTGCATTCCATTCTCTTTTTGCTTCTACAAGAAAGAGGATTTAATTAAACTTTAGAATTTCCTCAGACATTTGTAAAACTCTACAGATATCATTTATTTCTTTTCTTTATTTTCCCTTTTTGGGCTGTTTTTTCTTGGAGCGAATGGAGCAGTACATCATTGTAAGTGCATAGGTAAAGATTCTATGTGTCTTTAGTTTATCCAGTGCAAGGGCAGGGCGGGGTTACACTCACTATTTGTTTATTTGTGTTATATGCAGGAACCCAGGGGCACGTAGAGAAGTGAGGACTACAAACTTCCAATACAGCCGTTCTTTGATTTACTGCAACAACTTTACTGTTTCCTTTGTCCCTTTTTACCCTTCCCCCGGCTATGGTATGATCTGTGGAGTCATTACCAGAGACTCGCAGGTGTTGCCAGAGTAGGGGGATTGGTATCCTAGCATTGCTCCTGTTGTATCCGGCTATTAAGGTTAGTGAAACCTTCACGCTATGACAGCAATACAGTATGTTGTGGAGAGGTATCAAGCTGTATTCCCAGGTTCAGGATCTCAACTGGTGCCCATTAGATGGAATATGCCTCACACAGGTCCTCCAGAGTGGGAGCTTTAAGTGAGAGGCTGAGGGCCTGGGATTCCCGGATGTTTATTGTAAAGACTGCGGCTTGAGAGAACCTCTTGAGTTCAGTCAGAAAGGCTGGCAGGGAGATCTGGAGGGTCTTTTTGATACCGGGTCTCCAGTGATGCAATCACGTCAGTCTACAGACAGGGTATGCTTGTCCCTGTCGAAGCTCACCACTGCAGTGTGTGGATTGTTGCGCACTCTTTGAGCCATAGGCTCCATGTACAGGGCGAACAAAAGGGGGGAGAGAGTCCCCCTCTGAATCAGAAAGGGAGAGGATGTATAGCCATTCGCTCTAACAGAAGCTGTCATTTTGGTGTAGCTACTCGAAACCCATTTTATATATCTGTCAGGGAGTCCAAAATGAACCAGGGGTTCTTTTAAATAGGGCCAGTGGACTCTGTCCAACGCTTTCTCAGCGTCTACAGAAAGCAGAATACGTTCGGTATTGAACCTCTGCGCTTTATCTATAATGTGCAGTAGCCTCTTCGTGTTGTTCGCACATTGGCAGCTTGGGATAAATCCTGCCTGGTTGGGGTCAATCAGACCAGGTAGAAGAGGGGACAGTCGGGGTGCCAGAATTCCGGTGAATAATTTGAGGTCCCCGTTAAGTAAAGAGATCAGCCTGTAGGAGGCACAGAGCCTCTTGTCCTTCCCGGGCTTGGGAATCACCACCACCGAGGCCACTAGCATAGATTGGGGAATCTGTGAGGAGTTCCCAATGGCGTTGAACACTCTAGTGAGGACTGGCAATAGGACCTGGCAGAACGTCCTATAGAAAAGAGCTGTGAACCCGCCCGTCCCTGGGTATTTTAATAGTTTCTGTTTAGAAATGGCTGTGATGACTTCCTCAATCTGAATGGGAGATCCTAGGGTTTCCGCTTGGTTGGGCGTCAGCCTGGTCGTGTCCACCCCTTGCAGGTACCTGGTTGGCGCCTCATCTGGGAGTTTCTGCTCCTCATAGAGCTCTGGTTACTATTGGCGGAAAGCATCCGTAATCTGCTGGTCTAACTCACTAAGCTCCCCCGTCGGTGAGTACACTGAGGCAATTCCGCCTGTCTGTCTGTGCATGCTCAAACTATTTCTGGTTTTAACAATCCAAGAGGGGGATATGTAAATAAAAAGTACATTTTCAGATGGTCAAAGTGCATTCCTTGAAGCGAAGTGGATTGGCAGCAAATGTGAGCTGCTCGGTGCTCCAAAAATGTTTTGAAAACAGAAAGAAGTAATAAAACAATTCTGAAGTACGGTGAAGGCTGGGAGAACAATGAAGGAGCTGGTGGTGGAGTGATGAGACGAAGAAACAGGGATACGTTGGAGGTATGAGGGGGAAACAGAGTACTTGGCGAGAGAGCAACACAAGGACAAGAGGAAAGCTCACAAGGGTGAGGGCAATGCGAGGATTGGGAAGGGGCACCAGGGTCAAGGTGGCCTTTAGAACAATCAGGATCAGGTAAGTGTGCCTACAAGGGAATTTGTTTACAAAATATCTTATTGATTCAAAGAATTGTATCTGAGAAGCCCTAGCTAGTGACTTCAACAAACAAAATTGTCAGAATAAATCATTTTCATTCAAAATGAATATATCAGCAAAGAAAAACAGCACGGGTGTATACTTTTTAAAGAAAAATATAAATGTATGTAGAAAAATTAATTTGGTTGGTAGGTTCAGTTGCTGTGTTGTATTGAGTTGGGTTGTGTTGGCATTCTGAGAGCCAGAACTTTGCTCTTCATTATTTTCCCCTTAAGGCCAGGCACCCCCTCAACTGAACTGAATGTACTCTTTTTTTTATAACACAGTCTTGATGAAATGCCACCAAGAAATTAGCTCGAAAACACTGCATTTTGAAAACCCCTTTTGTGGGAAGTTCCACTGGTTGTTATCCACCCCAAGATCCCTTGTAGGACTGGAGCTGGCAGTAGTGTCAGCAGCCAATTATGTGTTCATCAATGCCCACAATAAATATTCCCTTAGTCTGGCCTCAGAGATAAATGGGTTTCAGAAGAGACCCCCCTCTGCTGTGTGTCTGAATCTTCACTTCTCTTCTCACAAGTTCACAGTGGACCCTGCAGCACTACCTCCGGGTAAGCCATCAATGTCATGTTATATTTTATCCCTGGTTGTAAGGAAATGCCTCTTTTTGTTTGGTCACACCCAAAGTTTTGGTCTGAAGCGGCTGGTTTTTTAACTCTGAGAGTGCACTGAGGCCTGACAACCAGACCTCAGGGCCAATGCTCTGACCTTAAACTAAACTGTGTCTGTTTTGATTTGCTTATACGCAATTGACATAAGCAAACTTACCTGTAAGTCCCTGGTATATGGTTCCCAGGGTACCCAAGGCTGGTAAGCTAGAGGGTCACCCCACGGACTGTAGCACTGGTTATGCCACCCTGGGTGTGACAAAGGAAAAGTGTGTCTAACAGGCTGCCATTGCAGCCAGGAAGAGCAGTTTTAACTGCTGACTCAGTGTTGCCATTTAAAACCATGGCAAAGCCCAACCCTCTGTCTTAATGTGTAAGTCACCCCTACAGCAGGCCTATTGAGCCCTAAGGCAGGGTGCATCACATGTAAAGGCAGAACATGTATTTTTACGTGCTCTGGCAGTAAAAACCTGAAGTTGCAGTTTCTACTGTGAAAGGGGTTGTTAGGCCCATTGGTGAATGCCAGGTTACACATTCACCCCTCAGCTGTGCTACCTTCTGAATGGAGCGACCAAAGTTGATACACCAAGGTATCAAACAACTCAGTACATTAAGCCAGACTTGATGACCAAGTCAATATGAATGCATCTTGCAGCTATGTGCAACTTTTTTAAGTAGCCTCTGTTGAACAAAATCTCCTGTGCCCATTTATGGTTGCACATGGGGCATGCCCTTAACAGAGCGTTCTGCCCTCCTGGGGAGAGGTGCAAAAGACTCCCAGGAAAGGATGCAATAGAAGCATGCATGTGTGATTGGTCTTATTTCTCCATGACAGGAAGCCACACAGATGTTGGCCCAAAAGTTGAGCTTTAAAAGGGAAATTGTTTAGACAGGGAAGGTAGGCACTTGGACTGAGCAAGGAACAGCCATTGCAATTTGGTTTTTCAGGGTCATGTAGCCCCTCCACCCCATCCCCCCTTGGTAACTACACCTCTGGGTAGGAATTGGGAGCTGTGCATGCCGAGATAGGGGCTCTGCCCTGTTGAAAGTGGGCAGAATGGAGCATTCTGGGATAGTAGATGTCACACTTCACGGGACGTAGCCATCAGGAGGAAGATAAACTGGTAGCCCATTGGCTAGAGAAAGCGACCTCCCTGAGGGCATTTTGTGCAGAAAAAGGGCACCTCGGTACCCAGACCTCAGATCTTTTTAGACTGGAGAAGAGGACTGATGAAAAACTGCCCTTCTCCACCAAGAACCCGGCAGATAGGCGGCACTGAAGTTGGACTGCACCTGCTGCACCATGGGATAGCGAAGAGAAGGACTGTGCCTGCTGTTTCCTGCTCATGGAGAAGTTGTTTCCAAACCCCAGCCCGAAGAAGAGACTCCAAGATTAGTTGGCTGACCTCCTGTCCACAACACAGGGCCACAAAAGCTAAGAAAGCCTCCCTGGCAAGTTAATAGCTGAAGTCTCTAGATCATCACTTCTTGCTCAGTGCAGACAAAAGGACCAAGACCCGATGCTCCAAAGATACACCAAGTCTGCTTAACTGGGTGAGTCATCGGACTGCAGCTAGGTCACCCAGAAGGCAAGTTACCACCAAAATAAGGAAACTGCTGAAACTGCTGTACCAGACGACTGGTAGCTCAGTGGCGACTGAACTACCAAGCTCAAGAGGACTTCGAGGGACGTTGACACCTGTTGCCAGGATCACCCCACCAAGTCCGTCGACCGAGGAGTAACCCCAAAAAGACCCCTGTCGATTGCATTGCATCTTCAGCATCCTTGAGCATCTTTAGCAGTCTGAATCCCTTGCATCAGGACCACTCAAAAAGAAGTAAAAGGCAAGGGACCACTGATACTAGAACTGGACTGGAGACTGCTTTTCTTGAGGAGGTAACTTTTTCTATGACAGGCGGGAAACATCATTTACAACGATGTCTTTTCCACGCTTGACGTTTTAAACGATCCACTTACCCTGCAAACGTCTCTTCAACGAGGGAGCCTTCAACGACCGTCTTGACCACGAAAAAACGTTCAGCGTGGGTTGGGGGGAGACGTGGTATTCCGTCCAGTCGTGCTGGGGGGGCTGGGGGGCTGGGGGGGTCTCCCCCCCAAAAAATAACAAGCGAGCGAGCGAGTTAGATTTAAAAAAAAACGCTCTGTGGTATTGATGAAGAAAAAGGAATGACCCTCCCCCAAAGACGTGCAGTGTACGTAAAAAAAAAACAGTCCTTTTTTTATTTTAGAAGACGTGTTTTGACGCTTGTTTCCATGGTAGATGGAAGTAAGGGGCTGCAGGAGAAAGACGTGCAGGTAAGACGTTTCTACCGTGGTACAATCCTTCGTTGTCAATTCCAGCGTGGTAAAGCCACTTGCGATGTAAAATTCGCGTGGTAATGCCATGCGTGGAACTTGTTTTAGTTGAAAAATCATATATTCTGACAGGCTACCTGTTGGAGTTGGTTGTCCAAAGCAACTCTAAGTAACTGCATTTATACCTACCCAAGTTTTTCTGTGGTAAATTTGTTGAAGTTGCCAATGCTTGTGTGCGGTTAAGTAAAAAGTTGTGATTTACTATACCTTGTAAAATATGTATCTCCAGAGCCCACTTTTTCGTTTGGGTGTCTGAAATGCATAAACATCTACTCTATTTTTATAAATTGGTGTCTGATTTCTAATGTCTCGTCTCTTTATTCTTTGCTTTTTTTGGGGCTGTTTATTTGCTTTACACTCGTTCCTTTGAGTGAGTCAGCGCCTCAGTTACCTGGGTTTGATCTAAGGTTTGGCAAATGAAATCTAACTTGTCCTAGAGGGGTTGGTCGTGTTTTACACGGCGAGGCCCACACAACCACACCATATAATACACCCCGTTACCTCACACAGGGCAAAGGTGTTTAATGGTCAGGCTTCCGGTAAACCAACCTGCTTGCAATTTCCCTTGTTAACATTGACCCTTTCCCTAGTCCTTTCTCTGTAGCAGCACCAAATCGTATGTACTCATATCTTGGATGAGCAATCCAGTGCACCTGGAGATGGATTCACTGGTGCTAGACCTCCCTGCTTCTGAGGGTATCACTTACCAACAGCTTCAGTTTTTTCTGGTGGGGCGCAGCAGAAGAGAGCCTCAGCACCACACAGGACTCAGCCCTCCTTGTATGTTGCTTCTCGACTGTTGCTGGTGCAGGCCCCCAGACACAGCTTTCCCGGTGCACAGTCACTCAGCACTCCAGTCCAAGCACCTCTTGGTGCTCAAAGGCGCTCGGCCTCAGCTGGAGCTCTGGGACACTTTGTTACTTCCTTGTCAGTCACCAATCACCCCGGATATCACCTGTGTGTGTTTGTATGCAGCAGGGCAGTGCAGGTGTCTGGTGGCAGATGCCTTCCATCTCTGTGCTTGTGGTAGGAGTTTTAAATACTGAAGGACGTTCCCTTCACCTCATCCCAGCATCTCATCAGCTGCCCTGGTTTATTCCCCTGCCTCCAGAAAAACAGTTGCAGGAGGGTGCAGAAAAAAGCTTCATTAGGCCAGACTACAGCAGAGCAGCCTAACCACAACCCCCTAACTTAACATTAAGGTACTGACATGAGTAGGATCCATGTTCATTTGGATGGAGGATTTTGAGCTACCTGAATTAGTGAACCATTCTAATTGAGTTTTTTTCAGGCTTGCATCAGGCGGCTGAGAAACAAAGGCAGATGGAAAATAAATCACAACCAACTTGATGTATATTGTACAATTGTCTCTGCCGTAGCTGCTAAGGATACCTGAAATTTCCCATTTAGGGTAATATTAGCTGTAAAACTACATGGTATTTTCTTTGCTGTGCATTGCCATATAAGCAGTTTGCTTGGAGTCTGATCACAGCAAGTGATGGTGAGGGGACATTCTGGGTTTTATTATGTTGCTAATTTTAACAGCTTCAGGGGTAAATTCGTTTTGCCTCTGGGTGTTTTAGTTGCTAAACTGCCTAATTTGTTGTCTTGGCACCTGGATTTGAATCCTGGATTCTACACTTCACTTAGATTTGTGCGCTTTGGTGGAAATCACTTAGTTGGTTTCATTTACCATTATACACTCTAAACAGTGCTGAAGGGACAAACTTTTGGTGGCTGTCCCACATCTGCCAAAACTTTAAACCTGTTAATCTCATTGTGTCGAAAAAAATGGAAATATAGGAAATGTAGTTGTAAGTAGAGTGTAATAGATTTGTGTAGTTTAAAGCTACCCAAGGCTCCCCGCTTGATGTGTACAATCTTGTATTGTGCTCAAACACATCACATATTGTACAGCGCACTGTCGCTCCTCCCATAGGTTTGTGCTAGGTAAACATGAACACGTATGTATTGTCCCTTAACTCAGCACTGCCTTACTAAAGGATCGATTGCTCACGATACAAAGCCAAACCAAATACTAAGGGGGACATTTATCAAAATGTCATGCAACGCAGTGCACCTTGCTGCGCTGGGTTGCATGACGGGGACAGAGCATGAATTCACCATATCCATATTTAACATGATATGGTGCATGCCCATCCTCTCCTTGCACTGGCACACTATGTGCTGCCTAGCTCCAATGCAGACAGGATTGTTTTTGTGCAAAAGTAGTGACTTGTGCTGCCTTGATTTACTCCAGATTACCAAGCACCTCATGGCCACACAAGGTGACCTTGCGTGGCTTGGTAAATCTCATCTAAGTTTGTGTCACCCTTGCGTTACCTTGAGCAAAGGCGCAGTAAAACTTTGATTAATATGACCCTAAGCCATTACGACGAAGAATTTGTGCTAGAACATCCCTTATAACAAAAGTGACAATCCACTGTGGGGACAAAAGCAGAACTATGTTTATTCCCCCACCACTTCCCCTTACAAGGGGAGTGAAAACTCTGCCCCTCAGATGCAGCTTCTCCTATGGCTAGGCCCACATGCTGCCTAAATAACTGACACAGACCCTAAAAGTTGGGAGTGGAACTGGCAACGAGCCTGTGCATCTGCCAGTTGACACCTGGGATGGATGAGTGTAGGGGGGGTGTTAGGGCAGCCTCACAGAAGGGGCTGCGTCACTGCATGTCGAGCAAGACACTACAGGCCTCGCTGTCATACCACATCACATGCAGTGCCTGCTGAAGTTGGCCTATTGCCATTCTATATAAGACAATTGGGCAGCAATAATCTGTGCTGGGTTAGGAAGATGCTGCTGCAGCTTCTTGAGTTCAGAGCAACAGAACTGGCCCCAACATTGACGGTAAAAACCAGCCCACATCAAGCATCGGGCACCGGCCGATTGCCTCCTTCCCAATTCTACCCTTAACGGACACCAGGGGCCAAATTACTGAAGTGCCCCGAGGCCACAACAGGTGTTTGCATCCATTTTGTGTGCCCCCAGGGCACTTTGGCACTACAGAGGGGGCCGTAGATGCTTGTGCGTCTTCTTCTGTAATACCAATAGCGCTTGTGCACACAAAGCGCCAGCGATATCATCAGAGGGCGTTCCCTCATTTGCATGCGGGCATGGCCACATGCAAATGAGGGAATCCCTTTACCTCTGTGCCCACGCCGTATTACGGATGCAGGCGCAGAAGCAAAGAAGGTGTCTGGAGGAGGTGTCTGGAGGCACAGTGACAGTGCACCACCGAAAAGGTGGTGCACACTCAGTGCGCCCCCTGATGACAGCCGTCTGGAGGGGGGAAAGTGGGTCTCATAGACCTATTCAACACGCAAAAGGGGAGAGGGCCAAAATAGTTTATACTCCAATACCCCGAACCCCCTGAATAAACTGTAATCACATACAAAATGGGTATATAGAGCCCACCAACATTATAAGGGGAAGTTCCCAAATTAGAAAAAACTGCCCTCACTCACATACCGAAGTATGTGACATGCTTCATCATAGGGCCTGCTACAGACGCCCTGGTGTAGCCATATCCAGGGCGGAGCATAAGGGAGGGGGAAAAATAATAAATTCCACGTTACAAGACGTACAACATGATAAGTAAATACGTACAACGGATAACATACATGTTCAAAGGAACACCTCGTCTATCTGATGTGAGTACGACGAAAATTAGTGCAGTAAGGACGTGTGTTAAAACTGATTAGGGGTGCCAAAAGAAAGAAATACTTTATTAGAACCAATTATGGTACCCTTATCAGGATTAAAAATAAGAAAGGATGGGAAAAATGTCTTAATGAGAAAATGAGGTTCCTCAAGACTTCCCTCCTACCACTGCTCGAGTCAACATGTTTCGACCGCTTTCTTTGTACCCCGAAAGGTCACTCCGGTCTTCTTCAGGACTGTCGCAGTCAAATCCACCAGTTACCCATGTCGTAATTCGATCATTGGGTTTCCCAAATAGATGTAGGTCTCAAGGATCCGTACTCTTCTGGGTGTGTCTATAATTCAGTGGAGGAAATGTCCCCAAATATTAAGAGAGAGCATTCACTGGAAAGGAGTCAAACAAAATAGGAAGAAGAGAGTGAATGCTGGTCCCTCCCAACACAAGGTTTAGTCTAAAAGAAAACTCAATTCCATCCTGAGATTAGTAGTATGCTCAGGTCTATCTCCACATTAGTGAGAGTTTCAACTGGATTCCACACACACACTCATTAGTATGTTATTTAAATGGGGATGGTCCTATTAAACCATCCACAAAATATACTTCAATTATTAATTATGAGGTATAGTTAATAGTAAGAACTAGGATCTAATAGCACATTCACAAGTCAATGTCCCAACCCGGGATTCCATACATCCTCTGACAACCTATCTATGAGCTCCCATTATTTAAGGCAGATAGTGAAACATTATAAAAATTGAATTTCCAATGAAGTTAGTACATTTAATCAAGTAGACTCACAGAGTTTATGAAATTCACAAACTCGAACTGGTGGCCGCCCGGGAGGTTCTGTCCATGAACACAAACTACACGGGATAAAGTATAGAGTAAACAAGGTGACTAACGATATCCATATGATCTCAAAAGTCGGCGTTCAATACTCTTGGTATGGCGCCAGGATGATTCGCACCTCACCCCGATTGTCTTACCGTTCAGTCCGGCTAGACCCGCCTACATCTGTTTGGACGGAATGCCACCTCGTAGATGAAAGACGCGGTGTCCATTCCTCTATTTACCGATCGGTTCCGTCTCTGGTGTCTGACGTCACCACCGTAGTGACGTTGCCACGTCAACGTGGTAGTATGAATGGACCTTCGGGAGTTGTAGTTTCAATTGGCCCGTAATGTCTCCCGCTACTCTACATTATAACCCATGATTGCTGAACCCAATTTGGGATGTCCCAGATGGAAACGATATGATTGTGGTGGGAAAAATATCTCACTCAACCGTTTCCCCCGGTGATGGAGTGTTTTGCATGTGGTGTGTTATCGGCATAAGCAAATGTTAAGCGCAGTGCCCCCACTGGAGTTGGTAAACAATCCTGATGCTGAATTGTCTTAGCCCATCGTCAGTATACAGCATAGCGATTGGATAACTCTCGGGCATTGCCTCCTTAGAAGTATAGACTGTACAATCACACTTGAAAAAAAGATATTAATCCTAACAAGTGTTATATCATATTAGATGTTCTTATGTAGATAACAGAAATAACACTCGTGCCTTTTAAAAAAAGGGAGTATGGTATATATCCCTCGTAACAATATTACTTCACCTTGGCAGCATAATTGTTCCCAATATTGCGGGGATGAGATAATTCTAGATTGCCCCATATTATATGCTTTATTTTATTTCGTTGTGTTTTTATTTTTAATATTTATTTTTATTGTTGTTTTCTGAGTGGACTTATTGTAATAGAGTAGGCTTGCTCATACGGGTAATTTTGGAATAACAGAGTACCTAAATGTATGCCTTGCTATCCCCCTCATGGTAGAAAATACCTTAGTCCACGTCCATCCGTCAGGATGGTATCTCTCTTAGACTACTTCAGTTGTGTGTTGTCTAATGTCCCCCGAGTGTTAATTTCTCACTGAAATACAAACAGGAGTAGGTAAGTGAGTTTGGGATAGGAGATGACCATGACGACATTAAGGGGATCAATTCTTCACAGTTGTCTCCCAAGTGTTTGCCACGGGATCTCATCATTTAAACCTACTACGTGGCTTTTCAAGCGATAGACCCATCGTTGTTCTCTTTGTAGTAAGACCCTTTGATCCTCTCATAGACCTTCCAGCCATCCCATTGCTGGCGGGTTCAGTCATTCACTGCACCTGCCAGCAAGGGGATGTCTAATCCCCTTTAAAATGCAGGCAGTATGCAGCCTGCACTGTGAAACAAAGAGCTGCTTCAAAGCAACTGCCCTGTTATTCACATGAATGTGCTGCCTCCAGGGCAGTGCAATGTCGCGCCTGCCCGGGGTCAGTGCATTCATCCTGATACTGTGCATTTTCCTTAATAGTGACTGGCGCACCCTTTAAAAGGTGCGTCCGGCGCAATCAAGAAAAAGGCACCGTATGTATAATACAGCCCCTGGGTGCTTAATAAGCAATTCCTTTAAATTTCATATTTATTGAGTACCATGTCAATGCTTGAAGCATTTGAAAAGAAATAACTGCAATTTAGCACCATGTGACTTACATGTGGATTGTTGAAAAAAATCAATTGTGTTAGTCTAATTAAGTCGGCCTCTAGAGAGCAAGGACACCCTGTTCCGTTTTATGAAAGTGCCCCTGGGTGCAACGGGCATTTACGTCTGCTTTGCGCGCCCCTGGGGAACTTTGGTATTACAGAAAGGGCTGCAGACACTTGTGTGGCCCTTTCTATAATACAGAGAGAGAGCTGGAGCACATATAGCGCCAGCGCTATCACCAGAGGGTGTTCCCTCATTTGCATGGGGGGTAGCCCCATGCAAATGAGGGAATCCCTTTGCCTCTGCACTCACGCCATATTATGCAGACCCTCCAGGATTTCGCGATTTCGCGATTTGCAAAAAAATCGCGAAATCGGCAGTTTTGTAAAAAGGCCGCGATTTTTACAAAACTGCCCGCGAAATCTGGAAAATGCCATCATTTTTTTTTAACCTGGTCAAAACGGAAATGACTTCCAAGCATCTGTGGGCTCGTGGTCGGTAGCGGCTATGTTCCTTAGAAAAGAATGGAATACAGCATTAGAAATGGCATCCTCTTGTCTCCAGTGACTCTTTCTGTTCTACGTTCAGTGAAGCATACGTAATAGCTTGTAAGTAAACGAGACTGATAGCAATCAAGAACCTAGATACACCCAAAAGGGTTCAAGGCTGTATTGGGGAAAGAAGCTTAAGCCTAAGCGAAAACAAATTAGGTTTACTGTCATCTTCTTTATTCAAAGTGGCAAAGCGATATTCTGTTCTGGAATGGCAAAAATTAAGAATTTCTCTTGCCGATTCCGACAACCGCAAACTTAGCCGAGTGATGACATCAATGACCGAAAGCATTCACATCGTTTCGCTATGCATGGGCAGTGTTGCAAATGATGACAGCCATTTAATGTCTGATAGCAAGGTGTAGGTGAGATGCGGAAGGAATGAGGTAATTGGTTCTTACAGTTTATTCATATATATATGAAAGCACAGCTTCGGTAAAAATATGAAGTATCCCTAAATAACTACTCAAAGCCAAGCAACCATTTATGATTTTGCCTGTTTTCAGTTGAATTTATGAGTCTGATTGAACTCAAAGCCTAACACAAACATAATGCTTTTTTAGCTTTTAGTTCACATTACATGGTTGAGCGTTTTTATGCGACTATGTTTCTCTTAAACTGTACATATCTTATGATGTCCACAATATTAGTAGGTTTTGTTCGTGTGATAAAGTTTCATCACCAACCCTGTAGCATCGCTCTCCAAAAAGTAAACATGATATCCTTTGTGTAGTCACCGGCTCTGAAATGTCAGAAATATAGATTTAAAGCAGGTTTGTTAGATCACGGGTGACTTGCAGCTATCATGAAACCTTTAAAACATGTATGTACTTATTCATTACACCTATTATATAAATGCTTGTTTTGCTGCCTACTTTATGTTATAAAATATTATGCTGCTTTATGCTTGTGACATTTTGCTTTGTAATGCATATTATTTCACCCAGAGTCCTTTGTACACAAAACAGATGCATAAGAATATAATTTCTTTTCAGTCTACTTGTGTGGAAAAAACAAACCAAAACAATGTCAGAACGTGAATGTGAACAAAGCGAGAGGATAGCTTAGACAGCCAGTTGATAAAATACACAAAAAGCCCAGCAGAAACTTGTGACCACTAACAGTCGAGCATATATTATTGCAGATGGCCTAGCATTTTCAGCTGTGAATGTCGTTGCACCCAATGTAGCAAAGGCAAGCAGGCAGGCAACAACAACATGCAAGCAGGACAGAAGGGCAAAGAGTCAAGTGTCGTTAAGCTTTTCAATTGGCATTTTACATGAAAAGTGAATATCAGCCACTATAATTTATTTTAATTATTATTTAGATCATTAATGGAGCTATCAGGCATCATGATAGAGCGCTTTACATAAAGCCCAAAATTTAAGTCTACATTTCAATTAGAAGGTAAGTAAAAGGGAATTCAAAAGGGAAGTTTGAGAGACACAGAAATATTGGTATTGTAACATTTCAGTGCAAGACGACATCAGGCGGACAGTTCTCTGCAAAAGATACAAGTTTATGTGTTATCACAAGAGGTGGGCCTTTAAGAATTTATTGAAGTTGCAAAGCATGATTGTAAATTAGGGGTAGCCAGTGGTAGCAGGTATGACCCCTGCTTGCCCCTTGCAACTGCTGACACTGCCTTTGCGACCTATGGCTTCAGAGGTGGCAAAATCAGTGCCAGGAACACAGCGGAATTTCGTCCTTATGGGCGTTGGTTGGGGCTCCACTTTCCATGTCTTCTTTTCTTATTACACTAACTGTGAATAATACTCCCTGGACACTGAGGTAACTAAAAAATGATTTAAAATGTATCTTGTGTGCAAGATTGCAGGTGAGAGTGTGTTTATGCAAGTTACAGTGTTTGAATGTGCGAGTGTGTGCATGTGTAAGTGTGTGAGGGAAAATAAAGGTCAAAGGGTGTTGGATGTCACCCCGGCAGGGGTGCATACATGGGCGCTAGAATACCCCAGAGAGAAATACAGCTCCCTCCCACGAGGTTAGTACTAGATCTGTGTTTCCGTAGAGCTGCAGACACTTTAAACATGCCTATCGCTGTCACGGTTCGCGGCGTTGCCGCGGCCGGCCATCCCCGCATACACACACGGAAGCCGGGATACTCACTTCCGGCCGGCCTGGGAGCACAGAAGCACTTCCTGGGGAAACGCTTAAACAGCCTGTTTCCCGCCGGCTCGGTGCTTAGGATTCCTTGCTGGGGATCCCGCTGCTGAGACCTGCCTATTTCACAGACGAGCCGCGCTGGAGCGCTGCTCGGCTGTCCCGTCAACCACACGTAGGAGTGATTCCTTTCACTCGTCTTGTAACTAGGAGGCAACCCGCGCTGGAGCGCAACCCTGCCTCACGTCTGCGTCAATCAGAGGCGCTTGTTCATTCCTTCTCCTGGGGGTTCCAGGAACGTGCCTGTTTCTTTTGTTTCCTTAACCCTTATTGCGCAGGAGCACCTAGAGGGTGTTTAGAGAACCTAAGTTGCATTTTGGGGTTTGTACTTCGGTGTCCCACCACGCAGGAGCGCCAAAGGGATATCACAGGTGGAGTGACTGGTTACCATTTACTGCTACACCAGCAGGAGCACATTCTTTTTGTTATAGCTTGGGTGAACGCGCAGGAGCGCTTTCTTTTAGTTTTGGACTTGACTGTAACGCGCAGGAGCGCCTTACCGCCGCTATTCACATCCGGAGCTGCTCTCATCTGGGGATCTTCTTCCCGGAAGCATTGGTGAGTCCTCAAAGGGTGACAAGGTCTGTGTGTGTATGTGGGTGGTTCCTTTTCAGGTCTGACTCTGTTTCTGAACTATCTCTTTTGGTTTCCAGTTGACACCCGGACGCCCCCGCCAGCTCCACGCTATCCACTAACCCTACACCCTGGCTCCCATCCCTGCGTCCATCTCATCCCTGTTGGGTATCGCCTTCCACGAGGGTCAGGTGGGTACAGGGACGGGTGCTCTTGTCGTCTCTGCGGAATTGCGTCACAAGCAAAGGTAAGACTTGTGGGGCATCTGACAATCGCAAAGTGGAATACTCTGCTAAAAGAGTTTCCATTGATTTCAGGTTCAAAATGAATGATTATGAGTAAAATAAAATGCCGCAAAAATGCCGCTAAATTTCCAAATTTGTGCCGCTAAATTTCCATATTTGTGCCGCTAAATTTGCTAATCCATGCCGCAATATCCTGGGGGGTCTGATTATGGACCCTGGCACAGAGGCAAAGAAGCTTTCAGGAGGCGCACTGATAGTGCACCACCAAAAAGGTGGCATGCTGTCAGTGTGCCCTCTGATAGTAGCACTCTGAAAGGAGAAAGGTGGTCCTCTGGACCCCACAGAATTCCCCTTGCAGCTAAAAGTGCAGGTAGGTTGCTGCCTGCACAGTGAAACACAGAGCGGCTGCTTCAAAGCTGCTCCGAATTTCACTTGAATCAATGCGCTGCACCCAGGGCAGCAAGTCCTAGCCGCTACCCTGGGGGCAGCACATTAAATATACTATGGCGTACTTTCCTTTGTTTGCGCAAGGCGCACCTTTTGAAAGGTGTGCCCAGCCCAAAAAAAAATGAGTGCGCCCTAATCTGTAATATGCCCCCCCCCCCGCACCCCCCCCCCCCCGTGCATTGGAGGATCATCAAATGAAACAATTGCGCTTTAAATCAACAAGAAAGCTATGTGGAAATGAGCGGCTCGGAGCATCTGCAAGAAAACAGCACAGCCAATAAAACATTTGCCAAGCACAGCTTAAAACGGCAGAATAAAGCAAATAAAGCCTGAGGGGATGGGAAAGCCCAATAAAACGTAGAAAGGGACGGCGAGAGCTATTCCAGTCACGATTTCAAAACGGCGAGAAGGATTGTGAATGCGGACATAAGAGTTACGTCACTATAAATAGGGACAAGGGTAAAGTGGAGGATGGCATTTGGAGTTGGAGCACATAAGGCGAGCCTTTAAAGTGCTATTTCATAGCATGGTCTGTGGCGTAGTTTTAGACTGACTGGAGTCACATAAAGTGGTAGCGCAGCAGTAGTGGTATGTCACCACCCTTGGCAATAGTAGATGGTTGGTTTTCAGTGTAAATTAAATAGTATATTTTTCTTTTGGCCGGAAATGTAAAAGCACTTCGTAATGACATAATGCTGAACAACAGGAAACAAAAGAACCACAATAGCCTCAACAAACACAACATGTTAAAAATAATACAATAACACACAGTACAACACAACAATAAAAGAACACAATACCTTTACAGCATTACTGTAATTCAACAGAGATTCAATAAAACAGCACAAAAATAATGCACCACCAACACAAGATAACAAAACTTGCAATACAAAACAACATCCCATGATAGAAAAGCACAACACGCCCTAATATGAAAAGACAATACGAAACATGAAATGTAACACAAAGTTTACAAAACAAGAGAAACGCAAACAATCAACACAACAGAACACGATTCATGCATAACAAAATGCACAACCACAATACAAAAGAACAACAGACCAACAGATAATACAAAACTCAAGTGCAATTCAACACAACACGTACAACACAAAATACAACACAATCTAACAGTGCAACACAACATAAACATACAGCACAATTGCATGGATGCGCTGCTGTATTTGACTGCTCTTGTTTCATGTTATTGTGTTGTTGTGTGCTGTGGGCTGGTATGGTGCTGTTATGTTGTTATTTTGTACTTGTTTTCTGTGATATCTGTTCTGTTGAGCAGTTGTGATGTGTTCTGTTGTGATGTGGTGTCTGCAGTTTTGGTGAGTTTGTCTGTGTTGGTGTTTCGAATTGCTGTATTGAGTTCTGCTGCTGTTATGCAGTTCTTGTGTGTTGGTGTATTTTTGCATTTTTTAAAATTTGTTTTGTATTTATTGCTGTGTTGTACTTTTATTGTTTCTCAACCCACACTCTGTTCAGGGTAGAAAAGTGGAGGAATGTAAGTAAATATGGAGCACTGCTTGTTGTCGGGCGAGCACCCTCACTCACCCAATGGTTACATGCTTCATCGTAAAGTCACCTCCGCACGCTGGGACCGCAAGGTAACCAGTGTGGGCTACGGCTTTCCCATAGAAAAAGGAGCAAGGATGTTCCATAGCACATATAGTACTACTGCCTTTAGGGGTAGAGTGCTAAAGAAAAAATAAATAAAACTATCTCATGGGTGGCGATAAAGCTTTATTCAAATGCACCAATGGATAGGAATTAAAAGCATAGTGAATGTGGTCAACATGTTTCTGCCGTGTATGACTGTATAGTTCAAGGCATTCATCAGGACCAAAGTTGTAAATCCCTCTGCAATATATAATGTGTGCAAAACTAAAAAATACCAATAAAAATTGTATAATTAGGCTATAGAATCAGCTGACCAGGTGTACTTAAAGCATCTTGAGCAGGCCAGGTGGCCCTGTAAAAGGCATACAAATAAGGAAAAGATATAGTAAAAAATGAGTGCCTCAAGTTCAGTGTACAACACCAGTGTCTACCACGATTACTGCAAAACGTTTGTTGTGTGCTCCCAGTGAGCATCTACCTTTACCTTACCCTAATTATTAGGCAAGGTCCGACTCGACTTTCTTCAGACTCTCCCACCAAGTTGAACTCTGAATAGGTATACACAAAAAAATCTATAGAAATACGGTCAAGATCAAAACATATCATCCACTGAAACATATACCATCCCCCATACCTCAAGGCTCACAGTTTGTACCAGTGGTGGTGTAACCGGATGTGGGACATAGGAAGGGAAATGAAAGAGGTCAAGACATAGTCCATGGCCGACTACACCCTTCTGTTGCAAAGTGCGACCACTCCAATGAGACAGTTAGAGGGGGCCATCATTGACATATTAAATAAGTATATAGCCCAATTTTGTTATCCGCAAATGTTCCAGACATCATTGGCGCCTATAATAATGGCATGGAGCCACTGGAGCACCATTTTGTGTCAACCGTCACGTTCCTTACAAATCAATAAGATAACCATAGTAGACAAGCGAGAGATACAGTACTCCTAAGCGCTATCAACCAAGCTACGCTCAATGGGGCCGTTACTATTCGCACATTGAGGAACTAAACCTGAGTGCAAGCTGGAATGGCCATATACGAATCACTATTACATGTGTGTCTCAGCTACCTTTGGCGTCTACTTTATTAGTAAAAGCGCAGTAGTGCATTGTACAACTGTGTGGTACTGGTCAAACCGTCAACATTGAAACTCCAAAATCGACCCAGTCCTGAACTATGAGTCAAAGCGCTTAGTCTAATGCCACATTTGTAGATGTATCCCTGCTTACATCTAATCAGGAACGCTCACCTTACGTACTGCATTTCCTGGACGCGGTGAAGATGTCTGGCTGGAGTACTCGCGTGCAGCTCTGGGGCTTTTTTTAACCTTTACCCCTGAAGCAGAAATTGAAGCGAGGTGTACCTGGGAATTGCAGTTCCCCTTAGCGATTTCAAAAGACAGCTCTCACACCAGCGCCTAAACTACTCTACTTAGGGGGAAAAAAAGAGGATGTAGACGGTGTATGCCATGTCTTGTCACAACGGCAAAGCTAGTGAACGGTAATTGAGTCCAATGACTATAGTCTCATGACAGACTTTAGTTATATTTTGTAGATACAGTGGAATAGTGGTAACGCGCTTATCGTCTATATACGCATGTAACAACAACTGTTTTGTATGACATATACAGCTTTCTTTAGTCTGACTAGGTATATCATGTGTACCTCTGTCCTACATTGCACACCAAGGGATATCATCATTGAGACCACCGTGATGACTACCCACTGACTGAACAGTCAGCGCTGTTCCCTTCGGAAGAGGACTCTATCTAGTGGGCCCATCTCCCTACAATAAATTAGTTTATCTAGGACCACCCACTTGATGTCATCCTCGGTATCTCCAGCCTCCAGGAAGTGTTTTGTGAGTTTACTATTAGTTTTTTTGCATTTTATCGAAATTCTGTGTTCGATAATTCTCGTCTTGACATTCCTGGTCGTCATTCCTACATACAACAGATCACAGGTGAATCTATTAAAATATATCAAGCGTTCAAATTTTCAATTTGTGTGACTGGATAGGACCCAAGGAGTCTTCAGGCCCAAATCCAGCTGTTTCGTGCATAGGGTGGAATGACAAGCAATGCACGAGCCGCATGGGAAATGGCCCTTGACGGATTCCCCAGCCCATAGTGCTTGTGTAGTGTCAGAAGTGTGAGGGTGACGTGGTCTTGTGTGAACCAGAATATTGCCCAGATTGCTACTACGTTTTAAGGCAAAGAGTGGTTTCTCACAGTGTTTGTCACCCTTATTAAGGATGAGCCAGTTTTTATTAATCACTTTTTTGACTGTCTCAGTCAAATGGCTGAACGTGCTGACACAAACCAGTCTTCCCAACTTCGGTTCAGGGTACGTTTCTAGTAGTGCCTAACGATTGTTGCTCTGTGCCCGTTTAAAGGCTCTCCGGACGAGGTCTTTTGGGTACTGTCATGGCAGCAGGTTCTCATTAAGGATGCTGGCATGTTCTTTATACTTGCCTTTTGTACTTTTATTGTTGCAATGCAGTATTTTGAGTTGTGTTGGTGCATTACAACGTAGGTTGCATTGGTTCAGTTATTGACGTCTTGTTTTACTGCAATATGGAGTTGTGTTGTGGTGCTATTGTGACCTTTGGTGTTGTGTCAATGTTGTACCTTAGCTGTTGCCCACCAGCATATTTAGATAAAAAGCGCTCATGCCATATATTACCAGCTACTCTCTTTCATAAAGCAGTGGTAAAATGTATTTGCACAAAGCACTGTGCTATTTACTACCTAAGACATATAATAGCACTAACAAACAATGTTTTGTGATCCGGCCAATAGAATTCTCCCTAATGAAATTGTCAGCATTCGCCCCTCAGGGTTGTGCACTTGGGAGCCTGTCATACAAGTCTGTTCATCTTTCACACATTATCCTCTTTGCTCTGAACTGGTCAAGCCACGGATCCCTTGCACCCATGTCAGCTTTGTTCTGCTTTGAGCCTCTGGGCATCTCTCATCTTAGTGCTACTAAGTGACAGTAGTGAACAAAACCTTGTAAATCGGATTAACTGAAGCAGAGACACTCAGTTGAAGTAAATCAAGATTTGAAAATAAAAATATACGAAAGAGGTAGAATTTTCTGACAGTCAAAATATTTAAAGGGCTCGAAGTTGACATGTGCCAGGAGTGGCTGCCAGGGTGTGTGTCATGCACTTCCTTGTAGTCAAACCCCAATATTTGTAGACCTCTTCGCCAGTCAGAGATTATTAGCAGCACAACTGTGTTAGAAAGCCATTCAAGGTTTGCTTAATTGGAGCTCTTAAATATCCAAAGAGATATTAGTTCCAAAACCCAACATGGCAAAATAAAACCTTTTGCCAAATCCAGACCTCCCGTTTTAGTATTTATAAGTCACACCTACGGAAGAAATTAGTAGCCCATAAGGCACCCATAAGGCAAGGGGATAAATATTAAAAAGAAGGCCATGTTTCTTTTTTGCTTTACAGTGCATGTCCTGACCAGTGAAATCTCGCACTTTTTGTTTTCACTGTAGCAAAGCTGGTAGTCCGGTTGGCTAACATGGGTTAGCAAACACAAAGAGATAATGGATGGAGCGCTGAAACTTTTCAGACACACCCCCAGTCACAGATCTGGGTTGAATCCATCATTATTCTTTAGCTCACTTCACCACCTCAGTTGAGACCCAGCTATATGCAAATCAGTCTTGACTCTGTGCCTCATGGGAACAGTCCAGCCTGAACTGCCAAGACAGGTCTTCCCTGAACAGGAAACAAGCATCATGAAACCGGTTTCCGGGTAATACCCCCTCATCAGCCAGGCTAGCTTGAATCCAGTAGCAAAATGAGTAAGGGACCCATTTCTGGGCATACCCTGCCAACTTAGGGTGAACAAAGCAAACACAAAAAGATGATGGACGGAGCTCTGAAACTTTATAGATACTCACCAGCAGTCACAATCTGAATCCAGCAGGGTTGAATCCATCATCGTTCTTTAGCTCACTGTGCCACCTCAGTTCAGACCCAGCTTTATGCAAATCAGTCTTGACCCTATGCCTCATGGGAACAGTCCAGCCCAAAATGCCAAGCCAGGTCTACCCTGAACCGGAAACCAGCATCCTGGGACCAGTTTCGGGGTAACACCCCTCATCAGCCAGGTTAGCTTGAATCCAGCGACAAAGTGAGCAAGGGACCCACGTCTGAGGATACCCTGCCAACTTAAGGCGAACAAAGCAAACACAAAGAGATAATGGACAGAGCACTGCAACTTTTCAGACACTCACCCCCAGTCACAGATCTGGGTTGGGTCAATCATCATTCTTTAGCTCACTTCGCCACTTCAGTTCAGACCCAGCTATATGTAAATCAGTCTTGACCCTGCTCCTCATGGGAAGGCCAGGCTAGCTTGAATCCAGTAGCAAAATGAGTAAGGGACCCATTTCTGGGCATACCCTGCCAACTTAGGGTGAACAAAGCAAACACAAAAAGATGATGGACGGAGCTCTGATACTTTATAGACACTCACCAGCCGTCACAATTTGAATCCAGCAGGGTTGAATCCATCATCGTTCTTTAGCTCACTGTGCCACCTCAGTTCAGACCCAGCTTTATGCAAATCAGTCTTGACTCTATGCCTCATGGGAACAGTCCAGCCCAAAATGCCAAGCCAGGTCTACCCTGAACCGGAAACCAGCATCCTGGGACCAGTTTCGGGGTAACACCCCTCATCAGCCAGGTTAGCTTGAATCCAGCGACAAAGTGAGCAAGGGACCCACGTCTGAGGATACCCTGCCAACTTAAGGCGAACAAAGCAAACACAAAGAGATAATGGACAGAGCACTGCAACTTTTCAGACACTCACCCCCAGTCACAGATCTGGGTTGGGTCAATCATCATTCTTTAGCTCACTTCGCCACTTCAGTTCAGACCCAGCTATATGTAAATCAGTCTTGACCCTGCTCCTCATGGGAAGGCCAGGCTAGCTTGAATCCAGTAGCAACATGAGTAAGGGACCCATTTCTGGGCATACCCTGCCAACTTAGGGTGAACAAAGCAAACACAAAAAGATGATGGACGGAGCTCTGATACTTTATAGACACTCACCAGCCGTCACAATTTGAATCCAGCAGGGTTGAATCCATCATCGTTCTTTAGCTCACTGTGCCACCTCAGTTCAGACCCAGCTTTATGCAAATCAGTCTTGACCCTATGCCTCATGGGAACAGTCCAGCCCAAAATGCCGATCCAGGTCTACCCTGAACCGGAAACCAGCATCCTGGGACCAGTTTCGGGGTAACACCCCTCATCAGCCAGGTTAGCTTGAATCCAGCGACAAAGTGAGCAAGGGACCCACGTCTGAGGATACCCTGCCAACTTAAGGCGAACAAAGCAAATACAAAGAGATAATGGACGGAGCACTGCAACTTTTCAGACACTCACCCCCAGTCACAGATCTGGGTTGGGTCAATCATCATGCTTTAGCTCACTTCGCCACTTCAGTTCAGACCCAGCTATATGCAAATCAGTCTTGACCCTGCTCCTCATGGGAAGGATCCAACCCGAACTGCCAAGCCTGGTCTTCCCTGAATCAGAAACAAGCATCCTGGGACCAGTTTCAGGGTAACACCCCTCATCAGCCAGGCTAGCTTGAATCTAGTGGCAAAGTGAGCATGGGACCCACATCTGGGCATACCCTGCCAACTTAGGCCGAACAAATCAAACACAAAGAGATGATGGACAGAGTGCTGAAACTTTTCAGACACTCACCCCCAGTCACAGATCAGGGTTGAATCCATCATCGTTCTTTAGCTCAGTTCAGACTCGGCAATATGCAAATCAGTCTTGGCCCTGTGCCTCGCGGGACCAGTCCAGCCCGAATTGCCAAGCCAGGTCTTCCCTGAACCGGAATCAAGCATCCTGGAAGAAGGTTCGGGGTAACACCCCTCATCAGCCAGGCTAGCTTGAATCCAGTGGCAAAGTGAGCAAGATGGAGGGGTGAGCAAGGGGTTACACCAGCACAACAGCAACATGCTAACCTGCATTTGTGACCACCAAATGTACTACTTCCAGTGGCAAAGTGAGCAAGATGGAGGGGTGAGCAAGGGGTTACACCAGCACAACAGCAACATGCTAACCTGCATTTGTGGCCACCAAATGTACTACTTTAAGGTATCAAATTAATTGTTACAATAAACTCAACTTATTGCTGAAGTCAGATTTAAAGTGTCTTTTAATGTAGAAGTGAATAAAACACGGACCGATGGCGTCAGGTCTCAGTATAATAGTTTAAGGTAGGATAAGAATCGGGGTCCGATATTCAAATGATCTAGTAGGGCAAACAAATACGTCCAGCTGAGAGAATCAAAGGCCTTAACCATATCTGCTAGGAGAAGTGCAGCCGGCTGATACAAGTTTCGAATAGCTGCCACGGCCATGTGTGCCCGACGTATATTGTGGCATGTCGCCCTGTGAGGCAAAAAGCCCGCCTGGTCTGGATGGATCAACGAGGTAATATGGGATTGAAGACGATTGGCCAGGGCCTTAGCGAGGATCTTGGCCTCAATATTTAATAACGATATAGGACGATATGAGGAGTGTTGGTCCGGAGGCCGGCCCGGTTTATGTAACACGACTATCTCGCCGTGCCGTCAATCTCGCGGGAGGCCACCGAGTGTTCGCGCCTCCTCCACCACTCTAAGCAAATGAGGTCCCAACTTCGAGGAATATCTCTTAAAGAATTCACAGGGGTATCCATTAGGGTCAGGGGCCTTCCCAAAATTTAGGTCTCTCAACACTTTATTCAATTATTTTCAGTGAGTGGAAGGTCCAGATCCTCCCAGGCTACGTCCGAGATGGTCTGGGGCGGGAGATCCCTTATACAACGATGCACCACCTCTCCCAGTAGTGATTGCTTTGTCGCATAAAGCTCCGCGAAGTAATTAGCAAAACTCTCAGCAATCTAAGAGAGATCTACGACCACCACCCAGTCTGGTCCTAGAGCCAGTGCATTTTTTCTTTATCAAAATACAATATGAAATGCACATTCTGTGTCAAAGCAAAACTGTCATCTCAGATATTACAAATGTATACATATTTTGAAAAATTGGAAATGTAAATACACAACCATGTTCCAACTACCTTTTTCTCCATCGCTTTGCACTTGGCCTTTTGGTGTGATCAGCAATTTGCCTCGGGGATCCCTCTGTAGATGCAATTTGTCTGCAACTTCAATGCTGACTTCTAATTTCGGAGACAGTAATGGTACTCAGGCTGGATCACTCCTCACATTCTGCTCCAAATAAGTCACTGGTTGCTGCGATGTGTGCTGTTTGCATGTTTTCAATAGCACTGGTGAGTTGCACTAAACCTCGTGCAATGTGCACTGCAATGTGACATCTAAACTTGCATGGTGACTGTGAGGCGAGACAATGTTGCAGTAGCATGTTAGGCAATGGACAGATCTGGTGAAACCAATCCATCAATCTGCCTACAAGTTAATGATGGCGCTGTCGGTGTGTTACATGTTCTTGCTGCATCACTGTTCATAACTCCTTAATGGCATTTATCATCTCCTTATAATCTTCTGCAGTTGCTTTTTTTCCCTCCTCAACTGTTGTGGTCAGCTGCTTTATGCCATTCTTATTGTCCCAAATGATTTTTTACATTGACCCCAACGATGTCTTTAATTACTTTATATTTCTACATTGCAGGCAGTGCCCTGATACAATAGAAGCCTCCAAGCCACCAAATTCAACAGTACTGTCTACGTCCCCCATCGTTTGACATCGCCCCTCTCGTTAGACAATCAGTGACACATAGCAGTGCTTATTTGTCGGGATAGTTGCAGCCACCATATTCTGCGCGATTTATAGACAAGAGTCTCTTCATGACTCTTTTGACTGGATCTCTCAAACTATTGCTACTTTGCTGCACAGCATGCTGATTGTCTGGTGGCTGGCTCCTTCTCCTCATCAAGTAAATACATTGGTAGTGTATTCTCTTCCACTTTACCCACACGCAGACTTATTTCGCAATTCTCTCCTTATGCTCACCACCTTGCTGTGTATTGGATGTTTCTTGGCTATATAATAGAGCTCCAGGTCTGGCCCTCCAGCCCTCCCTTTTCTCCCTTGAGCTTTCCTTCAAATCAAACTCTCTGTTTCTTTCACCAGCCCACACAAGCGACGGCCGGAGGCTGTTTAGTGCTCTGAAGTTTGTTCTGTTGTATATTTTGGAGGGTGCATGGACAGTAGGGAACTAGGGAAGCAGCACCATTTTGCTATTGCCACTCTCCCTATATTGGAAAGCAGGAATGAGTTCCTGAATTGAATTAGGCCCTCAGTCCTCACAGTACCATTCCCCTGTCACAGTCATATTGTTGGTCTGCTGTATGCAACATCCAAATTCCAGGTAAGAGAACCCGTCCATATCCCATTGTATACCTGTTACTGAGAGCACCCCTTGAGCTTTCACACTAAACTTTCCAGCAGATACTAGGCCGCCTGGCTCCTATTAATGCACAGGTCCAAGGCATTAGTAAAGTTTAGTTATTCTTGTCGGAGCAGGGGGAACTGAGGCCTGTGGTTGATTTAGATACAAAAACATGCCATCAGCGTACACTGACACTGTATGTAGTGTGTCACATTTACTGATTTCGCATGGCCGCATTAACCAGAGTACATCCTCAAATACATGATAAAACTTCAGGGGGAGTCCACCTATTCAGAAAGGAATCAGTTAAGTACTGTGATTTCTGTATTAGTGGGCTAAAGTCTTCTGATACTTGGATGCAGTCCAGTCTGCTGTATGTGCAATGTGTCACCAATTGCCATAAGTATTGCCACCATATTGGGTGCATGGTTCTCCATTCCGCCTTTTCCATTACATCCGATTGTGCACCAGTAATTGCTGAGTCTTTTTGTGGAGCTTGTTCCTTCTATTATACAGTTGAAGACCCCTTCCTCTTGCAAGCATAAATCAATTAAGGAGAGTATCAAGCCTAGTAAATCCCCAGCAGTAGGCTTTGTAGTGCTTAGTTGAGGCATACAAGTTTAAAAGGCACATTTCAGCTACATCCAGGAGACCGTAGAGTATTACCTATTTGCTCTGTATATCAGCAGTGAGTGCCTGTGCAGGACGGGTACCCGGCCGCCACCACCTCCCCTCCCCAACACCCCCTCGACTATCCCCAGCCAAGCAGGTCGACACCCCTATGGCATACGAAGAATATGTAGAGAACAGTTTACCTCTTCATTAAATATGGCTTTTATTAACCTCCACAGCCATCAAATGTCGGAGGAAGGCGATTCTCAGGTCGTGTCGCTTAAGGTAAGTCTAAACGTTTTCATGAAGCCCCTGAGGCCTGTAAATTCTATGTGGCCAATTTCACACTCAGGTTGTGGTGCCCGTCCTCTGTGAAACAGAAAATAGGTGTATTACAGTCTGTAACATGGCCTCCCTGTGTCGTGTATCTGACATGAATGGATCCCAAGCCGGCCTCTTTTCTGTGGAGCAGGTGTGTGTTGTGTGATGATCCGTATGTTAACATATAGCTCATCCTTGAAACTATAGCCCTGATTACATCAAATTCTAAAGGTATACATCACGCTGTGATGTTTGCACTCATTATCGCATTCATTAATATTCTCCTCCTTATTGGCTCTTTTCATCCCACTTGTCCTAAAACATCGCATACCACATAATGACAACAGCAAAAATCATAACATTCAATCAAAAATGTATATCAAAGCTACAATTTTTTTAAACAATATCTGTCAAACCGATGAAAATAGAATTTGATTTGAGAGTTACATATGTACGTTTTTTATTGCACTAATAAGCTGAATTCTTGAAAAATTGTTTATTGAATCTTTTAATGTGAGTTTGTAATATTGATCACTTGGATGATAACAATAATAAGCATTTGCAATGCAATAGGTCTCGCATTAGGAAAGTTTGAGCTATTGGTATTGTAAATGCCAACAGCCAGATTCATCATTGTAAAATCGGCTCGCAAAGGGCCAGATTCTGAGAATCTGGCCCTTTGCGAGCGCAATTTTTGCATTTGGAATTCATCATCCCAAATACAAAAATCACAAATTGCGAAATCGCTAAATCGCGAGCAATTGCATTTAAGGAATCTCTATTTGAGATTCCTTAAATGCAATTCATGAACCATTTTTGAATTGCGAAATCGCTATTTTTGGCCGCTATTTACCGCAAAGTCTGACTTCGTGGTAAATAGCGAAAACTTTGAAAAATGCACTTTAGTGCATTTTTCAAAGTTGTATGTTACACACACAAATGTCCTTTGGACATGTGTGTGCGAAACATCAGTCTACATTTACATTTCAGGGTGGCTTCAGGGTGTCCTTTGGACAACCCTGGCACCCTTGAAATCGCATCCTTATTTGCGATTAGCAAATTGCTAATCGCAAATAAGGAATGACTCCCCATTCATTCCTATAGGCCTCTAGGCCCATAGGAATGCATGGGGAGTCATTCCTTATTTGCGATTAGCAATTTGCTAATCGCAAATAAGGAAGCTGTAGAAATCGCAAATAATATTGCGATTTCTACATGAATCCCGTTTTGCGGGGCATTAATAGCGATTCCTTAATAATCGCTATTAAGGACTCGCAAATCGGGACATTGATGAATCTGGCTGCAAATTTTTTATTTATGTGTTGGTTTTGAAAATAGCGAAATTAATAGCTTTGTCATTTACAATGCCAATACTTTTAACTTTCGCAAATGTGACACCTATAGCATTTGTAACGCAATATGTGTTGTATTTACATGACTTAGATGTATTGATATTACAAATAACAATGGCTTGTAATTTTTTTAATAATTAATACTTTAAAAAAGTTGTTGTAATTTATAATGGCAATAGCTTAAACTTTTTAAAATAACTTTTGTGAAGATTATGTTCATTGTATTTTATTATGAAGAAAATCCAAGAACAGAAGTGAAGTATTAACATCTTTTTGTGACATTTGTAATAAAGCTTGAAACATTGAGCGAAATCTTTTGAACCAGTTGTTGTTGAATGATTGCACAGATTGATGTTGTGGTGGCGCTGAGTGATGATGTGGTGGCGACGAGTGATGCTGTGGTGTTCAGTGATGCTGTGGTAGCGCATAGTGATGTTGTGGTGCCCCTGAGTAACGTTGTGGGGCCCTGATTGATGCTGTGGTGGTGCTGAGTGATGCTGTGGTGATGCGATAGATAGAGTGAGGGCGATACATAGATAGATAGAGTGAGGGTGATACATAGATAGATAGAGTGAGGGCGATACATAGAAAGATAGATAGATAGATAGATAGATAGATAGATAGATAGATAGATAGATAGATAGATAGATAGATAGATAGATAGATAGATAGATAGATAGATAGATAGATAGATAGATAGATAGATAGATAGATAGATAGATAGATAGATAGATAGATAGAGTAAGGGCATTACATAGATAGATAGAGTGAGGGTGATACATAGATAGATAGATAGATAGATAGATAGATAGATAGATAGATAGATAGATAGATAGATAGATAGATAGATAGATAGATAGATAAATAGATAGATAGATATACAGATAGAGTGAGGGCGTTACATAGATAGATAGAGTGAGGGCGATACATAGATAGATAGAGTGAGGGTGATACATAGATTGATAGAGTGAGGGCGATACATAGATGGATAGAGTGAGGGTGATAGATAGAGTGAGGGCGATAGATAGATAGATAGATAGATAGATAGATAGATAGATAGATAGATAGATAGATAGATAGATAGATAGATAGATAGATAGATAGAGGGCGATAGACAGATAGAGGGCGATAGTGTGAGGGCGATAGAGTGAAGGCGATAGATAGAGTGAGGGCGATAGATAGAGTGAGGGTGGAGTTGGAGTTGGAGGGTGGAGTTGGGGTTGGAGGGTGGAGTTGGAGGGTGGAGTTGGAGTTGGAGGGTGGAGTTGGAGTTGGAGTGTGGAGTTGGGGTTGGAGGGTGGAGTTGGAGGGTGGAGTTGGAGTTGGAGGTTGGAGTTGGAGGTTGGAGTTGGAGGGTGGAGGGTGGAGTTGGAGGGTGGAGTTGGAGGGTGGATTTGGAGGGTGGAGTTGAAGGGTGGAGTTGGTGGGTGGCGTTGAAGTCGGAGGGTGGAGTTGGAGTTGGAGGGTGGAGTTGGGGTTGGGGTTGGAGGGTGGGGTTGGAGTTGGAGGTTGGAGTTGGGGTTGGAGGGTGGAGTTGGAGGGTGGAGTTGGGGTTGGAGGCTGGAGTTGGAGGGTGGAGTTGGAGGGTGGAGTTGGGGTTGGAGGCTGGAGTTGGAGGGTGGAGTTGGAGGGTGGAGTTGGAGGTTGGAGTTGGAGGGTGGAGTTGGTGGGTGAAGTTGGAGGGTGGAGTTGGGGTTGGAGGGTGGAGTTGGGTTTGGAGGGTGGAGTTGGAGGGTGGAGTTGGAGGGCAAAGTTGGAGGGTGGGGTTGGAAGGTGGAGTTGGAGGGTGGAGTTGGTGTTGGAGGGTGGAGTTGGATTTGGAGGGTGGATTTGTTTTTGGAGGGTGGAGTTGGAATTAGAGGGTGGAGTTGGAGTTGGAGGGTGGAGTTGCAGGGTGGAGTTGGGGTTGGAGGGTGGAGTTGGAGGGTGGAGTTGGAGTTGGAGGGTGGAGTTGGAGGGTGGAGTTGAGTGATGTGGTGGTGTTCCTGAGTGATGTGGTGGTGTCCCTAAGTGATGTAGTGGTGCCCCCTGAGTGATGCCCCTGAGTGATGTGGTGGTGTCCCTGAGTGATGTGGTGGTTTCCCTGAGTGATGTGGTGTTGTCCCTGAGTGATGTGGTGGTGTCCCTGAGTGATGTGATGGTGTCCTCGAGTGATGTGGTGGTGTCCTCGAGTGATGTGGTGGTGTCCTCGAGTGATGTGGTGGTGTTGTGTGGCGTTCAGTAGTGTGCGGTGTGCAGCAGTGTGTGGCATGAAAGAGTGTGTGGCGTGCAGCAGTGTGTGGCGTTCAGCAGTGTGTGTCGTGCAGCAGTGTGTGGTGTGCAGCAGTGTGTGGCGTGTAGCAGTGTGCGGTGTGCAGGAGTGTGTGGCGTGCACGAGTGTGTGGCATGCAGGAGTGTGAGTTGTGTGGTAGTCTGCAGCATGCAGCAGTATCGTTGTTTATACCCAAATGTCAATAAATACATTTAAGGGGTGGAGGGGATGTGCACCCAGTAGTAGATGCTGACAAATTAGACAAAAAGAAATACCTATAAGGAGAAATAAGCAAATTAAAGGAAACCTGTAAGAAAATGTAAAATAAAACCACTCAACCAGCAGCCCTGGCAGTGAAGGGAACACCGTTTCACCCAGTTGTTTACATGTGTTTAGGCAAAACACTGACTCAGCAAGAGAGCACATGGCTTAAGTGGGCTTCCTTGTGCTCCATGTTGGATGTAGCGGAGGGCGGAAGAAAATGTTAATGATACTGGAATCGGCCTATGGTTTTTGAAGGTTCACCCAAGGCCCATAAAGGAAGTACATTTAACTATGCATGTATGCTTTATGATGGTTTTATCACAAAAGCCTAGCACACAGCTAAATGTTGTCAACATGACTTCCCTAAAAGATTGGTATTTTCCTTCGAAAACAATGAAACCAACGTAGATTGGCATGTAATGCTATACTTCTGTATCTGATATACACCATAATGCCACTACCGTGTGCAAAATAGTAAATACATTTAACTTTAGAGGCACCTTAACACTTCTACTTGTGACAAAAAATCTGGTGTCCGTAATTCGGGAAGTAGAGGCGCTGGAAGGGCGTGTAGGATGAGAAACGGGAAAACACTTCACCAGCACACATGCGCAGACCACACAAAGAGCCTGCAATCAGAGAAAAGAAAGTCCCGAGCTTTATTGTGAGACTGTATGCGCGCCTCCGATGACAGCGAGAGCGCATGCGCACAAATGAAGGTAGTGACATATGCGCAGGTACGAGTTGCGTTTGGGAGTTCACGCGTGTGCGTTGTTATCCAGTTTAGCTTTTGAGCTTGCGCACTGTTCTCAGTTGGTGCATGAACTGCTGTACCCGCTCTTTGGTTGGCTCAGAGCGGTGACGAGTGAGCGGGAGAGAGGGAGAAAGGAGCGCGAGAGCCCAAGGCAATGGCGGCGGCAGAAGAGCGAGGGAGCCGTTTTTATATAGCGCGGACTTAACCCGAAGGTGTCAGGGCGCTTCACAATAGGAACATTAGTGATACATGAAGCATGTTGCAAAAGCAAGCGTTACGTTACATGAGGCAATAGTGACAATTGTGCAAGTATCAAGAGCAAACAAAATACAAGAGGTAGCAAACAATATGTTACTAGAGGAAACAAGCTTCTCAGCATTGCTGTGGGGTGTTTGGTGGGTGGGCGGGGGTGTGATGAGCGAGACGCGCGCGCTGGAGAGGCAGGGGGTGGGATGACTGGGCAGCTGAATGCAGCGTGCATAAAGTGAAGAGCCAACGAAAGCTCTTGAAAAATTTGCCCGTGGGGAGAATGCGCAATGGGAGAGAGGCTGTAGGCTGCGTGTTGGCATGCTGGAGAGGGAGGGGGTGTGATGAGCGAGAGGCGCGCGCTAGAGAGGGAGTGGGTGGAAGGACAGGGCAGCTGAATGCAGCGTGCACAAAGTGAAGAGCCAATGAAAGCTCTTGAAAAATATGCCTGTGGGGACAATGCGCTATGGGAGAGAGGCTGTGGGCTGCGTGTTGGCGTGCTGGAGAGGGAGGGGGTGTGATGAGCGGAAGGCGCGCGCTGGAGAGGGAGTGGGTGGGAGGACTGGGCAGCTGAATGCAGCGTGCATAAAGTGAAGAGCCAACGAAAGCTCTTGAAAAATATGCCCGTGGGGAGAATTCGCAATGAGAGAGAGGCTGTGGGCTGCGTGTTGGCGTGCTGGAGAGGGAGGGGGTGTGATGAGCAAGAGGCGCACGCTGGAGAGGCAGGGGGTGGGATGACTGTGCAGCTGAATGCAGCGTGCATAAAGTGAAGAGCCAACGAAAGCTCTTGAAAAATATGCCCGTGGGGAGAATGCGCAATGGGATAGAGGCTGTGGGCTGCGTGTTGGCGTGCTGGAGAGGGAGGGGGTGTGATGAGCGAGAGGCGTGCGCTGGAGAGGGAGTGGGTGGAAGGACAGGGCAGCTGAATGCAGCGTGCACAAAGTGAAGAGCCAATGAAAGCTCTTGAAAAATATGCCAATGGGGAGAATGCGCAATGGGAGAGAGGCTGTGGGCTGCGTGTTGGCGTGCTGGAGAGGGAGGGGGTGTGATGAGCGAAAGGCGCGTTCTGAAAAGGGAGTGGGTGGGAGGACTGGGCAGCTGAATGCAGCGTGCAAAAAGTGAACAGCCAATGAAAGCTCTTGAAAAAAATGCACGTGGGGAGAATCCGCGTGATTGTGTTTACATGAACTGTACTAAATACGCAATGGTTCAAGAGCTTGTTTTGCCTACTATACTCTCCTCCATTTATCCCAGCGGGATAGAATAGTCGAGACCTAAAAAGGTATAGATTTTATTTTTAAAGGAGACACAGTAATATTTTGGTTTGATATACATTTATGTTTGGTGTATTCCTACTGGGTTATAGTGATATAAGTGTGGGTTCCACACAGATTGCAACTGTCCTTGGTAGATTCGACCACGTTCCTTTTGGCTTGAAAGGGTGACTCTTCTTTTATTTAAAAGTAAACACGCTGCAAACAAATTAATTGGTGTCATTAGCATTTTGTCCTGCAACCAAAAGTCTCTTAATTCTTACAAAAAAAGTTTTATGTTAACTCTCACTGGAAGTGTGCTAGTACTATGCTATGTAAAGTGTGATGTGTGGAGAGTCAGAGTTTCTGCATTGGTGCCCAAGCCCCAAGGGCTAGGCGATCTAGGTGGGAGAGTGAGAGGCTCAAGTGCCCTATGCTAGACCTATATCTTCACGAGTCATGGGCTCTTACTTTTCATGTTCCCTCCTGATCCAGGTCCCCATTCCCTTGGCTATGAGTTCCCCATATCACGTTTTCACCAATCATCCCTCCCACTAGTTTTACAGCATGTTATATTTATCGCACAATAATTAGGTTGATGTATAGTACATCCAGATCTGTCTCTGGGCAGCTTCTATGTCCATACTCTGCATAGAATTGACGAGCAGAAGTTTTATCAGTCATGTTAATTCTCCACCATGACTATCAAAGTCAAAGTCAAAAAGCTTTATTTCGATAAGAGTCATTATCATAAAAGCAGCTCAGTGTATAAAAAGTTACAGTTAAGAACAACAGTACTAAATGTAAAAGATTTTATATCTCTGTTCCAACATTTAGAAAAGACAATAATTTCAATAAAAATCTTTGTTCAATGTTAGACTAGCCAGCTAGTTAATTAAGTTTTGCAGGTTAAGCAATTATGGCAGTATTATCAATTTAAGAAAATTTTTCTAAAAAAGAATTAAACAGATTGTTTTAGCTTTTTGGCTCGAATAGCCCAGGCCCAGGATAGAAATTTGGCTAGGGCGCAAGCATAGGGTACACTACTGTCCGAAATAAGTATCCTGATTGCCAGATCATGACTCCTAGTCCCCAGCTGACGGCATAGGTTTTTGAGCCAGACCCTCCTTGGAGTGGCGTACTCGCCGCACACAAACATAAAATGTGCTAGTCTTTCCGGTTTAGCAAGACACGATGGGCATAGCTCAGACATTTCCATACAGGATTTCCATCTTTTAGTGAAGGTGTTAAGTGGTAGGGTTCCCATTCTAAATCTGAAATACAAAGCCCTATCAAAGGGTTTTCCAATTGCATCCAAGTACAATTCCCGCCTGGGACAGTCTTTGAACCTCAGAAAGTCCTCTGTTAGCCTGCCCAGGGAGGTGTTAGAGTTTCTTTGAGAACAAATCCAGTCCCAATAGAGCTTTTTAAGTGTTTGCTTTGGGGGTGAAGTTCTATTTAGCCATGATTCAAGTTGACCCAACTTAGTTAATAAGCTTTTCATGTCTTTTAGCCATTTGATTTTATACCAGCTTGGTGATGACATGATTTCCTTGAGGCCTCTGGCATAACCGCTTAGTTCTTCTACCCGCCAGATGCGGGCCCATAGTAATAAGGGGCGAAATTTCGCAATTTCGCCAATCTGGGTGCAGCCAAGGTCCATAAATAAAGGAAGTGTCGGGGTGCCTTGTGGAAGGGACATTATTTCTCTGCAGAATTTGTTCTCGGATCTCTGCAGAGCATCAGTGGACGAAGAACCCCAAAGTTCCGCCCCATAGAGGGCAGAGCTAACACCTTTAGCTGTGTAAATCTCAAGGACTGTTCCTATAGGCCTTGTTGTACTGGAACGTTGCTCTCTCAAAAGGGCACCTATAATCCTTTTGTGGCTCAACAGCATTTTATCTAGGTGTGGCGTCCAGTATATTTTGTCCGATAGGCGTATCCCAAGGTAATCGAAGACCTTTACCCTTTCCAGGAGCTCAGCGTTTAGGGTGGGGGAACGCACATGTTGTTTCGGTGGATTGAGGACAAGGTACTTCGTTTTGTTTGTATTTATTACCAGACCTCGTTTGGTACAAAAGGATTGGAAATTGTCTAGAAGTCTCTGGAGTCCCATTGGGGTTTTGGAGATTAAAAGCGTATCATCCGCGAAGAGGAGGGTTGGTATGCGTTCGCCAGCCAGGGATGGCTCGTCAGATGGATGTTTGAGGAGATGCTCGACCACCCCATTGATGTAGAGAGAGAAAAGGGTGGGAGCCAGAACACATCCCTGGCGGACTCCTCTCTCGACCGGAATACTGCCCGTTTTCTCCCCTCCAGGGCCCCACCTGACTTGGGCAAAGCTGTCTTGGTGCAATCTGGCTAATAAGGATAGTAAATAATGTGGCAGCCCCATGTCAGCAAGTCCTTTCCATAATAAGTCCCTAGGTACAAGGTCAAAGGCAGTCTTTAAATCGATAAACGCGAGATAAAGACTGCCCTTGCCTATAACCACAACCTTCCAGTATACCATCATGAGCCTGAATGCTTGCTCAATCGTTCCAGTGCCCACTCTAAAGCCTGCCTGGAAGTCGGAAAGGATTTTGTTTTCTTCTACCCAATTTAGGATTCTAACTAACAGGATTTTGCCGACAACTTTTTGGCTGGTGTCTAGCAAGCTGATCGGCCTATAGTTAGATGGGTCATCCCTCGAACCTTTCTTGTGGATGGGGACCACCTCAGCCCCTTTCCACGATAAGGGAATAGGGGCACCCTTACAGATGGCAACAAGGAGGGAGTGAATCAATTTACCCCATTTGGCGCTATCGGATTTTAGCAGGTCCCCGGGAATCCCATCAGATCCGGCCGCTTTTTGTGGAATGATAGTGCTTATAGCATATTCCACTTCCTTTAGCGTAAAATCAAAGTCAGTGGGGCAAAATGCATAGTTTATGATAGGCGGGGATATAACAGGCCCTCTCCCATCGGAGCCGTCATGGCAGGAGTAGAGTTTGGAAAAGTGATCCTCCCACGCCTGGCTTGGGACATTGCAGGTTAGCAGATCACTGTCTGGTCTATTACGTGCCCTTATAGTGTCCCACAACCATTTAGAATCTTTTTTCAGGCTGGCATCTTTAAGGGTTAACCAGTAGGCATCTTCCCACTCCCTTTTAGCTAACCACAAAACCTTTTTATGTTCCCTCCTAGCTATTTGAATTGGAAGGGGGGACTTCCCTTTAACTGCCTCAATTAACGTGTGTTGGCCTTCCTGCACGATGCAGAATACCAGTCATGTCGGCCTTTGGGTTTGGTTAGAGGTTTGGTTTTCCCTATAGTCCCTTTTGCCCAAAAAAGGTCCCCTATAGTTTTTATGGCTACTTCGTAGATAGTTGTTACCTTATCTGCTGCCATAAGTAAGTCTATGGAGCTGATTTCATCTTGTTAGCCTTTAATCACCTCTTCAATAGTGGACAGTTTATTAGTATTACACAAGATTTTATTCCACTTAAGGCGTCTTCCACAAGAGGAGACAGTAATCTCCTGTGGGCAGCTCGGTGGTGCTAACGGTGCTCCGGTGGACCAGGAATTCATTAGGGTTAGGGAAAGTGAGTTATGGTCACTCTCTATGGTAGGAATAAGAACCATATCGATGACCGAACTCCAGAGCCCCCGGTCCAACAGAATATAGTCTATCCTTGTGGAGTGACCAACTCTGTTGAACGTTGGGGCACCCATCTGATCAGAACGTGTGCGGCCATTGGCTGCTCTTAGTCCAAACTCTAATGTAAGTGCATTAAGCTGTATTGCACTGCAAGTCCAGCGCTTAATGGGTGGAATAGAGAGCATGGGAATACCCCACCTACTGTCCTCTTCTCCTAAATCAGGTATTCCTTCTAGGGGGAGTGGCTCATATGTGCAGTTAAAATCTCCTGCTATTATGGTGTGGCCAGGTTCGCTATGGTCCCCTAATTGGACCTCAAGCTCCGATACTGTTGGTGAGATGCACCCATTTTTGGAGCCTCTAACGTAGGGGTGTGATGAGCGAGACGCGCGCGCTGAAGAGGCAGGGGGTGGGATGACTGGGCAGCTGAATGCAGCGTGCATAAAGTGAAGAGCCAACGAAAGCTCTTGAAAAATATGCCCGTGGGGAGAATTCGCAATGAGAGAGAGGCTGTGGGCTGCGTGTTGGCGTGCTGGAGAGGGAGGGGGTGTGATGAGCGAGAGGCGCGCGCTGGAGAGGCAGGGGGTGGGATGACTGTGCAGCTGAATGCAGCGTGCATAAAGTGAAGAGCCAACGAAAGCTCTTGAAAAATATGCCCGTGGGGAGAATGCGCAATGGGATAGAGGCTGTGGGCTGCGTGTTGGTGTGCTGGAGAGGGAGGGGGTGTGATGAGCGAGAGGCGTGCGCTGGAGAGGGAGTGGGTGGAAGGACAGGGCAGCTGAATGCAGCGTGCACAAAGTGAAGAGACAACGAAAGCTCTTGAAAAATATGCCAATGGGGAGAATGCGCAATGGGAGAGAGGCTGTGGGCTGCGTGTTGGCGTGCTGGAGAGGGAGGGGGTGTGATGAGCGAAAGGCTCGTTCTGGAAAGGGAGTGGGTGGGAGGACTGGGCAGCTGAATGCAGCGTGCAAAAAGTGAACAGCCAATGAAAGCTCTTGAAAAAAATGCACGTGGGGAGAATCCGCGTGATTGTGTTTACATGAACTGTACTAAATACTCAATGGTTCAAGAGCTTGTTTTGCCTACTATACTCTCCTCCATTTATCCCAGCGGGATAGAATAGTCGAGACCTAAAAAGGTATAGATTTTATTTTTAAAGGAGACACAGTAATATTTTGGTTTGATATACATTTATGTTTGGTGTATTCCTACTGGGTTATAGTGATATAAGTGTGGGTTCCACACAGATTGCAACAGTACAGAAAGGAAACTACTTTTTGTCCTTGGTAGATTCGACCACGTTCCTTTTGGCTTGAAAGGGTGACTCTTCTTTTATTTGAAAGTAAACACGCTGCAAACAAATTAATTGGTGTCATTAGCATTTTGTCCTGCAACCAAAAGTCTCTTAATTCTTACAAAAAAAGTTTTATGTTAACTCTCACTGGAAGTGTGCTAGTACTATGCTATGTAAAGTGTGATGTGTGGAGAGTCAGAGTTTCTGCATTGGTGCCCAAGCCCCAAGGGCTAGGCGATCTAGGTGGGAGAGTGAGGGGCTCAAGTGCCCTATGCTAGACCTATATCTTCACGAGTCATGGGCTCTTACTTTTCATGTTCCCTCCTGATCCAGGTCCCCATTCCCTTGGCTTTGAGTTCCCCATATCACGTTTTCACCAATCATCCCTCCCACTAGTTTTACAGCATGTTATATTTATCGCACAATAATTAGGTTGATGTATAGTACATCCAGATCTGTCTCTGGGCAGCTTCTATGTCCATACTCTGCATAGAATTGACGAGCAGAAGTTTTATCAGTCATGTTAATTCTCCACCATGACTATCACTCCCTCACCAATCTAGTTCTCAATGCCCAACATACCATCCTGTCGGATTAGAATTTTCTCCTCACTCACTAGGGACCAGTGTGATATACTTTTTCACATTGGGGATGTTCCGCTTCACTGATTGTACGTGGTGAGATCTTCCTGCTCTACCAGACATACTACTCCAGTTCCAATGTCCATCTCAAGTCATTCCCAGATATCGTCTAGGGTCATAAAGAAGTGGTATTTCCTGTTGTGTATGACTTTCAGTTTGGCTGGGAACAGCATATACTTCGAGTTCATGTCTTTGAGTTTATGTTTTAAGTCTACTAAAGATTTACAGAGTGGTTGGGGCTTCTATGTGTAGCCGGTAAATATTATTATTATTATTTGTGCTTTATACTGTTGGTCCTCTTTGTTCTCAGCCATATCTAAGGTTGCATCCCTGTCAAGATATATATTTATTTTTTTTGAAAACCTTTATTGTGCAGAGTCAGCAAACAGTTACGGGCCTACAACCACCAGGCCGGCCTCGGCTACGATATGTAGCACAGTAGCAAGTATACGGCAACTCAGTAGTACGTTGATAAGAACAGCAAGTATGTCAAGTTACACTAAAACCAGTGCGACCACTGAGATACAGGAGGAATTAAGGTTCATTTTTATGATTTTGTAGAATGTAGAGGATCAAATGCAGTATAGTCTAGCAACAAGTACCGAATGGGCATTTGCGTAGAACAAAGCAATTAAGCAGCAAACACTTAGGACACCGGTGCTAAGGATTACCAAAAGGATCGAAAACCGTACTAGTAACACACCAGTCAATACCCATCTCAGGAACATGGAACAACCCTAGTACCTCCCGCAGGACCGCGAAGAGCGGAAAACAACGAAAGGCACCCGCTAACCCAGCATAACGATCCAAGGAGGGGAAAAGAAGGAAGGAAGGTAAAGACAGAAGAAAAGGAAGAAGAAAAAGGGCCCATAGTAACTAAGGGAAACCAAAACAAGAACCCCAGCCCCCAACCCCCCACCCTGCACCCCTGCAGAGGCTACGGCCCGCCCCCCCCCCTGGCAGCGTGCCTGTCGCCCTCAAAACGAATACCCGAAATTTAGAGAGAAGACATGATCAGGAAAAGGCCATAGAGTAAGAGTATATAAACCCAAGAACCCCACCCCCCAACCCCCCACCCTGCACGTCGAAGAGGCTACGGCCCTCCCCCCCAACTAACGTGCCTGTCGCCCCAGGAAAACCCACATAAGGGAAAAGACGGGGGAAAGTCAACACAACCAGACTCCCGCCCCTCCCCACTCGCACAAAGCAGCTCAGGCTCGATCACAAACAGACCAACAGGTCGACAAGCAATGGCGGCGTCGTAGTACAGGTCAGCAAAGCGTCCACATCATAATGGGTGACCGGGCATCCGTCCTGCGGTATATAGAGGAAGAGTTCACCCCTGTCCCAACTTGACCCTTCCGTCAATACGTAGCCACTGGAAGTTTGCAATGGAGTACAGCCTCAGACGAACAGGGTGGCCAGGCAGGCAGAACAAAGTCAATTCCGTGAGAGACCCCAGAAGCAAGGGGCTGAGAAGAGATCTCTTCCAGACATGTAGGCACAAAAACAGGGCTCCGGGCCAATCTCTCAAATTGCGACACATTAGGGGCAGCGCAAGATGGCTGGGTAGTGGAACAGGCCCATGGGGGCAATCCGCCTGCGTTGCAGCACCAGGCCCCGATGTCACATTCACGCGGCCGGTCGAGTTGCACCTGTGACCAACACTAGCCAGGGCCCTCCACGGAACCACCTGTAGACACGTAGCAATTGCACTCAGTGGCGGTAGAGATCCGCTTACGACACCACTCTTCCCCGGATCGCCGGAGCCCTCATCCCTTGGCGGGATGATAATAGCGTCTAGCCGCCATCCAAGGTCCCTGGCCCCGTCCACCCAAGCAAGACGAAGGGAGCCCAGAGCAGCACAAAAACAGGGCTCCGGGCCAATCTCTCAAATTGCGACACATTAGGGGCAGCGCAAGATGGCTGGGTAGTGGAACAGGCCCATGGGGCAATCCGCCTGCGTTGCAGCACCAGGCCCCGATGTCACATTCACGCGGCCGGTCGAGTTGCACCTGTGACCAACACTAGCCAGGGCCCTCCACGGAACCACCTGTAGACACGTAGCAATTGCACTCAGTGGCGGTAGAGATCCGCTTACGACACCACTCTTCCCCGGATCGCCGGAGCCCTCATCCCTCGGCGGGATGATAATAGCGTCTAGCCGCCGTCCAAGGTCCCTGGCCCCGTCCACCCAAGCAAGACGAAGGGAGCCCAGAGCAGCAACGAGGTCTCGAACCGTAGGTTCCATCCTGCTTAGCCAATATAAACTCTCTCGCACTCTGTGTATCTTCTTCCCCAGCCAGTGCCAGTAGCCCCCACAGCACCACCTAGCCAAAAGGCTGGTATGAAATCCACCAGACGGGGGCCGGAGCCACACCCAGCTGCTACGAGCAATCCGCCATTTCACCTTGCCAGTACACCGATCACTCAGTCACAGGATGCCCCATGAGAAGCGCGGGCAGTATTAGCGCTGTGTGGCACAGAGTCTTAGTAGCAGGGACAGACCCACAAACTGTGCGCAGGAGTGCCGACCTCCACATCTCCGAGGTCCGAAAACGATGTACAGGTCTGCCCCAGATCCGCAAATGCCAGCAACGTTGCGCCCATTCCAAAATGGCGACCCCAGCCCATCCAGTCGACCCACACACAGCATAGAGAACAAAGGGACAGTCTTACTAGGCGGTGGAATCGAATCTCCAGCGTGTGCGTCCGTATCTGGGGCAGCGCTTATTCACCATGTCTGTCTGGGTAGGTGCAGTGTGCCTCCCGCAGCTCCAAGCTATGGGCTTCGTGGCCCGCAAAGCCGCGTCCTCGAGTGGCATCCGCGGCCGGCATCAACATCCGGTCACTCAGCCAGCAATCGGACGCCGCCACGGCACCAGGCAAAAAGGATGAAAGAAAGGGCTGCCGGTCACAGCCAGACACCGGAGTTGCTGCCCACTAATCCCCGCGACTTCCGACGCCGTGTCAGCTCGGCCCCGAGCTTGTGCAATCCGGGGAAGGCAGGATATGAACAGGATTAATGCCGTGGCGAGCGGAGCTCGCGGACTAGGCGGCCATCTCGCTCCGCGCTCGGCCACGCCCCCCCCTGTCAAGATATTGAACGATTTTGCAATGATGGTCTTCTGTGGCGCCCCCAGCTGCAGCAGGGGAGCCAGCACCCCTTCGCCCTCTGTAACACGAAGAGGGGTGAAAGACCTAGTGGTTTAAATAGCTCCTTTTTGTTTGCATTAGGACATTTTCCTGACTTCTTCCCTAACTCTCTCACAAAACCCCACAAACTGGAGATTGTTCCTCCTCAATTTGACCTCCACATCTTCAAGTATTTCAAGTCTGTTCTTCATGGATGGGCGAGAGCAGAGGCAGAGTATATAGTGGTTTTTAGTTTGGCTACCTCCACTGTAAGGTATGACACAGTTTTCTGTGTTTCAAAGGATCTTTTGTTTACTTTACAGAGATCAGCTTGCAAAATGTTCACTTCCATGGCTATGGTTTCTATCTTGGTCTCTAATGAGAGCTTGGAATGTTCTATTGCTGTCAGGATTTGTGACTCGTTGGGTCTGATAGTGTCATTGGATCATGGCTGCCTTCCATGCTTACCCTAGCTTTGTCTCCTTTGAAGCCTTCAGCATATTGCAGTCTCCATGTTTATTGGGATGGTATGGGGGAAGGCTGTGTTGCCCCATGTTGATTTGTGCTTGGCAACCTCCAGGGTCCTCCAGAGGGAGTCACCACCCCCAGGGGACCCAAATATTCTGTTACAATCCACAATAGTCATGCCCTCCCAGTCAGCACACAGTATAGCCCCTGTGCTGCCACTGTTCAGCCAGCCAATCCCGGTTTCATGGGTGTGACAGGGTCAGGGGTCCTCTCCTCACCAGGCAGTCTCCAGGCACGAGCTTGGCTTACCCACACTGATCTGCACTGTTACGTTGTGCTTGTTCTTACTTATCATTGATGCTTGGGCCCCTCAGTTGTCAGGACTAGGGTGGTCTGCGGTCTATGGCCCGCCCCACGTCATGTGCCATGTCCTAGGCCTTTGTGTGGAAAGGTGCATCGTTTTCATTCTAAGGGGCGTTGGTGGTTACAATGTGCAATTCCATGATGTAGATGATGTTCTGTTTTGAAATATACTTTTAAATGTGCACATTATATGGTGTTTATCCTCCCCTGTCCGCCTAATGCGTTAGATTTGGCACCCTGAACGCGTCCGCGAGATGCGTGAGGTTTGGTAGCCTCACGCGAGATGTGTGGGATTTGGCAAGCGGCTTTAACGCGTCCGCGAGATGCGTGAGAAATGGCAAGCGGTCGCTTAAAACACCGGGCGTAGTCACGTAAACGTACGCGACCACGCCCAAAACCCTTTGCTCACTATTCCTGGGATTTTGAAGGTGTGGCAGCTTCCTCCTGATGCTCTGAGTTGGAATCAGAGCTTGGGAAGCACTTTTGATTCTTTTGCAGTCTGTAAGCGGTATCCAGCAGAAGGTTCTTTGGTGAAGGTGAATCCTGTGGCTAGATTGCAGTGGAGAACTTGTCGGAGCCAGTAAGCTACTTCTTCGAGGTTTTGGTCTCCTGCAGCCACGCCCTTCAATTGTGTAGAGTAGGTCGTACTCTACAGGTAGGACCTTTTTTGGTTATTTTAAAGGATAACATTTGTCGCAATCCTTACAAATGTGCTTTTAGAATGTTTCTTTGGGTAAATTAAAACATTCTTTGTTTCCTTAGATACAATTCACTGAGTATTTCGACTCAATCTTCTAGAATTCTTCCTTAATGGTTTTTTGGTCGCTATTCTCAACTGGCGCAATTCATTTTGCATTGTACAGCAAAAGGATTTATTTGGTAATGCACCGTTACAACGCAACTTTTACAACGCACTACCACTACATCGCAACTTTTACAACGCAAAAACCATTACAATGCATGCCATTACAACGCATGGCATTACATAGCAGATACTATTACAACGCATGCCATTACATCGTAAGTATAGGTATGTATATAATTTGTATTTAATTTTATTTAACATTATTTTATTAATTTAATTAATATTAAAATTAAAATAAAATATTAAAATATTATTTTAAGTAATTTAGGGGTATTTTAGGTTTTAGGGCTGGGTTTGGTTTTTGGGGTACAGGGGTATTTTTAGGTTTTAGGGCTGGGTTTGGTTTTTGGGGTACAGGGGTATTTTTTTGTTTTAGGGCTAGGTTTGGTTTGTGGGGTACAGGGGTATTTTTAGGTTTTAGGGCTGGGTTTGGTTTTTGGGGTACAGGGGTATTTTTAGGTTTTAGGGCTGGGTTTAGTTTTTGGGGTACAGGGGTATTTTTAGGTTTTATGGCTGGGTTTGGTTTTTGGGGTACAGGGGTATTTTAGGTTTTAGGGCTGGGTTTGGTTTTTGGGGTACAGGGGTATTTTTAGGTTTTAGGGCTGGGTTTGGTTTTTGGGGCACAGGGGTATTTTTAGGTTTTAGGGCTGGGTTTGGTTTTTGGGGTACAGGGGTATTTTAGGTTTTGGGGCTGGGTTTGGTTTTTGAGGTACAGGGGTATTTTTAGGTTTTAGGGCTGGGTTTGGTTTTTGGGGTACAGGGGTATTTTTAGGTTTTAGGGCTGGGTTTGGTTTTTGGGGTACAGGGGTATTTTTAGGTTTTAGGGCTGGGTTTGGTTTTTGGGGTACAGGGGTATTTTTAAGTTTTAGGGCTGGGTTTGGTTTTTGGGGTACAGGGGTATTTTTAGGTTTTAGGGCTGGGTTTGGTTTTTGGGGTACAGGGGTATTTTTAGGTTTTAGGGCTGGGTTTGGTTTTTGGGGTACAGGGGTATTTTAGGTTTTAGGGCTGGGTTTGGTTTTTGGGGTACAGGGGTATTTTTAGGTTTTAGGGCTAGGTTTGGTTTTTGGGGCACAGGGGTATTTTTAGGTTTTAGGGCTGGGTTTGGTTTTTGGGGTACAGGGGTATTTTAGGTTTTGGGGCTGGGTTTGGTTTTTGGGGTACAGGGGTATTTTTAGGTTTTAGGACTGGGTTTGGTTTTTGGGGTACAGGGGTATTTTTAGGTTTTAGGGCTGGGTTTGGTTTTTGGGGTACAGGGGTATTTTTAGGTTTTAGGGCTGGGTTTGGTTTTTGGGGCACGGGTATTTTTAGGTTTTAGGGCTAGGTTTGGGTTTTGGGGTACAGGGGTATTTTTAGGTTTTAGGGCTGGGTTTGGGTTTTGGGGTACAGGGGTATTTTTAGGTTTTAGGGCTGGGTTTGGTTTTTGGGGTACAGGGGTATTTTTAGGTTTTAGGGCTGGGTTTGGTTTTTGGGGTACAGGGGTATTACCACCTTATATAAATTAAATTAATTAAATTAAATTTAATTTAATTAATTACAATATTTACAAATATTAATTTAATTGCATTAAATAACTATTATAATTAAATTATATTATTTAAAAAAAGAATTCATTAAATTCTTTTAATTATATTACATTTAATTATATTAAGTATTATTTACAATTTAATTAAATTATATTTATTGTAATAAATTACATTGTATTATTTACTATTTATAAATGTATTATAATACATAAATTATATTACTTTAAATATATTAAATTAATTTCAATTTTAATAATAATTAAATTACTATAATTAAATTAATTACTGTTTTAAAATTTTTGAATTATGTTTATTAATTTAAATTAATTTAATTAACTTTATTAAATTTTTTTTAAAAAGATATACTTACCTATACTTACGATGTAATGGCATGCGTTGTAAAAGTATCTGCTATGTAATGCCATGCGTTGTAATGGCATGCATTGTAATGGTACCTGCGTTGTAAAAATCGCATTGTAACGGTCTGCGTTGTAAAATAACGCGTTGTAACGACATAGATCCGTATATTTTGCTTAAAGAAATACAATTCATGTGCAGTTTTTGGTTTTGAAGATTATTGTTGCAAAGTGAATATTTCCAATGTAAAGTTATATTTGAGGTTACCAATGTAAAGCAGATATTTACAAGGCAAAGATATATTCGTGGCTACCATTGTAAAGAGGTTATTCACAAGGAAAGTGTCATTTAGTCTTTGTTATTCCTGAGGTGCCAATGTGTTTTCAATGCGCAATTCAAGATATAGTAACAGTTGATGACTTTTGAAGTTTAGGCTGAATTTAAAGTCAAAAGCCTTTCAATCTTAAGTAGCATTTTAGTTATTTAAGTTGTTGCAGAGTTTTTGCAAATACTAGAAAAGACTTGCAGCATTAACTTTTCCTTTTCAGATCTCCCTCCCTGCTGTTCCCTTCCCAACACCCTTTTCCCCCCGCTTGATCACTTCAATATTCTGTGTATTTACTACAATCAGAATTGGAGGTATCGAGAGGTGGGCCCTTATATCAACTCGACAGATCCTGAGGAAGACCTCGTCTGACATCAGTACTGTTCCTGTTCACTGCCCAGCCCCTTTCAGCCAGTAAAAGGTAGGGTAAGGGGAGTAATTGGACCAGCTCTCCCAACCCTGCCCTACCAAGTGCCCTGCTCGTGATACTTGACCCGCCAATCCTGGACTGCTCCCTGTCCACCAGGTGCAGCTCCCACTTCTCCATATCAGCGGGGGCACCTTGCAGGTCCAGAGATCTCCGCCTCACTTCATCACTCACCTCCAGTTGCCTAAATCTCTGTGCTCTCATGGGCAAAGCTGAGGAACCACACTGACATTCCCAGACAAGGCCCCAGGGATTGTGTGCTCAGCGGTCAGGCCCCCCTCTTCTCATGGGGTATGGTGGACAACTCCCTTGCAGAGGAGCAGAGATGTAAGGACAGGTCCAGTACCTACAGCTTCATCTCCTTACCTCAATTCAGCTCAAACCTCACTCCATCATGCAGTGGCTTATGTCTTTCACATTAAACCCAGCACAGTGGGCTGATGGTGCAGCCATAAGTCTCTTCTTCGTTCACCTGGGCACGTAGGTGCCATCTTCGATTTTCCTCTCGTCAGTGATTCACTGGGATTGCTATTGCTTGCTTCCCACAGGGCACTGCTGCCTTGTTAAAGTCTCAAATGTCCTCTGCATCATTGCTTGGGGGTTTTGAGGGCGTTTCTACCTATCAGGGCACAGGATGCCTACGGATTAATTAGACTAGTCCCGGGTGCCAAGCTCACAGCGCAATGTCGGGCATCTTGTCCAAGGGGCATTAGCCATGCATCTGGGGTGAAACCCGCTGTATCCAAACCAGCAGTATCTCCTCCATCAGTTAAGAAAGATGGGTCCCAGGAGTGTGGAGTAGAAGCTATAGTGGATTAAAAGAGGGCGAGAAGTTGCCAGCAGTACTTGGTAGTGTGGAAAGGGTATGGACCTGGGGAATGCTCTTTGGATCAAGCAAAATTTCTGCATGCTCTCAGATTAGTTTGAACTTGGTCTTCGAATCACGTTGGGACTGGGAACCGAAACCGGCCTTGGCAAAAAGCTTGACTGGCCTCCATGGGTTTGCATATGACTGGGTCTAAACTGGGGTGACATGGTGAGCAAAAGACCGATGGATTTAACCCAGAACTCTTGATTAGGGGTGAATGTTTGATTTATTCAGCATACCGTCCATCATTTGTTTGCGTAGCACTTTTCACCCTAAGTGCGATGAGTATGCCCAGACGTGGGCCCCTTGCTCATTGTGCCACTGGATTCAAGTTAGCCTGGCTGATGAAGGGTAATACCCAGAAACCGGTCCCAGAATGCTTGATTCTGGTCAAGGGAGGACCTGGCCTGGCAGTTCAGGTTGGACTGTTCCCATTGTGTGCAGGGTCAAGGCTGATTTGCATATGGCTGGGTCCAAACTGAAATGGCATGGTGAGCAAAAAAGCGATGGATGTAGGCCCAGATCTCTGTACTGGGGTGAATGTATGACATTGTTCTGCATTCTGTCCATCAATTGTTCTTTTTGCAGATAGTTTACATCGGTATTTAAAGAAATAAGATTTTCTTTTTATTTCTGCTACCTACAATAGATTATTTCTGCTAAGTACAATAGATTATTCTCTCTGCTTCACACGGTTCCACAGATTATTAAGATCAGGAAATCTTGAACATTCAGGTCAGTAGTCTCACACAGTTTTGGATGCATGCTGATGCCGCAGTTATTGTAAAGTTAGGGACTGTCTGGATGATGCTTCTCAGACTTGTGCGGATATGGCAACTGGGCACAGCTGAACTTAGCTCCCTCCAACTGGTCCTATGCGGGAGCAGCAGTCAGGTCCAGTAAGAGCTGAACTACAGCAGGAAGAGCTCTTAGTACCTCAAACTCTTATAGTGGAGCAGCGTGTGTTTGTTGGGACCACAGTAGCATAGTGCACAGTTTCATGTCCTTTGCTCTTATGCTCTGCATTAGTGACGGTGTGGTACCAGCAGCAGCTCACAAAAGAGGATGATAAGAAGTGGTACAACGAGAGGGAAACAGTGTGATGGTGGTAACAGTGAATTACGGGGATGTTTTTCACCAACGAATTCTTAGTGACATCACTTAGACAACAAGAGCAAAGCTTGAGTAGTCCATAATGTCACTCACAACCTGGGATTTCAGTTCCTCGCAGATCTCAAAATAGAATCTGGGGGATGCGCAGGCTCCATTTCTGCTCCATTGAAAAGCATGTGAATTTAAACGTTAGATATATACGTTTAGATTACAGTGGTAATATCACGGGCACGGAGAGGAGTGAGAACCACGGAAAATGCAGGGGCTGGGAGAAGCAAATTCTAACTGCCATTAATCCAGTGTAATTCCTACCCTCGTGTATCCACCCTCTACTCTAGAGGGAAATGAGGGCGCTTGTTCATTTTTCAGAGAGTCAGATGGCAGTCTTCCCATTTTGGCTTGCAGGTATGAAGGTCTGTAAAGTGCAACTATTAATCAGCTGCCGTCACCTGACAGTCACAATCAGGGGCAGCTCCTCCGTTTAAGCGGAGGAGCATCGCCCCACTTAAAAATCCGTGCAAAGCCCAGAGATGAAAAATAAAATGGTAATTAATTAAGATTTTATTTTTCATCCCCGTCCCGAGCCAAGAATCAGGACTGGGTGGGGCCGCTGCTAAGTGACAGAAGCGGGGAGGAAGGCAGGCTGGTATTGCGCTGTTTAAAGTGCAAATGTCTCTTTGGCCGGCTGTCTTGCGACGGCCAGTCACACATGCACACTTTAAACATCTCTAACCCAGCTGTCTAAAGACAGCTGGTTTAGAGCAAGCCAAAGCCTACTGAGTGCTGTGGAGTGCCAAGTGAGACCACTCCCACCACTCCTAGCGCTGCTCTCATGCTGGAGAGAGCAGCGTCAGGATTGGCCAAGGGAGTACCAGCATCCGGTTCCTGAGTAGGCGAAAGAAGAGGTCCGGAGCAAGGACGTTGCTGAGCTCGGTAAGTTTTATTGCATTTTTTAAATATTATTTTACATGGGCGTGCGCCCGCCTCCCTGTAGATGTGATTGCCATCCTCCACTGGTCACAATATTGCCTGTCTTGGAAACTGTAGTCATCCAAGATAAATGGATTACCACTTCTTATGCGGCTTCCCTAAATGTCCACAGAGTATTGAATCCTGCAATAGACAAAACATGCACCGCACTTTTCCGAGAACTTGTGATATGAATCCTAGCTCTAAAAAACATTCTGTGCCACTTAGATTTGTAAAAAGCGGGGCAGAGCCAGGGACTATAAACAGTATACTTGTTCTCCCTTATACAGTCACAGGGGCAAAGACCCCTTGTCTTATTATGGAGAGAACATCAACTTTGGACTTCTACCTATCCCTCATTCAAAGGCTTCAGAAAGTGCTTAAGAGAAACCATATTTCTCCTATTCTGTTAGTGTAGCACTGCCAAACAGATCCATTTCAAATCCTTGTTAATCATCAACCGTGATTTAATTTGTCAATGCCCAACAGTCATTTCTCAAAAAGAATTAAAGAACAACAAACATGCAAGAACCCACCACTTATCCTTCACTTCCTGTATCCCGCCCCTCACTTCCAGATATTAAGAGTAACCAGCTCTTTGGTTCAACAAGATGCAAAACTCTGGAGCCTCCTTCCTGCTTAGACCCAACTCCTTCAAGCTTTGCTGAAGACTCGAAACATCTGGCTAGTCAAACCATTATTTTCCAATCTCTGTTGTTCTCTCTTCTTTCTTGGGCTTAGAAGTTGAATCCCGCTGGTGAACGTTGCACTTAAGAAATGACAATATAATGGCTTATTCTGTCTGTATTTGCCACACTAGCCTATGTGAAACATTCTTTCACCCTCTGGGCATACCCAGGCGACACACACCGTCAAATAAATAAACACATCTCTCAAACACAAAAAAACCTTTTAACAGAACACATTGTCCACATATATTCAATTTAAATTCAACGTGATATTCAGACACACCAACCTCGGTAAACCCTTCAGAGCAGCACTCAGCTTAGCTTAAGCACTCCACCCTTTTATATCCCGGATGTTATGTTCTGTGGTCAAAGCGCCCTGAGACCTGTAGGTGACCCGGCGCTTTATAAATCCACAATAACAATAACAATAACAATAACCCTTTGAAGACACTTGTAACAGACATCTCTAGCCCCAAGAAGTAGACAGAACTCCACACACATTCAATCACTAACACTCAGAACACTTTAGACAGAACAGCACATACATGTTCATTGCTTGGGCATATCCTATGTCCAGCACAACACCAAAACACCTAAAGCTAAATGAACAAAACACTATCACCAAACAGAGACGGACAGAAAGGCAATACCTGAACCCAATCTTCACATTCTGAATCTGCCCCTAATCGGCGATAGGAACGTATGAAAAGTTATTTATACTACCAATTATTTTTCTGGACCACACTACTGGCACACTGTGTGCCTTCAAATGGCCATAATATGAGAGTTTTAAATGCTGGTACATTTGCATGCAGTGGTCTGGTCTGAGGAGACTGAATCTAAGCAAAACCGATTAACGAAAAGTGTAAAAATGTACCTATTTGAAATTGTGGACAGTAAAGAACCACAGTTCCGATAGACCTACTTCCCAGAGGGCTCCATATGTTCTGTAGCTGCTGCATTGGAAAGTGAAATGGGCAGACTAGATGAAGCCAGTGTTTTTATTCTGCCATTGCTTTTTATTATTCAATTCATGGAATCTCACTACTAGAGTCCTTGATACTCAACCACCGCTACATGCCCCACAGCTACCTTGCCATTTGGCCCAAACACAATTCTTGCACATTTCTTGTACGCCTGGCCTATATAGAATTATTCCCAAGTCAGCCGTCTTACTGTATTTTTCACACACTAGGTTCAGCACATTTATTGCCCCCTTAACCATTCACTGCGTCTGTGTCTCTCAAGATTTCCAGCAAACTACCATAGGACTATGTATTGGTGATGCCCCGCAGGGGGTGTCCAGCGTAACCGCCTCTATGGCCTATGTAAAGAAACAGCTATGCTCTGCGGTTATCTTACAATATTGGAGAGATATTGTTAGGCGAATTCTGAAGGAGAGAAACTATTCACGCAAGGACGCTACCTTGCTCCCCCAATATGGTAACACCATATTTGCTGCCAATGTAAATCTAGAGGTGCTCTGTTTGCGTTTGTACACAAAAAATTGATGGATGGAATGCTTGATTTGTTCTCAGCCACTGGTAATTACTTGGGCCGCATCCCAGTCAATTGTTACTTTGCACAGCATGCCAACTCTGTTTGGACCCAGCCATATGCAAATTAATCTTGACCCTGCTCCTCTTGGGAACAGCCCAGCCCGAACCGCCAAGCTAGGTCCTCTCTGAACCAGAACACAGGTAACACAGGGCCGCTTTCGCCCTAGTTATGGTCTCATCAGCCGGGTACAGCTGGGTTTTGGGCATACTCAGACTTTATATATATTTTAGTGTCTCCCTAAGTGGGACAGGTATACCCAGACATAGGACAGGAGATGGGCACATTGTATGTAATCCTATCTCCCAATGAATGCTTGCATTTCACAGCATGAGGCACTACTTATATCTCAAAAAATAAGTGATCGGAATTATCACAATATTCCTAGATAGCCTGGTGAGGGTATGTACAGCATGTGGGTGTCTAATATGTATTCACTCCTGTGCCACCAAACTATTTCTAATCTAAAATCTCCCATCATCCTCCTTCAGCCTGCCTCAATTCCACTCCTCACCACCGTTCAGGGGCTTCTTTGGAACTGTGTCCTCGATCTCCACAGCTCTTTACCCATCATGCAGCAGGCCCTGTGAGCGGCATAGACTCGACTCGGTGCAGCCACCCCAAAGTCTACTCACCAAGCCTCGTCTTCAGCATCATCCCTCTTCAACCATTGGTTGTCAGTAAAGCCCCATACACGTCATCAAGTGAGGTAAAAACAAGTGGGACCACACACAGTCAATTCTTCGTAAAAACATATTTCTTGTATTTTTATAATTCTTAAACAATCCTGGTCTCCCAAAGGGCACCGCGTCGAGCAGCTCGGTTTCCAAGGGGAAACTCTTACAGGAAACGATATTTTGTTAAGAATCATGAAATCGAATGTTTTTTGCTAGCAAGTGCCTGCATGCGGCGTTTTCGTTTGGTTGCTTTGGCTCGAGTGGGCAGTGACGTGCTAGGACCGGAACTACGGTGATGATTTCCAGTGTGAGGAGAGCAAGCTGGTTATTGGAGAGCCATTAAGCCTCGGCTTCAAAGAATGCGTCACAGGCCACTCTAATGTTGGGATCTTGTACAAGTGCCAATTGACTGTTCGATCCTTGCTAATATGAGCATACTGTTATTACCACCATCCACAATACTTGGAATGAGGTCCTCACGGGGGTGGGCTAACACTCCCTGCAGCCTGGCCCTAGCAATAGTCACACACGGTGCAATATTTTATTTTGGCGCCCCTCCCCCATTTCCACATTTTCCATGAATTCCCTCACTACCACTCACAAACAATGCACCACATCTCTCTATAGCAGCTTTCTGACAAACATTTCATTTTTTATAGCGCTACTCATAGCACACTCACACGCATTTCTGTGATCTGCATGGTACACATGCTTTGTAGCAGGCACATTAATCCTCTGCACTGTGTGGGTGGCAGGAGTGCACATGTGAGTGCACGGTGAGCGATGCAACAGTGTTGGAGTAGGGTAAGAGGAGTGACTGCAGGGTGAGTGAGGTGGCCATATGGTGTTGATTTAAGTGCAGGTTGTGATGAATGAATGCATGGTTAGTGAAGGGCTTGTTTGAGTGAGATTTCAGATTGAGCAATGAGGGGAACAGGTGGGTGTGTAACATGAGTGTGGGTGAGTAGTGTGTTCCTGTGGCTACAGGGTGAGGTACGTGGTGAATAGTGCAAGTGCATTGTGAGTGCAGAGTGATCGCTGTGAGTGCAGGGTGAATGGTGTGAGTGCATGGTGATCAGTGTGAGTGCATTGTGATCGCTGTGAGTGCAGGGTGAGCGTGAAAGTGAAAGGCAAGAATGAGGAGTGAGTTGTATGAATGCAGGGTGCATTCCCAGACACTTGAAGTAACTCAGCATGTTCTTGATGGCAGCATAGAGTTTCAAATATAAGTTAAACTTTTGGTATTATGCAGGGCTTTAAGTGGGATTTAAAACACTGGGGAGTGTAGGAAGCTGGGTTACTGTTGCTGTAACCCCCGCGTTTTGCTAGTTTTCTAATGCACTTTGACTTGATGTGCCCGGGTCCCTGACAGTCAGGTTCCCAAGGCCTGTGTTCTTTCCCAAAACTGTACCTTTGTACCCCCACTTGGCACCTCTCTGGCCACATTTAAGTCCCTTGTTAAAGGTACCATGGGTACCAAGGGCACTGTGACCAGGGAAGGCCTCTAAAGGCTGCAGCACATATTGTGTCACCCTTAGAGGTCCTGTACCTTAAAGCAAACACACTGCCATTGCAGGCTGCATGTTTTTTTGTGCAGAGAAAAGTGAAGAGTTGACATGGCACATATTCCTGTGTGCCATGCCTGCAACCCACTGCCTATGGTATAGGTAAGACACTCCTCCAGCTGGGTGCACAATACCACTGGTGAGGGTACAGGGCATGAGCAATGTACCTCTACAGTGTGTAAGTCCATTTTAGACATTGTAAGTGCAGTAAAGCCATAAAGAGCATATGGTCATTATGATCTCCAAGGCACCGTAATGGCTTTACTGAATTCTGGGAAGTTTGGTAGCAAACTTCTCAGCATAATAAACCCACACTGATGCCAGTGTGGGATTTATTATACAATGCACACAGAGCACAGCTTAGAGATGCCCCCTGAAAAACAACCATCCTGTGGTGGGTTCACGGACTTGTACACACCAGCCTGCCACCACAAGAAATGCTTCTGGACCCCTGGGGTAGGAGCCTTCGCTCCCTGAGCCCAGAAACAAAACCTTTCCTTGGGTGGAGACGGTCACATCTCCCCAAGGCCAGGAAGAGCCATCTGTTACAGGGGAGCTTCGAAGGCCTTGCTGCCTTTGTAACGCAACCTCCAGCCTCTCCTGCTATCACGGGCAGTCACTCTTCCTGTCTCCCCTCCTTTTCGGCAGGAAGACAGCCGGTAACAATTAGCACAGCCCAGAAGATGTGCCCACCTCTGTCAATCCCACCCCTCAGGTCGGGGAGGCGAGGTGAAGCCTACTCTTCAGTGCACGCCATCTTGCAGATGCAGGCACTCTCCAATCAGGATTAAGGATTGTGTCCACTCCCCCTTGTGGGGTGAACACACCAAGGGTGCAGTCATCATAAGGTCAGAGACCTCGAGACCCCAAAAACATCCTCTAAATTCAGTATTTAGGGGCAGCCCTGAATCAAGAAGACAGATTCCCGCAATCTAAACAAGAAGAAAAAAAGAAGACGCCCAGCAGAGGAGACTTCAGAGAAGAACTGACTTGGCCCCAGCCCTACAGGCCCGTCTGCAATTTCTAGAGATCCTGCACCAAAAGTCACCTTGTCCTGCAGCCAGTGATCTTCAGAACCCTTGGGAGGACTGACTGCCTTTAACAAAGACCGGATCTCTTGTGAACAGTAGCTCTGTCCAAAAGAAACACTCAAGACAGACTCTGAACCTGCTGAGGACAAAGAAACCTGATGCCTGCAACCCCCACTTCATCCGACGCCTATTGCCCGAATATGGGTTGCTCAGCAGTCCCATTGAGGTCCCCCAGTGCTCCAGAGTCTGAGTCCACTGTGGGTTGACCCCCTCCAGGACAACCCGACGCCGTCTGCCGCCTCTGCATGGTGACCTCCCCAACCACGAGTGGCCCGGTAGGTGAAATCTGACATCAATTGCCCAGCTGTGGGTTCCTCCTGGAAGTCTTCTTGGACGGAGCTTGCAGCCATAAAACAAAACCGGAAATTCCCATTGAAAGCAACAGGGCACCGACACCAAAATCAGCACCCTGCAGCTGGCCGCCCCTGTGCTACTGTGTGTGCACCTTGTATGCTAACTTGGACCCCCCCTTGCCTTGAGCCTAACACCAGGAGCTTTGCTCCCACAACCTTGTGGCCTGCTTGTGAGCTGCCACTAACCGGAGGCCCTTATCCCCCATTGGATAACATTGGACCTCAGCGCTCTGCACCCGGCCGCCCTAGTGCCGCTGAGGTTGTACTGAGAGTGCATCCTCGACCCTGGGGGAACCCTGGTTCTAACCCCAGAATACCATCTTCCACAAACCAGTACTTACCTGCAAACCGATAACATAATTTCCTCCCATAGGATTGCATCGACTGCTTTTCCTTGAAAATTCTTCTAAGTGTGGAGTTGGTTTGTATGAAACATTGAAAAACTGCATATGTGAAAAAACTGAATTACTTACCTTTTGTCTAGGAAATGTCTCAGTGTGATATCTAGGCATATCACACTGATTAGCCAAAGTAACTAAAAAGTAAACTTAAAAGTAATGTGCACAGTAATCTGTAAAGTAACTGAAAAGTTATTTCATACTGTTTACTTACCTGTAAATCAACCAACTTCATTTGAACCTGCATTCAACTGTAGATCACTGCATAAGATTTTGCAAAGTACTATTTCACTTACCTGCACAAGGTCTGACTTGGTTTTAGAAATAAAATAACTAAATAATATTTTTATACAAACCAATTGGTCTGAGTTCAGTCTTTGTGTTGTGACATCATTTCTTGCCTGAGTGTGTACAATAAATGCTTAACACTGCCCCCTGTAAAACCCTTACTGCTCGCCCACACTACCACAAATAGAGAGTAAGGTGCTATCTATTTTTACCTCTGCCTACATTTGCAGTACCGCTGGACTTGGTGCACACTATACCTCATTTTGGTGTAGTATACACAGAGCCACATTTATACAGGGGGTCTCTCAAAGGGGCGATAGAATTAAGGGCGTGGCTTAAAACATGTGTGCTAATAATCCGTGCCACCCGACTGGTATTTCGCTGCTTCTGTTATTGCCTCCACATAAGTAACATTACACCTACAACAAGCCAGGACTATTGCCTTTGTCAAATGTTGTTAGTTACATAAGATAAATATACTACATGCGTACATACAACTATGGCTTCATTGTATATAATAAAATGCTTTTGTTCTTGTGCAAGAGGTTGTGGCGTAACGGCTAGGGCTGCCAACTTTGGAGCTGAGGAAGCAGGTTTTAGTCTCAGCGTCGGCTCAATATCCTATGTTTCTGGCCAAATCCCTTAATCGTCCCTGCCTACCAAAAAATAAATGAAGATCTCCTTGTTGGTGCTCATGTAAAGCACTTCAAGTTTAGCAATACAGAACTGCAAAAAAATAACCATTACATCAAAAGAGTGAACTGCTGCAGAGTTAAGATTTTTTTTCCAGTCTGAGTGTGAGGGAGAAAATGGAGAGCCCGATAGGGACCCGTGTCTGTACCTGCTTTTATGAACTGCTTGTGCTGAGCACCCGCAGGACCCAGTCCACTTAAAGCCCTACTATTATGGCATTCATCAGGGATCGAGGGTGGAGGAAATAAATAATTTGCTGATCCTGCAACAAACTTCCAGTCTTATGATTAGGGTTGCCACCTTATTATTTTGATGTCCCATATGGTACAAAAATAAGAAGTCACCTAAAGCTGTACTTTCAGCACTTATCTGTGGATTGTTAGAACAGCAAATATAATTAGAAAGTACTTTTAATTGTGTTGTAGGGCTGCCTGAAAATCCATGACAAATAATTGTAGGGAATAAAGACAGAGAAGTCACATTACAAATTAATACATACTTTTTTATTTATAGCTCTATTCAATGGCAAAACGATATTTTTGCAGGCTCTTTAAACAACACTTGGCTGCCATTTTTCTTTTGGCAACCCTACTTTATATTCCTTTTCATAAAATGCATTCCTACACTAGGGCAGTAAATGTAAAATACAATGTAAGGAATAGGCAGAGTGGGGGCCCCAGAGGACTAGAACCAGAAAAAAACGTAGCCTTGGAACCAGTTTACAAAGGAATGTAAATATGCAAATGGTCTTTAACCCTTGAAATGCAGGCGGAATTCCCCCGCAATGTGGCAAAATTTTACTCGTGTGCAGAATGGACGGCTCCCGGTCGTTCGATGCACACGCCCACCGTGACCAAAGGGTTAAAGACCTGTGAAAAACTCGGGCGTGCCGGAGATAAGACTCAACACACTGCCCAGCCGAGCCTACAGCTGCAGATGCCCGATGAGACACGCCGGGGGGCGGAGGGGGTCTGAAGCCCATTCAGCCCAATGGGCATTGCGGGCCTGCTGTGTAGTATGTGAAGTGATAAATGGTTGTTGTGTGACTGGGTATTACTATAGTGCTACATTCACTCCTACATCTACTGAGGTGTCTCTTCTGAGGGATTTTGCTTCTAAATCACATTCTTGGGGATGATGGTTCTTGTTTTAATCATGCTATTATGAGTGCTATGTTTGAATAAATTGCACGTATTATGTTACCCGGCATTAATGCTCATGTTATATTCTGAGCTAGGTACGAAGGTAGATGCTCTAACCACTGATTGTCGGAGAGAGAGCGTGTGTGTGTGTGTAGAGTATTTTGTGGTCACAGCACACCCTGGTGAAATGCTGGCCCTCGTACAATGGTGGTAGTTCTTTCCAACTGGAGGGCGCACAAGAGAAAATGCCCATTGTCTACACTGGTTAGCTGTTATATTAGCATGATAATTTTAATTGATGGCAAATCGTGGGCATCCATGGAATGATGCCCATTGCCCACCCTCGTAAAATGCTGGTCATTGCAAAATAGTGGTAATTCTAGTCAACGTGTTGGCACCCCAGGGATGATGCCCACTGCCCAGCCCTGGTAAAAATTCTATTCCTCTCACACAGGCTTGGGAGGAGATTTTATGGGGCTCAGATCACAAATATATGTCCTCTTTTCTGTTCCTTTATCAACATCTAGTGGGAGTTGAGGGAATCTGCCTATGAAGAATGTGTCACAAAAGCAGGTGCAAGTGCAGCGCAGGCCTTCGAAATAGACCAAGCTGCTCCCCCTTTTAACTGTCCTGCTCTCACAAAGATGGTAAATCTAGGGAAATTGTGGGCATCCAAAGGATGATGTTCATTGCCCACCCTGGTACAGTGGTAGCGCTTGCACAATAGTGGTAATTCTTGGCAACATCTATGCTATCTCTGCCTACTGCCACCAGGCTGGCTGGCTCACCGCCAAGAACAGAGCCATATGCAAATTACTTACACCGCTGTAATTGAAGTCATAAATTACCAGCCTGATTACTACCTCTCCAAAACCTTACAACATTGCAAAAACGTCTGAGGTTAAAATCTACCAACCTTAATCTCCTAGCTATTCCTAAGCCACCTTGTGCCACCACTAAGTTTCTGACTTCCTAACTCCTAGGTCAATGGAAGTCTCATAGTCCAAGCTGCCAAGCATATTGTACCCATGTGCAAACTGGCATTGGCTCATGAGTTGTTAACTAACAGGGCACTTGTAATCGAGACCTAGGTGTGTTTTGTTTCCCAGGTGATGATATGGCCAAAAGGCTATGCCCACTTCCAGGTAATCACACGACCAGTCTCCATCGCATGGTGCCTGTTTGTCCCTCACTCACAAGGCACACTGGAGCCATCCTATTCACAACGCAGGTTGGTATCCTCAACCTCTGGAAGGGCACCTAGCCTCCTGCTCACATGCATGGTTTTAATTCCCACGTTCTTATAATCATCTTAGTTTTGAATCGGCTACCTTGAGTGCTTGGCTAATAATATTCATGCACTTCAATTATTTAGAAATCCAGTGCCCAGGTGCCCCAGATTCCTCCAAGCGACGCTTGGCAATTGAGGCTTACGTAGCCAGAACTTTGCCTGGGCTACTGAGGGTGAGTCCCCCACCTCCCTCTTATCCTGCAAACTCTCTATACCACCACTTGTGTCAGGATTACGTTCCACAGGATCCGGTTGTTGCTCATAGGGGTCCACCTCCAAATGTTACCAACTCCCTGACCTTAAAATACAGGGAGTTCGAACCATTTGGCGAGGGATAAAAGGGAAGGAGAAGGAGCTGCTGGGACAATAGGCTCTGAAATGACATAAACATAAAAGACACTGTTATGTAATGCATACAATTAAACTGCTACTCTCATATATTCTCGGTATGAGGAGGATTATAAACACACATCCAACAGAAGAACCATCACCAAGACAGCAGTTCAGGAACTATAACAAAATAGACAAGCCCAGTTCTCAACTCCTAAAATAAAGAAAAACTCTGTTTTCAATATTGGTTGAGGCTTTTCCAGCAATACATGGAATGATAGAGATTGGCATGAACACAGATCATCTCTATAAACACTCTGATTCAAAGTTTTGGTTCCAGGAATATTGTACCATCATAATCCTGCAAGTTCAATGTACATAGTATACAACACATGTAGTCCTGTTACACACGGTAGAACGTAGTAGCCACCACAGTCCTCCTCTGTACAAGCACTAAATAAATCTTCAAGAAAACACGGCAGCAAGTGGTCACCAAACACACCTTGCTCCGCAAAAATCGTAGAAAGAAAATATCCATAAACGGTAACGTGTGGCAAACGTGCACACAGCGCTCCGCTAATCATATAAGAAAACAATTTGATGTCACGGCATCATGTAGCCCTCATCACAATGCTCCGCAACCTAATCAAAAAGGCCAAATGTATTCTGAACGGTAACGCGTGGTCAGCCGACTCACAGCGTTCCGTTCTAAGCCACAAGCGCAGCAGCGCAGGAAAGACTCATTGATCCAGGGTACTGCAGGACACGAGGATTCTGAACGGTAATGCTTGGTCAGCCGACTCACAGCGTTCCGTTCTATGCAGAAGGCGCAGCCGCGCAGGATTAACTCACCAACCTCGAAGTACAATCCTGAACAAGGAAAAGGATTGCTTCATCAGACCCCGGGGCTCAAAGGGAAATGAGAGACCAGCTCTCCGAGAAGCGAGAACAGGACACATGAAAACAACAGAATAACGCGCATCCGCTTCAGCGCGTGTCGTCAATATGTACCTCGCACTACAAGAGGCTCATAGGAGTTGTAGTCTTATACATTAGGTAGGCGCCAAGGAAACGCGATCCTGACAACTTGTCTAATGGCTGCCTCTCTAATATCCATAGGCTCCCATTCCCGCCCCCGCCCTGTCCTGATGAAGACCCAACGTGACTACCTAAGGAGCACATTTCGGGTTGAAACGTCGACGTCAATTACATAAGGCCCAGTTTGACAAATGCTCTGCACACATCCATATGAGCAGTATCAGCCAACAGAGCCATTAGTCTCAACATTATCGTCTGGCCTAACCTTTTTGTGTCCCCCCTTTTTGTATGAAAGCCCTTATCACTCTGTATATATTGTACACTTATTGAGCACTGAGCACATATGTCACATTGTTTTCAATTTTGTATATACTGTACCGTTCCTTGGCAGCCTCGATCTACTACATATGGGAATATTGATGGAAGATTTGAATCTGTTGCAACATAAACAGTAGACGCTACTTTTGAGTCACGGTCTCAATTATTTGTAAAGTTGCTCTATTCAGGTGGTTGAAAATTTGTATTCATAGATGCGTGTGACATTAGGTGTACTGAAAAGAAATTGACTCGTACCCAACAGAACCACTTCTTGTTTACCGCTTCCAGGTAAGGTTCTCCATTGTGAGCAATAAAAAGAGTGGCTGCGTTTCCTTAAGGAGTCAAAGCTCAGCGCCCAACCAATCAGAACTCAAGATGCAAAGATCACAGCAGGAAGTGAGAGTCACCTAAGTTTCAATGACTCTTTGGATAAATGTGGGTGCGCAGTCCAAGGATAAACTGAAGGCAGATTTGTAGGGTAGTTTATCAATTGAGCAACATAGTTATCACATTTTCAATAAAGTGTGAATGTTCAGTCATAGATGTGTTTTAACGCAAGCACTTTAATACTAGATTACATATCTGCAGTATATTTGCAGAAAAACAGTAATCACAACAATAGAAGGCGCACAACGCATTCCAAAACAGAGTGCACCAATGGACCGCAGTTTAACACTTGTAGTGGATTGGTATTTTTATAATGTTTCTTGCTCCTTGAAAGGCTCAAAAAGTTTTCTGGTTTCCCAAGTGCCCTTCTGTGCGCATTTGCGCACGATAAACTCAGAAAACTCTCAGCCAGCAGTTACAACATAGGTCAGGCCCTTATATGACACTAGGGCCTTTGACTAAACACACTGTATGGTTAATTTTTTCAAGTTCAGAAATACATACAGAATGTAAGAGCACATAACCAACACATTTCCGTATGGCGATTCTTGTCAGATGGTGTAATATTTACAAAAGGCATGAACCCTAAACAGATGATGTAGTAAAACGGAGGATCACACGCCCTTCCAAAACATGTGTTCAATTGTGTCAATGGTAACTGTTGATGTTCGCAACCACATATGTTCGCTAACATCTAAATCAACGCAGTACAAACAAACCATCTTTGTTGGTACCAAGCAAACCTTAATAGTTCATTTTTCAAAATTTAGGAGTGAAAATCGTATTTGGTTTTATGGGATGTTTCAGCTTTTTTGCATTCATCACCATTAGGCTAGTAGTTGATAACAAAGTTTATTTAGACAATAGTCTATAAACCATACATAGACAATGGATTACACATAGTGATAAAAGATCTTTAAAACTACAATTCATTTTACACATTTACAACACTTGTAAAACCATAGCATAAAATTGGGAAACACTGTACTTTTTAATCTCTCTCGCCCTCCTTTGCTACCTCCATTACATATTCTCTAGTTGCTTTCAGAAATTTCCCCAATGCAATTGTAATATCCAAGAAAGACATTTCTGTAAGGTGGTCAATGGCATCTGCACGGGAGGTCACCTGATATTTTAAAAAAATTGGACGTAAAAAGGTTTTCCGAATTGCTAAAATCCATGTACAATCAAACAATATATGTAAAATATCATTTCTTACTCCTAGACCACATTTACAGGTTCCGTCCGGGTGGATCAGGGCCATTCTTATTTTTCTTTCAATCTTCCATGGGTTTAGGCCCACCCGAGCCTTTAAGATTTCGTGTCTTAGCCATCTATTGGGCAGTAAATCCAAATATGGGAACCGGACCTCCTTTTCCCATTCATTCCTTACCCAATTCACTGATTTTTTTAACCTCAGATAATCCATGTCTTGTGATCTTGAAAATTCAAGCCCTTTGTCTCTAAGCATTTTTTTAGTGCAGTCTATATTCCACAATGGTGGAGAGAGGCTCAATTTCAAGCGCGCAGCTACCGTCTGGAGAGTTTTCTTCACATCTCGCGCCCAGCGTAAGCTGCTCGCTTGAATTTCCTCTCTACACCAAATTGATACCTTCTCTTCACCACCAGACTCCTGTCGGTTCCAAAATCTTATTAAGGACGTTTGAGTCTTTACATCCCATGATGTCAATCCCACCTCCATTCTGATAGATTGGATCATGGAGCTACTTGGTAAGGCCAACAACATTTTTAAAATTTTACCTTCTTCCCGATCCCACCCTCTTTTACCACTCAGGTAAAGCACCTCTGCACCATAAAGCACTTGTGGGGGGATCATCACTTCAAATGCCTTTAAAAGCGGTCTGTGTGACATGTCACCGTAATCTTTATTGAATTTTTTCAGACCACAGACCGAGGAATAAGCCTTAGCCGTCTGTGCCTCCACTTGGGTATTCCACTTTAGTGAGCTATTAAACCAGAGGCCTAAATATTTGTATTCACCTACTACGTCTAGTTTTTCCTGTCCTAAAAACCAATTAAAATTATTTACCCTCTTTCCAAAGCATAGGATCTTAGTTTTTTCCATATTTACAGTTAAAAACTTTTTATCACAATATTCTTTAAAAACATTTAATTTCCTTTGGAGGCCCGTTTCGGTTTGATCCAAGATCACAAGGTCATCGGCATATAAAAGGCATGACACTTTATTGCAATTCATACGTGGACTCGCACTTCTTTCAACTTCCAGGGCAGCGGGGAGATCTGCCAAGAAAATTGAAAAAAGCAAGGGAGCCAAAACGCACCCTTGTCTCAAACCGTTCCTTACTGGGATTTTATGTGTTAATGAGCCCTTTGTGTCTTTAATGACCTGGGCCCAATTGCCACTATGTAAATCTTTTAAGATGTTTAATATACCCTTTGGCATTCCATAGTTTTCTAATACTTCCCAGAGGCTATTTCGGTCCACCGTGTTGAACGCAGCCCGGAAATCGACGAAACAGCAAAATAATTTGCCATTTTGTTCCATCGATTTCCTAGCCAATGCCCACAGTGCAAAGCAATGATCTATCGTCGAGTGGCCTTCTTTGAAACCACCTTGTTCAACGGGGACGATAGACCTATGTTCCACCCAAACTTTTAGCTTTCCAAGGATTATTTTAGAGAAAATTTTTTCACCTATATCCAATAGGTTTATTAGTCTATAATTCTTCGCAGCATATACATCCCCCTTCTTATGTAGTGGTCTTATTATTGCTCCCTTCCAGTTTGGAGGCATAATCCCTTGATCTAAAATTAAGGTAAACATTTTCGCAAAGAATTCCGTCCACCAGGTCTGGTTTAGGTTTAGTATCAGGGCTGGTAAATTGTCTGGGCCGGCAGCTCTAGTTAAATTTAGTGTCCTTATTATCTTATGGACATTAATTATTGAGCATTCTTGTTTTAGGTCCTCTACTAGGCCTTTGCAATCCCCTGGTACCTCATTTCCAGTCCCCCTCCCAGGGGCGTATAATTGCTCTATGTACTCTACCCACGCCTCTTCTTCCACAACGCAAGACATAGGAGCAACCGAAGGTCCCGATGCTGACTGAATTAGCTTCCAGAACTGCCGTGTGTTCTTGGTTTCGATTGCTTCTAATAGCTTGCTCCAACACATTTCTTTATGGGATCTTTTAGCATTGCGTATTAGGGCGATATAATCTCTTTTTATTTTTACTAGGTTATCCGCCCTTGATTTCTCAAATTTTTTCCGTAGTCTACGTTCTTCTCTTCTAACTTCTCTTTTCTTTAGTAAGCAGTCCTGGTTAAACCAAGATCCTTGTTTTGCTTGTACCCTTCCATTGTTCTTATTGGTCCTTTCGTCATGCCTTAATTCTACGCTTATGCTTTTCACTACTTGAGTTATTTTCTCAATGTACCAACATAAATTTTGGCCACACAAGAGACCTAGTTGCACCTTATGTTGTAGACTAGTTAGCCTCTCGATATATTTTTCTGTTAACCTAGTGGTTATCCGCTTAGGATAATCCATCTCTTGGGGCATAACTCTATCGCATACTGTATGTTGGGCACATACAAGCTCTAGTTTTAATATTTTGTGATCGCTGCAATCTGCAGGGTCAATCCTGAAAAGTTTTACTAACTCAAAATTCCAAGCCAACATAAAAATATAATCTATCGGGCAATTTTGAGATCCATATTTAAAAGTTTTCTTCGCCGGGCAATCCTGAGTTGTCCTTCCATTTAGACAAAATAAACTTTTTGTTGCCAAAAAATTGCCCAAGTTGGCCGCGTTAGGTGGTATCTTATTTTCCAGAAATACGGCTTTTTTTACTTCACATGCCTCTAGGATTTCTGTATACAACAGATCTGACAATTTTGGGTTTAGTTTGTGATTAAAATCTCCCAATAACAATAACAAGTCATTTCCATACTTATCACATAGTGTATCCATATCATTCTTAAAATATAACAATTCAACTCCATATTCCTTTCGTGAACTCCACTGTATATATACATTTAGAATCAACATATTTTCATATTTTTTATCAATAATTGATGTTTGAATTCTACAAGCCAAGAGCCACTTAGATGTCACGGGTATCTGATGGGCCGTACGTAGTAAACGAGTTGAGATCAAAGTCAACAAGCCACCGGCTGGGCGGCCCCAAGTAGATTTTTCTGCTGGGCGATAAATTTGTTTAAACCCTTCCACAACCGGGGGTTCACCACAGAGCCAGGTCTCTTGTATACAAATAATTTCACACTTTTTTGCGAGATCATTCAAAGCTTCCCGTTTTACTTGGGTACCCATCCCATTTATGTTCCAAGAGACCATGCATATGCTCCGTGGCTGCCCCTAGGCTAGTACAAAGAACCAGCAGCTCTTTCTACTAGTTCTTCTGTAATTCTATATTTGGCCAGTCTTTAGTCTTGCAAAAAAGCATTCAATGTCAAGATGTTCATTTAACCTTCTTTGTTATGCTGTATCCATTCTATTGATCCTTAATGCGTCCAGCTTTGAAAATAGCTAGCAGTAATCTCTCCTTCGTCCTCATTGTGGAACTATTTCCAATATTTGCCTACAAATCTGATTTAGATTTGGTGATTGGGTTAATTTGGAGAGTGAAGGTCAAGTGAGTTGTAAAGATCACCCTGAGGTGGCACTCCATCTGCATTGGTAGTGTGGCATGGCCCATAGAAATTGGTCAATTAAACAGTAGACAATGAGGGCACTGTGGCACAGTATCGGAATTTCTCTTTTGGATGCATTGGGAGCTGAACTTGTTCTGGTGCCTTCATCCTTTGACACGTTCCAGGCAGTTGATATTTTGTTGGCAATCACTAGACACCACTAAGATTTGTAGTTAGGTTTGGGTCTTTTCTGAACTCTATTTGCATAAGATAGTATTTCCAATTAAACAGTACAATTTTTCTTTTTCATTTTACTGTTTGAGGGCCTGAGAACCTGTATGTCCTACTATGTCCATAGAAACCACATCAGTGATTTAAGCGCACGCTGTCGAGACCTGTCTGTAACCTGTTGACCACAGGTTCAAATCGAGGTAGGGATGAATGAGCCATTCATCCTTCCAAAGTTGATAACATAAATACCATTAAGTTGCATGATAGTAGCTCGGTTGGGACAATAAAAACTAAGAAAAGGAAGATGTGGCCTGGATTCATGTATAAATAATTGTGAATATTGTGGCCCAGTTAGTTTTCTCTTTGGGGGCGGGGTTGTTCAGAAGGTTTTTAGTAATCACAAGGACATGCTAGCACAGTCAATGACATTTCTGGGAATGTTACAACTGTAGGGACAATTATAAAGTACTGTCTGTAACAATTTTTCATTTTACTCAGGAATAGAGCACCACTACCTATGTAAGAGAGATTGTACTCATTTTATTTGTAAATTCATAAGCTGTTTATGTAAAAGATATCAAGTGCATGTTAAATGATGCTCCTGATTAAAATCAATAAAATGTGTTACTAAAAAAAAAAAGTTGTGTGATAGCATAGCTCCTTATTTACAGAACTAGAAAACAGAAAACTTAAGTTACAAGCGCTATGTAATACTCAAGTTACAATATGTTTTTATTAGCTAGTTGCACTGTGGATTGTCAAGGCAACAGTGTGTTTGATGACAAATGTTTCTTGTTGCATCCTGCTGGCGTTACTTCAGAATCATGTCGCAGCTCTCTCCTGCACAAATGTTATTTTCGAAAGCCCAGATGCTCTGCTGCATTTGTCGTGTTTAGTTGTTTGCCACAATCTGCCCATGTCCTGACTAACTCCTCCTTGCCTGCCCACTCTTGAAGTCGTGTTCAGTCTCACCCCGGTTGAGCCATTGCATGCATGCATGGTGAAATATTATGGAGTTAACATTAATAAAGCTCACTAGAGCTACAATTACCAGCCACTCTGCGACTGAAAAATAGGTACATTTACTGGAAACATAAAATGGCTCAGCGCAGGGATGCCATAGCTAGCCCAAACCAGATCACGTTTGTATGTGTGGCAGAAATAAAGAAGGAAACTCTTCTTACTTGTAATCCTATTTTTCTTCCAGAGGAATCCTCATCAACGTCATAAGCACTGAATTGTCCCACCAATGTGCGGGACCCTGGAGCATTTTGCCAAAATTATATATCTTCATGTATGTGCAAGCTCTTTTGAGAACAATAGAAAGGCACATATTTGTTTAAACATAATAGGCTTTACAGCCCAATCAATGGCTGGAAATGGCAACATTTCATTTATGTTCCTTTTAAAAAATATTTCCAAAAGCATTATTATAGTCACTGTAAGTAAAATAACTAGAAATATCAGACACAAACTTCTTTTTAAAAGAAAGAGAAATAAATGGAATGCAGGACAGTACTGGCACATAGGCAGCACAGAAGTGGTGGCTGGTGGAATTTCAAAGTGGTGAGGCGAAACTCTTCTACCCAAGTATAATAAGGGAGTGAGCCTGAAGTGCAAAAGGGGGACGTGGGGGGTTCTCCCGCTGACAAGAACATTTTGAAAAAAAAGGATTCAAATGGTGGCTTTTACACCATATATTTACTGTGTGGTTGTCTGTTTATTTACAGAAATACTTCGTGCATGTTACTTCTCCTCCTCCACACCCCTATGAAGCCTTACCTGTGTTTAAATCCCATGCTTTCGAGAATCCTTTATTGCTGTCCCACCCTTTTTTCCCCCTAGCTGGATGTTGCCCACTCTTGTGATGACTGCTCTGCATTGCCCCATACCTCATGTCTCTGCAGCCCCTCTCTGTCAAGTTGGTTAAATAAATAAAATAAAATATAGCCTGGATAATAAAGGAAGTTGATTATGCCAAAGTTCATGAGAAACTGCGATTGTTGCATTTTCAGGCCAGGCCAGCTTGCGCTTTGTCACAAGCAACTCAGACAGCGGGCTGCTGTATATGCTGTACCATATATAGTGCTTAGAAATGAAATGAGAGTCTATGCGCTTCATGTGGTGATTAATGCTTCCTCATTTTGTTCATGCTGTAACAACACATAGGGCCAGATGCATCAAAGGGTTTTGACCCATTCTGTGTCTATGGGAAAATTTGTTTATGCATATGGCCCATAGTCATTGATATCACGTTTTTTGCCTCAGATTTTGCAGCTAAAAATGTCTAATGTCAAGCAAATTCTAGCATGCCATCTTTCATACTGGTGCAGACTAATATTTAAAGAAGTTAAAAGATCCACAGCTAACATTTCAGAGCGGTGCATTACAGATTTAATTCCAGGTCCTAACCACATATCATTGCTTGAGTGCCGGGCCCACATATCCATACAGTGCATCAGTAATTAATTGGACAGAGGCAAGCTATTAATAAAGTGAATACCCTTTTTAATGACACTTTCTGTGAAGTTTGTAAGCAGCTATTCAAGTGATCCGAAAACTGATGTTACTCCCAAGGAACGACTGGCCGATGATAACATACTATGGTCAACACGTTCACATGGAAATACCACAACACTGGCGGCAGCGCTGGTACCCGGGGCTGGCTTGCAGCAGAAGCATGCACGATAAAACATGTTACGTGAAGGCGGTAGCACAGGAACAAACTGGCAGTTCAGTCATGAAACTTGCGGGGGCCCCCCTGCAAGGTACATGGGGCAGCGTCGGATTGGTAACGCGGGCACTCGGGCAATGCCTGAAGGGCCGATATCTGAATTCCAGCTGTGGTTTGCTTTTTTAAGCATATATCACAAGATGAGAGGTACCCCTTGGAGAAATCAAGGGAAATGAGGTATAAAAGCCTAAAGAAATTAGATCCCCCTGATCAAATAACAATTATATGGTACATGTAATCATCAATCATACAATCACAACTGAATATAAAAAGACATCAAATGTATTCAATATGTAATAAAAGTTAGACAACATATTAAAAGTACAATAAAAAAAGGGCAAATAAAATAGACATGAGTCACTGAGAGATACAAAAGAATTATACAATTCAAATACGATTCAATAACAGACACCAAGGATTATGGCCCACATAATCACATGGCTGATTAAAATAATTAATTACCTAACAGCGACTCTGGTCTTTTTTTTTTCAAAACTGTGTTTATTGAGAAATCGCATAAAAACACAGCACTCCGCACTTCAGAGGAGCTGTAACCATTGCAGTACATTATAAGTAGCGATTCATTCAGTTATTTAGAAAATTCCCCCCCTTCAACCCCCGGCCCCTTTCCCCAACTGCCCTAACCCTCCCCTCCCCTCCCCTTCCCTCCCCTTGCACAACGTCTCGTCAATACTGTACAGGTTCAGCGTGAATACATCAAAGTGTACATTATGCCACTAGCATACCCATCACACCTGTTCCTCTATATCTCTCGTTGGTGGTGGGGGCTCCAGCCACAGGCCTCTGTAATCCGCCCACCTTTTCCATATTTTATCATGTTTTTTGGGACAGCCTCTGGCCATGAACAACGGTCGCTCCAGTCCCATGCAAAAGTCCAGGCCTTTTTTCCACACAATCACTTTGGGAGCCCTGGGAACTTTCCAGGCCTGTGCAACATCTCTTTTTGCTAGTGTAAGGCCTAGTAGGAGCAGGTGCCTTTTATATATGTTGCCCCCCACCCCTTCCAACACATGTAATAATCCCAATTTCAATTTCGAAGTACGGGGGAGGCCCCATCCCAGCACCTCCGATAAACAATCCCACACACCAGTCCAGAATCTCACCAGACCACCACAGTCCCACACCGTGTGTAGGTGGTCACTTATCTCATGACCACAACGCAGGCACGCTGGGGACTCAATTAGACCTGCCTTCCATAACCTTTCCCTTGTATAATAAGCACGGTGAAGGTATTTGAATTGTATCAGGCGTAGGCGTACAGCTATAGCCGCCCCTAGGAGATTTGAGAGCCTCCCGCCAATCTTCCTCCCCAAGCTCTCCTACGTCTCTCACCCAACGGTCCCTGAGCGGCTGCAGGTCTGAAGAACAATGTGTTACTAGTGTCTGGTATATACAGGATATTTTCTTGTCTTCTAGGTCCCCCATGAATACCTTTGCCTCTAATGGGCTGAATTCAGGTAAGGTGTCTAAGCCTGTAAGTGTGGGTGTAAGGGCATGCCGCAACTGCAGATATCAGAAAAATTGTGTGCGGGGCTGGCAAATTCGGTACGAAGATCTTGAAAGGATTTGAGTATTGTGCCCTTCATAACGTGGCCTAGCGCTGAAATGCCTATCGAGTCCCAACCTTCAAAGCCTCGTAGCGACATTAATGACGGCAGCTGCCCATTGTGTCAAAGTGGGGTCTCCCTTGTGAGTTTCCCCCACCATCCCATACGGCGTAGCGATTGTCGCCAGATCAGAAAAACAACTTGTGTTGCGTTAGGTAGTCTTTTGCGGAGTCGCGCCGAGTAAAGGACAGTGTGAAGGGTATCTGGTTCTATGAAGTACCTTTCAAGGGCGTAAGCCGGGTCCCCTCTATCGCCGCACCACCAGTCATTGAGGACCACCAGATGTGAGGCTTGATAATAGGATAGCATATCGGATGTCGCTAGTCCCCCACAATATGTGGACAGGAAGCAGGTTCGCAGGGCTACTCGCGACGCACTCCCGGCCCATAGAAACTAACTCAGAGCAGAGTTAATATGTCGAAACCACTGCGATGGGATCGGATACATGTGATTTTGCAGTTGGTATAGCATGCGGGGAAGAGCAACCATCCTAAATATTGCGGATCTACCATATATATTAAGGGGCATACGGGACCAGCATTTCATCTCTTGTTGCACCTTATCCCAACCGGAACTATGCTACGCTCCCAAGCAATAGCCGGCGAGGTCGTCAAAAACACCCCCAAATACTTAAGGCCCCCCGCTGCCCTCTGCAGCATCGTGGCCCACGGCCCAAGCTCAAAGTGGTGTCCCAGCGTCCAAAGTGTGGACTTCCGCGGGTTAAGGTACAGTCCTGAAACTTCTCCAAAGATTCTCATTATCTCTAGGGCCCGTGGGCCGGACCGATTCACATTTGTAAGAAAGAAAAGGACATCATCCCCGTATAGTGCGATTCTGTCCGAGGGTCCTGCCTCCCATTCAAAACCTCTCAACTGCGCGTCCATCCGGACCCAAGCCGCTAACGGTTCCATTACTAGGGCAAATAGATACAGCGAGAGGTACCCCGTCTTATTGGAAAGGTCGCCGAAGACTCCCCGGCCACCCTCACCGAGGACGTTAGACCAGTGTACAATAGCCGAATATAGGACATGTATGTATGTATGTATGTATAACACACTTGTAAAGCGCTTACTGTCACCCAACGGGCATCCTGGCGCTGAGATCTAACAGGTCCTGAAGCACAATCAAGAGAAGGATCAGAGAGGAGTTATCCTAGCCTGGGGAATAAATGAGTTTTTAAAAGTTTTTTAAAAGAAAGGAGGTCTCCCACACATCTAAGCGATAGTGGCAAGTCGTTCCACAATTTGGCTGCCGTGAAACCAAAAAACCAAGTGCGGTCCTATGTTGAGAAGTGGAAGGAGTGCAAACAGATAGGTCCAGCTCAGGGAGTCAAAGGCCCGGTCAATATCTGCCAGTAGCAGTGCTGCTTGATCTCCAGTCTTACTCATCGCCTCTATTGCAACGTGTGAGAGTCTTATGTTGTGCCTGGTCGCCCTGTGGGGCATAAACCCGGCCTGGTCAGTGATATGTGGAAGTAGTCGGTTCGCAAGCGCCTTGGCTAGTATTTTGGCTTCAATGGGATGGTGCAGTGAGCTAAAAAACGGTGATGGATCAAGCCCTGATCTGTTGACTGGGTACGAGTGTTCTGTTTAATTCAGATACTCTGTCCATCACGACCCCCATTTTCTGAATCGTTTTGTCCACCATAAGCGTGGAAGGGTATACTCAGATGTAAGTTCCTTGCTCACTGCACCATCAGGATTCAAGCAAGCCGGGCCGAAGACAGCTGTAATTGCAGGAACCGTTCCCCGGAAGCTTGTTTCCTTTCCAGTAAAAGAATTGGCTTGGTAGTTTGGTCTGCCCTGTTCCCATGATGCACTGGGCCAGGGACAGACTAATTTGCATGTAGCCAGGTTCTGAGCTGGGAAGGTGCAATGAGCTAAAAAACGGTGATGGTTCAAGCCCTGATCTGTTGACTAGAAACGAGTGTTCTGTTTAATTCAGATACTCTGTCCATCACCACCCCCTTTTCTGAATTGGTCGCCCTGTGGGGCATAAACCCGGCCTGGTCCGGGTGAATGAGGTCAGTGATATGTGGAAGTAGTCGGTTCGCAAGCGCCTTGGCTAGTATTTTGGCTTCAATGTTTAAAAGGGAAATCGGTCGATAGGACTCATGTCGGTCGGGAGGTCGACCCGGTTTGCAGAACACTACTATTTCTGCATGTCTCCAGTCAGCTGGTAGAAGGCCCTCTTTTCTCGCTGCCTCCAGGGCAGCTTTGTAATGTGGCCCCAATTGAAGATGATAACGTTTGAAAAACTCACTTGGAAAGCCATTGGGCCCTGGAGCCTTGCTGGTATTAAGGTCCCCCAGAGCCGTACCCAATTCCTCAGCCGATAGCGGGGCCTCGAGGCGTTCTCGTACATAATCTGGGAGCGCACGAGGTAGAAGGTCCGCTATGAATTTATCAACGTCTAGCGCCTGAAGGACATCTTGTGGGGCGTATTGGGCCGCAAAGTAGCCAGCGAAGCTATTCGCTAGCTCTTTAGGGGCTGAAATGGAGGTGCCAGTATCATCTTTGAGACCCGGCAACTCCTGTGCCCGAAATGCCCTCTGACAGAGTCTGTGGAGCATTGTGCTAGATTTGTTGCCCCATTGATATATTCTGCTTCTCGTCGGCAGCCAGACTTACCTAGCTTCGTCTAGCAGCAGGGACGCAAATGTTTGTTGCGCTAATAACAGCTGTCCTACTTCCTCATGGTGACCCGCGACTTCGCATTGATTCTCCAGTCGTTCTACTGTTGCCGCCGCCTGCACTAGTTCCTCCCTCCGTTTACGGCGCGCCGCCGTACACCAAGCTATATCTACTCCACGAAGCGTCGGCTTCAGGGCCTCAGAGGCCGTCCTCACATCTGACACTGTACCCAAGTTCTCTTCCCAGTATCGAGCAATGGCGACCTCCATATGCTGTTGATAGGCTTCTTGCTGCAGGTGCCAGGTGGAGAGGCACCACCGAAATGGTTGCCTCCCCTTGTCGAGGGTGAGTACTATCTCTACTGGAGAGTGGTCTGACAATCCGCGCGGCAAAGTGGACGCTGAAACAACCCTGTGCACTACCGCAGTTGGGACAAATATATAGTCCAACCTCGAAAACGAGTGGTGAACCGCCGAGACGTAGGTGTATTCACGTTCATGTGTGTGGAAATAATGCCAAGTGTCTACCCAGTCCATGCCTCGCACCATATCATGTACTTTAGTGGGGGTATCTGCTATAGGGTTGCCCCCGAGCCGAAGACGGTCCAGCCGACATTGCATGACATCGTTCCAGTCTCCCCCGATCACGGCCAGACTCTCTGGAATTTCAGCCCATATGGTGAATAATTTTTCGATCAGTGCCCATTGTAGCGGGGGCGGGGCGTATACACTCCCGATTATTATTGGCTCGGTACCTACCACCCCTTGTATAAAAACATAGCGGCCTTGTGGATCTATCCACTGTTTCGTGTGGGTGTAGGCCAATCCACGATGTACCAGGACCGCCACCCTCCGAGACCCCCTCACAAAGCTGGCATGGTAAACCTGGTCATATCCGTACCTCTGTAGGCTCAGCATTTTGTTACCCAGTAAGTGTGTTTCTTGTAATAGTAGGACATCCACTTTTTCTCTCTTCCCCAGTCTCAACACCGCACCCCTCTTAATCTTGTCAAGCATGCCCCGTACATTCCAACTCAGCACTTTCATTGAGCTCTGGTATGTTGCGGTTCAACATTATCAGCCCCCATCTAAGCGTAGTTGCAATTGTGTCTGTAGCAATGGGTACATCTGGCCGAAACACCTCAGCAATATCTTTTGAGACAATTGTGTGCAAAACAACCCCCTTCCCGCATCCCTCCTCCCCGAATATCCCCCCAGTCCCTTCCCCTTCCTCCCTCCATATCCCCGTTCAACTGGGAACCTTCCCCAACTCCCCCCTCCCCATACCTCAGCAACGTTGAAGTACCTGTCTCGGTATAATGTTATACCGGGGTTTTGTTATGTTATACCGGGGTTTTATATAGCGTACGGCTACTCAGAAGAGTGTCCCGACGCTTTGCATTGTGCACCAAACTCATAACATAACAGGAAAAAACAGATAAAAGGCAGAGAAAAAGGGAACCAGACAGGCCAGAGAACTAAGAGGTAAAAAGCCAGGTTTTGAGCCCCTTCCTAAAGGCCAACAGGTTTGGAGTGCTGCGCAGGGACACAGGCAGCTTATTCCACAACTGGGGCGCCAATAATTTAAAAGAGCGGCCTCCAATACATGCTCTCTTCACACGAGGCACCGCCGCAAGAAAAAGGGATTCTGACCTCAGCGACCTGGCTGGATGGTAGGTCAGCCTTTTTTGGAGGTATTTCGCTCCAGAGGCGTGCAAGGCTTTGTGTGCCAGAGTAAGGGTCTTAAAAATTATCCGCTTCCGGACAGGAAGCCAGTGCAGTGCTTCCAGGAGGCCCGAGGCTCTGGCACGGCGAGATAACCCAAAGATGGCCCGTGCTGCCGAATTCTGGACCACCTGTAACCGTTGAAGCAGGTATTCTGGCAGGCCGAGATATAGAATGTTAGAGTAGTCAATTCTCGAGCCTATGATCGCCTGCACCGTGATCTTCCTGTGTTCCTCTGATAACAGAGGAAGAAACTTACGCAGCATCCGGAGCAGGCCGAAGCAGGTGCCAGTGAGACCGATTACCTGTGAGCGCAGTGTGAGGCCATTGTCGATCTTAATCCCAAGGTTTTTTGCCACCTGGGACGAACTTGCTGGTGGAAACATGTTCTCAGGCCACCACACTTTCCAGTCCGGATCCGAACTGCACCCGAAAAAGAGGACCTCGGATTTATCCGAGTTGCACTTGAGGCTGTTATGTTGGAACCACTGAAACACAGCCTCAAGGCAACCCTGGATCCTACCTCCATCGAAATCCGCACCCCTCTCACAGGTGAAGAGGAGCTGGGTGTCATCGGCGTAGGAAACGATCTGAGCCCCGAAAGACTCCGCCAGAGCCGCCAGAGGGGTCATGAAGATGTTAAATAGAGTTGGGCTCAATACTGAGCCCTGAGGAACTCCGGATAAGACATCTCCAGCCCCCAACGGGAGACTCGAGACCGTCTATGACAATGGATCCCTTTTAACAGCCTCAGAACGTTCCAACTGCCTCGTTAGAGGCGCTAACCTCCCCAAACTGAGGCATGTGTCCGCCTTTTAAGTCCATCCCTCCCCACCCAACTCACATCCCGTGTCAATAAGTTTATACTTGTCTGCTAGCACCAGTGTTGTTGTACGCTGATATCTTTACCAGGTAGGCCTTCAGCAACCACCACTCCATCCAGAGCATGGCACCTCCATGCAACGAATAATCTGTGTCCCATGTTTCTCATGGATCTACTTTCGGAGAGTCTGGAGGGTTAGTTTCTTCTGTGCTCCCTCTTTTAGCAGGGGAGCGTTTCGATGAGCGAGATCTCCAGTTGCTTCTGCTTCGGGAACGCCGGGGCGTTCTAGGTGGCATTGCTGACGACGATGAATCCAAGTCTCGAGCTGGCGGAGTATGTGGTCTAACCCGTACTGTCTCATCCGTCCAGGTGAACACCTCCTCAGGAGAATTGAAAAACAGCGTGCAGGACTGATAGACTACCCGTAGACGTGCTGGATAAAGCAGGGCATATTGTATTTTGAGGCCCCGCAGATGAGCTTTAGCTGCCGTGAAGGACTGTCTCTGCTGCTGCACCAGCCTTGTATAGTCCGGGAATATCAAGATCCTCTGATTATTCCACTGGAGAGGCTCTTTCAATCGAGCTTGTTTCAGGATGGTGTCCAGATCATGATAATTGAGCAGCTTGGCAATGACAGGCCGCGGGCGTTCGCCAACCGGCGGCTTTTGAGTTAGCGCTCTGTGGGCCCGTTCAATAACAAAGCAGCGGGAGAGAGACTCCGGCGGGAGCCAGCTCTCTAGCCAGTCGGTGAGGAAGGCCTCCATGTTGCCCTTTTCGCAGTCTTCTGGAAAGCCGACAAAGCGTAGATTATTGCGCTGAGCCCGTCCATCAGCGTCCTCAGCTCGGAGCGGCAGGCCCTTCTGTATGCCTTCCATGTGGGTCACTTTCCTCTTTAAGATCACCACGTCATCTTCCACTCCGGTGATCCGGGCTTCTGCTTCGGTAATGCGGGCCACCGCATTTCGCAAGTCTTGGCGTAGCAAGCTAACATCTGCCCCTACGGCCCCTATTTTGGCGTCCAATGTGTCCCTAGATTTGGTGATCGGCGCCAGGAGCGCTGCATTGTCCGGCCCCTGAGCCTGGGTGCCCCCGGAAGCCCCAGAATGTCCACTGGGGCCAGTAAATTTATCTATGGGCCCCTGTTTCGAGGTTCCGCCGCCGCTCCCGCCTCTGGTCATGGTCAGTGTTGGTCAGGACAGCCATCCAGATCTTTCCTGCGTCTCCCGTGTGCCTTGCCCCACGCCACTGGGGGCCCCCCCTCGCTCACACTGTGGCCTTGCACCTCCGTCGCCACGGGCCCAAATAGTGGGTAGCCGGCAGCCCAGGACTCGGCCGTTAGCCACGCCTGACAATGTCCGTCCCCAGAGTCTTCCCTCCGAATTCACTACAGTTCGCTGTACACGTTGTTTCGACGATGGACCCTCTGGTGTCAGGCAAGCAGGGCTCGGATATGTTTACCCGTAGCAGTGAGGGGAGGCAGACCGATTGTGCCCCAGGGTGGGTGTCCCCTGTGGCCTCTGCAGCCTTAAGATGGCCATCCCAGGGGAGCGAACCAGGGCGCCCGCCGCCGTCTCCGCCACCAGATGACACGGATTTGCCAGTGCGGTGTTCGCTGTCCGTGGGTCATCACAATTGCCAAGAAAGCAGTGGCCGCTCGTTCACCTCGGGTCCCGCACACTATCGCCGCTGTGTCTCCTGGGTCTGTGATCGGCGGACCGCGGGCACCAGGGCTCCGGAGGCCGCACCGCCCGTCTGTCTCCACCACCAGGTAGCGGTCCGCCAACGCCCCGTGTCCGCAGCAGCCCTGTATTCAGCCAGATTTACCACTATGGCGCCAAAGTAGTTGTCGGCACCGCCGGGCCAGCGCCCGCACAGCCGCCGTCCGCCGTCTTCTCTGTCGGGCGTCGCCAAACTCGAGGTCCCCGGCGCCGCTGGCCGCAGTAGGCCGCGCGGGTCTCGAGAGTCGTGTAGCGTCTTCCGATATTGCAACATGGCTCAAACTTGCGCCACGTCTGCCGGACACCTTCCGCTACACTCCACCACACCGGGATCTCGTCGGGTGCGGGGGAGGACAGGATAATCAGGCAGATATTTCAGTGGCGGGACAGAGCTCTGCTAAGCTGCATCCGCCATGATGGCTTCCTTAGCCAAGCCCCCCGACTCTGGTCTTTTAATTAGTAGTTCATTGTTCTCGTAGTGAAACACATTTATATGTGGAAGGTCGATCTGTGTTTAAATCCTAAGGGAACTATGCTTGCTGTTTCCAGAATCTCAGCGTACAAGACTGTCTGTAACTGACCATGCACAAAAAAACTTAATCTGCATTGATTTCCTTGGGAATGGAGAAGTTGAACCTACTTACAGAAGAACTCTGTCCCTGATGGGTTTGTGGAGAAAGAAGCCTGCTACAATGATTTTGATATGTTTTTCTTGACTTTTATATTAGTGCCTGTTCTTAGGTAGTCCCACCGGCTTTTGTTGTGACTACTGCTTCTGCTGTTCCCTTAGACTCTCTTTGCTATTTGATGTGACAGCTTGCTACTGCATCTGTATGCTGACTTAATTGGATTTATTAAGACTTGTCTGCGTTTTATGAACTACTCATTATGGGGAGCTCTTCTACTCTAATTCGACTTTGAAGCTTTATGTTCCTTTGATTTCATTGTTTTCCATTGTATTCAAACACTTTATGGATTCTTAGAATCTAATGCTCCGACCCTGATTTAAAGAATAGGAAACTTACTCCTTTATTGCACATGTGTAATGTCATTTTATAATAAGAATGCTTTGTTCTAATCATTCTTTTTGAAGAGATTACTGTAAACTTATTTGGTTGATGGACCTACAAAAATAAAAGTCCAAAAATAAAGAAAAATAACTTTACCAATCTCTTAATGAGAAATAAAGCATTGAAACGACATGACAGCTCTCATCATTGACTGCGCTTAAACGTTAATGGAATTTAAATTTGAGATGCATAACTTTCTCCTTCCCTCCTGATACACATTCTAAGATCCATCACTGAGAAGGATTTAGTGCGGAAAAGAGGGCTTGACTCTAACTGATCACAAGATTTTGAGCCCAGTCCGCGCTATCAACAGCATTTACTTTAGCTGAGGGAGATATGGTTTCTGAGCTCATGGGAACCCGCATCTGTCTATGTGGCTCAGTAAAATAACAATGCATACCCTTTAAACTGGAATTTATTTGCAACTAGAAAACCTCTTAAACTGGCCCCCAAAATACTTACCCTGTAATTAATACTGTCTCCTTGTCTGCCTAGGTTGCATTCTCTTGCCTAACCTTTTCTCCCAGTGTCAGTCATTAGACTTCCTAGCCCTCTGCAAGAGGTCTGTGTCAGAGCACAGCAGGGTGGAAGGGGATGGGCGTTGGTTCTAAGCTGCCTTCATGGAAAGCTAATGGAACATGATTTACAAAGCCATTATCAGACGTAAACCTACTTTTAAGACTGAATATGGCTCAATTTATTGGGAAAGGGATATTTAGGAGGCATAAATGCATGTACTACTGCATCATTACATTACCTAAGTACGTAGAATGAAACAGTAGTAATCTCCATGCAATAGGTGGGGAGCAGGCAGATCGAGCAATGGTTTACCTTGAGAGTTTGTATAAATCCCCACACAAACTTGTGTAACAGACAGTGTTACAAGGGCTCATTTATATATGACGGGCCCTCTGCATCTCAATTATGAATGGTGTTTACAGGGGCGACTCTAGGTTCATGGTGGCCCTGGGCAGGGAGCGTAGGTAGGGGGCCCCGGAAGAGGGGGTCCGGGTGGGGCGGAGCGCGGAGGCCAGTGAAGAGGGGGGGTCATGGTGTTTGGAAGTTGTATAGAGCCAGAGGCCACAAAATCCCTGCCAGGGGCCCCCACACAAATATGTATCCATCCTCAGAGGATTATTATATTAAGGATATATATTGATTTGGTGGCCCTGTGCAGGTGCACAGCTTGCACATGCCTAAGGTCGGCCCTGGTGTTTACTACCCTGCTGTCCTTCCCCATCTGCACTACATGTAAATTCTTAAGTGTGGAAAAATATCCTACTCACGAAAAAGGCACATGACTTTGCCAGTCTTACACCTGGACACCTACAAGCGATGCAGGTTTTCAGGTGTACTACTTGAAATGTGTATAAATAATAGAAAGTAGTAAATTTGCACCTGTTCACAACAATACTATAATTAGAGCGCATTTACTACTATTTTTTGGCGAAATTCAGCTCAAGTTTTTGACAGTAAAACTACTCTTGTAGTGACGGTGATATCAGTGGTGTATTTGGTTGGCAAATGCTGAAGATGCGGATCCTTCCATCAAAGCAATGGTAGGTTCCATGCATATTCTTAAGAAATCACAATTATCTTCATGTCTTTGCGTAGTGTATGCCAATTCTGATGTACGCATGGAGCTAGAAGCCAGACTACTAGTCTTGTACTGTAGTCTAGCGTAGGAAGTGCCCTTCAGATGGAAAAGGAGGTCTTCTCAGGAAATGCTGTACATGTGTAAAATATATGTGGTACTGAACACACCAAATTCCAAGAAAAAAATAAACACCTAGAACAGAAATATTAAAGAAAAAGGTTTCAGGAAAATATATAATCGTTAGGGGCAAGCTATGCATATAGGTAGGTAATGGATAGGGCCTGTTATTCCATATAGAAATATGTGCTATGAAAAAGTCAAGTTGCTTTCAGGGGCGAAGCTTGGGTGGTGGGTGGGGGGGGGGGGGTTGGGGTTTTTACACCCCATCATAAATGTATTATTTAGCAAATAGTTGGGTACAGGAACTTTTAACCGAGTACGGTAAGGTGTATGTCGGATTGCACCTGGGATTTTTAAATACTAAGACAAAAATATACATACACTCTTCTTTTTTGAAGGATTTCAAACATGGGTATTTTACAAAATACCGTGTTTAAACACTCATCACAATCTGCACTCCTGTCCCTTTCCATTGGCCCTTAAGCCATCCTCATCCACTGCTTCTCATATAATAATTAGCATGATATGTTAACGTGATTGTCATTGTCGGAAAATCTGAAACTCACTCCCCAGTCCTACTGACCAAGCTAGGCCTCTGGTTGCTTTATATAATTATATTCAAGCTAAAGTGCATAAGAGCACAAAACTATATTGATGAATGATGTTAGGAAACTCTATCAATAGGAAGTCTCGATTAAAGAACTATTGAGATTTGAAACAGTGCTTAAAATTTGTTGAGGAAAAAGGCTCAAGGAGATAAAGGGAACATCCTTGTATGAAAAACTACCGTAAATTGGGGGTCTAAAGGGATAGTTTATAGACCACTGGGTGTACGTTCCCTGATAAAAGCTCAATACTAAATTGTACACCTATAGTCTAGACATATGTGTGTAAAAACATGTGAGTAGTGTCTCTCTCAACAAACAAAATGCTACAAGAGGAGCATGACTGGGGAGACATCCCTTAAGGATAAGAACCCTCACTCACCCGAGGGTGACATGCTTCATCATATGGGTCCTCCTTACCAGTGTGGAAAACCTAGTCACCACTGGGAGCTACTACTTCGGTGTCTAAGGAAGGAGCTCAGAGATGTTTTTTTTCCAAGTAAGGATGGTAATCCCATATGTGAAAAAAATGGGTGTAATGAGGTATGCAGCGCTGTGTGAAGGATGGGTAGGTGAAATTAAAACTATCTAAGTGGAGACACTATTTGACTTTATTGATGTGTTCTACTTGACAGGGTTAAAAAGAAACAGCACAGTGGTATGGATATAGAACCACTGTCACTTAATGGTCAACATGTTTCAGCCTATTGATCTACAAAAGAGTATCAGCTGCTTTCTTCAGGACCAGATCAAATATGTGCTAATGCTGCTGCAAGTAAGTGATAACTAATAAATCTAATAGAATAAAGTAAAGTTTTATACAACACCGGTATTCCTGCTTTTCATTTGTTTGTCAGGTCATACCCAGGTATCTAAAATAAAACACAAGTAACAAGAGAGAGAAGGAGAAAGACACATACACGTTGCTAGGTTAACACATGTATTGCTTAGCAGAAAAAAATTATTCATCACTGATTACTAGTATAATAATGCTTACAACTAGTTAGGACTTACCCTCAAAAGTAGGAAAATCCTGCCTGACCTCTACCTGGCTGGCTGTTCTGGAAGGAGGCCCCGCGCTGCAGGGAAAAATAGGAGGTGTCTAAAAGGGTACACCATTTAAACTTCCAAATACTAAGTGCTATAACAAACAGGAGGACCCAAGCACCTCCCAGGTACACTATGGTGCTACCCCAAGGTATATAAAAAGGATTAAAAAAAGACTTCTAGTGCAAAACTGAGGAAAATGGACTTATGACTAAGACAGGAGACCTAATCTAGGCATTCCATCACCACAAATTTTCCATACAGATCGTCAGGTGGTCAGAGCTTCAAGTCTTACCTGTCCGTCGGTACCTCGATACCCAGTAGAGCTTGCCCCGGGAGGTACCGAACGGAAGGAAGACCTCTCTTTAAATAGCGCGCATCTAATTGCCAGCAGCTGTGCGCGTAGAGGGTCCTGCAGTGTTAGCCGTCTTGATGCGTGCCTGTATACAAGCTACGCATGCGTCGGGGAGTTGTGGTTAAGCCCCGCGCATGCGTGATTATGCTAGAGCGAGAAAAGACACTAGTTCTTGTATGCATGCGCAAGAGTGAGCGGTATACGCATGCTCTGTATTCCGATCTGGTCTGGGATCGCTGTTAGAGTAAATATATATAAACCTTTTGATGGAAAAGGTGAGAGAAACTCAGCACTGTGCCCCTTTAAATGGAAATGAAAGAAATTGAGATTTGTGTACCCATAGAGTACAAAGAGTAAACAGACCCTCGCAAACCCTATCATTGAGGAGTTGTAAACGAAGAGCCACGTGAGGAATGCTCTTGTGTGTATAAACATGAGCCTGAAACAACTGTGATAGGTTCATAACAACGAGGGTTAGTTATTCTTTTTATCGGTGAAATGACAGAAGTAAAGGGACAGCAATGCTTCTTCTTGTCTATCTCACAGATCACACAACGGAAAAACGGAAGAGTGTCCCTAATACTCACAGACCTCTAAATGATGTGTAGGATGGTGTGAACACAAAAAAAAGATTTGAGACCGGATAATGTGGGTAAATGTTGGTAACATATAAGGATATGTCAAATTCCAACCCAATAAGATACATAAATAACCCTTACCAAAACATGTAATTTAAGCCATCAGATCGATGCCCAGGGTATATCATCATCAAGACCCATGATGTCTGTTTTCAGTTTATACACCCACTGTTGTTCTTTACGGAACAAACATTTTGTGGGGTCTGTCAAATGAGGAGGTATCCAAGGTTTTTATAATACCACCCAATGTAAATCAGTATCCACATGTCCTTTGTCAATGAAATGATTGGTCAGTTTTGTTGACCGTTTGCCGCATCTAATTGTACTTTTGTGCTCTTGGATGCGGATCTTGATTTTTCTAGTGGTCATTCCCACATATCGAAGTTGACAGGGACACCATATCAAATAGATCAACCGATCGCTGTTACAATTTGTGTGTTTTACAATTTGCCAAGGGCGTGGTGTGCCTATATCTATTTCGAGAGTTTTCTCAGTTTGAGGGCATACTGAGCAAGTACCACATGGAAAATGGCATACTAACTGGGGCAAATTCCACAATGTGGTCTGTGACTCAATGTTCTTAGTACCATGTGGTCGGGTATCGACCAGTTTGTCTCGAAGGTTAGGACTCCGTTTATATGCAAACAATGGGCGTGGGAGGGTATTGTTAGCTAGATTGAGAACCCCCCAATATTTATTAATGTTCTTTTTCACCGAGTTAGAGAAGCTAGAGAAGGTGTTAACAAACGTGATTCTCTCATTAGCTACTCTGGTCGTGCTTCTTTCCAGCAACGCTTCTCTATTATTGTTTGCTGCTCTTTTCTTTGAATTACAAATCAATTGTGTAGGGTATTTCATTTCTTTGAGGTCAAGTGTCAGTGCCTTGGCATGTTTCTCATATTCCGCCAGTTCGGTACAGTTACGTCTTATTCGTAAAAACTGCCCGAACGGCAAGTTTTCACGAAGGGCTCGTGGATGGTAGCTTTGGAAGGGTAAAAGGGAATTGCACGAGGTCGGTTTCCTGTACAATTCTGTCACTAGAGCTCCATTGTTTGGTTTGATTAGTAAGTCCAGAAACGGTAGGCTAGATCTGGAGGATTCTAGAGTGAATCTTAAGAAATCATCCTGCTGATTTAGCCATTCATGGAACAATTTAAGGGTCTCTTCATCGCCTCGCCAGATGACAAAGATGTCATCTATGTACCTTTTCCAGGTACATAGATGACTGAAGAACGGATTGCTGGGTGTTAGTATGGACTCCTGTTCAACTTTATGAACATATAGATTGGCCAGGCTGGGGGCACAAACACTGCCCATACAAGTACCAGAGATTTGTAGGTACAATTGGTCCTCAAACTTAAAAAAATTGTCTTTAAGCACTTTCCTGGCGCAAAACATCACAAAGTCTATAGGTGTTATGCTTTCCCAAGCAAGGTTTTCCAGCATCGATTTGATAGTAGTCAATGTCTGTTCTTGTGGGATACATGTATAAAGAGATTCCACATCACATTACACCCTATCATAAATGTATTATTTAGCAAATAGTTGGGTACAAGAACTTTTAATCATATCGTATGTCAGATTGCACCTGGGATTTTTAAATACTAAGACACAAATATACATACATTCTTCTTTTTTGAAGGATTTGAAACATGGGTATTTTACAAAATACTGTGTTTTAAACACTCATCACAATCTGCACTCCTGTCCCTTTCCATTGGCCCTTAAGCCATCCTCATCCACTGCTTCTCATATAATAATTAGCATGATATGTTAACGTGATTGTCTTTGTCGGAAAATCTGAAACTCACTCCCCAGTCCTACTGACCAAGCTACGCCTCTGGTTGCTTTATATAATTTTATTCAAGCTAAAGTGCATAAGAGCACAAAACTATATTGATGAATGATGTTAGGAAACTCTATCAATAGGTAGTCTTGATTAAAGAACTATTGAGATTTGAAACTGTTCTTAAAATTTGTTGAGGAAAATGGCTCAAGGAGATAAAGGGAACATCCTTGTATGCCAATGGATGGCTGGAAAGTGTTATGTAGAGTGAGGGTCTGATTACGAGAGCATTCTCAGTGGCAGTGATCCGTCTGCTGCATTATGACTACATGTAGTCGTAGCAGCAGAGGACCGCCGGCTGTGCCAGGGAACAGTCGTTCCCTGGTGGTGGCAGAGCTGCGCCAAAATGTAATATGATCAGAGGGGCAGGCGCAGCCCTGCTGAGCATATTGCGAGTTCCTGTAGCGCTAACCATTTCATTGCGGGAGACCGCCATGCAAAGGCTGCCAGTTCAGGAACAAAGGGAGTCATAGAGGGCACCCATGCCCCCCGCCATGGGGAAACATTCAGGGAGGCACAACATCTTTCCCCTGTCTGTATGCCCCCAAAGTTCCAGCACGGCATGGACATCATTGTCCACGCCGTGCTGGAACTTTCTTGCCGTTCCCATTGCGGTGCATGTTTTCCAGGCCCCGCCATGGGAAAGGCAAAGGACCACCCGCCTTACACAAGTTCAACTCGTAAAAAGGCTGACGGTCTTTGCACGGCTTTGTCCGTGTTGTGTTGGCAGAGAGCCGGCGCAGCACCGCCAAAGCCGTAATTAGGCCCTAAGTGTTAATTGCCTTTAACGCTAGTGAGCTGAATAGAGCTTTCAGTCTTGATAGCTTCTCAGACACTTCTTATACGACATTCTTCCAGACTTTTACAGCTTAACTCTAAAAATCCATAACTTAGAGCACCGCCCTATAGCAAACTCCATGATAATGGCTATAAAAACAGTTAGAAAACCAAAATAAAATAATGCGTGGAATGCTTGAACTAATCTCAGCCACTGCTAATTACTTTGGACTGACTTCCAGTCTATTTTTTATTTTTACACTATGCCATTCTGAATAGAGGCCGTATGCAGACAGCCTTGTTCCTGCTCCAACAGGAACAGTCAAGCCCCTACAGAGCTAGAAAATTAAACAGAGTAAGGATATAATGTTGTGTGCACCATACAGGCCAACAGCCCTGGTTAAACTGGGCCTTAAGATGTATTCTACAATTGTGTGTAATGGTGCTTGGTAATTATCAAGCTGGACAAGGTGGCAGCACCCACTTGGAACAATACGGCTTAGTTTAGAGTTTGGTGACATAAAAACATGTAACCGCCATACATAATGAAGCATAAGTTGTAGACCAGTGGCTTAGTTTGTTGTTAGCTCAGCACAACTGGTCCCAAGTGATGCACGTGAGCCAAGATATTAGTTGCAAGGAGGAATCGAGAAATGAAAGACAATCGAGAAATAGTAGCTGTATAACTTGAGAATTATCTCAACCCTAAAATCCTTGATGACATCCACCAAGTTCTGGATGAAGGGAATATATGGCTGCTGGTTTTGTTAGACTTACCAGTGACTCAGTCAATCGGGACAAACTGCTGAAAAATATTGAAAGCAAACGGGGTTTCAGGGATACTAAGGTGGTTCAAATACTTCCTAAGCAGTCACTCTCAACTAGTTCAACTAGGAAGCCATACATCACAATATCTGGTATCTTGTGGTGTCCCACAAGGCTCTACTTTATTCCCAGTGCTGTAGAACCTCTACCAAGAGTCCCCAGGCCTACTACTTTAAAACACTGGCATTGACTTGCATAAATATGTGGATGACACAAAACTCTACCTAACATGGTCATTGGTAAAAGACATCATCATGCTACAAACTAGCTCGGTGAAGTTACACAACTGGATGAAGTTGAATTTCCTGAAATCAAGCTCTCTGAAAACGCAATGAATGCTGGTCTTTCTCCAATCCAATAAAATAACTGGGCCAAACGTAATTGCAGAACTAAAAAAGAAAGACTTCTCACCCATATTTGCCACGACTGGGAAGTTTTCGGGGTTCTTAATCGACACAACACTGATACCACACGTCAATAAACTGCCACCGGGCACAATCAAAGTAACTTCCAGCTTCAAAAGTTAAAGAGAATAAAAGATCTACTCTCCAACGAGCAATTGAAGGCAAACTGAGACGGACTGTGACACAGAGAAAGACAAAGATTTGTCAGGGAGCTGATACAGTGTGGGATGGATTTGGAATAATGCTCCTGATCACTGAGGCGTTAAAAATGCACTAATATATCTCTATATGATTCAAAGTCTGGCCTCTTTTTATCTGACTCAATTCATCATTGACTCTGTGCCATTTCCAGGACATTGTAAGCATTCTAACAAATTGCCTTCTGATCTGAATTGCCCTGCATCCTGGAACTGCAATACTCTGTTTCCCTGGCAACCGTGGCAGCTCTTTCCATAGGTTCCGACAAGGACACCGAGGTTACCCTGGAACTGCAATCCTCCTTCTGATGTCACGCGGTGCATCCGGCCCAAAGCACCAAATGTGTCAGTTACTGGTCACAGCAGCGCGCGCGCTCCTCGGTTAGAGATGACCCAGAATCTGTCTTCTAGAAAATACCCTTTCTGCCTAGTTCTGAAGTGAGTCTGTTTTTAGACATTTTAAATCCATAAAAGGTCGAAAAAAACTCTAAACACCTGGGGTCTCATTTATGAGCCCTTGCGTCACTTTTACGCCGCCGGTGCGTCACTTTTTGTGATACACCAGTGGCGTAAAATATGCGCCTTGTTGCGCCATATTTACAAAGTGACGCATCTAGGTAGATGTGTCACTTTGTAAACCCCTGCGCCACATTATACCTGCGCCAGGTATAATGTATGCAAGGGGGGCGTATTGACGCAAGAAAGGTCGTAGAAGTGACGCAGTGAAATCTATGAGATTTCGCTGCGTCACTTCTAGGACGTCATTGCGTCAAAATCTTGCGCCTGTCTCACAGCAGACGTAAGACTGACGCAGGCCCTTTCACATGGGGCTTGCCCCATGTGAAAGGACGCATTGCAAGAGTTGCGTCACTTTTGTGACACACTCCAGCAATGCGTCCCTTTTGCTCTTACAGATACGTCTGAAATATTGACGTATTTGTAAGTCCTTGCGCAATGATGCGTCATATTGTAAATATGAAGCATCATTGGGGGCGCAAGGAGGGCGCAATGAAAAGTGACGCATCGCTATTTTCTCGCAGCGATGCGTCACTTTTCATAAATGAGGCCCCTGAGTCTGAGCCAGGATGGCCATGAACCGTACTATGTGTAAAATATCTCTACGAGGTTTGCTGCCTCTATAGTATGCTAAAAAAGCCGATGGACAGTTTTGCTTCTTCCATGTTTCTAAAGTCCATCCATGGGGCTAAAATAGGACGCTTACAAATTTCATAGACCGATCTGCCGTTTCACTTTCAGATTAGAAGGATTTAAGTCAAGCGGTATCCCATGGCACCTTACCTGATTACTAAATGACTTCTCTTATTCTAATTAAAGTTATTTGCTATTGAATTTACAAGCATTAATCTATATAGGCTACACAAAAAGGTGGAATGACTTCCAAGAAATGTAAGAAGGGGACTTTTACCACATTTTGTTTTCCAGAAAGCAATTGAAAGTCTATTTTTTCATTAACAGCCCTAAAATATTGTCAGGGGCGTTGCAATGGGCATTTATCAGGTCGAGGAAACAGGCCCTATCTGCTGCACCCTGTATCAAATAAAAAAACATAGTTGGTTGCAAAGAGCCCCTTGCAACCCTGGGCACCGGTCCCACTGCACCTGCTCCACCGCTGACAGTCGTGCCCCTGAATATTGTACATCAAGGGTTGGATGGATTGGAGGGACTTTCCTAGATTGTGACTATGGGGCACATGCATCAAGGTAGGCTTCTGCGATTCCCTAATTGCGATTATTAAGGAATCGCAAAAACCTATGCATGTAGATATCATAAAAAAATAGCGATTTCTAAATATTCCTTAATTGCAACTCGTAAATTGCGAGTCGCAATTAAGGAATACCTCCCCATTCATTCCTGTGGGCCTAGAGGCCCACAGGAATGCAAATTGAGACTGCAATTTCAAGGGTGCCAGGGTTTCAAAAGGACACCCTGTTGCACTCCTGAAATCTGCCTATGAGTACATCTCACACACACACATGGCCCAAGGGCATGTATGTATGTAAAATGGAACTTTGAAAAATACACTTTAGTGCCTTTTTCAAAGTTTTTGCAAATTACCATGAAGTTTAACTTCATGGTAATTTGCGCCCCCAATTAGCGAAATCGCTCATTTTGTTTCGTTCATGCATTGCATTTAAGGAATCTCAAATTGCAATCACAATTTAAGTAATCGCAATTTTGTGATTTCTTAAATTACGATTTTTGCATTTGGGATGATGCATCCCAAATGCAAAAATACCGGTCGCAAAGGGGCCGATTCTGAGAATCTGCCCCTTTGCGACCAGTTTTTCCTTTCATGCATGTGGGCCTATGTGCCTGAAATGTTGTCCCTGAAATATGCTGGAGTTAGGGAGGAGTCTCTAAATGGATGTCCAGAGTAGGCCCAGAAGGGCTGAATTCTTGCCAGATTTTAATGACAACCACTGATGATGCAGATGTTTTCAATTTATATTAATTGTATCTACTTTTATCTTATGGTGGAGCTGAAAAGCAGGGATGTAGATCTCTACTCTCGCGGGTGCCTTACTGTGGCTGTCCTGACCAGAGGCGCAACTAGAGCCAAATTTCGGGGGGGGGGGGGGGGGGGGGGCTAAGAAAAAATTTTGGGGGGGCTGAATCTTTAATCAGTAGGCAGAGTGGAGCTGCAGGGGCTCTTAGAAGGGGTGAAACAACTGCAAGGCCTAATTAACATTCGAATGGTCTTTTAAAGACCTGTGAAACGTTCGGGTGCGGCTGTGTGTGTGCCCGGGATCTGTCTCATCCCGAGCTGCCACACACGACTGGGGGGGGGGGGCTGAAGCCCGGTGAGTCCAATGGGTGTTGCGCGCCTGGTCCTGACTGTGATTGGAGAGCCCTGACGCCTTTCCGCCTGCCAGAGGTCCTGCCCAGTGGGTTGCTGCTGAAGGACTGGGTTCTTTTGGACCCAGCGGTGCCAGGGCACAACACCTGAAACCTTCGTGGGTAACCTGCTCCGGCGTACAAGTCACAGAGACACGGGACACTTCCTTCGGCGTCAAAGATTCAAGGTTTATTTACTGCAGGGAACACAGAAGTCACAGGAAGTACATCGAGTGTAGTTCGGGGAGACTGCTTCAAATTGGTTCTGTGGATCGCTCCTTTTATACAGTTTTTACCCATAGGATAACATTGAACACAAAAGTTTACAACCCGGTTCCCACATTTAGCTCCCAGAGGGGTCGCTTTGGTCACTTTGAAACACACAAGGTCCGGAACATAAGTGCGGAAACATTTGGCGGTTCCCAACTGTAAAAACCCATCTTCCCACCATTAGCAAATTCCAATCAGCAGTAAAGTAGATCGAAATAGGAACGAAGACAGGTGCAGAGGAAGACGGAGACAGTGGGGAGATCGGAAAGGGTGTAAAAGGGGAGGTATCGAGAAACACGAGATACAGGCATCAAAGGACGTGCCTAATGAGATGCACGGCTTGAGACAATAAGTCCGTGCGGCAAGATGAGCCTCGAGCGGCGCCATCTGCCTTACAGCAGCAACCCCCTCGTCATAAAGACACTTACAAAGAACATGTGTCTTCCGCAAATATCTTGGGAGTCCCAGGGTCGCGAAGCGGACAGCGTCCGTTCGCTGGCTACTTGAGGGCAAGAGACAAAATGGATGCCGTATCTAAGATGGAACCCGTGGGTACAGATGAAAAGCCCACATAACAAACGAACGGTTTAAGTTAGCACAGCGAAACTGCGCACACTTACTAAACTCGTCATTTGCGGTTCATAGATACCAGACTCGACCATATTCGTGCGAGTTGAAAACACCACTTACAATTGTCACGGAACCTCAGACGCTCCTTTTGCCCTCATGTAGGCAAGCACTAGTCGGAATCATATTCGATATTCATCAGACCATCAAGATGTTGTTGTAGCATAGCTCTGTCCAATCGAGTCCCCTTGGTAACAGATGGTTGTCTCATACACGTTGTAGCACAGAGGCCACATAAGGCAGGACCACACTGCACACAAAGGCAACACGTGAACAGGAACACTATCACAACCCCGATGATCATCAGAATCTTCCAACCCCAAGTCGATATCAGGCCCCAAAACCATCCAAGTAGTGTCCAATCCCCTACATCCACGTGTATGGATTCGGAGATCTTATGCAACTTCGAGATGGCTTGATAGACAGTAGGAGCATTATCTGGAATGAAAATGCAACAGCTCGAATGGATCACTTTACATACCCCACCGCGATCTGCCAAGACGACATCTAAAACCATACGGTTTTGTAACGTCATAAGTCTCTCCGCCTGAAGTTCTGTGGTGATATTACCAAGGGCACTGGCAGTAATATTAGCTGTCGATTCTACCACTCGAGTCAACTGTCTCAGGTTCCTACTATTAACCATAGGTCCCCAAAACGGGAGGAAACCCTTGAAAAAGTCTCCTGCCTCTTGACCGGCAGTATCCTCTTCGCTAATTACGCCTCGTACAACTCTAGTCTTATGATAATCGGCATCTACAGTGAACGTCGGAGGCAACAAATTTGCAAAAAAACATGAGCCCATGAAGTCTGCGGGCAACCATGTGTATGCACGATCATGACAGATGAAGTATGTACCCTTGGCAGCCAGAAACACAGGGGACGGGAACATTGGCAGAACGTAACTTTCAGTGCAAGCACTTGCTCCAAGTGGGGCGTGCGAACCACGACCCACAAGACAAAGATTACCAGTGTGGGGTACGACCCATATTGGAGGCGAGCTTTTAAGCTGCTTTTCATTAGTGAACATACTATATTCCCCTCTACTTAGGACCCTATAGGCTTGTACCTCCTCTTTAGGGATAAGAAAAGGATCATGGATCTCATCTTCCATATCCTCTATTGCCATCGATAGCAGCCTCTGATACGAAGTAGGACCAGAGTTGGGGGAACGTTGTTCTTGAGTGGGGTGGAAACCCAGTGCGCTTCGAAACATTGTTTGGAATGCTCGAGCTGACCCTTGGGAACTATACGGTAACACCAGATATGGAATTCCCTTACCCGCAGTATGTGGCATCAACCCACACACCCAACAATTAGTAGTGTTAACCACTAACTGATGCTGATGGAGGAGCTGAATAAAGGAATTGTTGCGGAATTCTACACGTCTAGCCTGCTCGTGTTCCGGTAACATATGAAAGGAATGAGGAGAAGCAGTAGAAGTAGTAGAAGTAAGGTTAGGGTAAGGAGTAGGAGTAGGGGTAGCAAGTAAGAAGTAAGACATAGTGTAATACACCCCACCCGCCAAAAATGCAGAAGCAGTCAAAAACAATACAAACAATTGGAATATAAAACATTTGGTACGACTGAGTTGCTGCAGCTTGAATCTGTATGCCTGAGCTCCTTCCAAATCATTTAGCTTCGAAAATGCCATTCCCTACGACCGTCCGCAACGTTTCTTGACGCACTCCGTTCTGTGCAGCAATAGTCAATCCCCAGGAGTTCCTAGGAACCGACGGCCTTTAACCTAGCGTCAAGACCTACTGTCCAGAAGGAAGTACGCGCGCGGCCCTACGGCCTTCAATACACAATATGTATATATATAAGCACAATTTTTCTCAGCTGTGGAAGTAAAAAGATACAAGGAAGGAAGCTTGATATATGTACAAAAAATTTCAATGATACGAATGTTCAAAGTTGATCATGGGAAACGAGGATATTGCAGTTATCAATTTCAGCAAAGCAAAAATATTTTATTTGTCCTTAGTGTGAGATCGCAAAGAATATCGATGTTTCCCGGGACGTGTCTGCTCGTCGAACAAAGGATCCGTTGAAGAGACAGCGTCCTGCTGATCAGTTGGTTGATCTGGTCTTGAGTCTTTTGCTGACAAGTGTTCAACAGTGGCTTTCTGCTGCGCTGAGGGTTCTCCAACAAGCTGCGCGTCGCTAAAAGGTACAAACGCCGGCAATGTTTCTGTTTCTGTTGACGCAATGCCTTTCCTCACCCACGGGTCTGCCGGCAAAGGAATAGGGACTCGCTTACAATGGGTAGCATGTACCCAATTTTTCCGCCCCTCAAGACGAACGGCAGTCCTCGTGGCCAGGAGTACCTGGTAAGGTCCGGTGAATCGGGGGTCCAGATTGTTTTTGCGTGAGAAGTTACGAGTAACCACCCAGTCCCCGGGCTGGAGCTGGTGGCCTGGACCCTCCGTCTGCGTCGGCAAGGCGTCGTAAACCTGTTGATGAATTAACCTCAGTTTAGCAGTCAAGTCATGTAAGTAGTCAATCAACATCGGATACTCAAGATCAGAGAATAATCCTGGCCTAGGAACCCCCCACACATTCGCAGGACGGCCGAACACTATTTCATAGGGACTAAGCCCTATTCGGGAGTGTACAGTCGCCCTAGTTGACAGTAATGCTAGAGGCAAAGCGTCAGGCCACGAAAGTCCAGTCGTAGCCTGAATCTTCGCTAGCTTTAGTTTAAGGGTGCCATTGTACCCCTCAACTAATCCAGCTGACTGAGGATGATTGGCGCTGTGGAATTTCTGATTAATTCCAAGGCCCTTACACACACTCTTCATCACACTTCCAACAAACTCACTTCCGTTATCTGACCACACGACTCTAGGCATTCCATACCGAGGAAAGTATTCCTTCAGTAGGATTTTCGCAGTAGACAAAGCAGTATTATCTTTGAGGGGATAGGCCTCAATCCATCGGGAGAATGCGCAAACCACAACCAGAACGTATTTCAGGTTATTGCATCGCTCCATATGGATGAAGTCCAATTGGATCACCTCAAAGGGATACGAAGGAGGAGCAAAACTGCCAGGGGGAGTTGGGGTTCCTTTGCCAGGATTGTACATTATACACACCATACAATTCTTCACCAGACGTTCAGCACATTTCGTAATGCCATCATTCTTCCACACAGCAGCCAACAACTTGCAAATACCTTTCGCGCTAATATGTGCTAACCCGTGTGCCATTGTCACAACGGCCAGCACATACGCATCAGGCAACATCCATCTTTTCTGATCTGACAAATCAATCCAGCAACCATTCACATCCAACTTTCCCGTACTTTCTTTCCACTTCGTCTTTTCAGTATCAGTGGCCTCATTCTGTATTGCTTTCACACTCTCTATGGTATCTTCACACATACTTGATTCTGTAGGCCACCTAACCGAACTCGTCACATACATTCGAGTGCTAAGGTTCCGGGCAGTCTCCTTAGCAATCTCATCTGCAAACGCATTACCACGACCCGCATCATCCGTCACTTTACGATGCGCACTACACTTAACAATCGCAACTTGTGCAGGTAAAGTCAATGCATCCAAAAGATCGTTCACAAGCTGGCCATGCTGGATTTTCGTGCCATGCGACGTCAAGAAACCACGCTCTCGCCACAATCGTCCAAAACTATGCGCTACACCGAAAGCGTACTGGCTATCGGTGTACACATTCACACGTTTCCCTTTTGATAACACACATGCTCTAGTGAGAGCAATCAGCTCTGCAGCTTGGGCAGAATTCTGATTCAATCTCGCAGTCTCAACAACAGTATTCAACGTTACAACAGCATAAGCAGTAGTCACATCGCCATTCGGCAACTTAAAACATGACCCATCCACATACAGAGTGCCATCCGGGTCTTCCAATGGGGTGTTTTTAAGGTCCACTCGACCTTTTGTTTCCTCTTCTGTCCGCAAGTAACAGTCATGTTCTGCTACTTCATCTGACTCTGCACTAATTGGTAACAAAGTTGCCGGATTTAGGACATTACAACGCTTTATCTGAATGTGGCTTGCCAAGAGCGTCAATTCGTACCCAGATAACCTTGCACTCGTCAAGTGCTGAGTTTTCGTTCGATTCAAAAGAGTATCGACTGCATGCGGAACCATCACCGTAAGCATATTATCCATGACCAATCCTGCTGATTGTCGGATGGAGACCGCAGCTGCCGCAGTTGCTCTCAAACAACTCGGCAATGCTCTAGCTACTGGGTCTAAGGTCGAGGAAAAATATGCACATGGACGTTGCTTACCACCAAAAGGTTGCGTTAAAACACTCAAAGCACAACCTTCCCTCTCGTGAACATATAACGTGAACGGCTTGCTGTAATCAGGGGTACCTAACACAGGAGCCGAACACAATGAATCACGTAATTCAGAAAAACTTTTCTGACATTCTTCCGTCCATGGTAAAGGAGTTGAAACATCCTTGCACGTAAGAGCCACCAATGGTTTCGCTAGCAATGAAAAATTAGGAATCCACTGCCTGCAGTACGACGTGATACCTAGAAAGGCACGCACATCTCTCTGGGTTTGTGGCACAGCCATTCGCGCAATCGCTGCAATTCTCTCTGGGGTCAATCTCCTTCCCTCCATTGACAATAAGTGACCTAGATAGGTTACTTCTTGACAACAATATTGGAGTTTAGAAGGTGACACCTTGTGATTTAACTCACAGAGATGTTGCAGCAACGATACCGTAGCAATTTTGCAAATGTCCTGAGTATCAGCAGCCACCAATAAGTCGTCGACGTATTGGATTAAAGCCGCACCAACCGGCAACCTAAACGCATCCAGTTGACCCTTCAAGGCTTGACTGTAAATCGATGGACTTTCACAGTAGCCCTGAGGAGCGCGTTTGAACCGGAAGCTACGTCCACCGAGAGAGAAACCGAAAAGGTCCCTGCTCTCTTCGGCAATCGGGATGCTGAAAAACGCATTTTTCAAATCAATCACCGAGAACCACGAAGCAGTAGCTGGAATCAGAGTCAGTAGCGCCGTGATGTCAGGCACAACAGGGAATTGAGGAACCACAATTTTATTTACCTCCCGTAAATCGATAACAAAACGATAAACAGGCGGTTTGGTAGGATCAGTACGTTTAAGAATGGGCAGTACAGGGCTGTTGCACACGTTTCCCCGAGTCTCCTCAATAACATCTTTCTCGATCAAATCATAGATGATCGCTAACAAAGCTCGTTCACCATCAAGGGAGATACGGTATTGGGGAATACGTGGCAATCGCACATTCGATTTCAACTGAACAACATAAGGGGAGATATCAAGTAGGCCCACGTCATTCGGACCCGTCGCCCACAAAGACGCAGGAAGAGAATTCAATTCCGGTGGAAGCTTATCGAGAGACAAATACATGGGAGAGACTACTCTCTCTCCTAACGTAAGCTTTACACCCGCAGGAGAACAATACAAAGTTGCGTACAAACGTTTAAGCAAATCCAGACCCAAAAGATTTTCGCCACAACCAGTAGTCAAAATCAATGGAGCTTCGAGCTCACGAGGCCCAATTTTAAGGGGCAAAGGGCGCGAAACTGGATTGCTAACGGGGGCGCCAGAGAATCCAACGGAAACATTTGTTAAGCCAGACAAAGGTGCGCCAGGGAGTTTCGAATGCATGATAGAACTTTTCGCTGCACCAGTGTCCAACAGAAAAGGCTCAACGACGCCCGATGTAGCAACTGCGACGTAAGGCCCTCTCTGATCAACCGGAACTGATACCACTCCCTCTCCTTGTCTTTGGCTGTCCTAGTAATTACTGTCGTCAGTTCCCTGATCGACGTAATAATCGTCTACATTATACTGCGCAGATCGTCCTTGCGACGATCCACGTTGATCGAAACAGTTATTAGAATTTGATGAATGGTCAGAACGGTCGTTCTGAGCACCACGACCTCTACCACGTGATGCGTGCTGTGAACCACCACGGCCCCCTTTAGATGAATTACCGCTATTACGTCCATTTAAAGCAGGACAATCAAATTTAATGTGTCCCTCCTGTCTACAATAAGCACATTGATTGTACCCTAACGAAGATCTTTGGAAAGAGGAATCATTACGCGGCTGCGATCGATTCGATTGCGTCTGCGATCTATTCTGTTGAGGCGCATTCTGATTAGAACGCGGCGGATACGCTTGTTGTAACAACACTTTAGTTTTGAGCTCTTTCGTCTTTTTATCAGCACGGTCAGTTTCCTCTTTTTCTCTATTTTCGTAATATTGTGCCGTAGCCAATATCTGAGCTGAGGTAGAAACGGCCCACGCACTTTCTGAATTCTTCAATTTATTGCTCAAATCGGGCAGTAAGTTCGACACAAATTTATCCACAAACAACCTCTGTCCACCCTCAGTACCCATATCCTGTCCACTATGATCAACGAATGCTTCCTCAAACCTCGTGAAGAAGTCTGATACACTCTCATCTTTCTTCTGCTTACAGGCTGACAACTTGTCCCAATTTACCCTCATAGCTGGCATAAGCGTTTTCATTAATGTAATGATGCGCTGGGGGAGATCAGCAATCAACTGATCGGGTTTAGTAGCAGCCACTTGTCCAGCGTCTGCCGCTGTAATGGCATTCCAATCACCACCTAATTCATTTGCGTGATCTTGGTGACGAATCTTAGCCCATACCGGTTGCGGTACGACATTGCCAAACAACATGTCGATATCGGCAAGATTCATTACCGTAGCGTCTACGAGCTGCGATAATTCCTTATAATACCCTGCAGGATTTTTGCGAGGATCGGGCAAAGATTGTTTCACCTGAAGCACTTCCGATCTTTTCCATGGGAGGTGTATCCACACTCTCTGGAAATGTGCCGGAACTGGCTGGGCAGCAGTATTATCAGCTGGTATCCAAACCGGCGGAACTTCACGCATAGGATATTGGCCAGACTCGTCTTGTTTTTCAATGTCCTCAACGAACAATGCATGAGGAATAGGAGCGGGACGAAGAGATAGCAACCGCTCAATAGCACGTCGGACATTAGTGTCGACTATCAGTCCAGTTGCGAACTGAAGCCGAAGTTCAGACAGGGCGGTCAACACCTCGTCAGGCGCATTGGCCACTATCTGATCATGTAAGAACTTGCACATTTCGTCAAACACATATCTCTGAGTTGGTATGTTGAATTGATTAAACGTTTCGAGGACAACACGAGGTGGATTTCTAAGAGGGTTTACCATCCAACCCATCGCCATGTTGTATAGCGCAACACGTTCTCTATTACCAGGAAGCTGGCTACGTCTCTGAGGACCATCAGAACCAGCAGACCCAAAAACAGGTCCGAGCGACTGAAAGAAGTTTGTCGCAATGGGAGAATTACGGTTACGAGTAGAGGGAGAAGAGTAAGACACAGGACTAACAAGAGAAGGAGTAGAGACATTAGCAACAACAGGGGTTAACAACACAGGAGCAGTAGCGGGAGCAGGAGTATGTGGAAGCGGAGGAGCAGTAGGAATAGAAATAGACAAAGGAGCAGGAATAGTTGGAAGAGCGGGTGCAGGTTGAGGAACTGGTGGAGGAATAACAGGTGGAAGAACAGGTACGGCAGGGACCACAGGAGCTGCGGTACCCTGTACGTACGGAGGTGGCGACTTCATAAGATAGGACATTAAAGGATCCTCAACTGCCTCTTCCTTCTTATCCGACTCCGTAGGCAAAGCAGGATAGCATTTATCTATGGACATACGCTGTAGCCTCTCAAACACTTCCTTATCCTTATCCTCCTTATCACGCTGAAACTGCTCAGCTTTCTTCACTATAGTAGCAACATTATCTCGCTGACTACGTTTATTCTGTCTGATTTCTTTCTGTCGGGCTTCTTTGCGCCACAACCGAAAGGCATCAAACATGGCCGGCCTAGATTTACGTTCGAACAACTTTATTTCCAAATTATCTAAGATCGACGCTTCGAAGCTACCGTGAGGTGGCCAACGAAGATCGCCGTCTTTCTTTGTATATTTTATCCAATAATCGTTAAAAGCAATCGGGCCTAGCCCATGTTTGCTATATAAGTCATAAGTAGGAGTTCCAACCGGAGGTATCGGACACGAGTCCTCCAGCAGGGAATCCGCACCACAAGGTCTAAAACAACTGAACAAAGTACTGCGACCAGGCATCTTGCACACTAGCCGAGTTTCACAAACTTCAAGGGTTACGGGATTTACCAAGTCCCAGCAAGAACAAAACCCTCGGTCTTTGGCGGCTGCAGTCGTCAAACAATACAACAACAAAGTACGCTAGCAAAGTGTCACCGACAAAAACACTCACACAGCGTTTACAACAAAAACACTCGTTAAAGTGTTTACAACAAAAACACTCGCTAAAGTGTTTACAACAAAAACACTCGCTAAAGTGTCAACAACCAAGAACTCTGGGAGCGACCCACAAATACTTAACTCAAAGATCAATGGCGTCCTCAGGAAGGCCCGTCAATCGTCTCGCTATACCAAGGTCTACGCCAGGCGCCAAAACAGGTCTACAGTCAGGGCAGCAGTCCGTCGCAGCCGTCAGGAGGCGGGAATCTTCGCGGGAAAAGTCTTCGGGCCACTTATTTCGACAACAGGATCGATGAAGCGGGGTGCACCTTCCCTCGGAGATTTCACACGAAGTTCCTCACGATCGTCGGGCTTGGACCGGTACCACTGATGCAGCCCCACGTTGGGCGCCAACTGAAGGACTGGGTTCTTTTGGACCCAGCGGTGCCAGGGCACAACACCTGAAACCTTCGTGGGTAACCTGCTCCGGCGTACAAGTCACAGAGACACGGGACACTTCCTTCGGCGTCAAAGATTCAAGGTTTATTTACTGCAGGGAACACAGAAGTCACAGGAAGTACATCGAGTGTAGTTCGGGGAGACTGCTTCAAATTGGTTCTGTGGATCGCTCCTTTTATACAGTTTTTACCCATAGGATAACATTGAACACAAAAGTTTACAACCCGGTTCCCACATTTAGCTCCCAGAGGGGTCGCTTTGGTCACTTTGAAACACACAAGGTCCGGAACATAAGTGCGGAAACATTTGGCGGTTCCCAACTGTAAAAACCCATCTTCCCACCATTAGCAAATTCCAATCAGCAGTAAAGTAGATCGAAATAGGAACGAAGACAGGTGCAGAGGAAGACGGAGACAGTGGGGAGATCGGAAAGGGTGTAAAAGGGGAGGTATCGAGAAACACGAGATACAGGCATCAAAGGACGTGCCTAATGAGATGCACGGCTTGAGACAATAAGTCCGTGCGGCAAGATGAGCCTCGAGCGGCGCCATCTGCCTTACAGCAGCAACCCCCTCGTCATAAAGACACTTACAAAGAACATGTGTCTTCCGCAAATATCTTGGGAGTCCCAGGGTCGCGAAGCGGACAGCGTCCGTTCGCTGGCTACTTGAGGGCAAGAGACAAAATGGATGCCGTATCTAAGATGGAACCCGTGGGTACAGATGAAAAGCCCACATAACAAACGAACGGTTTAAGTTAGCACAGCGAAACTGCGCACACTTACTAAACTCGTCATTTGCGGTTCATAGATACCAGACTCGACCATATTCGTGCGAGTTGAAAACACCACTTACAATTGTCACGGAACCTCACTGCTCGGCAGCTCAGCATTCCTCCATGTTCCCGCTCCCACCCCCAGTGAGTAGGGGAGCGCTGGAGTTATTCCTGGGAGTAGGGTTGTGCGTTGATGAAGCACGGAAGCGGTAAAGGCGGCAGCGGTGTTGACCGCTGAGATCAGCTGGGGGGGTAAGAAGGGCTAGTGACGAGGTTCCCTGCATCGGTACAGAGGTGGTCGGTACTAGGCCTGTGCGGCCTGTTCCCACAGAGGTCCGCTTCCTCCTCTAGCCTCCGCACTGCTTTTCCCTGCCTTGCTCTATGCAGCTCTATGCAGCCCCGCTGGAGATAACAACTATATTGGGACCTCCATTCCATGATGCAAGGATTTCTTTGAACACCGCAGGATACCCAGGAACACTCGACTGGCATCACTATAGGATCCCTGGAGGAAACCTACACTGTTTATTTTTTTGAAACTCCAATGCTGCTCTTCCTTCTGGTTGAGAATTGGGTGCCAGTCGCCCCTACTTGCTTCTAGATGAACAGTAGTGAACAGCGAGCATCAAATAAAGGAACAAGCATTTGCAATGCAAACGGTCTCACCTTTGGGACGTTATATGTATTTAGCTATGCAGCACATTAGCCTGGGTGCTGAAACATCTACTGTTCTTTGACATGGAGGGAAAGTAAGCACCAAACTGTGTGACACGCCAGGTATGGGAACACATGGAGAGAAGGATTGCCTTTCAGCGGGAAATGATGTAGTCCAAAGCTCTGTTTTTAACTTAAAATCAGGGCCTTTGGCTTTCACATCACTGAAAATACAAGATTTGAAAAAATTACTATTGTCTACTGGTGCTCGTGGAAGACAATTTCTATGAACTGGAATCTAGAGAATGCTAAAGTGATTCTGGTATTTTACTGACCTCTGCTCGTCGTTTTCTATCAAGAAAGTTAAATAGAGGCAGCTGCCAGTAAAATTTTAAAAAGTAGTCTCTCGGCAGAAAGCAATTCTGGTATTTTTACTGGTCGTTTTCTATCAAGACAGTTCAATAGCAGCAGTTGAACAGAAAAAAATCCCTGAGCGGAAGCAGACAAGTCCTAGGGCTGATCTCCAGAGCCTACAAAGTACATAAACATATAAGTATATACTAAAGTATATACAAGAGGTCTTGAATGTTCGACTTAAAAAGGGCACACTGTTCCGTCTTTTATATCTGGGGGGTGTAATCAGGCAATAGACAGTAGGACCTGGCTCCTTTACCTTTTTGGCATGCTCGTGTCCCTTCCACCAGTGCTACCCCCCCCCTCGCCCCCAGCGATACCCTGTACCCTGCACTTAGCACCTGCCATCCGTTCAGCAGATTGTGTGTACTACCAAGGGAAGGATTGGCTGCACCTGCCATCGAAGTGACTTAGTGATTAACCAACTGATTCTGCTATTGTCTGCAGGCATCTCCCCCATCAGGGGGGCTCAAAGCGCCCACAAGGAAGGTCAGGAGTGGGATTGGGATGCGCACAAGGAGCTCTTTGTGTGTGAGATAACATCCCACAGGACCAGCAAGGCGAGTAGGAAAGAGACCAGTTCTCTTAAAAATAAAGTCTACCAAGCCCCCCTCTCTTAAACCAGGGGGGGCTACGTAGTTGTTAAATCACAGTGCTCCGAGGCTTCATGCTTGGGAGCAAAAGGAGGAACAAAAAGGATGACTGTCAAGCTAGCCTGCTCGTTGGACCTTTACTTCCAACAAAATCTCCCCGAATGGGAGAAGATGGGTCAATTAAGGCGGAGGTGAGCAGTGATGAACCTCACAACTCAATTTTGCATTCACCTCCTTCCACCCCTTTGTCATATACATCAATCAGAACCTTGGACTCTGAAACCCAATCAGCCTCCTCGCCCTGGCCCCTCTCACCGGAAGTCATAATTGTCACAGTCCACCCAGGGCGAATTCCATTACTCCAGACATGTGGCGGAGCAGCAAGAATCCCTCCAACTCCCTTGGGCACTATCAAGTTGATCTCTCCCATGATCAGTATTAGTACCGTCAAAAAACCTTGAGCCATTCCCTAATGGTCCTTAGGAAAAAATGCAGGCTCTCTTCACTGCAATAGGGAGAGAAGTTACCACATGAAGTCGGAAAAAGTGGAGGATTTGTACATAATGGATGAAGAACTTTTGTCAGTAATAACGGACCCATTCGATGTACAGACAAAAAACAGTTCCAACAACCGCCTTAATTCAAAAATTATCAAAGGAATAATCGATCAAATACATTCTCCAGCCACTAAAGGGTCTCGGGAGGAGTCTAGGTCCGCCTCAGGTATTGAAACCCCTAAGAGCAACAATGTTGCAGTGCTTCAGAAAGACAGAGCTGAAAAACTGGACTTATTGGCTACCAACGAAAAGTCCAGTCATGAAACACCAGCGAGGAATTGCCAGCCACAGAACTTGTGGGCAATCATTGACAGCACATTAACAACCATGAGCCAGATGACAATGCTTCATGCAGATAAAATGGACTTATAGATTCAAATAATACAGTCCTTGGCGAACAACGTAAGGAAGATCGATTGTCGTCTGGATAACTTAAATTCACTCATAACGAACACCCAGCAACAAACAAACAAGAAAATGGACCGGTGCTAGTGCTCTGTACTTCTTGAAAAGATCTCAGCTCTCCAAGGAAATATGTCGGATCTACTCAGAGAATATAAATTAAGTAACATAGTAGTTCCCAAACTGTGCCCCGTGGCTCCCCAGGGGAGCTGCGCACCAAGCACTTTAATGCATTAAATGTTGAAGGGTCTGTTGGCTTCAGTTAAACAAATTCGACTTAAACACATGATGTTGATGATTTGTCAGTGACATGCCTAAGGCTGTAAACGTAGTGCTTAATTGATGGCATGTCGAGGGAGATGACCTCCATATTTTACTGGATCCCCATGTTCCAACACTCCCAAAGTAAGCAGTAGATGCCTGATTTTTTTTGTTAGATTTGCTAATAGTTTATTTTTTTTACAAATGCATTTTACACCAATGCAAGTTATCAGGAAAGCAACGTTATCCTGTCTATTAAACACATTAATTATTATTAAGAGTTATTAAGTATTGACACTTGTACTTGAACCACAGGTACTTCCAGTACACATTTCTTTCAGTGCACACAGATTTCCAGATAAGCCTGCTCTCTCCTTGAGCACAGGGAAGTAAAACACCATATACAGCATAATGCCACAATTTAGCAGCAAGAAAGAGGGACATTTAAAAAATCAGAGGAATTTATTTGGCTTGTATTGATTTGGAGGCAATTTTAGGGAGGGGACAGCAAAAATAAAGCTGTATGTGGTTTAACAAATCGTTAGTCAGCCTGCTGAGACAGGTGTGTTAGCACGTATGACATGGGTAGAAATGGAAGAGCATGCAAATATTCTCCAAAAGCAGAAACAATTTGGTAATGGGGCCTACATGCATAGGGGTGCTATCTAGCACTGTAAGTGGGATAACAAAGTTTGAGAAGGTACTCTGAAAAAGGCATGGACAAAGAAGTGTAACTCGGAATACTTTATTAGAGGCGCCACCTTAGTAATACAAAACACCCTGCGTATATGATTATAATACCTTCATCAGCTTAATACTAATTATTTTCAGGGAGAAAAATGCAAGTACTCCTAAGACCAAGCCTATATAAAATCCTACATTTTGTAGTGACCCTGTTTTTGGGCATTAGACTAGAACCAACGAAATGTGATAACTTGCACAGATAATTTGTGGTATGAATGTGTGTGAAGTATGTATGTGTGGTTTGACTGTTGTTTTTTCTCTACCTGGTCACATATTGATTTCTATATGAACTTGTGAATGTTTCTTCATGTTGCTAAATTGTGTATATAAGGAATGATTTTTGTACTTTTTAATGATAATAATGTCTAAAAGATATTACAAAGAAAAAAAATTATTCAAATAACAAATACAAAAGAGAATGGAAATAAGAAACATGAAAATTTGTGTCTTGTTATGCCGATGTTAGAATTTAAGAAACCCTTAAAGAAATAGAGAGGTCACAAGGGAGTTTGTGCTTAGAGTAGTTGTCATATCAAATTTCGTTCCCCTCTTCTCCCTGGCCTGCAAATTAGTACCTTAGAGGGGGTCCCATCACTTTCATACAGGCTTACATCCCCCCACCCTCTAAAAAAGGTAACAGCGAGGAGCCACGGGCAATGGCCAATGGGTCAAGAGAGCTGTGGGTCGAAAAAGTTTGGGAACCACTAAAGGAACGCACACCATTACAGTAAAGAAAGGCTGTCTACTCACAACGTACAGCTTGGTGAAAATGCTTCCGGCACTTCCTACCAAAATGCTGACCATATGTCTGACCAAATTGGTGATCAAAAAGTGGAGCTAAAAATAGAGGGGCTGGAATCAGACAGTAGTGAAGAGTTGAACCTCGCCAAATCCTCTCTGGCAGTAAATATTGTCCAAGAAGATATTGTATCTTCCTTTGTGGTGCCCACTGCAGGCCAAGTATCTCATGCTGGCAGCCCTTCAAATAAAATCCCCCCAAAAAACAGAAAACACCGGAAAAAACTGAACAAGAAGGAAAAACAAAAATCCAAAATAGAACTGTATCGTGTCCTATCTTCAGGAACTCCAGCAAAAAAGACAGCGACCGCCACCGGAGATCCTGCCTTTGAGAAGAAAAACTTTTTATCTAGCATTGCTCCCCGTCAACTGAATCATTTCTATCGATGGCCCCTATTAGACAAATAAATCCGATTGTAAGTGACCCAACTTCGACCTGGTGGATCCCAACAACGGATAATCCTTGTGTCCCCCAACCTAGTTCCGAACCTACCATGGCCGCCCAACAATCCCCCAAAGTAAACAAGGCATTAGCAGCCAGATTTATCATTGTCCCGTTTTGCGAGTCCTTAATAGCGAATATTAAGGAATCGCTATTAAGGACTTGCCAAACGGGATTCATGTAGGAATCGCAAAATAAATTGCGATTCCTACAGCTTTCTTATTTGAGATTAGCAAATTGCTAATCGCAAATAAGGAATAACTCCCCATTCATTCCTATGGGCCTAAAGGCCCATAGGAATGAATGGGGAGTTATTCCTTATTTGCGATTAGCAATTTGCTAATCACAAATAAGGATGCGATTCCAATGGTGCCAGGGGTGTCCAAAGGACACCCTGTAGCACCCCTGAAATGAAAATGTAGACTGATGTTGCGCACACACATGTCCTAAGGACATGTGTGTGTGTAACATAAAACTTAGAAAAATGCACTAAAGTGCATTTTTCTAAGTTTTCGCTATTTACCACGATGTCAGACTTCGCGGTAAATAGCGGACAAAAATTGCGAATTCGCAAATAAAAATTGGTTATGAATTGCATTTAAGGAATCTCAAATAGAGATTCCTTAAATGCAATTCCTCGCAATTTAGCGATTTTGCTATTAGCGATTATTGCATTTGGGATGATGAATCCCAAATGCAAAAATTGCGCTCGCAAAGGGCCAGATTCTCAGAATCTGGCCCTTTGCGAGCGCAATTTTCAATGATGAATCTGGCTGCAGATCAGAGGCCCAAATGACTGTGGGGGCTGCATCATTCTCCTTATATAGCTGTAAACAAACAAAAACGACTGGGGCACAGATGGAAGCTAACTCGTCTTGCGAAGGTGATAAAGAAATATTTCAAAAACCATCTACTGCCAACAATGTCCATCTTTTCCAGGAAAATACCAGGTAACTCTACAGCCAAACATTGGCCAGCCCCGCTTACCAAAAGCATGTAACATCCAACATCCCTAAAAGAACAGAACCACCACTACATCGAGGAGGCCAGGACTGCCCGAAAAACCCACTCTGGGTTCTCCAGCCCCTTTTTCCACCTACATCTGTAGTCACACCACACGCAAATTATGAAACAGTGAACTTCTAGTATAGCAGCTAGCCACTGGGTGCTCCCCAAAAAAGTGACCAACATGAGCCGGCAAATATGGAAGCGCTCCTAATACTCCAACCGGAGTAAGTCTCACGACGTTATGAAGATATTTTAAACTGAAGCAATCTCCTTAAGTTGCTGTGAGCTCTACCAGAGTTGGGGACTCTGGACTCGAGAGGCTTGATCTATATTATGATAGTCCGTGAGGTCCAAGAGAGTCCACAGGACACGATAAAAGTTCTCTTTATAAATAAAGAGATCTCCAGGCTGATAGAAGCACAGCAAGAGACCCTGGCAGAATGGGGCATAAGACTAAGCAGGCCCAGAAAACGAGCTATCCATGGCTCCTTGCACACAACATGCCTTGCCACCACTGGGCTTTAGTATTGTGCGCCTCGAAGGTATCACAATTTCCAAAGGACCATGCCGCAAATAAAAGAGTGTGCCGCCTCACAAAGAAAATCCACTGAAGTTTACGAAATACTCCAGTGAGTAGGAGCCTACAGACTCCCATGAAACAAATAGTTAACCCAATACTGCCCTTGTGTTGATCGAATGTACTTGGCCTAAGAGCCCATCTTCAATCATAGGAAGCATATATATAAATTCGAAGCAACCCAAAAAGAAATCAATCACGCTGGTGATTTTAAAACTGATTAAGGCTCTATGCCAACAACGTCCAAAAGAATTCTGGATCCTGGCAATAGATTTTAAAATGTTTTTGCGTAGGATATTCCACGCGTCCCCTGGGCAGCAAGAAGAGGAAAATCTATGGAATATTCTGGAGATTGTGCCAGGTCTCCCTAAGGGGAACATCCATAACAACGCGGTCAAAACACCGCGCTGCCATTACCATGCGTCTTTTACAACGCAAGTCGCTACCACGACTTGCGCTGGAGGGCGCTGTAGACTAAGAAATAGTAGATTTACTATTCCAACACCTTCCCTACTGTACGTAGGCTGGAGTAAATCTTACTATTCCTAAGTCCAGCAACCTACAGGGAAAGTCGAGGTAACATCTTGCGTTGTAAAAGATGCGTTGTGATGTACCGCGATCTAAAAGATCGCGTTGTAACATCATACAACCCTCCCTAAGAGAGATAAACCTGGTCAGAAATTTGCCTCTGCCTTAAATGCCTTGGATCTACGAACCTTAAACAGCAGGGGAATCTAGGATCAACCAGCCAGTCATACTCATACAACAAGTTTTTCCACCCTGCTAATTGACTATATCTGGGTCTCTTCTCAGTATTTCACCTGGATAAGCAACTTTCAATTTTGCCACTCCCCAATTAGTGATCACACTTTCCTCCTATGCTCCAACTATAGGGAGACTTTGAGATTACCGCAATTACAAGCAGTTGGTACAGAAACTGGCACCTGTGGGATACAAAGAATAAAATGGTGGGTGAATCTGACCCTGGGAGATTTAGCAGAATTGAGAAAATAACTGCAAAGTAAAACATTGACAACATTAACTTGTTCCTTTAGGTGGCAAACTCGAATGACTAGAGTATTGGAAAAATTGCTACACAATCCACAAACAACAGGTAGAGCTCACAACGCAAATGAAACCAATAATCCTACACTCAGGTCTTTGAAACGTGTTCTAAACAAATTCTGGAGGCTGGCCCGTTGAAGTTTTGCCACAGGGAGTGTGCTAAGGGAGGTCAGGAAGGCCCGGAAGAGGTACAAATAAAAAGCATGGGAAATTGCTATAGCCAAAGAAGAGCAAGCGTGAGAGGCCACAAACACAAAAAAAAAATTAAAATCCTTGTCACTTGTTAAGAGAAAATCAAACCAAAACAACGTGAAGACATTTACAGCCGTATATGCTGAGAAGTGGAATCATTAGATCCATAATCTATAGAACTCTGATAAATTAGTAGGTAGCCTTCAGACTTTGCTTGAAGAGTTTCAGGAGGACACTGGTCCAACTCAAAATACATAATTGTGGGCAGGTGCCACATTTACTGCGGATTTAACTAACTGCAATTTAGCCTCTTACAGAGTTGAGGGAGCCCCTGGCCCAAACGGCATCCCCACAAGGATCTTTAAAGACGCTGCAGCAGCTTGAGCCGACCTTCTTGAGCCACTCTTCAAAAATTGCCTAAACCAGTCCCAGACAGTTGGAGAGGCACCATATTGACCCCAATCTATAAAAAGGGCCAATCTGGTAACCCGGACAACTTCTGACTTATTGCCCTACTCGATGTGGATGGCAAATGTATTTCAAAAATGTTAAATAATGAACTGGAAGAATGATCCCGCTTCAAGGCCCTTACTCCAATCATCCAAACTGGCCTCAGGAGCGGACATGGAACTGAAGATAATTTGATGATACTTTCTGCGCTCGTTAAAACTGCAAACTCCATTCATTTTCCACCTTTATACATGGCTTCTATTGATTTTAAAACTGCTTTTCGATAAATGGAAACAGGGAGACTATGGAAAAAAATTGTCGACGTGGGGCATACCCGAAGGCCTCTTGGGTGCTATCATGAGCCTATATACTGACACATGAGTAAAAGTAAAAGTAGCTCATAAAATCAAGACATTCACTGGAGTGTAACAAGGTTGTATTCTGGCGCCATTGCTGTTTAACCTCTACCTGGCTGACATTAACAAAGCATTAGAGGCAGCAAGTGCAGAAACCCCAACGTTTGCCGGGCATCACATTCATTGTCTACAGTATGCGGATGACACTTTACTTTTCGACCATACAGTGGTAGGACTGCAGCGTTCATTGGCAGCCCTTGCAGGTTACTGCATGGAAAATAAGCTTGAAATCAACTATAGCAAAACTAATATAATGGACTGTGGACTGAGAATTAAACGGACGGCTAAATTCAATTTCAGTATAAACAACGCAGTGCTTGAACAAGTAACCAGCTTAAAATACTTGGGCATCGATTTTAATTCCTGTGGCTCACATACTACACACTTAGAGCACCTTAAGGTGTCTGCCTTGGCAATGATAATAAACTTCAAGAGGTTAGCTTTGTCATTAAATGGGCCAGATCTCACGGGTTTATGTCACATAATTAACACCAAATTTATACCCACTCTTGCGTATGGAACCTTGATTTTTAATGACAACATTCCTGTCTGGCTGGGCAAAGCCCAATTGAGGTGTTACGGATGACTTTTTGACCTTCCTAAAGCGGCTCTGCCCTCACAGGGTCGCCTGGAATTTGGGCTCTGCAAACAGGTATTAACATCAAAAGCAAGATTCCTGGGATACTAGGGAAAGTTAAGCATGGCAGACGCAGGGTCACGAAAGGAAATTATCCTTTGAGGCATCTTTCATAAATCTCTTCCATGGGAACGTTACTTGAGGGATACAATGAAAGCCTTGTAGATGCAGATTATTCCACTACCTAACTTGTCCGCAAAGCGTTCAGCAAAATTATTGCTAAAATCAGCAAAGATCCAATCAAGGGTCCCAGATATCCATGAACTGTCCCTGAAGGCTCACGCTAATTTATGCGACCCCCCATATATCAAGAACCAGGGAGAGCCATGTATCAGGCCAACCACATGAATATATTAATCAAGAGAGAGTTAATGAGACTGAGATGTGGGCTCATCCCTTTAAAGGCCTACAAATTCGGAAGACTAACTGGGTCCTTTGATCAACAATGTCGGCTATGTAACTTCTGGAAGGAAACTCTAGCACACATGATATATGTCTGCCCAGTTGAAAAAAATCTGAGAGACTTCTTGCTAAATCCGTTGTTTCACAATCTAGGCATAAGGGATTGCAACACTGTTGTTCTTGCTTTCCTGAGCGGTCTGAACCCGCAATTAACAGCCAGGGCCGTGAGATTTCTTAAAGAAACTCAAAAACGCTTGGCCCTCGCACAATTAAGTTCATAAGCAGTAATGTCTATTATTGTAGGAGGGCTTTAGAACTTTTTTTTGTCTTTAGGAATTGGGTTTAATTTATTCATAATCGAAGTACTGCCACTTAAAGGAAACGGGTCTTTTTTCAAATCACTTGCTAAGAGTTTTTACTTACCGTTTTTATAATGTTCCATTGTCCTACTCCGTCTTATGGCTCTCTATAGAACTCAGACTTTTTACTTGTTTTTATAATGCTTAACTATTCTACTCTGTCTTATGGCACTTTATGGAAATCACTTTTTCCTTTTTTTTTGGAGTCACTTGTCAATACTTTGTATCTGTTATTTTTACGCCTCACTATCCTACCGTTTGTTACATTGTGATGTTTTTTAATAACATTTAACAATAAAAATGTATCTATATTTTGCCGATAGCCTGAAAGCATAGGATAGATCTGGCACTCCTGGACCAACGCTGGACACCGCTGACCTAAAGTAATGCCAGAGTGTCTAGAATTGTCTAAGCAATTAGGTTCAGCACACACCTTGAAGTAAAATGTATATCACGTACAATCTTCTGCTGACCTTATAATTTCCTTGTTCGAAACTCGATCAGTTAAACTTTCTAAACTAAAAAAAAAAAATTCGAGCATCTGAAAGTAGCCTTCGGTGTTCCATAGACTACAAATCATTGGTGACCGATGACGCTAATAGGAGCAAATGTGTCCATCAATAAAACCCTGAACAAGGCCAAGTGTGCAGTAATTAAATTAGCAGCTTGGAGACATTCCAATAGGAGTCTCAGTATGATAATGAAACTGACCTGCTCTCTGCAGGCAGCTCGCTCTGCATATAACTAATGTCAGAAGCCTTTCCTTCACAGATGATCAGCTGCCTTTCGCCGACCTTCGCGGTTTGTGCCAAGTTGTAATTTGTGTTCATTGGTGAACAGGCTGACCTTCAGCTCGCCCATAGGGGCCCCTCAGGACAAGAGAGACGTGCCAGGCAGCGGATCAGCTCATTCCAGTCCCTTTAAGAGATGTGGGGGAGCAGCATGGAGATGCTCGTCTGTGTGTTTAAGAGAGTAAGGCTTTCAGTACAAGCATGGGGATGACATCTGATCCACGTGCAAGCAGATGTTTGGGAGTTGGGGAAGGAGGGAAAAAAGGCCAACCATGTGGAATTCAGTGTGTTTATAGCAATTCTGCATGACTTCCGGGATGCAAACTTGGAATATGGGGAATTTACCACACATGGTAAGTACCTCGCTTCGGATTAATAACGTAAACACACCATTCACACATGCCTCATACCAATGGTGTTTGTCTGACTTTGTTTATCAGCTCTATTCCTGTCCCCAGATTGTAAATTATATATGAACCCTTCTACCCCCCATACATACTATTTCTTAAACTAATCAACAATTCTTTCCACAACCATACAGCCCATCATAAAGACAACATCATGGAAACCCTATTCTTATAATATCCCATTAGGTTCACTTAAAGCATTCAGCTACTCCTGTGTTTTCATTAACCACTTCCTAGCAAATGTCTTAGAAATGTTTGCACCCGCCCAGTTAAAGGCTCATCCTAACACTGGTAAGCGTTGCGTCCAGTCTAGTTAGCGTTCAGAGATGCAAGAGTGACAGTACCAGCTTTACAGAATGGGCATGGTAATTTCTTTAACTCATTTATATTTGTTTTATAATGCGCGGACAAAACTTGTGCAGGTTTCGATGCACTGTACAGCAAATAAGAACCACATGGGATATATTCAAGTTTCAAGAAAGACATCCTAATCCAATAAATGATTAATGGGAAACAGTTCTTGGCCCTACTCATATCTACAGACTTTGGGTGTAATTATGAGTTTGGCGGTCCGATGGACCGCGAAAACCACGGTGGAGGTGCGGCTATCACTGCACCAGCAGTTTGACCGCCGTATTCAGTGTTTGGCAGTTGGACCACCATAGGACCACTGCTACTGCTGGGGGGTCACGATACGCTGGCGGTGCCACAGCAGCACCACCAAGCATATTACGAGTTTCCTCACTGCCACAGTTTTCATAGCGGTGAGCCCACCTTGAAAAGTGTGGCGGTGAGGAAACAAAGGAGGCCCTGCAGGGCCCACTGTTGCCTCTGGACCAGGGGGTGCATACAGGGGGACACATGGTGTGCCCCCCGTCTGCATGCACCCCCAGTTCCTGCACGGCATGTACTTAACACTTAATGCCCTGCAGGAATGTGCTTTTGCAATTCCCCTGCAGTGCCTTTCTAAAGATTAGAAATGAGCCTTTAAAGAGGCACTGCTGTGGGACCGCCAAATCAGCATCCACCAGACCACGAATGAACTTATGATCTGGCGGGCGGTGTGCGGACGAGTTTGACGGTGTGGCACCGGGGTGCTGGCATGGCAGCCCGCTGACACACCGCCAAACTCGCAATTAGGCCCTTTGATAAAGCAAAATAAGTTCAGATTACTTCCAATAATGATTTATATTTGTTAGTTATAGTTATTAGCATAGTTGTTGGTATATAAAGTTTATGACTATGCTTTATATTTTTTTGTTTTAATTGTACGAGGAGCCAGCTTATCATCAATTGTATTTATGTGTATTATTGTTTGACCTTTTATTGTATTAGCCAAATTGTTTTTAATCTATATAATACAATGTATCTACTACTACTTACTTTAACCCCATTGTAACTGAATTGTTCTTGAATGCTTTACCAGTTTGAAAAGGGTATAATCCGGGAAACGAGAGTGTCTGCACTCCTGTGGTGAGATTGTTCAAGAATATCAAAAGGCCATTACACCCAGCAGACCCAGCTGCGTAGCAAGTGTGCCACGAAGTGTGGTGCAAACAAGGAAAATGCCCCGCCCCCTGACTGGATAGTAAAATGTGGTTATTTAGACAGTCCAATGGGCCCCTAACAGCACTATGCCATTGAATATGTGGTGTTATTGATTGCTACGTCCAGAGACGTTTTAAGGCATGGGCAATTGCCCAGGGCCCCCACCTTCGAAGGGGCCTCCTGAGAAAGCGAACTTTCTGTTTGACCTCTCTATTGTTTTTCTCTATCCAAACCCTTTCTCTGCCTACCCCTACATCTGTCTCTCTAACCAGTGTCATCTTAGGGCAAGACATATTTCAACTTTTTTTGTGGTCTCCTTTTAACAAGAAATGTGTACTACAATTCAAAGTTGTTCCATACAGGAGCACCCAAAATATGTCTTTCCCTGGGCCCCGAAATTCCTAAGAAGACACTGGCTTTATCCCACCAACATCGGTAACAGGTAGTTAATAATAATAACAAATCTTTATTCGGAAGCAAATGCAACCATAAAAGAAACAAACAGGGGGGCGTGGCTACGGCGGCGAACATGGCGGACGCAGCCTAAGCGAGCTCCGTCCCGCCGATCAGATATCCGGCGAGAATCCCGCGTCTCCCCGACCCTAGACGCCCTAATCAGAGTTTTTAGCAGTCGTAACCGGCTGCGGTGCCCCGACTGCAATTTGGAAGCTGGAGTCGACTGCTGAGCAGAGGTCCGGGTTCCGAGGTGGTGCGGCCTGCTGACAAGTGAAAAGCCGGGGCTTTGATTTCCAAGCCGCCGGGCGGAAGTGCGACGCTGCCGGCATAGCGGAGGAGCAGTGGGCGGCCCGGCACTTCCGGTACCTGAGCAATCGCAGTGTGCTTCACGACGCGGCGGGGGAGAGACGCGGTGCCTGGCGACACGGCTACAATACCCCAACCTCCAGTGCTGACGAGGTGAGGTGGCGGCAGAGACTACACAAGCCCCATTAGGCGGTCATATCGGACCGAGGGGATGCTGCGGGCCTGTGGGTGCGGCGGAACACCTTTCCCCCCTACCCCCTACTGGAACTCTGCAGATAGCTTTGGCGCTAACTGCAGGGGAGGCAGGAACCTCGGCTGGGGTTGGCCGCCGCGCTCAGACGGTGTTTCATAAACGGTGTGCTGGGGCCTCCACCCGGTTCTGCGACACTGCAAGGTCACTAATGGGACCCTCCCGAGGCCGGGGGCCGGGGACTTGCTGACCGGTCCTGCAGTGGAGGACTACGGGCGGCGACGCGGCGGTGCTCAGCAGTAGAGGCGAGCCACCCCCGTGATTGACTACACTTTGTGGCCTGGCCCCGAAATAGTGGTCCTCGGCAGACTGGTGGTGGGGCCCCTGAAGTGAAGCCTACAAGACGGTGAGGTGAACGTAACCCCGGCGCCCACCATAGTGCACCTGCCGGCCTGGGATTTGAAGGGGGTGCAAACCCAACGCGGTGCCACCGGCGCGAGGAGGCGAAACGGCGCAGGCGGCCATGCAAACTGGCCTGGGGGTGGACGTCCACGCCCCTGTCAATACTCCTTCGGCGCCCTGGGCTTGGTACCTGCATCCACGGACCACCATGACGAGGGGTAGCAACAGTGGACACACTTCGAAGCAAGGCACGATAGACAAATTTACCCGGCCGACTGGGAGTGCAGGAGCAGCGGGGAGCCCCCCAGCGTCCGGCCCTGATAACGCCGCCCTCATGGCGGCAATAACTCAATCCAGAGATATGCTAGACGCAAAAATTGGGGCAGTTGGAGCCGACGTTACATTACTGCACCAGGACTTGCGTAATGCGGTGGCTCGCATTACAGAAGCAGAGACGAGGATCACGGGAGTGGAAGACGATGTGGCTACCCTGAAAAAGAAGGTGGCCAACATGGAGGGGATCCAGAAGGGCCTTGCCCTACGGGTTGAGGATGCTGAAGGACGTGCTCGTAGAAACAATCTACGCTTTGTGGGATTCCCGGAGGGCTGTGAGAAGGGCGACATGGAGGCCTTCCTGACCCACTGGCTAGAGGGGTGGCTCCCTCCGGACTCTCTATCGCGCTTTCTTTATCATAGAACGCGCGAAACGAGCGCTGATCCAAAAGCCGCCGCCGGGAGCTCGTCCCAGACCAGTGATAGCCAGGCTGCTTAACTATCACGACTGTGACACGATCCTGCGGCAAGCGCGCATGAAGGAGCCTCTGCTGTTTGAAAATCACAAAATTCTGATATTTCCGGACTACACCAGGCTGGTACAGCAACAGCGTCAATCCTTCACCGAGGCCACGGCGCGACTGCGGGGCTTAAATATCCAGTACGCTTTGCTTTACCCAGCCCGCCCACGGGTGGTTTTCCAGTCCAAGACCCAATTCTTCAACACTCCGGAAGAAGTTTTTGCCTGGACAGATGAGACAGTCCGGATCAGGGTGCATACTCCCCCAGGCCGGAATTCGGACACATCATCCACAACAGGGCCCCCTCGGACCCCCCGGCGGTCACATAGCAGAAGTAATGGAGGTCCCGTACTAAGAAGAATCCTCCCCCGGAGAATGACGCTGCAGAAGCCGCTGAGGCTACAGACTCCCAACATCTGACATCATAGCCTCCGAGGGGTGTGGCGGACTTCAGATCGCGATCCGGTGAGGGGACTACACTCCTCCTGAACATGGACAACTTTTGCAGACTGCTGCTTGAGACTTCAGCTGAACAAGTAACTTTGTGGTTTGGGGGCGCGGGTTGGGAGACGACTTAAAGAGGGCGGACTTAGCCCCTCAGTTCGGAAGTGTTGTTAGTGGGGGGGGGGTTAGTTGAGACTGCGTGGGTAGTTCTTGAGGATTCATTGGGATAGTGGGTCTCGGACCTCCCGTTGGGGGCCGGTGACGATCTATACCGCGACAGGTACTTCAATGTTGCTGAGGTATGGGGTGGGGGGAAGAGGGGGTGTTTTGGGGGTAGTTAGGAGTGGGGGAGGAGAGGGGGGGTGTTGTGGGTGCAGTTGGGTGGGACGGGGGGAGAGAGAGGGGTAGGGGTACTGTTGGGGAGTAGTTAATTTAGACACAGTGTCTGCGCAAGTTCGGCTGCAAAAATGTGTGTGTGTGTGGCTCCAAAAGCCCAGGACCTTGCTTATCCTTCCCATTGATAATGGCTGACGTCCAGGGAACAGGCCCTCCAGAGGCGTTGTTGCGAGTGGTGAGTTGAAATGTCCGGGGGATGCTGGATAAAATAAAACGAGGGGCGGTGTTACACCTCGGGAAAAGGGAACGGGCGGATGTCCTCCTCTAGCAGGAGACGCACCCCCAAGGCACTAAAACCCTTAGCTTACAGCGGTATGGCTATCAACAAGTGTTTCATGCAGGCTTTGTGAGAGGGTCTCGAGGAGTAGCAGTCCTAGTGCATCGCAGACACCCCTATGTACATGAGACGCAATGGATTGATGCCCATGGTAGATTTGTGTTTGTTAAAGGTATGGTTGGGGATGAGCCGATGGTCTTTGGTAGCGTGTATGCCCCACCCCCATTGCAAGAGGCGCTCATTGAAAAGCTGTTTGAGGTGTGGGCCAATATCCCGAATGTACTGGGGATCGTGGGTGGTGACTGGAATGATGTGATGGATGGACGGATGGACCGATATAGGCCCGGAGGGGGGCTCTCAGAGACGCCCCCACGAAACTGAGCGGCATGGTGCAGGGAATGGGATGGATTGATTCATGGCGATACCAGCATACTCATGGCTGCGAATACTCCTATGTTTCTGCTGTGCACCGGTCCTTCTCCAGACTGGACTATTTGTTCATTCCTTCTCCCTGGATAGGGAGAGTAGCCTCTACGTCTGTACTCCCACGTGGTATATCCGATCACTACCCTGTGACGCTAAACCTATACTTAGATAAGAAGCAACAGCCCTTTAGATGGCGCCTGTCTACCTGGCACCTACAACAAGACAACTACCAATCACATATTCGAGAGGCCATATCTCACTATTGGGATGACAATGATAGGCCCGAAACAGATGCCGTCACCCTGTGGAAAGCTCTAAAACCCGTGATTCGGGGAGTCGACATTGTCTGGTGTGCGGGAGCCCGTAGGACCCGTAGGAAGGACATAGAGGAGGCAGCGGAGCGGGTCCGGGATTTGGAGGGGGAGTGTAGTACTGGGGACACGGTTGAGGCTGTCGGGCAGCTGCTGTTAGCGCAGCAATCTTATACATCCCTGTTACTGAACGAGGCGTGCCAGCTGTGGTTGGCCACGCAGAGTAGAATCTATCAGTGGGGAGATAAATCCAGTACTATGCTCTACAGACTCTGCCAGAATACCTTCCGGGCGCAGTCCCTGCCGGGACTTCGCGACGAGCTGGGGGACCCTGTGACGGCCCCGGAGGACCTTGCAGCCAGCTTCGCACAGTATTATGCGGCCCTGTATGCCCCCCAAGAAGTTCTCCCAGTGGAGGACGTAGACAAATTCTTGGCAGACCTTCCGCCGCGCGCACTTTCGGACGAGGGTCGCGACCGGCTGGAGCTCTCTCTATCATTGGAGGAGCTGGGTGCGGCGCTAGGGGAGCTGAACACTGGGAAGGCCCCTGGACCTAACGGGTTCCCATGTGAATTCATGAAGGCCTTTCATCTCCAACTGGGGGTGCGTTATAGAAAGGCATTGGAGGCGGCCAGGGAGCGTAGTCGCCTTCCGGCGGACTGGCGACATGCCAAAATTGTGGTCTTCTGTAAGCCCGGGAGGCCCCCCGAACACCATTCTTCATATAGGCCGATATCGCTCCAAAATTTTGAAGCAAAAATCTTGGCGAAAGCCCTGGCCAATCGTCTCCTCCCCTATATTACAGATTTAGTTCACCCTGATCAGGCTGGATTTATGCCCCATAGGGCGACGAGACACAATATTCGTCGCGCACAGGTGATAGTGGAGGCGGCCCGGGCTGCCGAGATCCCGGCGGCGCTCCTTCTGGCCGACATAGATAGAGCATTTGACTCCCTAAGCTGGGTCTATCTCCGAGCGCTTCTGTCCCGCCTGAATTTTGGGCCTCGCTTCCTCTCATACCTACAATTGCTGTACACAGACCTGACGGCGTCTCTGAGAGTGGCGGGAGTGGTGTCGGACCCCTTCTCTATCGGCCGGGGTACCAGGCAGGGTTGCCCTCTCTCATCCTATCTATTTGCATTGGCCATGGAGCCGCTAGCGGCGTGGGTATGGGTGGACGCACAGCTGCGGGGACTCGAATGGGAGATGGGTCCGTCTGATCGTATTGCACTCTACACCGACGACGTCCTCTTCTTTCTTACGGACATTAATAGGTCTGGGCCTAGAGTCCTTGAGATAATGCGTGTATTCGGGGAGATATCAGGCTTACACTTAAGCGTGCAGAAATCCACGCTGTGGGTGCTGGGGGGACGTGAGAGGAGGGGACCCTGGGCATCAGCGCTACAGGAGGCGGCTGGCGGTATTAAATACCTGGGCGTCTTTTTGACTGATGTACCGGGAGTAGCTTGGGCATGCAACCTGGTGCCTGTCTGGGATTGCGTGCGATCTGATATGAAAACGTGGTCCAGAATGCCCCTAAACATATATGGTCGTTCGGCAATATTTAAGATGGTGGCCCTCCCGCGCCTCCTGTAACAGCTGCAAAACTACCCATATCCCATAGCGCCACAGTGGTTTCGACAAGTGAACTCGGCATTAAGCCAGTTCCTCTGGGCCGGAGGAGTGGCGAGAGTGGCTCTTCGTACTTGCTTTCTCTCCACGTACTGTGGGGGCCTAGCCACCTCGGACATTTTGTCCTACTACCAAGCGTCTCACTTGCTGGTGCTAAATGAATGGTGGTATGGGGACCGGGGTAACCCGGCCTATGCCCTCGAGAGGTACATGATGGATCCAGACACGCTACATACCATCCTGTATTCGGCGACCGTCAGGAAGAGGCTTCCCGTAGTTACCCAGGTGATCTTACGAGTGTGGCGTGGAGCTCTACACCGCATGGGGTGGTGGAATAAATTAACGAGAGAGACTCCGCTATGGCAGAACGGACAACTGCCGGCCCTGGCGTCCTTGCAGGGGTTTCGGGGCTGGGATGCCATCGGCACATCATGAAAGGCACAACCCTCAAGTCGTTCCAAGCATTGAGAGAAGAATATGCTATGCCTAGAACCCAATTTTTTAGGTACCTGCAGCTGCGACACGCCCTGTCCCCCTCCCTGGTAGGCTTAGATTCGTTGCCCGAATTTAGTCCCCTTGAGGCTAAGGTGTTTATGGGGGAACTGGAGGAAAAGAAAATGTCTAACATATATCAGACCCTGGTTACACATTGCTCCTCTCCACTAGATAGATTGCGTTCTGTGTGGGAGGGAGACATTGGGGCTTTCGAGGAGGAAGACTGGAGGGAGGCCCTGGAAGCCCTGAGAGGAGCGGCAATAGCAGTGCGCTTACGTTTCATTCAATTCAAATACCTACATAGGGCCTATTATACCAGAGACCGACTGTGGAGGGCTGGTTTGATTGCCTCCCCTGAGTGCTTGCGGTGCGAGCGGGCGGTGGGCACATTTATCCATACGGTATGGTCATGCGGGAAGCTGTCGAGGTTCTGGATGGGGGTATGGAATTGCTTGTCTGAGGTGCTGGGCTGGGACCTTCCCCGCTCGCCGCAGCTGGGTCTTCTGCATATTATGGAACAGGTTGGAGGAAACATTTATAAACGCCATCTACTAGTCCTGGGCCTTACAGTGGCCAAAAGAGATATAGCTCGGGCCTGGAAGGACCCCAGGGCCCCCATGCTGGAAGTGTGGAGGAGGGGGTTGGACTTTTGCATGGGGCTGGAGCGTCCAGTGTCCGAGGCCAGGGGCTGCCCCCGGAAACATTTTAAGATATGGAAGCGATGGGCGAACTATAGAGGGCTGTGGCTGGAACCCGCTGCGCAACAGGACGTTGGTGCAGAACTAGTACTAGTTGAACCTGGGTGAAAAGGAGTACACACTGTTAGTGATTCGATAACCTTTGCTTTTGGACTATGTAGACACGGTATGCACCTGTTACAACGCATTTTTTACTCCGCACTACCATTACAACGCGACTTTTACAACGCATACCATTACAACGCATTGCGCTGGGGGGCGCTCTAGGATAGGGAATAAGTATAATTTACTATCCAACACCTTCCCTATGGTCCACGGGGACTGGAGATAGAATAGTAAATTATACTTACCACTATCCAGCACCCCAAAGCGCTATGCGTTGTAATGGTATGCGTTGTAATGGTCGCGTTGTAATGGTAGGTAGTTGTAACGGTATGCGGAGTAACGTCATACATCCGTAGACACTGTGCGGGGATGGGGGTGGGATCCGGGAAGGAGGGTAGGGGGTGGGAAGTTGGGAGGGCTATTTCATTTCCAAATGTTGATTGAACTGAATGTATGCGATGACTCATAATTTGCTCACTGGTCCTTCGATGTATTGAGGGACAGTGTCCCATATGTAATTCGTCAACAACATAATAAAATTTGTTCTGAAAAAAAAAAGAAACAAACAGGGAAAAACATTGTCATTAAAAGAATTAAATGGAACTATTGCACACCCCGTTTTAAAAAATAGCAAGAAAATAAAGGGTAAAAGAGAGCCTCTCAATTTCATGGACGGTAAATACAATAAATAAATAAAAAATACAACCTGGGCATAAGTCCAGACACAGTTCAATCGGGTCTAGAAAGTCTTGATCTGTAAGCGGCCCACAGGAAACGTCTCACTGCGCTAAGGGTGAAAGTATTGGGCAACAGCTGACTTGAGATAACAAGCAGTTGTTTCTCACCCCCTTAGATAACCCTAATAATGCCACAGAAACACCTTGCTGCACCTTCTCGGCGAATTAAATTTGGATTCAGGCAAACCTGCTCAATGATATAGAAACAGAAGCCATGCTCATACACTTTGACTCATGCCCATGGCAGAGACGCCCCAGTGTCCATCCAGGCAAAAACAACAAACAAATGGATAGCTATGAGGATGGTCAGGTAGAGAGAAGACTTCCTAGTCCACCTTGAGTGAAGACTTAAGTGGATTCTTGAGAGAGCTTGTTGCTGTGACCTTGTCTTTTTATGCAGGCAGTGCTCTATTGTGCCTTGAATGGCTGTAAAGATCTCTATTAAGATGCTTGCTTTCTCAGGGGACTAGCAGGGACTAGATTACAGGAGGTATGTGCTATAAGTGAGGGAAAGGGATCTCCAAAGAAGTGGTAAATTGTATACAAGTACCTGAAGGCTGGGAAGGAAGGGACGATAGAAGGACTGAAGGAGACAGGAACAATTTGAGATCAGAAATATGAAAAGCTGTAAAGCAAAACTGTAAGATAAGTACTATGACAAATGGGTACACGAGGGCAAGGGCGGCTCCTCTGTAACGGCGGAGGAACGTTGCCCCACTGGTCAGAGTCAGTCAGCCAAAAATAAAATGATAATAAAGCAATATTATAATTTTTCTTTCTGCTGACTGACTGAGCCAGGGAATCTAGGGAGGGTCGAGGCCAGACCATGACAGGGTGAAGGAGTGATGGGCACTGCAAAGTGTGCATGTTGGTAAACAGCCCTTTTACGAATCCATCACCCCGCATGTTGGAACAATGCGGTCGTTACAACGACTGTGTTGTAACAACGCATACAATTACCCCACAAGGCTTTACAACGACTTGCGGCGAGGGAGAAGGTGTTGGATTTAAAATCCAACATCTTCCCTACTATCCGCACAGACTGGATTTGGAATAGTAAATAATACCAGTCCAACATCTAGCACCCCCCTCCACAAGTTGTTGTTACGATTTACGGGGTAATGGTTTTGGTTGTTACAATGCAGTCGTTGTAACGACCGCGTTGTAACAACATGCGGGGTGACGGCAAGCGGAATAAAGAGGCATATTCGTGCATGTTGGTTTGGCCGGCCGTCTTCACTGGCCAAACAGACATGCGCACTTAGTTTTCTCCAACCCATCTGTGTTGACAGCCAGGTTGGAGGAAAGCCGCAGGCTCCCGGTGCGTGAGCGAGCATTAGACCAGCCAGCGCAAGCCAATCCCCATGCTGCCCTCATGCCTTGGTATAGCATGAGAGCAGTATCTGAATTGGGTGGGGAGTCTGTGCTTTGAGTACCCGGTGACTGCCAGGAGGAGAGAAGCACCAAGGCAGCCGGCAGCGTTAGGACAAATACATTTTGTTTTAAATTATTATTCTAATACCCCGTCTCCTCCGCTTTAGTTTTGTGGCGACTGCCACTTCAAGGGAAATGAGAGACAAATTATCGTAAATGATAGTTTGTAAGCTCCTTGGATAGTGAGCTCTCTATAGGTGAAAGGATTTTACAAGAAAGTAAGGACCAGATTAAGGTCATAGAGCTCAAAGAGTCACCTAGCAACTCCATGGAGAAAGGGTGCTGAGTGGTTCTCGGTGCCAGAGGTACTGTAACTGCACCCCTGGTAGCAATGACAATCAATATCATAATATAAACACAAAAGAAGACAGAGGGAGCAGTGGAAAGAAACTGGGCTCAGGGAAAAGCAGGAATGGAATCAAGGTAAATGCTCAGGACTAAAATACACAGAACAAAAGGAAAGGACTTTACATGTAAGAGGAAAGATCAGGAAGAGTGCAGACAAGACTAGGATAAATGACTATCACAGAAAGAGAGAAGCAGCATAACAAGAGATACGCACAGAATCAAAAGGGAATCTTGGAAGCACAGCAACAGGAAAGAAGGGCAGGCTGAACTGGGACTTGAAGACCAGGAAAACCAGGAGGCACAAGATAGGAAAGCTGAAAGCCAGGATGGAGCACGGATCAGAACCAAGAGACAGAAGGTCCAGAATGCAGATATAAAATGGTCAGAATAACAGCATTAAGGAACCAAGGTACTGAACAGAGAACCATCACGAGGCCTGACCTGGGAAGGGTTTGATGGCAGAGGGAACCGCAAGGACTATAATGCTTCAGGGAAGAGGAACACATGAACAATTGTAGTGTACTTGGTGGAGGTGGTCTGCCCCTGAATTGGCTGGGCCAAGATGCAACACTTGTATGAGAAATGTGGATTCACGGTCATTAATATGGAATTGTTTTATCTGATTGCTCAAACTTGATCCTCATACCACTGGTTTCATTATAGTCGACAGGACCCCCATGTGGACATTCAGATGGGCATCTTCCACAAACCCTCTGAAGACGTTACTTCTGCCTCCCCTGTACAGCCAGCAAAAGATATCCATACGTTTGACTGCACTAGATGGGCATGGTTTAGACTAACCAAACACTGTGGCACAGACCTCATGTACTCCTCTCTCCTTCCTCTGAGTAATAACCAACATACCATTCAAAAGGGCACCACCAAAATACGCGAGTCACCATTAAAGATGAGAGAGTTATTTGTGGATAGCAAATTTTCATCATTTTCACTCTACCTGAAGGAGTCTACCAATGATTGACTGCATGTATTAATGCACTACAGACTCTGCAGTGCGCTTGGTGAGTTACAGCATATGGTCCAGCAGAGCCTAGGGAATGGGACCTCCATGCCATGGTAATCACTAACCCCTTCAACAAAAGGCTCATCTCCAGAATGTACACTTGCCGTATGAAGCATACCAGCGTAGATCATTCTGCACTAAGAGGTAGGTCAGCCAGAGATTTGGGTCATGTCCTCACAGCGACACAATGACCCTATCGCTGTCCGTAAATGAAGGCAGAGTCTTCTAACGATAAGCATAGAATCATACCTTACAAACAAATCTCTGCATTGCCTCTATCAACTCCCCCCTCCCAAAGAAAAGGTTGCACTGTGGCCTCAGGGGTTCATCAAACTGCTGGAGCTGCTGGTCACCCAGGCTGGGTTATTGCACCTAGCATGAAGATGATTAAGATCTGGACACAGCTCTTCGAGGTTAGATAAAAAAATTATATAAAATATAGTGATCTCTTCATTCGTTGCCTTGTTGGGATGGTTAAAGATGCGAGCAGGGTCCTGGAGGAGTTTTATGAGTATGGATACTATAAAATGTAAGTGCGCTTCATTTTAAGGATTTTAAACAATGAGACTAGAGAAACGTATATTATGTCCCGTCAAAAAAGTCCACAAAAAAGAAATAGATGCCCAAGGTTGCCTTCCACGCTCTTGAAGGCCACACCTGAGTGTCCAGGGAGAGCACTCTGTGAAAGTCATTTGCTTTTGACTATTAGGCTGTCACAAAGTATGTATGCCAGGAGGCATGACAAACTGGAGTTAGCCACACTGGCTCTCAGGTCGACTAGCCACCACAGGAAAGCTTCCGACCAGATGACCCTAGGTAACCACTGGCCAGATGACTCGGGCAGCACCTGACCTGATGCCCCAGGGCCCGTGGTGCTGCTTGCTCGAGTGCCAGGCAAGAAAGCCAACCTCTCTGGAGCCAAGAACCTGTTGACCAGGATTGTCTAGCCTCCAGTGCCTCCGCCAGCGGCCACTTGGTCTAAAGCCCGGGCCCTGGCTTTGGGCTCCTGGTCTTCATGCTGACCCTCAGGCAGTGTACCCCATTCCTGCACCCTGTGGCTCAGGGTTTTGAAGGAGGCTCACATGCCAGGTTGCGTCAGGAGTCAATCTAAGAGTCTGACTTCTCCAGTGAACAGACTTAAAGACACGTGTAAGGAAAGTATCTACAGGCAGCCAGAACATCCACATCCCTACTTAGCTTGCAGAACAAGTTGAACCAGTAGCACAAATACAGACAGGCCTTGAAACTCCAGAAGACGGGGCAGTGGGGCCTGGGAAGGCCCTTTGCAGCTGTGGTTGAGAAGTCCTAGGTCTGCGGAGTCAGGAACATGTTACACTTCTGGGGCTCGAGAGGCAGTATCAGTTAAAAGCCCAACAAACATGGAGGTTGATACTTGAAAGTAGATCCTTCCTTGTAGCTGATCCTGCATTATTCTTGCTTTTCCCTTTAGCTCGGTCCCCTCTGCATCAAGGTCCTGCTTAGATAGTATTAGGGTTGTTTCCTTCCTTCCCCTCTGTGTCCCTACAGTTCTGCTCTACTCACCATGAAGAGTATCTCTAACTACATGCTCTGCTTCTTCCGTGGCACTGAGACCGAAGGCTTTCTCTCGACCTGAGCTTCTCGCCCTTTCTGTTCTCCAGCTGCATCCTGATAGTTTTGGGGCTGGTTGCATCAGTCCCTCTTCCCCACCCTGGTATGCACCATCCCAGGTTTGGATATCATCTGTCTCTCTTTCACCTGACTTCTCTTGTCCCTGGGATAGCATTAACCCTGGACTCGCCCCAATTCAGGCTGGAGGAGGGGGGGGGGGGTAGTTCATTACTTGGCGACAGGGGGACCCCAGATAAACCACAACCAGTCCGGAATCCAGACAGGTGGCATTTGAAGGTGACCTTCCTCAGGCCAGCACCCTGTCCAGAGGGACACAGGTTTGGGTGGCGGGAGGCAACAGCTGGGCTCAGGGGATAAACTTTTTTGGTTAAATGTCTATATATTAACATTTTTCATCAAACAAATACAGCAACACTTTAAAGCCATATGTGATACACAGGCATGCTACCAGTACTGAGAGAGTCCCTTATACACCCAGCTAAAGAAACAGGATCAAAGAAAAAAGAAAACCCTTTCATTGAGCCCCCCCTTCCACTATCATCAAGTGGCTCATTAACATTAAATACGTCTTAGGCTCGTAGATTTCATATTTCCTCCCACCTTTGAAAAACGTGGCTGGTAGGATGCATGGTCGGTCCTCTACTGATGTCTTACCCTAGGGGAATTCCCTTTCACTGAAATAAACTGCTGGCCATCCTGAGGTAATTGAAATTTTTATAGTCAATTGTGTCCCCTAACGTAGACCCCAACGGCTCCATGTATGAGTTTCAAGTACATGTAATTTCCCTCCACAACCGAATCTGAAGACGCAAATACATTTGCGTCCAACGTTAACATGTCCTCTATCAGATCCACCATGAATGGATTGATAATTCCGTTCCTAAGTATGCCGTGCCACCGTCTTTATGTGGTGCACTTTCACGTTTTCCTGGCTCTGCCGAGCTAGGCCCTGATTTCTGTCTTCAAGCCACTTCTGCCTCTGCCTCTGAAAGCTGCCGCATGGAGACGCATCCCTGACCTCTGCCTTACTTCCTGCCAAGCGAGCGGTGCCCGGCTCGGCCTGGTCTGCCTGCCAAAAACAGTATTTTGCCTTCAAGTTATCAGCATAGTCAGCTCTGCTCCTCGAAAACACATTCCTGTCTAGTGAAATACGAAAACATATCCCCGACTGCAGAGCAAGGGCCAAGCCTTCCTGTCCTCCCTCATGAAATTCATTGCTCCCGTTGTTACCATGGTAGGCCCCTGGCTCCGAGCATTTGCACCCAGACACGCATACATTCAGTATAGGATAGCCTCTGCCAGAAAGACCTTTTACTCCAGATTAAACATCCTCCAAACACATGATATCAGATATGTTTAGGGACAGGTCGATCTGACATGCCAGACTTCTGTCTCTTCTACTAGTGTTAAAAGTCAGACTCTTAGCTTCCTCCAGATGTACGTCAATCACACGTCATATTAGCTACGCGCGCATCCAGGCCATAAGTTTCAGCTGACTCTGCAAGAATTCTCTAAGCATCTACCCACTTATGACACTTTTCTGTGACGTTTCTAGTTCACGCCTCTGTGCACACCCAAGTTCACGCCTTTTTGCTACGCACATGTGTTCTTATCATATACATTTCACTTGTCACGCCTACTGTATTCAATGCTATTGTGTCATTTTACTATATATGTCATGTACTGTGAATAAATCGTTGACATCTTTTCCTGCCATCATTGCATACCCGAACCCTTGTATTGATGGAATAGATCTCCATTGACTCGAGTCATTTAGTCATTTATGATTAAAGCCCTTATGACTCAGACACCACGGACTCTGCCTCTCATTTGATTGAGCTATTCTTTTGTAACCTGTCTGAAATTATATGGCAAAAATAGTATACGGTAAAATATTTACCACATAATTTGGCGCCCGAATAGGGACCCCTCCCCCACCCCACGCGCCGGTGATGCGTCGCAGGCTTTGCCCCCGACTACAGCTGTGACGGACCCCATGCGCATCTGCAGGATTTCCTGTATCTCCCTCAGGCCTACGGAGGTGACGGAGACTGCGGCCGACATCCAGACGAGGCGGTGAGGAGTGCGGAGGATCCCGACCAGAGCCCAGCCGAGAGAGCAGTGTCCGAGGTATCGAGAGGCCCACCTGTAGTGTCGAGGCGCATGCGTAGTGCGCGGCAGAAGCAGTGACGTCAGTCCAGTCCAGTCGAGTGTCCGAGGCCTTCCGTTCCGTGCTTCCCGGTGAGTACCGTTGCTGGGGACGCATCTAGACGGGTGCATTAATTTGTGTCCGGTCAAGACGGGTTTGGGTACACAGACCCGGTCTGCACTGTTTTAGCAGTGTATCTGTACTGTTTAGCAGTGCATCTAGTATCGAGTTATCAAGTTATTATTGTTTGTTTCGAAATGTTTCAATGTGTTTTAAATGTCGTGGTATGAGTGATTGTTCGCATTTTTCTTACTGTGTTTATTGTGTATAGTGTCTAGATCGAGGTAGCGATGCCTTTATTCTCGAAATTGCGACAGATAGGAACTAGAAAAGGGATACTTGAGGAAGCTGTTCCCATCCCACCCAGGGACACTCCTGGGTATTTTATGTACCACAAGCACGGCTTAGATGCCATATTATTTCTCGACTTGTGGGTGGAATACACGAAAGACTTGGCAGAGAATCAGAGATGGCCCGTTACAGGGACATGGGATGCCGAGTGCATCATGAGAGTAGAGGAAGCGTTGTGGAAAAAGAAGCCAGACAGTCACAGAAAGATGCCATTGAATTATGGCGTAAAGAATCACATAGACAGACAGAGAAAGCACTCAGAAAAGCAGAGAAAAGTAGAGAGGATTCTGAAAAAGCCAAAGAAAAAGAACTACTAGAAGAAGGAGAACGAGTTAGAATGGAACAACACGACAGACAGAGTAATGCCATTATGACAGGACTGTATCCAGTCCTGGCCGAGGGTTTGCCCAAGGCGACCCCGGAAACACCGGAAGATCTGCCCCCTCCATTGGTTCCGACTAAAATACGTCATAAGACCGCAGCAGACATTTTCCTTTCTTCCTATCTAGACGACGTAGCTCCCGCATATACCAATGTACCTGCCCATGTACCCGTACCACCTGCTGACAATAACCTACCCCATGATCATCTGCTCCCGGGTCCGCAACAGCAGACCCCTCCTGTACCGCTTCCTGCACCCGTACCTGTTGTTCCCCCTGTTATTCATCCCCTTAATCCTTTTGGGTCTGGCACGGTTCAGGTTCCAACCCCGTTACAGCAGATACCGACCCTACAGCCAGGTTATGCTCAAGCATCCGCCTCAGGAGGTGCTACAGGAGGTTACCGCACCCCGCCACAGTTACAACGAGTGACAATGAGAGAATTCGCAATGTCGCGAACACCTAAAGGTGCCCCAGCCGAAAAGCTTAAAGAACAGCTTACAGATTGCAGATATGACACAGTGCCTGGAAAAACAGGACCCATGTTGTTAGCGTCTCTACGTTTAAGACGTGTTACAGATTATTTGATATTACTACCAGAAATGCCAGACCATCTAGACAATCTGTATCATTTTATTAGAACAGGAGAAAGACCGGAGTGTGTTGGTGAAGCCATGTCACGTCAGAAAGTTGAGACTCAAGGTTTGATAATGCGATTTTTGGTTAATTGTTTGATAAGGGAACAAGATCAGCCCAGCTTTCCACAAGGTGAGATGGATAGATTGAACAGATGGGGTCAAAATATTTCAGAGGGTAAACATGATAGAGAGAGATGTGTACATGCTATGGTTAGAAAGATCCGTAAAGAAATAATAGCAATACATGCCCGTCGAGAATCTGAAAAACAACTCGAATCAGACGATCAGGACTCCTCGCAGGAGGATGAACCAGAGACTCCAGCAGAAACCTCGCAACTACCAAGTAGAGACATGGTGGCATATGTAGGTAGAGAGAAACTCCCTAGACCGTATCCTCTTGATAGGCCCTTCGATAGACCCGTTCGTTTAGAAAACAAGAAACGTTACCTTTGTCCGATACCAGAGCGATGTACCCTTGAACATGTATTCCAAATTACTGACAAAGTACTGAAAGAAAGGATAGGTTATCACAAACTCAATACCCTACGTGATCAGGAACTAGCCCGGTCCGCAGTACAGTGGGCCGGAGATGACAGCATATATAAAGACGATTCAGTGGTGCAAACGTTTTTAAGTCTTACTCCAGAAGAACAGCGACTAGCTGGTATATACATGACCCAACACCTCATTATACAGTATGAAAACCAAGCATCTGATCCAGGTCCGTTATATAGTTTATTGCAAGACTTACTCCTGAGAAGATGGAGAGGTCTAGGTACCGATCTAATTGAAACGATTTTAGAACAACGCCACAAATATAGAACTTTCTTGACTCCACATCTTGTTTCCGTTCCCCCCCCAGTCAGGCAACCATATCACTTAGACAAACAGAATCCTTTACGAGAAGTACATCCAATCCGGAACCCTGATGATACTTTTGCACGTGTGTATGTATACACGCCCATAACTAAAATGGAATTATTGGAAATGAAGAAAATAGTGCCCAGTCATGATAAAGACCCTGCAGGTTTCCACCGTGAAATAAAAGACATGTTACTCATGGGAGATTAAACCTATCCCGACATTATGAAAATATTGAAAGTGTTATTGCCTGCCGGTATTTACGAGAAACTCAAAGAAAAAGAATGGGAGGTGGGAGACAAAAAGATTGATTGGGCTGCATTAGAAGCCGAAGAAACGACTCGAACCCCAGGTTTAGGTCTTGGGGATAAAACTAAAGCATTACCAGGATTGTTAGTACAGGTTTTGCCAAGATTGTTAGCAACTAAAAAGGAGGACTGGGATGCAATCTCAGCCTGCAAACAGAAACCCGACGAAGACACTAGTGATTTTTATTCCCGATTTGAGAAATGTTTTACTATTAATAGTGGCCTGAAAACAAGTAGCGAGTCATATCCACACCTTTTTGTATCCAAATTAGTCGAGAATTCATTGCCCCAGGTTAAGAACCGTGTACTGAAAGTCGAGAGCACATGGCAAGCTAATTTGCCTTCCCAAATGTTACAAATGTTACAGTATCACCAGAACAGAATCAGGGAGGAACATGATCACGAACAGAGACGTATGAAAGACACGCAAATGAAAGTACTAGTTGCTCAGTCAGTTCCAGCTGACGGTCATAAAAGGGGTACGACACAGTCCAATAATTCAGCAGCTCCTGTTAAAGGGACATGCAACTATTGTAAACAGCCAGGTCACTATGTAAACGATTGTGCAGTTTTGAAACACAACATAGCTACAGGTAAAACTAAAGAGAGACCGCGTCCTCCTAGACAGGACCAGGTCCAACAACACGCTCCACAGAATATACAGCCTATGCAGATTCCACAACAGACCGTAGCGGTACCACAGCCACAGCCCATTGCCGCAACACAACATGTCACACAGCAGATGTACCAGTATGCACAATCTGATTACCCCGATTACCAGCAATACACATGAAACAGCCTAGAGAGGGAGGTTGGCTTGCCTCCTATTGAGGTTCCTGTAGATCAAGAGGGTCCTTATGTACATAGTCAGGTATTAGGGAAAGATAGAAAATTTTTGATTGACACAGGGGCAAGCAGGACAACCATCAGTCACGACAAGGTTCCAGGGGCACCCCTCTCAGGCTCACAGAATGTTTCCCTTGGATTTTCAGGAAAGCCTATTGTTAATGAAGTATCGAGACCAGTTCCCCTTGCAGTTGGTCCATTGTCCCGCACTACAGATTTATTGCTCACGAAATCATGCCCAGAAAACTTGCTTGGTATAAAGAGCCTGAAGGCTCTAGGAGCTGTAATTTGTTGTTCTCCGGAAGGAGTAAGGTTGTTCCTTCGTGATTTTAAGGGACATTATGTATTGAGAGATTTTGACCCCAGGTTACAGAATGTTCCTGCACATTTATGGGCGAAAGGCCCCACTGATGTAGGTTGTATGCACATTACTCCATATCGTGTCACACTCAAGCCAGGAGTAGTACTACCACGCATCCGACAATACAAGTTACCACCAGATGCTGTAGTGGCTTTACTGAAAATCATTGACGAGCTCATTGCACAAGGAGTGGTTGTAGAAACCGACTCCAATGTTTGTAATTCCCCTATCATTCCAATTCTTAAACGTACTGATCCAAATGCACCTCCAGTTTATCGATTAGTTATCGATTTACGAGAATTGAATAAATGCATTGTACCACAATATCCCGTGGTCCCAGACATTTCGTCCTTATTGACAGCTATTGATTCCGAAGCGACGTTCTTTACTGTAATCGACCTCAAGAACGCCTTCTTTAGTGTTCCTATTGACCCGGAAACCCAATACCTTTTCGGATTCTGTTTAAATGGCTGAAGCTTCAAATTTGCACGCGCACCTCAAGGATTCACAGAAAGCCCCAGCATCTACAGCCAAGCATTAAAACGACAACTTGACAGTATTCACATGCCTGCCAACACTGCCCTACTTCAATACGTCGATGATCTATTGATCACCGCCCGTAGTGAACCAGAATGTGAACAAGCATCACTGACAGTCTTGCATTTCTTGGCGGACAAGGGACACAAGGTGTCTCCTTCGAAGCTACAATTCTGTGCCCAGCAAGTGGTGTACCTTGGGCACTTGCTGACCAAGTGGGATAGGCAGCTGACACCTGAACGAATTCAGTTAATTGCACATCTTCCGCAACCCAAGACACAGAAAGAAGTACGAGCCTTCATTGGACTCACTTCTTATTGCAGACAATGGATTCCCCAATATGCATTTCTAGCTAAACCACTCATACAGTTGACAACACAGGAGGCAGCGTCTTCGTCTGTTCTCCCATGGACTCAGGAACATACACAAGCTTTTGACGAATTAAAGAAAGCCTTATGTCAGGCACCAGTTTTAGCAACACCATGTTACAGCAAACCTTTTACACTTTTTGTCACAGAACGCGATGGCACAGCGTTGTCGGTTCTCACTCAGTTACAAGCAGACAAACACAGACCGTGTGCTTATTTTTCGAGTACATTGGATCCAGTAGCCCAGGCCTTGCCTGCGTGCTTAAAGTCAGTTGCAGCTACAGCTCTAGCAATCAGACAAAGTGACTCCATTGTATTAGGACATCAATTGACAGTACAAGTTCCACATTCTGTAGAGGTTCTTTTGAACAGAACCCAGACTCAACACTTGACTGTAGCACGACTAACAGGTTATGAATTGACGTTATTCCAACCACACATAGAAATCAGACGCTGTAATACACTGAATCCTGCTACACTTTTACCATCGAGCACCATAGATCCTACTCCACATGACTGCGTAGATGTAGTTGACACAGTTACGAAACCCAGACAAGACTTGACAGATGTCGCATTACCCGATCCAGACCTGACACTTTATGTGGATGGTTCATGTTTAAGAACAAGTACAGGAGAGTTAGTGGCCGCATATGCAGTGACCACTGACACTGCAGTCATAGAAACACATCGCATTGACACTCTGTCAGCCCAAGCAGCAGAGCTCATTGCTCTGACCCAAGCCTGTATACGTGCAAAGAACCAGAAAGTAAACATATACACAGATTCACGTTATGCATTCGGAGTTGTACACGACTTTGGTGTCCTCTGGCAAGAAAGAGGTTTCTTGACCTCTCACGGAGCCAAGATTCAACATGGTCCCCTCATTCAAGCCCTATTGGAAGCAATACATTTGCCTACAGCCATAGCCATCATGAAGGGCAAGGCACATACAAAAGTCACAGACAAGATTTCTCAGGGCAACGACTTTGCAGATCGCATAGCGAAACATACAGCACTGACTCATACTCAAACGACGGACATGACAAAGACGGATGCAACTTCACTGACACATTGCATGACAGTCAGGGACCCCACACAAGATGTCATCGACATACAGACACATGCCACTCCAGATGAAATAAAAAAATGGGCTGAACAAGAAGGGGTCCAGACAGACCAAGGATGGATGACGAGGGGAAAGACCACATGGTTTCTCCCCGACTCTATGGTTCAAGTTATCATCAACACAGCACACAGTCCAGCACATTTAGGAGAAAAAGCCATGTTAGACAGTGTACAGAACCTTTGGTTCAACAAGCATTTACGAGCAGCAGCAAAACAGAAAGTGCGTACCTGCATGATCTGTTGTCAGTTCAATCCAGGAAAAGGGATTCCCGTAGAGCAAGGTGGATTCCATCCTCCCGACTATCCTTTTGAAGTCCTCCAGATGGATTATATCCAGATGGACAGATGCCGAGGATTTAAGTATGTCCTCGTAGTCGTATGTGCCCTATCCCGATGGACAGAAGCATATCCCGTCCCAGATTACACTGCCCCGACCACTGCCAGGCAGTTGGTTCGTGAGTTTTTCCCTCGATACGGTTTGCCCCGTGTCGTGTATTCAGATAACGGTCAGCCATTCTCATCCGAACTCATGAAGCAGGTCTCTCTTCTATTGGGGTACCAGTGGAAGTTTCACTGTGTCCGACATCCAGAGGCAGCAGGTCTCGTGGAGCGACACAATCAGACTCTGAAAACTCGCCTTGCAAAAGTGTGTAAAGAGAAGGGAGTGGATTGGATAGTAGCATTGCCAGTTGCACTTTTCTATATGCGAATGGTAGCCCATTCTAGGACAGGGCTATCCCCGTATGAGGTGGTCTTCGGTAGACCTCCTAATATGTGGGGGACGCCTCTGCCGCGAAAAATTACCGATGTTGATAGTACTATGTTGACAGATTACCTTGCTTCCTTGATGTCTGCACTACAATCATGTCGTTCACAGGTCGCGGCAGCCTTCCCAGACAACACCGAGGTGAAGCCACATGAACTGGTCCCGGGTGATGTTGTAGTCGTTCGGAATTTTGACAGATCGAGCCCGTTGGAGCCCCGCTGGAAGGAGCCGAAGATTGTTTTGTTAACAACAAGGACTGCAGTAAAAATCGAGGGACGGAAGGGGTGGGTGCACTCCAGTCACGTTAAACGCTTTCATGGACTTCCGCCAAAATCCGAATCCCAGAACTCCCACGTACCAGTGACTGATACCAAACTCCCCTTTCTAGAGAAAACTCCCCAAGAGGAGTATCGCCAGAAACTGAGGTCTAGTAAGTCAGACAGTTTAATTGTTTAAGTCCCCCTTGGGTGAAGCGGTTAGGCAGTTCTGACAATGTATAAGTTAGACCCAAATAGAGAGAGAGATAGACAGGAGACCAAGAAACGAAAATATTGTAAAAGTCTCCGGAGCAGATGCGTCTGCACATTACTTATTATGCTTTTTCTGAGTCTTACGATTATTGTTTTGAGTTGGATGCTTTATATGTATTTTCCTCTTGCACCTTCTTTTCCTAATAACACTGTAGAGCACACGTTTAGTGCTCTACCCCCACTAGAATTGTCATATCGACTTGCGCTGCGCAACAATACATTCATTCGTATGTTACACCATTCTCACCAGACCAACAATGCTACTAATTGTTGGATATGTGGCCGACTCCCTCCCTATCAGAACTACAAGGGAGCTCTGCCTCTCTTTCCTTACCCGTTTACACATAATGGTTCCTGTGGTGCCTGGTTTAGTTTAATATCTTCTATAGACACTGACTCTAAGGTTTCCCAAGGCAATTGGATATGGGGAAATCTGAACACAGTCATGAACAAAGCATGTTTCCCGAACGAAGAAGGTCTTCCACAAATGACAGGGACAGATCTAGAAAACGAAGTGTATGGATTAGGCAATTTTACACTTAACCTCATGATTCTAAATGTTCAGTCAGAAACCAGTCCAGACTTGCCATCCATATCAGTTCTACCAGCGAAAGGTGTATTATGTGTCAGAAAAAATGGTTCAGTACATCTAGGTCACAGTGACTGTACTACTGTGGTCGAATTCAGTGATCAAGGCAAGTCTACATTCAAAGCTTCCCGACATTCCTATTTTATATGTGGTCAGACAGCTTATGTCCGTTTACCTCCAGACTGGGATGGTACCTGTTTCATTGCATTCTTATTGCCACCAGTATTTCTAGCCCCATCTGACTATCACAGGAATTGCCGCCTTAATATTGTTAGACACAAAAGAGACCTCCCAATAGTTGATCAGACTGAAACTACATGGGAACAGTATACAGATTTCAATAAAGGATTCTTTCCCTATCTAGGAACTGTCTCCAATAATAAACTGATACGCAAACTAACCAGAATACTCGAAGCGGTAGTGAATGAGACTACCTCAGCTTTGGGCAACTTAACAGAGGAGCAGTCTGCTATGAGACTTGTTGTTCTCCAGAACCGCCTTGTCCTTGACGTCATCCTGGCTGATAGGGGCGGGGCTTGTAGAGTCATCGGATCCAGTTGCTGCGTATTTATTCCAAATAATGCGCCATCAGTCTATAAAGCTATTACCAGACTTCACGAGATTGCTCACCTGATACACCAGAATCCAGGCTCCTGGACTTGGTCCGGTTGGCTCTGGAGTGTAATTACAGCCTGGGGATGGAAGCTACTGTCATTCCTAGGAATCATATTGGCCATAGTATTCAGTTGTTGCCTATGTTTACAATGTGGGCCGGCGATTTGCGGCTTGTGCGCCACAGCTTGTATTCCCCGTTCAAGTGCACGTTCCCATTCCCGAAAACAGAAGGAGGAACAGATGATGTTATATGAACAGATTGATGGTCTCATGAAAATCGACATATCATGAAGGGTCCGTAGGGGACAAGGAGGGAATGAGGTAATTGAAATTTTTATAGTCAATTGTGTCCCCTAACGTAGACCCCAACGGCTCCATGTATGAGTTTCAAGTACATGTAATTTCCCTCCACAACCCAATCTGAAGACGCAAATACATTTGCGTCCAACGTTAACATGTCCTCTATCAGATCCACCATGAATGGATCGATAATTCCGTTCCTAAGTATGCCGTGCCACCGTCTTTATGTGGTGCACTTTCACGTTTTCCTGGCTCTGCCGAGCTAGGCCCTGATTTCTGTCTTCAAGCCACTTCTGCCTCTGCCTCTGAAAGCTGCCGCATGGAGACGCATCCCTGACCTCTGCCTTACTTCCTGCCAAGCGAGCGGTGCCCGGCTCGGCCTGGTCTGCCTGCCAAAAACAGTATTTTGCCTTCAAGTTATCAGCATAGTCAGCTCTGCTCCTCGAAAACACATTCCTGTCTAGTGAAATACGAAAACATATCCCCGACTGCAGAGCAAGGGCCAAGCCTTCCTGTCCTCCCTCATGAAATTCATTGCTCCCGTTGTTACCATGGTAGGCCCCTGGCTCCGAGCATTTGCACCCAGACACGCATACATACCAGTATAGGATAGCCTCTGCCAGAAAGACCTTTTACTCCAGATTAAACATCCTCCAAACACATGATATCAGATATGTTTAGGGACAGGTCGATCTGACATGCCAGACTTCTGTCTCTTCTACTAGTGTTAAAAGTCAGACTCTTAGCTTCCTCCAGATGTACGTCAATCACACGTCATATTAGCTACGCGCGCATCCAGGCCATAAGTTTCAGCTGACTCTGCAAGAATTCTCTAAGCATCCACCCACTTATGACACTTTTCTGTGACGTTTCTAGTTCACGCCTCTGTGCACACCCAAGTTCACGCCTTTTTGCTACGCACATGTGTTCTTATCATATACATTTCACTTGTCACGCCTACTGTATTCAATGCTATTGTGTCATTTTACTATATATGTCATGTACTGTGAATAAATCGTTGACATCTTTTCCTGCCATCATTGCATACCCGAACCCTTGTACTGATGGAATAGATCTCCATTGACTCGAGTCATTTAGTCATTTATGATTAAAGCCCTTATGACTCAGACACCACGGACTCTGCCTCTCATTTGATTGAGCTATTCTTTTGTAACCTGTCTGAAATTATATGGCAAAAATAGTATACAGTAAAATATTTACTACAATCCACTTCAGACGGTCCAAACTATTTGATTCATTCGACGCGTAACTTCTGACGTAGGCTGCCATATTCCCACAAACTTCCAATGCATATCTTTAACACGACTACACAAACCTTCTGTAACCAGAATGCTCCAGAATCTATGACACCACTGGGAGATCGGGAGGGGGTGATGAGGTAGGGGGGCGGCATCCAATATTTCCAACTGAAAGCAATGGAAAGCTCTGGCGCGCATTAACATTGTAGGGCCTCACACCTTTCTTGTTAGGTTAGTCCAACACATTCTTTGGGTCTAATGCCCAGGAGAATCATGTTTGATTTCATTAACAAGGTTTGGGAAGCCCAGGACTTTGTGTACAAGTCTCCCCACATCCACCAAAAATGCCGTTGTTTTGGGACAGTCCCACCAAATATGCAAAGAGCCTTCAATGTGCTCACAACCCCTCCAGGGATTTGGACTGACCACAGGCAACATATAGTGGAGACACATTAGGGTTTAATGCCAACCGAACCTAATCTCATAGAGGATTCCTCTGTTATTACCAGCGGTTGAGCAGCTAGGGGTACTCTTCCCTGGACGTTCCCACTGTCTTTGGGAGATCTGTTTACCAAGCATTCTCTCCCAATACTGCATATGACTTCAATTATGATGGCTATCAGATGCTAATAATTATTGAAATAGCCTGGATGGAACACCCCTGATACCTATTAACTTGGGAAATAATTTTTCTTATGGGGTTTTATCTCTAAGGACCGCTTGTTTGATTCTAGGATGTTAGACCCAGCATCTAACCGGGCCTAGGATGCTTGATTCCGGTCCAGGGAAGACATGGCTTGGCACTTCGTGCTGGACTGCTCCCATGAGGCACAGGGTCAAGACTGATTTGCATATTGCCATGTCTGAACTGGGGTAGCTTGGTGAGCAAAATAACGATGGATTAAACCCAGATCTGTGACTGGGGGTGAATGTTTTGCCATTGTGCGACATTCCGTCCATCATCTTGTGTGTTTTGCAGCATCTAACCGGAGCATATCTATCTGGATTTGCCCGGATGAAATTCACCCACATTGAAGAAAAGATTTAATTATCCCTGCCGGCAATGTGTCAGAGATCTCTCTACTACCCCCCACTCCCCCCCCCCCACCCCCCCCCAACATCTCTGGAAGGGGGATCCCTCACTGCTGGTGTAAATTCAGCATTTAAAAGGATTAGGGTGTAGGGGGACGGGAAGGTCGTGTGCTCTATTTGTACTGCTACTGCATCCTAAACTTTAAGTGTGGTACAAATCAGATAAGCGTTAGGTTGTCTATATCTCTTGTTATGTTAATTTAATGTATAACACACTCGTATCTCGGCGCAACCAAGAGACTGGGCAACAAGAGCAGCTAGATCAGAACACAATTGTCTTAAGTACTGTCCTAAAACGAGAATGAGCAGGACAGATCCGATATGGTGTGGTAGTTCTTCACAACCCAAATTGGAACCCAGAGGGGGCTGCCTAATATTGCATGGTCCATGTACATCCAGCGTGTGTCAGTTGTGACCTAGATCGTACCTCTAAAATTCCTAGCTATGCAGCAGCATAATAGAGAGAGGTTAGGCAAGGGTGTGCCTTCTTTTGGTGTAGGTTGACAAAGAAGCTAGTGGGAGAGTCTGGGTTTCTTGTTATTCTAGATAGAATTCTGTGCCTGTGGGAGAAATGCCTATTCCACCGATATTGGAGGTTCCTGGAAAAGAAAACCTGTCTTCTTGATAGCATTTGTTCTACCTGTCTAGCATATGTACATCTGTTTCCAGGAAACTAGGCCTCTCCTTATTTCGGCCAGCAACTGAGTGATTTGTGTTATCTCTGGAGTGAATTTAATACCCAGATATTTTAAATAACGGTTGGCCCATCATAAGTGATGCGCTAGTTCTAGTGCATATGCCTCATCGCTGAGAGTGGCAAGTTTAGAATTTCTGGTTTGTGAAAGCTGATTTTGTAACCTGACGTTCTTTCAAATATTTACAATTTGTTGATCACCTCGGTGAGTTAGAATGAAGGTAGCTTCAAGGACAGGAGGACATTGTCTGGGTAGAGGCTGATTTTATAATCATCTGCCCCCAAACTTGCAAGCCCCTATCGCCACCACAACATCACTTTCAGTGTCGTTGTGATGGCAATAAGGGCTTCGCCATATTTATATATGTATTTGTAAGGCAGCGTTTAGCCACTTAACGTGGCTTAACGCTGCCTTGTGAATAAAGTAGTTGAGGTCAAGGGGTGCTACAAGGGTTTATTGGGTTTCCCCTGCCTTCAACAGCCTTGTGAATAAGGCACCCTTTCAGCTGTACGTAGTGCGAAAGGGGAGGGCAATAAGTGTTACAGTTGGCGTTCCACCACAACACCCATTGATTTTGATAGTGCCCCCAATTTACAATTGCAGCGTAAATAGGAGGCAGCATCAACATTAAGACCAGGGAAAACCTGGTCTTAAACACGCTAAACGAGGAGTATTGCTTCATTTCTCCTCGTTTTTGCCGTTTACGTGTGTTCTGCCTTGTGCAGCACACATAGAAACAGCAAATTACCAATGATTGTTTATGTACAGGGTGGTGACCCTTCCTGCACATAAAGAGTACAAAAAATGGCATTTTGCAATTTCTATGTGTGCTGCATTAAGCAGCACAGATAGCCGTTTCAAAATGCCATGAATGATTGTTTATATGCAGGAAGGGAGATAAACAATCATTTGTCCCAACGCAGACACCCTTGCACTATGGTGCAAGGGCGACTGCATAAGCGCTATGCAGCTGAACTCAGCGCCAGCATTAGGGGAAATGCGGGGGTGCACCGCATTCTTGTGAATACGGGGTATCCCTGTATTGTCAGAATGGAGAAGCGTGGCGTTAGCAATGTTTGCATAATGCCACGCTTCTCCATTCTGTTGTAAATGTGCCCCTTAATGTCCTCAATGTTTGTGGACTTCCGGATCCGACATGCGAAGGGTTCAATGACCAGGTAAAACAGCAGGGGTGCTAACAGGAATCCCAGCCTAGTGGCTAAAGGGCACCCAGAGGTGTCCATTAGATGTTAGTGTTGCTGTAGGTTGAGTATAATCAGCAAACACCAGGTCGATAAACTTAGTGCCAAAGCGAAAGATCAGACAGGGTGACCCGCAGAAAGGACAAGTGAACGAGGTCAAAGGCCGTTTCTGCATCTAGAGAGAGCAGAATGGCCTGGGTGTGTATGGACTGCCCACTGCACATTGTCATGTGTTTGTCTATGTTTAATGAACCCACTCTAATGTTGAGGAGGGAATCACTTAGTTTACCAGGTGACTAATATTTTAGTAAAATCCTTTGCATATGCATTGAGGAGGACAATAGGTCTGGTTATGTTGCAATATCGACCATCCTTTAATGGCTAGGATAACAGTTCCAATAGCTTCCCCCATAGTCCTTGATTTGGTCCTATGTTTAGCACAATTAATCTGTCAGCTTTAGGGACAACTTAATGGTAAACTTTTATAAAACAGTCCCATAAACTGTTCCATGCTCGAGTCCTTGTTGTTTTTCATATATTGTATTGCTGCCTTCACTTCGTCTAACTGAATAGGCACCTCAATTTATCCCTCTGTGAATAACTGATACTAATATCTGACACCTGATACTGTTTCTGTTCAGATAGTGGCCAGCAGCCCTTCGTATAAAGGGTTGTGTGAAACTTTTCGAATTCAGCTCATTTCTCTCCTTTGGTTATCAAGATATTACCTACACTGGATTTAAACTCCTTCTCATACTTTCTCCTTCTTCCTTCTCTAATATTTTCGCTGTGTGTGCCCACTTTATCCCCAGTGACACATTTCATTCTCTTCAAATGCAGAAGAGATATTAGAGCTCTATTGATGTATAGCATTAGCAGTCTGCACCTTGCTGTCAAGAGTCTGCAACGTAGTTGATTAGTAGGCCAGGAAAAAATTTCAAGTACCTCTTCTTCTAACTTTTGCATTTCTGAGCTCTAAAGTTACTTAAGATTTTTATTGCGATACATTTCCCTGTATCAGTGCTTTAAAGGCATCCCAAACAGCTTGTGTAGTCACTTCAGTACACTTATTCAAACCTAAAGTTGTTGACCAAAGTCCTCTCTCAGAATAGGGTTGTCCACAATTGAATGGTAGAGTCTCCACCTCATGTTCTTACAGAACAGTGCAAGCTGCAGTTCCACAAATACCGGGGCATGATTGGACAATGAAATCGGCCCCTTTCAGTCTATAATGGCTTGAGATTGAAGTAATTACTCAACAGTATTTAATCCAGTCATGAAGTGATCAGTGGACAATGAGTAGTAAGTAAACTTGGCCATACATCCTCAGTCCCTTATCTTTCAGTGTTTTCTTGAACTTCTTCAATAAGGTAGCCAATTAACATGAAATATAAATGAAATATATGAAGTTAATTACCTCTTTCTGTTTACACCTATGATGTTGTACTGAAAAATGGCAGCTGGGCATCAACCAAACTGTGTACTAATATTGGGGTTAAGAAAGTGTACAATCTCCTGTACTCTGGAAATCCATCGACGTACATCCTGCCCATTCCTTCAAGCAAGCAGGTAATTTAATCAATGAATAAATAAACCTTATTATCAAAACACTCTGCTTAAGATTGGACAGTGATTATTTGAATTGGTTAGTGTAACTACTTGTATCGTATGATAGGCACAAAGATGAAAGTGAGAGATAAAAATTCTTACTGTGCAGAAAGATGGTATAGGCTATATTGAGCACACTCCAAACTCAAGATGAAAGAAAACGAGTATACTGTGGCAAATAAGTTAAGAGAAAATGTCATGAGCACAAGAGAAAACATTTCTAACCTTTTGCAAGAAAAAACAAACATCAGAATCAAAGAATCAAACCACAAAATAAGATAATCGCCCTTCTAATTGACAGAGCAAACACATGGCTGTTAGTATACTGAAAGGCTCTTTTTAAGAACAGGCACAGTGAACTGAGAAATCTTAGGGCCTGATGTACAACACAGGTGGGTTGCAAAGAGTGAATGCCAATCGTGGACTGTCATTCTGTGGCCTGGCTCTCATTTTGCAATGCAACATAGGTGGCATCTCAAAAGGCTCATTCATAGATGGTCACAAACGCACCAGCCCACTGAATATTATTAACGCAGGTTGCAGTTTGCAAACCCCTGTGAATGGCTATGAACAGAGGGATGGTGGCCTGTACGGGACAACTGTCAGGAACAATGGGTTATGCGAAGACGAGGATTGGTTTCTTGGAAAGTACGCCATTAAATTGATGTTAGAACACCTGCAAGGTTGTGGAAAACCAGTCAATGGTGGCTGGGGCATCAGGATCTCTATTGGTGGAGGTCATGGGGAAGGACTTATTGGACATGAGTAGCAGAATCGTTGCAGTATTACAGTGCTGTGGAGACGTGGTTGGCCTAGGTAGGTCGGCCGCTCTGCTAGGACCTGCAGCTCTAACCCCCCACCCTCCCCCCACCCCCCAGTACCTTGAGACCCTTATCGGTCAGACACTGATTGATTGATTGATTTATTTATTTATTGAGTGCATAGAGCCACTCACTAGGGGACCAGAGCCCAAGACATGGGTTAGGTTAGGTTAAGACTTTATTGAGCGCTCAAATCACCCTGAGGCATCTCGGCGCCGACTAGAGATTGGACTACTTTTGGAGTGGAGCCGGACCAGGGCAATTAGTTAAAATGGGAAAGCTTTCAGATGTTTTCTAAAAGTGCCATAACTCGGGATGGCTCGTAGAGCCTGTGGGAGCTGGTTCCAATATCTGGGGGCCAGATAGGAAAAAGCTCTTCCTCCTGTCCGGGTGAGACGGATTTGGGGAACTTGTAACAGGCCATGTGTGTTGGATCTAAGCCTCCTACTGGGGCAGTGTTTAATAAATTTACGCTGTAAGTAGCGGGGGCCTTTTCCATTAAGAGCGTTGTGGGTTAGGCAGCAGATTTTGAAAAAGGATCTTTTTTCACTTTTAGCCAGTGCAGTTCCCTAAGCAGTGGGGTTGATGCTTAGCCTGCTGGGCGATTTAAGATCATTCTTGCAGCCGTGTTCTGGACAATCTGTAATTTGGCCAAGAGAGTCTCACCCAATCCATCACTCTTAGTGCACTGCATGTACATCGTTATCCAGTGATAAACAATTTTTAGATGAGAGCTGATTCTAAGTCAGGATTTCAAATAAACGCCATCCTCTGGGGGACAGCGCCAAGGTGACAACATAGGTGGCCATGCTCTCCCTATGCTCCCGGCCCAATCTTTGACATGGCTCCTGCTAACAACCAGCCCCTTTGCACCGGTGGCAGAAGGCCAGGAAGGCGGAGGCTGTTCATAATATTTATGTTTATGTTTATGTTTAGGAATTTATAAAGCGCATAGCTCTGGGGAACTCTGCGCTCTCTTGTGCTCTGCCAGACATGCTGACATTGTGGTTGTTATTGATGTAATATTAACAAACTTTTTTAAAACTTGTAATATATTTTAATTGCTAGCTTTTAACCACTAGCCCCCACCTTGGTGCGAGATTAGCATCGCCCGAGGCTGATTCCTACCGCATTACACAGCGCCGCCGTTACTAGGCGCTGGTAACTTCATGTAGCCACTTCAGCCGCCATCTTGGGCATGGGAAGGCTGGCGGTATAGATCATCGTTCCTCCCACCCTCCTCCCACCTTTCCCAACCATGGATATAAACAACAGACCCGCCCGTCCGCGCAGCGGGCGGGCGCAGCGGGCGCGCCGGCGGTGCGCCAAAGGCAAGCCCGTCTGCGCCCACCCGCGCCTGGAACGGGATCGAGGGCCACCCCCCCTGGTCTTCACCCTCTGCCCCCACGAGGCTTTTACACAGCGAATCAGCTCCTGCAATGGCGCCCCCTACCATCAGTCCTGCCTTACACTCGACCCACGGCTCCTTGCGGGAAACTCTGCTCAACTTTGTTCATGTTGTAAAACCTCTATACCACTCACTTTGAAACCATCTCCCAGTAACAAGGATAAATCTTTGAAATCCTATTCGATTGCCCTCACTAATGTCCGCTCGCTCGGCAAACACCGACAGGACATATTTGATTTGATAGAGGATAAAAACCTAGATCTGCTATTCATGACTAAAACCTGGATGGACAACTCGTCCGACCCAGATTTTGTGATTGCAGTTCCCAAAGGCTATTCTACCCATAGACTGGACAGACAGCATAACAAAGGCGGCGGGATTGCAATCATCGCACGCGACGCATTCACGGTAAGAACCAACATGATCTCGCTACCCTCCTGTGAAGCCCTACAATTTTCCATTAAGTTGACCCCATCCTATAATTTTAAAGGGATCCTCCTCTATCGACCACCGGGGTCTAGGATTGGATTCATATCCGACTTTAGGTCCATTCTGGAAGTGTCAGCCCTTGACAGTTCTCTCACTGTCCTAGGCAACTTTAATTTTCATTTTGATAAACCTGAAGATTCAGATACTGCCGCTTTCTTAGCTGATATGACCACCTTTGGTCTCCCACTGCTGGTTAAGTCATCCACTCATGATGGGGGCCATATACTGGATGGCATCTTCACTAATTTAGCGGACTTACATGTTATCCAAATCCTTCCCCTCACCTGGTCAGATCACCATGCCATCTTGGCGTCACTGGCTATTCACGACTCCGGTGCCTCTATGTCACGCCCTAATCCTCGTCAGCCGTACCTGGCGTGGAGTGACATTGATAGCTCCAGCTTGGAAACACACTTGACCAATTCCACCCCTCTCCTATCAGCCGACCCTAACACTGCCACTACACAATTCTATGAGTGGGTGGGCTCTGCGACCACCGACCTGGCCCAGGTTAAACAACGATCTCGCAACAGATCTGCCCCGTCGGCCCCCTGGTATTCGGAGGCATTACGAACACAGAAACAACAGTGTAGGAACAAAGAGAGGCACTGGCGAAAAGATTACTCCGAAGAGGCCAAAACCAAGTATAAAGAAATGGTGGCTAAATACAAAATTCTAATTAGTGAGGCTAAGAAAAAGTATTACTGTGAGAGAATTGAATCAGTAAAAAATTCAATTAAAGCATTGTATGAAACCACCAAGCAGCTAGCATGCTACTCGCCCAATTTGACTCCACCCCCCTCCCAATCGCTCTGTGACGCTTTGGCCAATTTCTTCTTCAGTAAAGTTAATGACATCTACCTGGCCTTCGCCAACAATACTAATACCTTTACTAAATCACCCGCCTCCCGTACCGGCCCCATTTTTTCTCAGTTTGTAGATGTTTCCAGTTCTCAGATTAAGGACATCGTATCTTCCATCAAATCGGGCTCTGCATTAGATCCATGTCCTCTTAAAGTTTTACTCCCTGTTATTGAAGTGGTTCTCCCTGCCATCACTGCAATTTGTAACTCCATGTTTAGAACAGGCATTTATCCAGACGCCCTAAAAAAGACCCTCATTAAACCACTGCTTAAGAAACCAAATCTCGACATGGAAGAATTAAAGAGTTACCGTCCAATTGCTAGCCTTCCAGCTTTGGCGAAAATTGCCGAAAAAGCACTGAACCTTCAACTCTCAGCCTTTATAGAGGAACATCACCTACTTGATGAATCCCAGTTTGGCTTTCGCCAATACCATGGGACGGAGACGGCCTTGATTAAAGCCGCGGACGATATTAGATCCATCCGTGATGCTGGAGGAACTGCAGTCTTAATACTGCTTGACTTATCGGCGGCTTTCGACACGGTCGATCACACCATCTTGATCGACCGTGTCGAAAACATGGGTGTCCAACAAAATGCCAGGAAACTCCTGGCCTCCTTTCTGGCGGATAGGACCCAGGTGGTTACTATGGGATCTTTTCACTCATCCACCTTGTCGCTGCCATGTGGAGTCCCTCAAGGCTCATCCCTCAGTCCGACACTATTTAACATTTATGTGTCGGACCTTGCCAATGTCATTCGAGCTCATGGGATGAGCCTTACCTCCTACGCAGACGACACTCAGTTGGTTCTCGCTATCAGGAATGATGGCCATAAAATAGTAAATGACTTCAATCTGGGCATGCTGGCCATAGGGAATTGGATGGCCTCCAGATGTCTGAAATTAAATTCCGACAAGTCGGAAGTAGTCATATTCGGACATCTGACCTCGGAATGGTCCTCCCTTTGGTGGACGCTGTCACTGGGTCCTCCTCCTGAACCTGTCAGTAAGGTGAGGAATTTGGGAGTTATGTTCGACGACCGCCTTACTTTCCTCCCTCATGCCAATCAGATTACCTCCTCTGCCTTTCATAAACTGAGACTTATCAAAAAAATTCTTCCCTTCCTTCCTGAGACAGCTGGCAAAACCTTGGTTACCTCCCTGGTATTGTCTACCCTGGATTACTGCAACGCACTGTTTCTTAACGCCCAAGAAAGAGTACTAAACAAAATGCAAATTATCCAAAATGCAGCCGCTAGGCTTCTGGGAAGAATCGCCAAACACCAATCTGCGTCAGAAACCATCAGAGACTTACACTGGCTTCCCATTAGAAACAGAATAAAATTCGAAACTCTCTGTATAGTTTATAAGGCCCTGTTCAACCTGGGACCAGCCTTTCTCACTCACAATCTCACCCTTACTGTCCCCCCAGATCATTACACTCTTCTAGTCTACATGATCTTGTGGTACCTCGTACCAAATCTGTTTCATGGGGAGACAGAAGATTTCTTGTGTCAGCGCCAAAACTATGGAACACCCTGCCGCACTCGATTAAAACAAGCCCCTCACTCTGGTCTTTTCGTAAACAACTCAAGACTTGGCTTTTTAATCAGTAAACTCAGTCTCCCCCTCTCTGGTTAAATACTGCAGATATCTTAGCGCCGAGATGCCCTTGGACCTTCGTTCGCGCTCTATAAATGCTGTTAATAAATAAATAATAAATACATAGCTGCCCAAGTGCTTCCCAGCGCTAGGAGAAAACAACATTGGTGATCTTAGTCAGGTCAACATGAGGGATTTTAGGGGAAAAGCAAGGCTTTGAGTCTTTTCCTGAAGATTAATTAATCTGTTAGCATGCGTACATCTTTGGGCAAAGAGTTCCAGATTTTGGGAACCAGGTGCCGGAAAGATCTTCCTCCTCATCTAGCTCTTTTTTTTCTGCATTGCTGCATGCGAAAGTCTGAGGAGGACCTAGGATCCCTGCTTGGTATATATTGTCCAACCAGTTTTTTAATTAAAGCAGGTCCTCTATTATTCATGGCTCTGTGGGCGATACAGGTTGCATTAAAGGTAATCCTTGCCTGTACTGGGAGCCAGTGTAGAGTCTTCAGGGCAGCCTTGGCTGATTGCTTTCTCGGTTTTTGAAGCAGGGTCCTTGCTGCGGCATTTTATACTACCTGTAGCTGGTGCATGACATATTTTGGTGCTCCTAGATATAGGGAATTTCCGTAGTCCAGCTGCGACATAATCGGGGCTTGAACTACCGTTCTACGGGATTGTAAAGGTAGGATGGGTACAAAATTTCGGACCATCCTGAGTATTCAAAAGCATTTGCATGATAGTTTCTTTGCTTGGATCTCCATACTCAGGTTTTCATCAAGCCAGATTCCTAAGTTTTTTATGGCAGTCTTGGGGGTTGGGGGTTCTCCTAACTGAGTTGGCCAGCTGATGATATTCCTGGGTATTGTTTGATTTCCCAGGAACATAAGCTCAGTTTTGTCTCCATTCAGTTTCAGGGAGCATTTACCCATCCAATTCGCTATTCTAGACATGCAGGGACCCAGATTATTGTGTATGAACTGGGGATCATTCGTTACAGATCGCACTAATTGTCTATCTTCGGTGTATGATAATATGGACATGCCAAATTCTTGTACTATCTCTGCCAAAGGCTGCATATATACATTAAAAAGTGTAGGACTTAATGCGGAGCCCCGCGGCACTCCACCGGATAGTTGGAGGGTGTCTGATAGATGTTCCCCTTCCATCAGATGGAAGGATCTGTCTTCCAAGAAGGAGGTCAGCCATTTTATCACCGTACCTGTGATGCCTGCATCTTTTAATCTATCGCTCAATGTGTAGTGTTCTACCGTGTCAAACGCTGTGCTCAAATCTAGTAACAGGATGGCCGCTGTGCACGCCTGATCCAGGACTTTCTTCAATTCCTTGGTTACCACCATCAGAGCTGACTCAGTACTATGATAGGGTTGAAATTCCATTTTAGTGTTGTGTAGCCTTTGGTTGTCGTCTGATATTGAGCTAGGGTCTGATTAACGCTTTTTTCGGCAATTTTGCCTAGCAGTGGTAGAAGGGAAATTGGACGATAATTTCTGGGCTCTGTTGGGTCCAACTGTTGTTTCTTTAGCAATGGTTGTATGATTGCGTGGTTCCAGGATTTTGGGATCTGACCTTGGGACATAGAAAGTGATATCAAGGCTGCTGTAGATGTTTAGGTCTAGGTATGAACGCAGCACATACGCTGCTTCGCTAGCGAGACGCTATTGTTGCCGCTTTGATGCTGGAAGGGAGACAGGAGATGGCACGCGAGGACAGGAAATGTGCACTCCGTACTCGTGCACATTTCCTGTCCCCGGAGGCTGACAGCGTGCGCATCGCATGCTTTCAGTTTTCCTTCACCCGGCGGCTCCACCGAGCCACCTTGTTCTCTGTGTTTTCCTGACGATGTGTATTTATGGCGAGTACTTGCTAATTTCTGGTTCTACAGATAGTAGGCAACATCACCGCCTATGTTATGTTTAAATCTGTCAACTGCATGCTATTACTTAATTTTTCATGATATTTATCTTTTCATAGTTATCTTACTTTAATAATTGCCTAACTGTTTTGACAACAACGTGTTTTAAGTGGGCATTTCAATTGAGCGGAATATGTGTTTTCTTACTGTGCAACCATACGTGTACGATGAGTTAAGAAAACTGTTTCTGGGAACTACATGGTATATTTGTTTATTTAAATTATGGGTACTTCACACGTGTCCTGTTAGGTGAAACGCTAGAACTGACGATCTGAGTACTATCAATTCGGCCATTAGGATCTGTTTAGAATTATCATGTGCTCTTAAATAAACCTATCAAGAGCATATTTCTTAATATGTATTATAGTTTGTCTATGCATGTTACTGTGATACATTTTTTTCTGTATATTTTCGCTATAATACTAGGTTTTAGAGAGATCATTCAAATGTACTACTGCTTTCAGGTAAATGATTAAAAGAATACAATCAAATGAAGGGGCCAATTTAGAAGTTATTAGTTGTCCTGATGTACAATGTGTGTTCCCTTATTTGCTTAAATTGTGTGAAGTAAATATTTGGAGACACAGGCATCTGTCAGTGTGCAGGCTTGTTCATAAGCACAAACAACTTTGGCATGTGAATGAAACAGCTCTACGCTGTTTGGTAGGCCCTGGGATGTATGCAATGCTTGTGTAGTTGATGTCCTGAAAACATAAGATGAAAGCAAACCCTGATATAATACCGATTTAATGATAAATAGGTCATACAATGATCACTTGAGAGAGAGTGAGTGCAACCCATTACATTAGCTCATAGAAAAACATCCCTGGCCAATAATATGAGATAAATCGAGGTACCCGCTGAATAACTTCACTTTATAACTTTTATGTGAAAGTTTGATGAATGGAGGCAGGCAGATGTACAAGAAAGTGTGTAAAACAGCTTGCTGAAAAGGCAGCCCTGTTGATAACCTTCCGGAGTTAGAACATTTTTCTGCTCGAATTAGAGGCATTATTAACTCTTTCATTCTACCAATCCATGTATGCATAGCTTAAAGACTTATTTTAATGCACAGGCGTTTCACCTGGATTAGTGACCCCGTTTTCTTAGATCCCCACCTTAAAGCTTTATTGTTTTTTTTATTTATTGTGGATTTGTGTACTTTTGGCTTGTAAATGGCACCTTTTTACACTTTCTTGCCCGGGAAGCAAACTATAGATAAGCTTTGAAATGCAGACTCTTGTAAAGAAATAGGCGCTCGGAAAAAGCCTTGTTAACTTAAATCAACACCAACTGTTGCATCCACTGTAGCCTCAGTGTACCTTTTGAGTAAAAGGTCTTCTTTCGGGCTTACTTTCAAACCATGGGATTAGGTTGTTTTCTTTTCGCTCAGTCAAACACCGAGTAGAAGGTGATGACTCCTCTAAATGAATACTTTTAACATTTTTTCAAATTCATGTCTTGTTGCATTAGGACCGAAAAGAGCCAGTAAAAAAACTAAATACAAAGTCTCAATTTACATAAAGTAAGAAGCTTGAAACATTTAATTAAAACAGGTGGTATGAATGTTTTGCAACTATCCAAAGACGACAGTGACAACAGAAGTGATGTTGCAAAAGTCAAACTTAAGTAAAGGTTAGCAGAACCTGAGTGAAATCCCGCAATTTATTTTGTATTATTATTATCATCATCATCATCAACTCATGGCATAAATTACCGACCAAAGATGTCAATGTTTCTCTGCTCGCATAACTACTCTCTTTGCCCTTGTTTTTCTACTCCCATTTAATGAACTCTGTTCCTTGTCTTCCCTCAGCCAGCTGTGTCTCTACTGTGTTCTTCTGATATCCTCATCCTCTCTGTGTAGTCGCTGTGGACACTGTGTTTCTCTGATACATGTTCTTTTCTCTCACTTCAATTTGTGAATGTTTGCTTCCACCCCCTGACTTTGCCATCTATTTTCCTTTGTTTCTATCACTCTTCTTTGTACTTCTTCCTGTTCTGGCCACTCTGTGTTCGTCTCCTCCCCTCAACTCTTCCTGTTAATCTCTGTCTATCTTGTATTCTCTCATCCAGTTGTGTGCACTGTTTCTCCATACCCAATGCACATCTGTTGGTGCCCCTTCTTCTCTGTATTCCTTTTTGCTTCCAGCACCATGCTTTCTATCTTCACTGCCTCCCCTTTTTTCTGCGTATTTCTCTGCCTCACTCTCTCTCTTTATGCTTTTTGATTTCCTTGCCCCCTCATCCATCACAGTTTGCACGTGTGACCAGATATTTGTATGTCTCTAGATAATATTCATTACATATATTTCCTCACAGTCAAGAGCCCCTTATCCCAAGCATCACATTCCTATCAAGTGCTATGCACATCTTTACATGCTCAGGTTTGCAAACTAAGAGAACAAGCATTTGCAATGCAATAGGTCTCGCATTTATACAAGTTTGAGCTATTGGCATTGTAAATGACAATGCCTTTTATTTAAGTTTTGTCTTTTAAATCATAAATAAAAGGCACTGTCATTTACAATGCTAACAGCTCAAACTCTCGCAAATGCAAGACTTATTGCATTGCAAATGCTTGTTTTGCTATAGTGCCGGCCTGTAGCAGGATATCTGGCATAATCGGGCATTGGGGAGAGCCATACTTAAAGTAGAGGTGAGGTCATTCACCTGTACTGGCCGGCCTGGCCGTAGCAGGCACCGGGCGTTTCACCGGTGGGCTGCCAGGATGGGGGCAGTTTTTGTGCCCCTGGGGGACCGCTTTTTGTTACGGAGGGCCGCAGTATCGGCCTCCTGTAACAAAATCGGCCAAAACCAGCACTTTCAAACAGCTCGGGTGCCGGCTGAGCAGTTTGCCAGGGCCCATTTCAGTTTCTAGTCCGGCCCTGTTCATAATGATTTCAAGCTGCCCTTGAGAGGGCTTGTTAAGTGGCGAAGCTGTGCCTTAATTGGACAGTGATGATGACGATCGGTGAGACCCTGCAAGATGTCACCAGGGGCAGCCCTGTCACGTTTCCCAGCTCCATGCGTGATGGGCTGCGCCACTCCAAATGTTTCTTAGAATGCTTTTTTTTTTTTTTCCTCATTTGCCACCTCGCCACCCATAACTTCTATCTTAGACCACCACTGGGCTTTTTATCTCATAGGCTGGTTTAGAGTAATGGGGCATAGACATCACCTATTCTTGAGTCTGGCCTTTCTCTAAACCGCCCCTCTTGGTCACCTGACTCAACAGGTGTATCTTCCTCCAACTCTGTTTTCCGTCCTGGGGTGCCATGTACCAGAGAGATAGGCACGGGCTTAATCATCGGAATTTAACACAAAATATTCAACCAAAACATAAAAGGAAAGGTAACCAAAATCCTCGATTTCTCTTAGAATGGTCTAAAATATCAAGCTTAGCCATATACCTCATGGCTAGAATCCAATCCATTAAACTAGGACTAAGCGGTGAGACCCATACCTTGCATATCTCTCTGCGTGCTAGCAACATGGCATAAAAAATAAGTCTAACATTATTATTCATAAATCTATTTTCTAAGTCATATCTCCCCGTAATAATTAGTTCTGGGCTTACCTCGATGCGTTGGTTCAGGGATTTGGAGAGGGAACTACTTACATCTATCCAGAATTGCATTATTTTTGGACAGGACACAAACATATGCAGATCATCCACATTCGGAGCTTTACATTTCGGACACCCAACAATTCCGCCAGCTTTGAATTTGGAGAGTCTATAAGGAGACCAATATGCCCTGTGGATGGTAAACAAGAGATTTCGCCTTAGGTTTGCAGGCTTAACAATACTATATAGCATAGACATAGTTACTTGCCATTGGTTTTCTGTCGCGATCCTTGGCAAGCTATCCATCCACAGGGTCTCTGGCAAGACAAACGGTCCATCCTCCATTTCTAATATTGCCCAATACCAAAAGGCAACTTCCTTCTTAAAGGTCTCTGTCTCCAACTTCAACTCAAAATCATTTTCAGTTCCAATCTCTGTTTCCACATCATTAACCCAGCTTTGGATCTGCAAGTATTTACATTTTGAGAAAACCGGTCCCCACATTTGTTGACATACACTCCATGGTATAAGTTTGCCATCTGAAAACAAATCCTTCCACCTTTGCAGAGCAGGCTCCTTTTTCAATTGTAGTGCCAACGCATCTTTTGTCCAAGATGGAGCGCCAGGAGACTCCCAAATTGGAGCCATATGACTAAAGTAGGGCAGTTTTACTACTTTTCTGATTTTATACCATATCTCTGCCAAGTCCCGCAAAATCTTGAGTCTCACCTTTTTAAAGAATTTAGGGTCTGAGAACTTATATAAAAAACCAAAATCATGATATCCAGACCTTTTCAGCAAAAAACCAAACATTTCTCCAATCGGAGATTTAAGTAGGGTACCCAACAACATCCTGCAGTTTTTTAAGCAAAAAGCCCATGCATAAATTTGAATATCTGGGGCCGCCAACCCTCCTTTATTAAGTCTCCTCCTTAGTTTTTTCCATGAGATCCGAGAGCCTTTTGACGCCCAGATAAAAGATGTTATCACACTCTGTAGTTTGACCAGCCATTCTTTTTTGAAACCAAGTGGGATAGTCTCAAATAAAAAGGTAATTTTCGGTACAATCACCATTTTTACAAGATTAGATCTACCATATATAAAAAGAGGTAAATTCATCCATCCTTTTAATGTATCAGCGACTTCTTTTTTAATCCTATCAAAATTGGTTTTTGCTAGATCTTCAATCTTTTGTGTTATCCTGACCCCCAAGTATCTCATTTCTGTTGTTGTTTTAACATCCCCTGTATTGAGATTCCAAGCCATAATTTCAGTCTTGTCCTGATTTATCTGGTAACCTGAGATATTTCCAAATTCCTTCGCTATTCTAACCAGATTCTCCAAGGAAAGCAACAAATTAGAGGAATAGACAATAATGTCGTCTGCATATAACCCTAGTGTTTTAGTCCAATCCATAGACACAAAAGGGGGGATCTCTTCTGTAGATCTAATCTTGCAAGCAAAAGGCTCAATATATAAAGTAAAAAGCAAGGGTGATAAAGGACACCCTTGTCTGGTGCCCCGCATTACTTTAATAGGATGTGTGAGAGTGCCGTTAACCAGAACACGCGATGTCGGTGAACAATACAAAGCAAAAAGAGATTGCGTAAATTTATCTCCTAAGTTAAGATATTGCAAGAGAGTTTTTAGATAAGTAAAGTTGACTCGATCGAAAGCCTTGGCAGCATCTAAGGCGATCACTGCCAAGGGGAGCTCGAAATTAGAGGCCATGTCTATCATACCAATCAATGAAAATGTTAATTCTTTTAGGTACCTTGCCTTAATGAAGCCTCTTTGATCTTCGTGAATCAAATTATGTATAACTTTACCAAGTCTATCAGCCAAAATTTTTGAGAAGAATTTATAATCGCAATTTAGGAGTGAGATAGGTCTGTAGGCATCTAGACTCCTAGGAGATTTCCCTGGTTTAAGTATTAAGGTAATTGTTGCCTCATTCCACGAATTAGGTAATTTTGTTATATAATTGACATAATATAGGGGCAATTACTTCACTTAACACTTTATATACCTCCCCTGGGAGGCCATCCGGGCCAGGGGCTTTCCCTCTTTTACTCTCCTTGATGACTTTCAACACTTCATCTTGGGTGATTTCCTTATTCAACTCCACCATATAATCATCAGAGAGTGGTTTCATCAAAGGTAGCCATCTTTCTATCTCTACTTCACTCGGGCAGAGGTCCTCTGTATACACGTTCACAAAATAGTCAAAAAATGCTTGTACAATCTGCTTCCGCTCTGTTATAACTTCTCCTGAGTTCGACTTCTTAATCTCTTTTATTTGATTACGTACGAAGTCTTTCTTGGCTTTCCACACTAGTAGCTTGCCACACCCCTCTCCATATGAAAAATGTGCCAGCTGACTAGCCTCCCATCTTTCTTTGACTCTTCGAGCAAGTACTGCCGTAAGTTCTATTTTTAAATCTAAAAGTTTATTCTTGACCCCCTCTCCGAAGATATTTCCTGGCTGTGCAATTTGACTACTTTCGCAGTCTCGTATTTCTTTCTCCAAGTTAGTAATCAAATTATGATACAACCTCCGCTTCTTAGCCCCCTGAGCTCCCAATCTCCCTCTCATAAAAGCTTTACAAGTCTCCCAAACTATGTCCTCCTTAGCTGATCCAGCATTCTCATCTAGGAAAACTCGTAACTCTTCGTTTAAGGCTTCTAGAAATTCTTCATCCGCTAAAATAGTTCTATCTAATCTCCAGACTGAGCTCCCCTCATCTGCAACTAAACTTAAATTCAAACTCACAGCTGAGTGATCTGATAGATGTGCCCCTATATGTTCCACTTTCGTGACCCGTTCCTTTAACCTAGTATCTATCAAAAAGAAATCTATCCGTGAACTATGTTTATAATTTTTATTGTGAAAGGTAAATCCTATCTGTTGTGGAACTTTCCATCTCCATATATCACATAATCCTTGTTGTACCATTATCATCTTTAGCTTAGCTGTCATTTTGCCATTTACTATTGCCCTGTCGTTCCCAGTTCTATCCAACTTACGATCTAAAACTGTATTGAAGTCTCCAGCCATAATTATTTTACCAGAGAATTCCAATAATTCCACCTCAATTTTTTCTAATACTGTTGGGTCGTCAACATTCGGCCATAATATCCAACTATTATAAAGGCTTCCCCTGCCAATCTTAACTTAACAATCACCCATATTCCTCTTCTATCTACTGATTTATTTTCGACTACAATGTCAACTCCTTTCCTAATCAGAACTCCTTTCAACTCAGCGCTTGGACGCCTACGGGCAGCAACCGCGCTTAACAAATATTTTTACAATTACAGAATAGCCACCCCTTTAGTTACTAGATCTTGGGGTGTATAAATAGCATTAGCAATCCACTTTTGAGTACCGAAAATCTCCTTACTCTCAATCTCAGTTAAGTGCGTCTCTTGTATAATGATCACATGAGCAGGACAGTCTTCCAGGTATTTCAATATTGATAATCTCCTCATTTTAACCCGAAGACCATTCACATTCCATGTGAGGAGCTTTAGCTCCTTATTGGTCATCCCACTCATAATAGTTTACCCATGTTTCCTTTCTACTTATTTGACAGTGAGGTAGCTCCTGAGGAATATTTTTCTTGTTTTCTCCCTTAACCCACCCCCTCCCAACCCCTCCCCCACTCCTCCCCTTCCCCCAGAACCTTCTTTCCTTATCCCCACCTCCCATTCTCTCCCTGGAAAACCCAACCAAAACTCCCATGGCCTAGGCCGGTGGATGTCGCGATGGCGGTGCGTCGTTTCTATTATTTAGCTCTATGTGGTCAATAATCTACTCTTCCTGAGAGCTATCCAGAAAGGCGTCTACTTCTTCCACTGTGCGAAAGGTATACATCTTGTTTTGCCACATAACTTTCAGGAAAGCAGGAAATTTCAATTGGGCCGTAGCCCCTATTTCTCTTAGAGGTATCAATCGTTTTTCTAGTTCCCACTGTCTATTTGCTGTAGCAGGGGACAAATCAGACCTAATATCCACTGCAATTCCTTCAATCAGTATGCCTTTTTTAGGTTTCGACTGGGGAACGGAGCGTAAGCTCCGCCCTCAGAGAAATCTCTAGTCTTCAGTAAGGGACTCTTGGAACACGCCCTCTGTTTCATTGGCTAGCTCCATAAATGGAGGCTAGCCATTGGAACAGAGAGGCGTCCGTCATGGCCGGACCAGATTCGGGGGCGTTCCCGAGAATTTTTGGCTTTTGGCTACGTCATGCTACGTCAGCCAAAAGCCGGGAACGCCCCCGAATCTGGTCCGGCCGGGCCGTGCTTGCTGCTGTCCTGCCTTCCTCCGTGTCCCTCCTCCCGCCGTCCCCCCTCCCCTCGCTGTCCTGTGCACGTTTCCCGCCGTCCATGTCCTCTCCCGCCCCCCTCGTCCTCTCCCGCCCCCCTCCCGCCGTCTGTGTCCTCTTCCGCCGTTCGTGTCCTCTCCCGCCCCCCTCCCACCGTCCGTGTCCTCTCCCGCCCCCCCCGTGCTGAATCAGAAAAGCCCATTGGTCACTGCCCGATTGTCCTATGGCCAGCGTCGCTGGTAATGGGCAGGGATTTATTCCTCCCCACCTCGGATTTCAAGCCGTTCCCGTCTTCACCTCCCTACCGCCCAAGGAGTCGCCTCGTCAGTGAAGGTCTTAAGGTTCTGTGTGCCGCGAGTCTCGAGCGGCTTTCCGCTCTCCTTCCGCAGCAGACCCGAGCAGTCTCCAGCCATGCTCCCCCTTGAGGTGCGCTTCGTCTATTGCAGCCACAGTCTCGTCAGCGCCGCCCGCATCAGGCGTCCATTTGTTCACCATCTGTTAGTTGATGTCGCATCCCCACAGTATGTAGCTCACCTTTTTTGAGCCGTAGCCGCCGCTTAGGATTCCCAACACGTTATGCTGGTGCCACCGGGCAGGGATCACTTTCCGGGCCATTTTGCGTGCTCTGCGTCCCAGCGCCTGCCACAGCCTCAGTCCGCCGCTTCAGTTTCGCTTTCACACGGCAGGGCCTTGATGTTCCGGTCCACAATTGCGGCTGCTAAAGAATTCAGGCTTGCCAATTTCTGGTCACAACTGGTGCTTGTCGATTTGCTGGCATCAGGTGCACCTTGTTTTGTCGATCAAACCTAGATGTGAAGGATTTTTAAAGGATTAATAAGGGCATTAGCTAGGAGCTCGCCTAGTGCCGTTTCAATCGAGCGGTATGTCTTGTTCTGGATTTGTTGACTACGAAGCTCATTAGTTTGACAGTAAATTGCCATTCCTTAGTCCTATAGTGAGGTGAGTACTCATGTGGCATATACAGAGAAACATTTACGTTTAGAGCATGTTCTAGACTAGTAGTAATTACATTAGAAAATGTTTCTGGAGGACTTAACACTTGCTTCATTGAAACAAAAACTTTTGTACAAATAAAATAAACGAAGACTACCAGGTTGGCGATTCCAGTGCTTTTGATACCATTAATGGAATGTCACGGATCGTATCGTTTGCATAATATGATACCTTATATGTGTACCAATGTTTACTGTTTAGCATTGTTTTTTTGTGTGTTTTTTTTCCCACAATTGCTGTGTATATTTCATTTTGTCCCCTCCTCCAACTTATTGTAAAGCGCTCAGATATCCTTCGGGATCTTGTTCGCGCTATATAAAACTTTATAAATAAATAAATACAGCGTGGTATGACCTTTGATGACACTGAAATCTTAGACAAACCCAAGGGGTCAAGCATTGCCGGCCTTTGGTCTTGGGAAAGGCAGGCACATTGATCGGTGTGTTCAGAGACCAATAGAAGTGACCAGCGTAATGCCAGGCAACTGTTTGTATACAAGGAGGAATAGTGAGGAACTAACGACTGGAAGGCGGGTAAAAGCTCATATTCGTCCAATGCGAGCTCTATGGGCGGGGTTTGCTCGCAGGTGAGAGCGGAAGAAAATGGCGTCTGTTTGCGGCTCCCGTCGGCAGAACAACTTTACGGTTTTAATTTATATTTTAATACTTCTCGCGGTGGTCTTACTGGCAGACCAGACTGACGAATATCTGAAGCGGGAGCATTCCCTGAGCAAGCCGTACGGGGTAAGAAATGGCGCTTGTGGACTCGAGTTAAAGACTAAGATGCAGGCGAACTCTGGGGGTAAAGTGGAGTCACGTGAGAAGGGCAGGCTTGCTGTCAGCTGCCGTACCTTTAAGTCCTGTGTACGCTCAAGTATAAGTTATCATTTAACATCGTCCCTGACGAGGCACGGTGGCTTTTTCGGACAGCCGGAGTCTGGTTTTGTAATTTAGATGTGTTTTGACTATGTGGGTAGATCCGGACTGACCATTCTGCCGCCCTGGTATTTAAACATCAGACAGCAGGCTAGGTGGTTGCTTTCAGAGAAGGATGGGCTCCCGAGTACCATGGCCTTATTTTAGCAACAATCTCCTGCGGGGTAGGGCTAGAGTGATCGTTTTCTTTAGTGTTGATTTTGGTTCCTAGCCAGACACTGAAAATGGGGTCCGTCTTTTTAACCTTATGGATTTGTACAGAACATGATCTATCTTTGCAAATTATGTACCTTCCCTCCGTCACAGATTACAACATTATCTAGGAACATTTTGCGACCACCCCCTGCAAATTGCCACAAGTCCTGCGAGCTCGGTAAGGTGCTGCGCCGCCTGCACACTCACCTCCTGCACACTGGGTACAAACTCCAGCCGCCCCTGCACACACTACACCCCTGCCACAAATCGTGCGAACTAGGCATGGGGCTGCTCCGTCATTTTTCACGTGTCTGCCATCTGAACTGTTGGTACTCACTTCTGCCCTCACTGTGGACAGTTGCTAACAGTGTAGACCAACCATGTCCTTTGATTGCCATCACTTTCCATTCGTGCTCTGCACTCTTCAGTTATTTACAGAGTCTGGCACAGAGTCTGGCACAGGGACTTATCTTTGAGGTTCTAGTTTTAAAGGTCCCCAACAAAATTGCTCTGAAAAGCTCATGCCTTACATTAAACCTTTTCAAGCCCTTTGGTTGTAAACGGTACAGCAGCTACGCGTTGATTTCTGATGGTTACTCTGTTAAAGAAGCTATTCGTTACTTTACATGTCGGGTTTTACACAGGGATATGTATTGAAAGTAACCATTGTTAATATTTTTCTTCATTAAATAATTTGACAGGTTGGATTTTTCTACTTCATAGTTTACACCACTAAGAGAAATGTCATAAATAGTCTGTATTTAGAGTGTGTTTCTGTTCTCTTGTTGACAGTCATTAGAATGAGTAATGAGACTCCTTAGCTCAGCTGTCTTTTGAAGGCAAATGATCCTTCGTGGTTTACCCCGAACAGCATGAATCCTCTGTCATGTGGTTAGCCTCACTTCTACACTCGTTAGTCTAAGGTCTCTACTTCTGCTGATGGTCTTAAGAACGTAATACAGATGCTTTAAGGCACAACCATGAGAATGAATTGTCTTTTGTATGTAGGAAAAACCTTTACTATTGGATAAGTAATAAATACAATTTTTATCCTTTACACATTTCACTTTAATCACACAAGCTTATCTGCTTCAAGTAAAGTGTACAGGGTGTGTGTTCACTTGCTGTAAGGAAATGCGGTTCTTTCGGAAATATCACATTTAACTTCCTTTCCAGGCCAGTTTACAAATAGAGCTAAAGCAAACCTGTACTATCAAGGCCAAGCTCTGTGTGTATGTGTGTGTGCGGCTGGCTGTGTGTGCGGCTGGCTGTGTGTGCGGCTGGCTGTGTGTGCGTGTGTGTGCGGCTGGCTGTGTGTGTGCGGCTGGCTGTGTGTGTGTGTGTGCGGCTGGCTGTGTGTGTGTGTGTGCGGCTGGCTGTGTGTGTGTGTGTGTGCGGCTGGCTGTGTGTGTGTGTGTGTGGCTGGCTGTGTGTGTGCGGCTGGCTGTGTGTGTGTGTGTGTGTGTGTGCGGCTGGCTGTGTGTGTGTGTGCGGCTGGCTGTGTGTGTGTGTGTGCGGCTGGCTGTGTGTGTGTGCGCGGCTGGCTGTGTGTGTGTGCGCGGTTGGCTGTGTGTGTGTGCGCGGCTGGCTGTGTGTGTGTGCGCGGCTGGCTGTGTGTGTGTGCGCGGCTGGCTGTGTGTGTGTGCGCGGCTGGCTGTGTGTGTGTGCGCGGCTGGCTGTGTGTGTGTGCGGCTGGCTCTGTGTGTGTGCGCGGCTGGCTCTGTGTGTGTGTGTGGCTGCCTCTGTGTGTGTGTGTGGCTGGCTCTGTGAGTGTGTGTGTGTGTGTGTGTGCGCGGCTGGCTCTGTGTGTGTGTGTGTGACTCTGTGTGTATGTGTGGGTGCAAATGCAATAGGTCTCACATTCGCGAGAGATTAAGCTATTGCCATTGTATATGACAATGCCATTTATTTATCTGTTTCCAAAACCAACACATAAATACAAATGTTGTCATTTACAATGCCAATAGCTCTAACTTTTCCAAAGGCGAAACCATTGCATTGTAAATGCTTGTTCTTAAGAGCAGCTGTCAGGATCTTTTCTTTTAGAGAATATGTCAGAAAATTAATCAAAATTTTTCTAGGTTTAGAACGATTTGGATTTAACCTGAAGGGATCTCGATGTACTCTCTGGATGTCCCGCAACAAAATTTCTTCTGTCTCAACTAGCGGCAGTTCTTTCTTTAATAGCTGTACTACAAAACTTTTTATATCTGACCCCTCCTTTCCTTCGGGCACTTTTAGAATTTTTAAGTTGTTGCGTCTTTGCATATTCTCCAACCTCTCTATTCTTTCATCAGATTCTTTGTCTCTGAAGATTAAACTCTCAATTTCCTTGCGATTATCCTGTATTTTCCCTTGTAAAACTTTCATATCTGACTCAATTTCTCCTGTACGGATACTTAGTTTATCAATTTTGTCTTCTAGTAATGTGCATGTAGTACTTATACGTTCCTGATTTCTTCTAGAGGCTTCAAACCCTAGATGAATATCTTTTTCCAGTTTCCTTAGCAGCTCCAAAACTGACAAGTCTGATGTAGCTGATGTAGCTAGATTATCTTGCGGTGTTATGAGCTGTCCTACTCCGGGTCCTTCTGAGGTAATCAGCATTTGTCCGCTATTTATTGTGTCGTTTGGCATTGTAAATATATCGTCTCTCATATCTCTCTCATCATTTTCTGCAACAGTCAGTTCACCTGGAGCTACTAATGAATCCTCTGCTGTTATATCTGCATTTATAGTAAGAATTCCACCTTTATCTGAATCTATATCAGCTGCGAGTACTTGAAAAGGGTTTGGAGTCGAAAGAGTAGACCAATCCTGTTCTACTTCTACAGACTCAGGCAGAGGGTACACCGACTCACAGGTAGAGGGTTGGGCTTGAGATGTAGGATATGGTTTCAAAACCGAAATTCTTGGGACTGGTTTAAAATATGAATTAAGTGAAGGAGTTGTTGAAAAATTATGCCCAGCCCCCTTTTGCCTCTTCTTTTTGCCTTTTCTTGAAGGGGATTCTTTAATTTTATTAAGATTTACTTCTTTGTCCGCCTCCTTTTTTTTAATGTCTTTTTGCATTTGCAGTGTTTTTGGTTTTCCTAAGGCAAAATCGCTGTTATCGGGGTTATTCGAATCCCCAAGTTTGTTGCTCCTTAATTGATATCTTACTTTCCCTTTTACATCTGCCCCTTTGCTTACTTGTTTTAATGTGACCTCTTTCTCCCGTGTGGACGCTAATGCTTCAACAATGTTTCTCTCCAGCGGTGGGGCAGAAGGGGAGTTTGCAAGATTTTCCTCTCCCCGCCCTCGACCACCACACGTAGGGGTCCCGATTTTCGCCAGTATTCGGCGTCCTCTGCCGATGCCTTGAGCCGCTCTCCCCCAGCTCCCGGCCGATGGATTACGCGACTCCTTCCCTTCGCTCACAGCCGCCTGCACAGCCGAGGTCTCCGCCATACGCTGCGAGGAAACAGTGAACGGCCGACAAACGGCCTCCAAGATCGCCCGGTAGCTCGTTTTGAGATCGGGTACAAGATTGCCAAGATTCCCAAGTAAGTGACACCTTCCTGGAATTGCACAACACCACAGCTACGTTCGTTAGCTCAAATCCGCACCGCCATGGCTCCGGACATCCGCGACCCGCTACCTAGCCGGCCGCCATGTTTTCCTCCAAATTTTTCTTAGAATGCTTGTGTTGTAATCGAAGTATAAATGTCCCCAAGACCATTCATCAGATCAAATATGAGTTTAATATAAGACACAGAGAAATGCTGGTGTCCCCAACAAGGCCAACGGGTAACTGCCAACAAACCCCCACATACTAGGGATCCAAATAGAACTAAGCCTTAAAGGAAAATGCACATAGGAATACAACAGCTTGGACTTGTAGTCTTGTTGATATAATTCTAAAACCTGACTACTGGTCCCAGAATTCAAAGAAACATCTGTACTGGACCAGAAGATAATGCATGGACCTGGGAAACTTGGCAGCTATGCAGTGGCTGCGTGCTGGATTCATTGTTCTCCTCAGTCTGAATTGAGGGCCTCTCTCGGACAACATCAGGATGTGAGGGATGAATAGGGCTATCAGCAAAAGGTACATTGTAAAGCTGGCTCGTGCCCAGGAAATGCCTGTAACGAAGGTGGCCGCTTGGAGGCTCGCTGGGAAGCAGGCAGGTGGCGATGCGTCCGGGCATGACCCATTCTGCAGTGAAGAGGGCGCCTGGAAAGGAAGCCTGGCTCCGCCACCCTCTTCATGCCGCACCGATTAACACTGATAACATAAGCGCAGACTGGCAGAACAGGATCATACAGTGGAGAGGCCCCTTAGGGGCTCTTGTCCACCTTTAATTGTAGGTGAGCAGTACAGGTAATTGCTGCCTTAACCAAGCAGAAGTGGAGAATTCCCAATCGGGACAAATTAGAACTCAAGAGCCCCACAGCACTGAATATTGCCAAAAAAAGAAATCCTCCCAAACGGGAGCCTGGTCAACTTGGAAAGCACCAAAGGCAGGGTGGGCAAAACTATTGCAGTACTGTACCTTTCGGAGGCGTTGGACACACAGGGATATATTTACTAGGAAATGGTGCAGTCCGGTGCTGCGAGCAATTTAGCAGCGCCACGCGGTGTCATTTTAAAAACTCTGGGATGTGCCGTATTTACAAGAATATGTTGCAACTCTGTGTTTTCCTTTGCACTGGCACTAAAAAAAGCTGCTTAACACTAACACAGACATCCTTGCACATTAGTGCAAGGGTGGCTGCATTGCAGGGGTGATTGTTTATGTGCAGATGTCCCTTCATGCACTTAAACAATCTTCAAAGGCGATTTGCTCTTTCTATGTGTGCTGCAGAATGAGCAAACAATCTAAAGTCTTCTATTCAGTAGTGTTAATTTTTGGCACTGCCTCCAATTCACAGATCCTTGCAAATCTGGGACAGCATCAAAATGCAATGGGTGTTGCGGTGGCACGCCCACAGCAAGACCTATTGCACGCCCCTTTCACGCAGATTCCTGCGTGCAGGGCATTGCGCCACCGGAAAGCCGTAAAAGTGATATTCCAGTGGTGCAATCCCCGTGTAAATATACCCCCCAGTGCTGATTAGAAGAAATGGCTGTCAGGAAAGCGGATTTCCTTGAGAGCCTGCATTTGTTCGAGGAAGATCTTAGGAATTAATTAAAGAATAATACTCAGAGCAACTTGTCAGAGCTGCACAATAGAGAAGGTCAAATGGGGGACCTCAGAGAGGATGTGGACTCAGTGGGGCAAAGAGGGCTCAAAGCCAAGAACAGAGTGGATAAACTGGAAGGGTCCAGAACATGTCCTAGCTGATGTGGAACTCTAGCTTGAGGACTCGGTTTTCCGGTCCACCCTCTCCGACACTATTGATACCTACTTCTCCACGAATGCAGGCACGGCTAGCTCCCGGCAGGTAGAATGGGACACTTTCAAAGTATGCCTGAGGGGGGCTGCTATGACTACTAGGGTGGGAAGGAAACGGGAGGTACTTAGCCAGCTTAAGGAGGTGGAGGGCTCACTTGCATCCTTAGAGAACGAGGCAGCGGGTACCAACGCTCCCTTTCCACCACTGCAGGAGGCACGTATAAGACATGCAGAGCTACTGGAAGAGCTGCGAGTTATTGACTATAGGGAGTACACGAATAGGCAGCACACGCAGGCCGACCGGGCCGGCCCCCTACTTGCCCGCATCCTGCGGGACTCCCCGATCAGCCAACCCATTCTGCGAATCTTGGACCACTCTGGCCAGCTGGCTACCACCCAAGTAGGGATTAATACAGCATTTAAAGACTACTATACCGCGCTATATGGCCCCCCACTACCCCTGTCCGAACCCGCATTAGTGTCCTTCATGGCGGAATTGGTTCTCCCGCAGCTTACTGCAGATCAGAATAAAGACCTAAAGCGTGCCATCACATTGGCAGAAATCAGACAGGCAATCAAAACCCTCCCTAAGGGTAAGGCCCCTGGAACGGATGGCCTGCCAACCGACTTCTACGCCACTTACATGGACCTCCTGGCCCCGCGACTACACATTGTTTATCTGGAAGCTCTACGCACAGCCTCTCTACCACAAACAACCATGCAAGCCCTGATTACGTCCCTCTTGAAACCAGCCAAAGAAGGTCTACAGTTGGCCGATTACAGACCCCTGTCCCTTCTTAATACTGACTCAAAAATTTTGAGCAAGATACTGGCGTCAAGGCTCGTACAATACGTGCCACATTTGGTCCACCAGGATCAATGCGGCTTTGTCACAGGCCGTAATACGGCCATGAACCTTCGGCGATTGGCCCAGCTCATGCTTGGGAACGACACGGGCGTGGGCTCCGAAGGATGCATCTCCCTGGACTTAAAACAGGCTTTTGATTCCCTGAGATGGGACTATATGTTTGCCACATTATTAAAATATGGGATCCCGCCAGAATTCCTCGCTTGGGTCAGATTATTATACACAATCCCCACGGCGAGGGTACGCACTTCCAACCAAATCTCGGGCCCCATGGCCATTGCCAGAGGCACCAGGCAGGGCTGCCCGCTTTCCCCCCTCCTCTTCGTTCTTGCCCTCGAGCCATTGCTCTGCAGACTTAGGCTGCTAGCCCCCCATTACGGTATACGGCGGCATGGTACGGATCACATTGTTTCTGCATACGCGGATGATATCATCTTATATCTCCGAGATTTGAGGGGTGAGCTGGACCCAATCTCCCAGGTTTTTGAGGATTTTCGAGAAATATCTGGCCTCACCATCAGCGAGTCTAAGTCCTACGGATTTGCCTTTGTAGATGCGGGTGATTCGACCCCCCTGTCTTTTGCCCCACATGAATTCCAGATGGCGGAAACCACCTTCCGTTACCTGGGAATACAGATATATAGAGAAGCGAACATGATGATAGATGGCAACCTGGGGAGGGCCATTAGAGCATTGAAGTCTCAAGTTCAATTTTGGCTTACGTTGCCGCTCTCCATACCCGGCAGAGTGGCAATTTCCAAGATGGTGATGCTGCCCCGTCTTATCTACTACTTCACCAACCTGCCGTTCCAGATTCCAGCGGCAACATTCAAGACCCTCGACTCCCTGCTCACAGAACTTGTGTGGGGCCATGGCCGCAGGCGTATAGGATTGGCTAAGTTGCAGCTTCCCTCCAACTCCGGAGGCATGGGCTTGCCGGACTTTAGAGCTTATCATTATGCATGTCAGCTACAATGGTTGGCTTACTGGGTGGCGGGCCGCAATCTTCATGAGATTAATATGACCCAAGAGGACCATGCTAAGGGGAAAATACACCTCCTGCTCCTGCCTGGATCGGATCTACCTAGAAACACTACGCCACTACTCAAACTGGCGATCACACTTTGGCGAAGGGCATTGAAATACACGTCCACAGGGACACCTTATGCCCCCACAATACCACTCCTGGGCATACCACTGGGCCCGGGCACACTTACAACGACTCTGCTGGAGCCCTGGCATGACGCGGGTGTGTCACATGTGGGTGACCTGTTTGCTGGGGGGCACTTGTTGTCCTTCGCAGACTTCAAAACCACGCAGGGCATACCCGGCGGCTCCTTTCTCCTGCATGCCGGTCTCCGACACTATATATTGCGCAACTGGTCACCCGACGGCCAGGAACCCATTACAAATCCGCTAGTCACAATGCTTTACCTCATGGGGACGGGCGGCCATCTAACTAAGTGGCTCACTGTTAGCATTAAATCGGGGAGGGCGCTTACACTGGCACCACTAAGAGCGACTTGGGAGGCGGATATTGGGAGGCCATTAAGGGATAAGGAGTGGGAGCGCATATTGCAATTCCCCAGAAAGGTGGCTAGAAATCCCAAGTACAAGTTCATCCAACTGATGGTGCTACATAGAGCTTACCTAACACCACACCGCTTACATATGATGTTCCCTACATCCAAGAGCAACTGTCCCCGGTGTGATGCGGACAACGCATCTCTGGTACATATGTTGTGGCAATGCCCCAAGCTGGGGTATTTCTGGACCACTGTCCATGACTCACTTGAGAAGGCTGGTACATTGACCCGATCACCTACACTTGAATACATGCTCCTAGGGCTAGGTCCATCAACCCGCACCAGGACCGTGGCGGCGCGCTTCTCGGATCTGGCCCTGCTGTTGGCTAAGCGTGCCATCACGATGCGGTGGAAGTCACCGAAACCACCCAACCCTGACATGTGGAGGGCGGAAGTTGTACGTTGGGGTAAGGCTGAGGGCGAGGCACTACAAAGGGAAGAGAGTAGGGGCCTCCGCAAGACTCCTATCTCACTGGAATGGTTTGACACTCTGGGGGTGTTTGAGGCTGGCAATGACAGTGATGAAGAGGATATTAGTGAATAGCCACTTGGGGTGCGGTTACGCCCATCATATGCATTACCACGAACAGTACCTGCGGTGCACTATGAGGCTTTACGGGTAGATCGTACCCGTCTGTTGCATTCCACTACTTAACCAGACTGTGTATTGACCTTAACTATGTGTAAATGACTAAAGTGTGACCCACGTAACGATATTTAGATCATATGCCTAATTGGAGAGTGCAGGGTGGGAACTCTTGGGGTGGGGGGTGGGATCGGGAAGAATGGGGTTTGTTAGTTGTAATGAGTTATCGACAAAATGTAAAATCGAATTTATCAAGCCTGTATACTTGCTATGAGCAACCGCATACGTGTGCAACGGAGTTGAACATTGATATTGTATAAGCATGTCTATATTCTGTTGTTGCTCTGAAACTTTGCTAATAAAAAGATTTTCAAAAAAAAAATGTGGAACTCTAGCTGAGAGACGTGATGTTGAAAGTAAACGACATGGAGAGCCACTCAGGAAGGAAAAATCTAAGACCGGAAGAAGAAGTAGAGGGCCTGGATCTCTCTTGTGGAAAGAATGTTCTCCAACCTTGGGAGAGAGTTCTGCAATCCACATAGACAGGGTACACCGTTTGGGACTTTGCCAAACTCAACAAACTGAAAGGTTAAAATGTATCCTACTTAAGATTTGCTGCTTCTCAGAAAATGAACAGGTACTGTAAGCAGAGAGAAGCTAGGGAGAAATGACATTCAAAGACCATTGATTTGTTGTATTTCAGGAGGTCTCACCCATCAATCTGCAGTGCAGTGCATGTTTTCCTCTATTGGCTGAGAAATTATGAAACTGGGAAATAAGATACAGATGGGCCTACCTGGTTGATTTGGAATTTGAGGTGGGCGCAAAACACCAACATGTCTCAGATAGGGATGAGTGTCAGGACTCCCAGATGTCAAGTAGATGTGATAGCGCATCACGGACGTGGAATTGGCGCTGTCCACACAGCGGAAGAAACTTGGTCTGCTTTAACTCGGAAATGGCGTCTGAAAATGATCGCCAAATCCGAGAAGCAGTCAGCTTTCTAGTGTTTGAGGCGGAATGGTGGTGAATCCAGGTGAGGCTCGCGCTGATGAGAAGCTGCGCACTTCACCAAGATTTCAACCGCATTAGGAGCGTTTTCTGGGAGGAATGTAGTGATTCTTTCTAGTTATAGTTTTTAGGGAATTCTAACCCCCTGGAAGTCTAGCGGAGTGTCAGAGAGTTACGCGGCATATCTAAGCCTGCGCGTGTGAGGAGAAAAGCCGGAGTTTTATTGAGAAGAAGGTTTTCGTGTCAACGCGTGTAAGAGGCACATTACCGAACTTGAGGCGGCACAAGTTGCGCTCGCATCGGTGAACCGAGGAAGACGATTAAGACGAAGCTAAGTGATTTAAGGCATCTATGACAGTTATTCGTGTTCTTGTGTAAATAGCGGAGGCTGGGAGAGAATTCATACTACCAAGTCAATGACAGCAACCAGCCACCATGTATATAGTTTGTTAAGGAGCCAGTATCTACAATAAATAGAAGGAGGAAGTTAACCTTAAAGAAGAAGAATTACAAATAGGAAAAGGACAAGAAAAACAGTAAGTGAAAGCACTAATTAGAGTTAAGACACACATTCGCTAATAAAATAGTTAGAGAGATAATTAAACAATAATAAATATATTACAGGTGTACAATACGCAGAAAAATATAAACCACGAGCGACAGCAGAGAACTAGGAAGCTCGAGGAAGAAATAAAGAAATTACAGAGTAGAAGAAGTAAGTCTTTAAAAAGAGAGTTAAGATTAGCAGGAAGTAGAAGAAGAGTAAATAGTTATAAAAGTTATCCTTTTCAAAATTTTTCAGAAGAAGAGCCCAGTCAGAAAACCCAAGGCACACTACCTATGAAAAGATTGAATAGGGATATAGAAGAGAAGCAGTGTTCTGGAACAAACTGGTAAGGAGTAGAGCAGAGAGAGAGTAAACAGGAAAAGGAGTAGAGTAGAATTTGGATGCATACTGATAATAATTCTTGCCTACAGGTTGTCGTCAACTGTATATGGTCTGCAGGACAGACTACGCGAGAAGCCACCAGAACAGTCTCTTCTCTCTCTTTTGTTATTTTATCCAATTTCCCCCTTCCCCCACGATAGCCTCTTTTGAGACTTGTAATACCAAGCTCTGAGTTGCTGTCTGGGTGGATTCGGGAGCTAGCATCTCTGTTCCTGTGTAGTTATATAAAGAACCTATAAGTCTGACAGAGTGAAGTGCCCAAGTTGCATTTTACACCCGAACAGAGATGGCGGAGGGAATAGATATACAGGGGTTAGGTACAATATTAGACACCATTCAAAAAGAGTTGCTGCAGTCCGAGAGGAAAACCAGAGTCTGAAGTTAGAAATAGTAAACTCTAGAAAGGAGACTGCAGATTTGGCACAAAGACTTAGGCACCCCTTTAGTTCAGGGTCAGACGCTCAAACTTCATTCTCAGATGAGACCAATAGGTCGACTACCCAGGGAATTCATTCACTGTCACCAGTCATTCCATTAGCAGCACCAGAGCGCTTCAGCGGGGACCCACAGAAGGCTCAAATTTTCATTACACAATGTACATTACACTTCATGTGCCGCCCTTCAATTCTTCCAGACGCGCAGTCTCGAGTCGCCTTTGTGTTGTCATACTTGAGTGGGGATGCAGCCTCCTGGTCTTTGCCATTAATCACCAAAGACGATCCAATATTGCGAAATTATGAGAACTTTAAAGAAGAGTTTCTTCGAATGTTCGATAGAAGGCGGATATCTCAAGCTGTAGACAATGAGTTGTTAGATCTGAAACAAGGGAATCGTGATGTGGTCTCTTATCTGGCTCAATTCAATAAGCTTGTGGTGGAAACCAACTGTCCTGAGAGTAAGAGAGCGGCGGTTTTCTACGGAGGGTTGAAGGACGACCTGAAAATGTGTTGGCAGGAATACCCAACAGACCCACAGAGATCTCAGCATTAATGGATTTGGTTCTGGAAATCGATTTCCGTCAAGGGGAAAGAAAAGGTGAAAAAAGAAAAGATTTTAAATCAGTAGTTCCCAGATTTGATCGAGCCAGATCTGAAGGAGGAAGAAGTTAGGAAGGTCAACAAAGTATCGAACCAATGCAAATTGGAACAATACAGGGTCCGCTCTCCAAAGAAGAGAAGGAGTAAAGAAGAACCGTCAATCTATGTATGTACTGCGGATCTGGAGGTCATTTTGTGCGAAATTGTCCATAAAGGCCCAAGGTGAATTTCAAGCCGAAGGAAAACTAACGGCACCATCTGTTGGAGGAGTTGAACAGATGGATGTGACTCTAGACCAGACTCCAGGAGAACATCGAGTGGCCAATTCCCTACAATCCGCTGCACCACATTTAACCTTATCCATGGAAATAAGATTTAGCCACGTGACGTTAATGGAAATCTCAGTGATGATAGACTCTGGGGCCACCAGGAACTTTTGTGATTTGAAGTTCGCTAGCAAGGTGGGAATCAGAGCCATCAAAAAGTCCAAAAGTGAGCCAGTTAGAGCTGTGGATGGGACCAATTTGTCTTCGGGTCCAATAGTTAGCCACACTGAATTGATACATCTGATTTCTAGTGATGGGCATGAGGAGAAGATCCAGTTTAACTTAATTGATGCCCCTCAATTTCAATTAATTCTTGGACTCCCTTGGCTTACCGAACATAATCCAACAATTGATTGGAGTGCGAGAACCATAAAAATGGAGTTGAATTACTGTTTGGAAAATTGTTCTGAAATCGGCAAACGGATCTGGAGGGTAATCCTGCGCATTCGTTGTGTCAGATGGGAGGATCGGTCTGTGTAATCCAAACTCAAGGAATGCCAGAGGAATACCGAGATTTTGAAGAAGTCTTTAATGAAGTGGAAGCTGAACAACTACCGCCACACAGGCCCTATGATTGCAAAATCGAGATCGAACCAGGTCAAATTTACCCCGCAGTCGAGTGTATGCCCTAACGGAGAAAGAACACCATCATTTAAGGGAAAATTTGGACAAGTTTCTGGCGAACGGATTCATACGGCCCTCACAGTCTCCAGTCTCCTCGCCCCTATTTTTCGTGCCACAAAAGGAAGGGGATTTGAGACCATGCATCGACTATAGTGCCATCAATAAAATTACAAAGAAAAACCGATATCCATTAGCATTGATATCCGATTTGTTAGATCAAGTAAAAGGAGCAACAATCTACACCAAGTTAGATTTGAGAGGGGCGTACCATCTGGTGAGAATGAAGGAGGGCATAGCTGCCAAGGTTTCAGATTGCCATGTGTGACATTTTTATAAATTCAGTGAAATTATGAGTGACATTTCAACGACTATGAGTGACACTTTCTCGCGTGGAAAAATCATGCACTGAAGACGAGGGAAACTTGTAAATATCAGAAATTACAGCCATTTGAGCAACAGAAAACTCTACGAACCTCCTGAAACTGCTGCAGAGCACCAGAAATGGAAGCACACTAACCCTAGTGCTCCCTCCTGTAACCTGACTGTACTGTAAATGTGAACACATTCCAAAAAGACGATATATGGAAGGTCGCAGAATCCTCTCTACTGGAGTCTCATTTTCTGACTACTTTACGTGAAGACAGTGTACTGTCAAGTCAATGTATGCACATGCGCTGCATGCAAATGCCCTTGCAGATTGCGAACGTGTAAACAGGAAGACGTGCACACAGAGCTGTGCACACTTTATAGAAATAATTGTCATTATGACCACTTTGGTCTTGCTCCTTACAAATAATCTTTACAGTCTGTGCGAACACGTACAACCATAGCAGCCCCTGCCCTAGCCGTTTTTTAAGCATACATGTAAAAAATTGCACATACAAACGTCAGTACACATTGTGTACTCATTTTTTATAAACAAAGGCACATGCTGTAAGTCAAAGCCCTTGCACATACTACTCACATTCCTACACATAGATGGAAATGCAACGGCAGAATGCTCTTGCTCGTTGTAAGCACATACACATGTAAATAGGTGCACATCCTGTAACAATTTGATTATAAACGTCCTGTACTCTGGTTTATAAGACTGCTCTGGCACATTCCAGACAGATACTGTGTAAGAAACATCATCACATGGTGTATACAAACATTCTTGGAAGTGCATGAACCTGCTGCATCATCCCAACTCCCATCACACGTGCATATTGTGTACATGATCCTGTAGCGTGAACTGGAGACTCAGTGCAGCCGAGTGTTCTACAAATTAGCTTTTTAGTGTATTGCTGAAGCGGCCCGACTGAGTAGGTGACGCGGGCCTTGGGAGTGCAGCCTGTGAACTGAAATAGGGGAGGCTGCCTCCGGAGGAGGGTGCATGGGAGGCCCTGTGCACCAGTAGGCCCCTGAGCCCAGATCACAAAAGGGTTGATGAGGGGGGCTCCGCTGCTTGCCACACCAAGGCAGGACTAGAGACCTGGGGACTAGAATTTAACACCCTCGCCGCAACTGATTGGGCTTCCTGCTACCCCTCACTGACACTACAGTCCAATATGCTGATTACACTGAAGGGGGTCATCTCATCTGTCCTCCATACAGCAAAAAAGCTTTTTAGCGGCAGGGTGATCAGCTAGCTCTTGCAGGTCGTCGGTGTCTGGACTAGAGTCTCATTTTCTGTTTTACATGAACCATGTAAAAAAGAAATCACACTCCATTCCAGGAACCGACGACTTGCAGGCAGTTGACGGTGCTAACAAGCAAATTTGTGGAGTGGATTAACATTCGGCTGCACTGTCTCACATTGACGCTGTCACTTACTTGTGAGGTGACGATACAGAACAACCCTGTGGCCTGCATATTACTGTGAATTCAAATGAAATCAGATCTTGCAGATGAACCGGGCTCAGAAGGATGACGAGAAACTGCAGCCCTGCGTGCAGCTTTTAACTACGTGTGTTGAAATTACCAGTGCGTGCGCTGGCGGCACTGTGTGACAACAATCAATTACAGCACTTACACTAAGTAAGTGGCAGCAGGCTGCTTGGCGTCAGCGTGGCCGGCCAAAGTAAAGTACTTACTTGAACTTCGCAGTACTTCCGACTGATGTGTCTCTGTCTGCGTCCCGGTCGTCCAGCGGCCCGGCCGCAGCATTGAGCTACTCGGGGACCCGCGGCCGGCCGCAAAGCACACACTGACACACTGCATGCAGTGTCTGTCTAGACTCGGACTTAGGCCAGACTGACAGGCTGCCTGCGATCATGCCACCAGATGCCTCTCATGAATGCAGCGACTGCGGCCAACAAGTGAGTGAGTCTGTCACTGCCTGGCCCATCGATGCTGGCGGCCAGTTAAGCCTTCAGCCGGGTATTTTCGCAGGCAGACCTCATCGCACCAGGACTCGACTCTCTCAGGTTGAGTCCCCCACCGTTTCTGTCCAATCACCACTTCTTGCGGACGTGACGACTCGTCACGGGGTCACAATATCCGGATAACCAACCCCCACGGTGCCACAGCCAGTAGTAGCCACCACTGCTGAGGGCATGTCCCGCCCACGGGTCTGAGAATCAGTCAGTAACTGACAGCCGCGACTTGGGCTGGATGCAGCGCCAGCAGGGCGGAAGATTTACAACATTGTAGCAGTCGCAGCCAGAGCTAAGCCGACGAACATCTTTAATAGTTAACTGTTTGTTAACTGAGCCAGAGCTGCTGGCAAGTTTGCAGGGAGCAGAAGAGCCGGCGCACAGGTGCACAGAGGCCCCGGCAGTGCGCACGTCAGAGTGGCATTAAAATGCGTGACATTGCATTTCAGTGCGGTGATGCGGATCACCGCACTGAAATGCGTGAGTGTCACACCTGTTGCGTGACGCTTGGCAGGACTGGGAGGGCGACGAGTGGAAGACAGCTTTCAGAACAAGATTCGGCCTATTTGAATATCAGGTTATGTCATATGGCCTTTGTAATGCTCCTGCTGCCTTTCAGCATTTCATAAATGATGTCCTGAAGGAATTCATCGACCAGTGTGCAATTGTGTACATAGATAACATTCTTATATACTCCGAAGATATAGAAAGACACCAGGACCAAGTTAGAGGAGTTCTACAGAAGCTGAAACAAAACAGATTGTTTGTAAAGTTAGAAAAATGCGCCTTCAGTGTTTCTCAAGTAGAATTCTTGGGTTTCGTAATTTCTTCAACGGGGATTCTTAAGGACCCAAAGAAAATTGAGGCAGTGATTAACTGTAAATCGCCAGGAAGTGTCAAGGAAGTCCAGAGCTTTATTGGCTTTGCGAATTTCTACCGAAAGTTCATTAGCGAGTTTTCACATAAAATCTTGCCACTCACCCGTCTCTTAACGAAAGGGCTCAAATTTGAATGGACAACGGAGGCCGAAGAAGCTTTTCAATCTCTAAAAGAAAGTTTTACTTCAGCCCCGATCCTACAACATGCAGATCCAACAGAACCCTTTTATGTTGAAACGCATGCCTCAGATCAGGCCGTGGGAGGAGTTTTGTCTCAATGAAATAAACTAACCGGGCAGCTTCATCCAGTGGCCTATCGATCAAGGAAATCAACCCCCGCGGAAGTAAATTATACAATCACAGAGAAAGAGTTGTTAGCCATAAAAGACGCATTCAAGGAGTGGAGGCATCACCTGATGGGAGCGCGACATCAAGTCACAGTCTACACAGACCACAGAAATTTAACATTTCTGAAAACAGCAAGAACTCTGACTCCAAGGCATTTGCGTTGGTCGCTCTATTTTGCTGATTATGACTTTGTCATTACTTACCGGCCAGGGGCCCAAAACGGGAAAGCAGATGCCTTGTCTAGAATTGACACGGAAAATCAAAAAACTCCTCTAGGAAATCAATCGATCATTCCAAGCGAAAAAATAGTTGGGGCAATTTCTTCAATCAACCTTGAACATAAGACCATGGAAGAAATGGACCTTGAAGCCATGGAAGAATGGAAAGAAAAAGAAGAAGGAAGGGAAATTAGTAATCAGTTGCCCTACTTTCAAGGAGCATTGTATTTACCCATTAAAGAATTGCAGCAACAGATCATTAAGGAATGCCATGATATGAAATTGGCGGGACATAAAGGAGAGGCAAAGACCAGAGACCTGATCCAGCGGCACTATTGGTGGCCAGAAATGTCTAAGGATATTACACAGTATGTCAAGACTTGTGAGACTTGCGCTCACGGAAAATCTGAAAGACAGGCCCAAAAAGGACTGCTTATTCCCCTGCCTACTCCACCTTACCCGTGGCACACAGTCACATTAGACTATATTACTGATTTACCACTCAGTCAGGGTTACAACACCATTCTAGTGGTGGTGGATTCTTTCTCTAAAATGGCACATTTCACGGCTCTAAAAGGAGTGCCGACAGCTAAGCAGTTGGCGGCTCATTTTAGCGCACAGATAGTGAGAATCCATGGAATTCCCAAGATAGTAATCACTGACAGGGGTCCGCAGTTTATTTCCCATTTCTGGAAGTCCTTCATGGAAGGGTTAGGTACTGAAGTCCGTTTTTCCACGAGCTATCACCCAGAGACTGACGGTCAAACTGAGAGGGTAAACCAAGAACTAGAACAGTACTTAAGGTTGTTCCTTCTACAACAAGAAGGAAATTGGTCGGACTACTTATGGGCAGCCGAGTTGGCCCACAATAATGCTAAGAATGTTTCCACCGGTTTTTCTCCCTTCTTTGTGAATTACGGAAGACATCCCAATGCTACTCTCAGGCAATCTGAAATCTCAGTTCCAGCGGTAGAGGAGATAGTGACACAGTTAGAACAGGTGCAGAAGTGTGCAATTAAAAATATAGAACTAGCTAAAGAAAAATATAAAACCTATGCAGACAGAAAGAGGCGAGTAGGACCCCAGTTGGAAATAGGAGATAGGGTGTGGTTAAGTACCAAGAACCTGAGACTCAAAGGGAACCGGAAGTTCCAACCGAGATTTATTGGCCCATATTTGGTAGAAGAACAGATCAATCCAGTGACTTACAGAATCTAATTACCATCAAAATTGAAAATACATCCAGTTTTCCACATATCCCTGTTAAAAAAGGCCCCTGAAAATCTACAAATAAACTTACCCCCGAAACCTCTTCAACTTGAGACTGGTACAGAATTTGAAGTCAAAGAAATTCTAGACTCAAAGATGCTAAAAGGGGAACTGTACTACTTGGTGGACTGGAAGGGCTATGGTCCTGAGGAAAGATCTTGGGAACGAGATGAGGATGTTCATGCTCCAAGGTTGGTTAAGGCCTTCCATCGACGATGTCCTATCAAACCCAAGAGGAGAGAATCTACCTTGTTGGGGGGTACTGTCAGGACTCCCTGATGTCAAGTAAGTGTGATAGCGCATCACGGACGTGGAGTTGGCGCTGTCCACACAGCGGAAGAAACTTGGTCTGATTTAACTCGGAAATGGCGTCTGAAAATGATCGCCAAATCCGAGCAGCAGTCAGCGTTCTAGTGTTTGAGGCGGAATCGCGGTGAATCAAGGTGAGGCTCGCGCTGATGAGAAACTGCGCACTTCACCAAGATTTCAACCGCGTTAGGAGCGTTTTCTGAGAGGAACGTAGTGATTCTTTCTAGTTATAGTTTTTAGGGAATTCTAACCCCCTGGAAGTCTAGCGGAGTGTCAGAGAGTTACACGGCATATCTAAGCCCGCGCGTGAGGAGAAAAGCCGGAGTTTTGTTGAGAAGAAGGTTTTCGTGTCAACGCGTGTAAGAGGCAAATTACCGAACTTGAGGCGGCCGCAGCTTCGCTCGCATCGGTGAACCGAGGAACACGATTAAGACTAAGCTAAGTGACTTAAGGCATCTATGACAGTTATTCGTGTTCTTGTGTAAATAGCGGAGGCTGGGAGAGAATTCATACTTACCAAGTCAATGACAGCAACCAGCCACCATGTATATAGTTTGTTAAGGAGCCAGTATCTACAATAAATAGAAGGAAAAAGTTAACCTTAAAGAAGAATAATTACAAATAGGAAAAGGACAAGAAAAACAGTAAGTGAAAGCACTAATTAGAGTTAAGACACATATTCGCTAATAAAATAGTTAGAGAGATAATTAAACAATAATAAATATATTACAGGTGTGCAATACTCAGAAAAATATAAACCAAGAGCGACAGCAGAGAACTAGGAAGCTCGAGGAAGAAATAAAGAAATTACAGAGTAGAAGAAGTAAGTCTTTAAAAAGAGAGTTAAGATTAGCAGGAAGTAGAAGAAGAGTAAATAGTTATAAAAGTTATCCTTTTCTAAATTTTTCAGAAGAAGAGCCCAGTCAGAAAATCCAAGGCACACTACCTATGAAAAGATTGAATAGGGATATAGAAGAGAAGCAGTGTTCTGGAACAAACTGGTAAGGAGTAGAGCAGAGAGAGAGTAAACAGGAAAAGGAGTAGAGTAGAATTTGGATGCATACTGACATTAATTCTTGCCTACAGGTTGTCGTCAATTGTATATGGTCTGCAGGACGGACTACGCGAGAAGCCACCAGAGCAGTCTCTTCTCTCTCTTTTGTTATTTTATCCAATTTCCCCCTTCCCCCACGATAGCCTCTTTTGAGACTTGTAATACCAAGCTCTGAGTTGCTGTCTGGGTGGATTCGGGAGCTAGCATCTCTGTTCCTGTGTAGTTATATAAAGAACCTATAAGTCTGACAATGAGGCTGCAAAAATCTTGAAACTGGACCTTGATGTAACTCCGCACGCACGCGGTTGCACACTCAACACTAGAAGATAACTTCCCATACACAAACCACATGGTCCCAGAGTGGCACTCATTGAAACCTTCAAAAACACCCAATAAAGCATAACGGGCACAAATGACCCAAGTCTTTTGTGGGCGAACTCACATGAATGGAGCACTAAATAAGGAGTCAGGCATTTTTTACTACAAATGTGGATTTGAAACACCCAATACTTGCTCATGACACTCCTAAGCTGATTTCTGTCAGGATCGAAGGAGGACATTTATTCATTTCTTTATTTATTGGATTTACAGAGCACATGCCTGCCCAAGGGCTTCCCAGCGCTGAAAGAGTTCAGACAGTGACGGGCTGAGCCGACACCTAATTATGTGGGAAAAGCCAAGTTCTCAAATTTTTCATGAAGGCCAATTCGTTTGGTGGAGTTCGCATTTCCAGTGGGAGGGCATTCCACAGCTTAGGTATCAGCTGGGGGAAAGATATACCTCCCCATCTAGCTCTATTAATTCTGGTAGTCTTAAGGAGCTGTTGTGAGGTGGATCTGAGATGTCTGAAAGGGGTGTACCTGGGTAACAGATTCCTCAGTTCTTCGGGCCCAGAGTTGTTAATAGCTTTATGAGCTATGCAAAGAGTTTTAAACTTAACTCTAGCCTCAATAGGTAGCCAATGGAGCTGTTTAAGTGCTTCCCTAGTAGTGATGCAGTTGGGGATTTTTAACAAAAGTCTGGCAGCCGCATTCTGTACCACTTGCAGCCTCCTAGGGGAACCGTAGGTGAATAATACACACCCAAAAGTTTTTAATAGGGTCAGAGGCCAAGATTTAAAGACTAACTGGAATATGCAGCCCCAAACTGACATGTAAACACAAAATATATACCAGAGTCTGGAGATAAGAGCTATTTGTTAAAACTAGTCCTAGAGATCTGTTTTTAACCTTTGGTCGTGTCAGACACTAATAAAATTCACAGTCTGATCACGCATCAATTTTATATTTTCACTTCACGTTTGCACTGCACTTATATATTGACCCCATATACTCTATCCTGCTCATCTTGGCAACCATACCTTTTGACATCCGAGAGCTCTGATATTGATAGAGCATGAATGTCATTCCATACAAAAGGATACCCAAATGATGAAGCTAATCACCAGGCTTGGTGAATGATGGGAATCCATACAAATTCTAAATTTTGTTGAATCTTGTTAAGCATTATCTCTCTTTCTCTTATCTCCAGACGCTGGTATATATTTTGCATTTACACGAACCTTAGGTGAACCCAGATAAAGGGAATTTCTACATTCCAACCGTGAGATGAGGAGGGATTGTATCACCGTTTTCCTTAGGTGCTCAGGGATTACATCAATGATTTTCCTTAACATTTTGAGCAGGCAAAATCAAAACCCTGAGAGTTTCTTGGATTGATAATCCAGAGTTAGGGAGTCCTCCAGCCAAATACCAAGGTTTTTACAGAAGATTTGGTGATAGGAGGATCTCCCATGCATTTGGGACACTGTATCAAAGGTGAGTGGATGCCCGGATCGCCGAGCAACATGAGCTCAGTTTTCCCCCCGTTCAGCTTCAGACAGCTGTTGGACATCCAACTCACCACTCTCTCCAAACAGATAGGTAATTGGTTATTACTAGATTTAGAGCCATTAGAAAAGGACACCACTAGCTGGGTGTCATCGGCATATGACACAACCGATATTCCAAATTCCTGTACCACCTCAGCCAACTGACGGACATAAACATTAAATAAAGTCGGACTGAGGGACGGACCCTGTGGGACGCCAAATGTGGTAGGGAGGAGCTCTGAGACGCAGTCCCCTTCCATCACCTGGAAAGATCTATTCTCCACGAAGGAGGCGAGACACTTTTCCCTGAATTCCCACTTCCCCAATCTCATTTTTAGGATACCATGATCCACAGTGTCAAAAGCGTAACAGAGCTAGCAGGAGGATGGCGGCAGACTGACCCTCATCAAGTGTAGATTTGAGCTCCTCCGTAACTGTCAGTAGAGCTGACTCAGTACTGTGTGTGGCTCGAAAGCCCATCTGGGTAGGAAAGTGTGTCTAGTGTGGAGAAGCGGGTGAAGCCTTACGATGCTCCCACAGTTAAAGATTAATTAATAATAGCTGGGAAGTCGAGCATGTTGAGGGTGAATTTTGGGTGCAAGGTCGAGGTGGCACCACTCCTCTGGGATTTGTAACCACTGGCAGCTCAGAAGCATGGAGCCCTGATTTTACTTGTTGGATTCGGGAGGGGATTCGCCTTCCTGCCTCCAGGCAAAGTCAAAAAGATCTCAAGTGTTTGATAAATGTACACTACATATAGTTTCTGTATGAAATCTAGTTGCCTAAAATTTGCTGGCACGAGTTTTCCAAGTAGGGCGAGTCAAGAAAGGGTTAAACATAATCAAAATGGGCCACCTGGCCAAGCTTCGAGCTTAAAGGCATTTCATGATGAGATACATATGTTGAATATGTCCACAGGGCTAAATATGGTAAAGAAAATGTTTTTCGACACTATGGGTGTAAATAGCCCTCAAAGGGAGGATTGTCTGGAAGAGTTAGTCGGCTGGATATTATCTGTCTCCAAGAAACTCATCTTTTGAGACAGAATCAAAGTGGTATGCAGAATAAGGCATTTCCCATTGCATACCATTTATCTGGTAGAACTAAACAAAACAGATTGGTGATTAGTATGTGACGAGATATTTCTTTCATTGTAAGTGGAGTGATGGAAGACTGTTTTACTGCTAGGCTAGTGGTAATGTTACTAGGTACTGGCTCTATAGAGGAGTGTACACCTTGCCTAGTTGTAGGTACTGCGGTTATGTTTTTTCAGTGGTGCTAAAAGGAGAAGAGAACCACTATCCTCTTCTGGTTAGGCAGATGCCACAAGCTGCTTGATTCTCCTTAGCACACACATTTTATAAGATAATGCACGTATATACATGTGTTTTCACCATACATTTGACACATAAAACTGAATTTCAGTCCTTTTATTCAGGGTGGTTGAAGTTTTATTTCAGGAGACGTCACAGCCGACACGTGTTTCGTCGTTGTGGGGAATGTAACCCCTGACTTTTTCAAGGCTGTTAAAAAAGGGGTGATGTTGTAATACAATACTTCCAGTTTAGACATTTTTTGACAACATTCTATAACTTTTTCAGGTCTAGGCTGGTGGTGTGCTTAGACTTACAACAATTAGTGCATGGTCGTATTTATAGTGCTTAGATTATTTTCATTCATTGGGAATTTTTATTTATTTAACATTTTAAGGAGTATGAGCCCATTAAGAGAAATGGAGAGACCTGTGATCGTGTATTATTACCTTTATTTTACGGGGTGGCATGCAAGTGATTTAACCGCGATATTTGTGAATAATAGCTATGTTTCTGTGAGCGTTAACGATATTTTTAGATTCGTGAGTTCATGCATATAAATGAACCATGCTTTCGGTACCTATTCTCCTATGTGTCGTATTGTTCTGTATAGAAGGAATGCGGAAACATAATTTTAATTCCTTGTAGTCCTTGCATTAGTACTTTATTTGTATGATCCTTATTATAATTTAATAGCTACTTACATTTTCCGAGGTGATAATTCCAACCCTCGAAGGGGTTCTTGTTAGGATGTCTTGGATATACGGAAATCTTCTTATTATTGTGGAAACCAATATATTGGTTTAGTATTTTGCAGCTGTGAAACATATATAGAGCTTTAGTATATGCTTTCGAATAATGTATCTAATTATTTAGACCCTTCCATTCACTATGTGGAAAGGTCATTCATATTCTGTTTTATTTAAAAGGTATATTTCTCCAATTCCAGGAGTGGGGGGAAAGTTTTCACATATTTTTATAAGTGTTCCCCTTTATTCTACCCTTGTGAATGAATGAATCGGCTATTTGATTCTGTAAACCAGACCGCCGTTTTTGTAAGGTGCTCCCCACGCAGCAAACCCGGTGTTACTTCCCATTTACCGAGTCCGAGTTAGAATTACGATAGTTTTAAGTTTTTTAGTTAATCTCACTTCGATTCCCACATCTCTCGCGTGCAGACTATATTTAAGGTTGCACTCTAAAGTACTAGGCAATTATCCCGCCCGTAGTTATATTCAGTCATTACCTTTGAGCCGCTGTTTTCGACGGAGAGTAATACGTCCCCTCTGCTGTTTGTATCTTGCAGTGATTATTTTGAAACGCTTGGCGCCATATATTCAAAGTAGGAAGTGCTACGTGCGTCTAGTCATGATTCACTTCCGGTTCAATATTCACGTATCGAAGTCCCATCTCCTGGGATTTACACTGTTGTTGAATCGGCGGCCATATTAGCCTACCTACTATGTTAATGAAAGAATGGGCCCTCCACATTATTTTGGGGAATAATTTTGGTAATTTTGTCTAAAGTTGTATTAAAGTAATTATCGAGTATGTTGCTAGTTTGTGTATAGGTTTACATCTTATTTTTAGTAAATTCGGTTGACAAAAATGACAAAATCGACAAATAAAGAATTGCCGCAAAATTTGGGTATGATGGCTAATGGTAATTATTGTATTCAAGACATTTTAGATACTAGATTATTGCTGTCATTAACAGAATGTGAAGATGAATGTATACTCACAGAAAGAATTATGAGAGACTTTGATATAAACATGGATTACAACATTACTAGTGGGTTAAAAGACAAATCCAAATGGACACCTACACTCACTGCAGGTAACAACATTGATCAGTTTTTTAAAGCAGTAACAGCTGACTTAGACCAACATAATATCAAGAAAACTGTTGAACATATACACAAAGACAACCTAACAAGAGAGGAGAGAAAAGCACTCAATGAATTAAGCAGAAATAGAGAACTAACAATAAGAGAAGCAGACAAAGGGGGAAACATGGTGGTAATGTTAAGTAAGGATTATGACCATGAAATACTCACCCAACTGCTTAATAAAGAATGCTATGAAGAAATAGGAGCTAACCCAATGTGGAGACTGACGGAGTACATTAACAAACTCCTAAAACAATGGCACGGGAGGGGTCCTATTGATGACAATGAACACGCATATTTGAGAATAGACAGACCCAGATACCCATGCATTTACACAGTACCCAAGGTACACAAACCCCACACTTTCCCCCCAGGAAGACCCATCATATCAGGCATCGGGGGGGCAACGGAAAGACTGTCAGAGTATGTAGACGTGTTTCTAAAACCACTTGTACAGAATCTCCCTTCGTACATAGGAGACACCAAACATATTCTAGGGACCATGGCAGACCTACCATGGGATGAAAACATGACAATGGTCACATTAGACGTAGTCTCTTTATATACCTGTATAAAAAGAGACACAGGACTAGCAGCGGTTAAACATATGCTGAGTAGAAGACCAGCTAGCGCATGGTCACACACGGAGATGATTTTAGAAATGATTGAAACAATTCTAGACAACAATATATTTCTTTTCAAGGAACAATGGTACAGGCAAAAGCAGGGAGTGGCGATGGGTTCCAGATTTTCGCCCTCATATGCCAACCTAGTGATGGGGAGGTTTGAGGAAACGAGAGTCTGGGGCCCACCAGCCTCAGAATGGAATAAGGATATCCTGTATTGGGGAAGATATATTGACGATTGTTTTATGGTTTGGACAGGTACATCAGACAGATTGCAGGAATTCCAAAAATATCTTAACAATAATGACCAAAACATAGGATTTACCATGGAATATAACAAAGAAAGACTACCATTTCTAGACGTTGAATTTTTCATTGAAAACAACACAATCCAAAGCAGATTATATAGGAAGACCACAGCGTGTAATTCTTTATTACATGCGACTAGTGCCCACCCGGAAAACCAAAAGAAAGCAATCCCTTATGGGGAACTAGTCAGAACACGACGCAATTGCAGCACTGAGGTAGAATTTGAACTACAAAAACAAGGAGTGATCAAAAGATTCTTAAACAAAGGCTACAAATACAAAGAACTCCAGAAAGCAGAAAGCAGAATAGAAAAACTAGCTAGACAAGATACTCTAAAAGAGAAGCCCAAACAAGAGAACAAACAAGATAAGATCAGACTAGTAACAGGTTATGACAACTGGGCCACTGTCTTACGGAAAAGTTTGAATAAACACTGGCATCTACTCAGTAAAGACACAACATTAAACAAATACATTACTGAAAGACCGACACTAACATATAGGAAAGGGACGACATTGAGAAACATACTGAGCCCTAGTTATCCTCAAACTACAAAAACAAGCACATGGTTAAAAGATCCAGGCTTCTTTAGTTGTGGAATGTGCGTAGCATGTAAGTGGGCTTACAAAAAGATGAAGGAATTCATAGGACCATACAACAAAAAATACAAAATCTATACTACAATTAATTGCTTGAGTAAATATGTAGTATATGCCCTAGACTGCAAATGCGGTAAAAGATATATAGGAAGCACCAAGAGACCATTAAGAGACAGAATTAATGAACATATCAGGGCAGTAAAACAAGGTGACATGCGCTACCCAGTGGCGGCACACATGTCAATCTGTCCTGCACAAACATCCAGTCACTCATTCCAGTATTTTGGAATTGAACATGTACCTATCCACCCTAGAGGAGGAAATAGAGAACTAACACTACGAAGAAGGGAAGCTATTTGGATAATGACACTAAAAAGTGTAGAACTGGGTCTCAACATCGATCATGAGTTACATTACTTTCTAGGCACATGAGCAAGACATGATCTGATAGCAGAACAATAGGTGCAATCAATGACCAGCAATTGGTGAAATTTACATGCAAGTACTAATGACAGTCATTAACACGTAAGAATATTGCTTGTAATGTATTATATGCCTGTATTGTTGAACGTTGATGTGGGCCACGTAATGGCATCTGACACTGTTCTGAGCCCATTTTGAATGGAGAAATCAATATAATAGATACTGGACCAAAAAGATTGTTTTAAGTTTATGAAAACTATTAGACACACACACAATATGGAGAGCACCGAAAACTGTATGTGTATAACCACAAAATTGGAATCACGCTTCAGTAATATTGATAGATACTAGCACGGTAGCCAACTTCGAAATATGGAGAATGTATAAGACGATATTAGTCAACATCAAGTTACCGCTATACTTGTATCACTATTATCACCCTCAAAATTAGAAACAACCGAATTTACTAAAAATAAGATCTAAACGTATACACAAACTAGCAACATACTCGATAATTACTTTAATACAACTTTAGACAAAATTACCAAAATTATTCCCCAAAATAATGTGGAGGGCCCATTCTTTCATTAACATAGTAGGTAGGCTAATATGGCCGCCGAGTCAACAACAGTGTAAATCCCAGGAGATGGGACTTCGATACGTGAATATTGAACCGGAAGTGAATCATGACTAGACGCACGTAGCACTTCCTACTTTGAATATATGGCGCCAAGCGTTTCAAAATAATCACTGCAAGATACAAACAGCAGAGGGGACGTATTACTCTCCGTCGAAAACAGCGGCTCAAAGGTAACGACTGAATATAACTACGGGCGGGATAATTGCCTAGTACTTTAGAGTGCAACCTTAAATATAGTCTGCACGCGAGAGATGTGGTAATCGAAGTGAGATTAACTAAAAAACTTAAAACGATCGTAATTCTAACTCGGACTCGGTAAATGGGAAGTAACACCGGGTTTGCTGCGTGGGGAGCACCTTACAAAAACGGCGGTCTGGTTTACAGAATCAAATAGCCGATTCATTCATTCACAAGGGTAGAATAAAGGGGAGCACTTATAAAAATATGTGAAAACTTTCCCCCCACTCCTGGAATTGGAGAAATATACCTTTTAAATAAAACAGAATATGAATGACCTTTCCACATAGTGAATGGAAGGGTCTAAATAATTAGATACATTATTCGAAAGCATATACTAAAGCTCTATATATGTTTCACAGCTGCAAAATACTAAACCAATATATTGGTTTCCACAATAATAAGAAGATTTCCGTATATCCAAGACATCCTAACAAGAACCCCTTCGAGGGTTGGAATTATCACCTCGGAAAATGTAAGTAGCTATTAAATTATAATAAGGATCATACAAATAAAGTACTAATGCAAGGACTACAAGGAATTAAAATTATGTTTCCGCATTCCTTCTATACAGAACAATACGACACATTGGAGAATAGGTACCGAAAGCATGGTTCATTTATATGCATGAACTCACGAATCTAAAAATATCGTTAACGCTCACAGAAACATAGCTATTATTCACAAATATCGCGGTTAAATCACTTGCATGCCACCCCGTAAAATAAAGGTAATAATACACGATCACAGGTCTCTCCATTTCTCTTAATGGGCTCATACTCCTTAAAATGTTAAATAAAAAAAAATTCCCAATGAATGAAAATAATCTAAGCACTATAAATACGACCATGCACTAATTGTTGTAAGTCTAAGCACACCACCAGCCTAGACCTGAAAAAGTTATAGAATGTTGTCAAAAAATGTCTAAACTGGAAGTATTGTATTACAACATCACCCCTTTTTTAACAGCCTTGAAAAAGTCGGGGGTTACATTCCCCACAACGACGAAACACGCGTCGGCTGTGACGTCTCCTGAAATAAAACTTCAACCACCCTGAATAAAAGGACTGAAATTCAGTTTTATGTGTCAAATGTATGGTGGAAACACATGTATATACGTGCATTATCTTATAAAAAGTGTGTGCTAAGGAGAATCAAATGGAGTGATGGAAGGCAGGGAGGTAATTATGAAATTATTGTAGGCACAATATCCGGTTATTTGGTACCACTTACCATACTTTATGCCCCAAATTCTGCACGGGATGCCTCTCTGAGAAAAATTCTAGGGCTTTTAACAGGAATGGTGAAAGGTGTTATCATAAATGTTGGGGGACTTTAATTTAGTGTACGGTGTGCAGAAGATTAGGGACTCAGCATGTAATTGGTCTGGTCTCAGTGAGTCAATTATATTTTATTCTCTCAAAACCAACATGAACTATAGCTATATTTCCTATCCAATATGGCTGCCATTTGCATCCACTTCTTGTTCCTGGCACTGGTGGTTGTGGTAGTATAAGAGGCGAGGATTCCATTAAGTCTGCGACTGACAACTTTGCGTGCTAGTGGGATTACCTTGCTCTCGTTCGAGTCGCATCTGGCCTTCCTCCACTGCAGCCACGAACCCTCCTCGTTTTCAATCATAAGAGCAGAGATTAGGCAACAATGCAGTTTTTTTGTTTCCATTGCACAGTTCATTCAGGCCACCTTTATCAGGTCTACCTACTTTCTTCATATTGGCCTCTTCAAAGATCTTTGTTAATTGAAGTATTGTAGAAGTTCTTTGCATACATGTTTATAGTCCTATTCTTCTGAGATCAGGCAATGGAGAAAAGTAGGGTTTTTTGATATATTTCTAATATTTCTTTGTAGAATGCATCGAGATCCTTTGCAGTGCTAGCAGGAAGCATCTTCAGCGCTATTAGTTATTAGTCTCGCAATTTTCTTTTATCTTTGTTTAACAGTGTTTATAATTCTTTGTAGAGCATATTAACTCTGCACACCTTTATTTATGTTTTTTGTTGAGTCTTGACGTTTTTTTCTGTTTCTGTACAAAATATTTAGATTTTTATGATTGAGGAGCAGGTCCTCGTGCCAGCTCCCACTGCGACAGTCTCCTGTCCAGCTTGCCTGCAGTCTGCTACCCTCTGCTGCCGGCCTCCCTGCTGCTGCCCTCTGTTTGTGCCTCCTCTGCTAATTTTCTGCTCTCTATTTTGCCTTTCCTGCCCTCTGTTTTGCATTTCCTGCTAGTTTTTCTGCCTTCTGTTTCACCTTTCCTGCTAATTTTTCTGTTCTCTGTTTTGCCTTTTCCGCTCGTTTTTCAACCCTCCGTTTTGCCTTTTTTGGTTGTTTACTGCTCTCTGTTTTGCCTTTCCTGCTTGTTTTCTGCCCTTTGTTTTGTATTTCATGCTGGTTTTTCAGCCCTCTGTTTTGCCTTTCCTGCTTGTTTTTCTGCCCTCTGTTTTGCCTTTTCTGCTTGTTTTTCAACCCTTTGTTTTGCCTTTTCTGCTAATTTCAGTCCTTTACTTTGCCCTTTTTTCGCTCGTTTCTTCCCTCTTCTCGCTGTTTCCCTCCTCCCACCTATTTCCCTCCTCCCACCACCCAGCACCCCTACCTCTCACCAGGACCTACTGAAAGTGCAGCCAAGCCGTGGCCTGTGCAGGTAAAAGCGGTGGGGCCCGATGGGGGGATTTCAACAGTTGATGGAAAATCAATTATTTATTTAATTTTCCCTCGTAGTCGTCTGTCGAATCCCTTCCCAAACTGCCCCCACCCCTATCTTACCTGCATGGGCCACGGCTGGTGCAGCCACACCAAAGGCATGCCCATATTTGTCCATCCGCGCCTGAACTGCACCCAGTGTCAGAAACCCTGGCCCTCTCGCCACCCACCACTACACTAACAAGGAGGTCTTGGCTCTTTACCCCAGACACCGAAAAATCTCCTGCTGCACCTCCTCCCCCTGATCAATCAAAGGCCCTTTCTCCTGACTGCCCTGGATACCTCACCGGTTTCTCCTAGAAGAGCACGAACAACACAGAATCACTCCTATGCATACTGCTCAAAGCCCGTTCCCTCTGTAAGCACACCACGGAAATCAGGGACACCATCACCATCCTCTCCCCTGACGTTGTCTTCATCACTGAAACTTGGTTCAAACCCTCGTCGAACCTTGACATCACCATCGCAGTACCCGGCAGCTTGTCAGATTGTTGAATTCTCAGGAACAGTTCGAGGCTCAATGGGGTCCAACTCTCGATAGCCCTAACCCTGAATTGCTATAATAGCAAAGCGGTTAAGGTGATCAAGCGATGGAAGGAACGGGATGAGAATCAGCCAGGAAGGACACCTGAAAAATAAATAACACATAAGAAATAGTGTTCTTCTACTATCTGTATACTACAAAATATACCACAAGCTAAACATGAGTGCCTGTAAAGAAAATAACAAGGTTCCAAATCATAAGAAGGGATGCTGTGACGTCTTTGTTTCATCAGTGCATAATCCCTCTGAATGCTGAAATTCTGTATTGGCATAAACACATCCACAGTAAGTATTGTTCTGAAAGGTTAATAGTTTCTTCTCCCAAAACATGCACACTTTCCCTTTTTGTTTTACTGTACACACTATTTGAAGGTCATCAATTCACATCACAGGGGAAGAGTTGATTGCCACCTCTTCAACCCCCTGCTAGAAATGTGAAAGAGAAATACACTATGTAATGTTCCTTGTTCTTTGAAACTCAAAGCAATTAAGCAGAAGGAAGTATAGAAGTTCCCACACACTAGCAACAAGTTAATATTAGTCTTGTGCACTCTGTAACCTCAAAGAGCTAAAACTGAAGTTTTGTAATCCAACTAAGAAATAAAAACAGGAACGACTATGTTTGAGTCACAGAGTAGTATTAAATATTCCAACGCTGACCTTGTGCTTTACGAAGATGCAAGACGCCCCAAACAACTTGCTGTGCTCATAAAGTCAACTGATCACCATGCAGAAATGGGAGGAGTTGCTCTCACGGAGAGGCTACTCAAAAACGGAAGGCGGCAGCACCTGGAATTCAATAACTGATGTGCTTCCCAAGACCAAATACTCCACAACACCAAACAAAAAATAACATAGGGGAACAAGTTGCGGTGCAGGTGCATTCTTACCACTCCGTCCGAAGAGAGTGTGTGAAAGCGCCACGAAATGCTTCTCAAAAATGAAAAATCAGTAGCGCGCTGACTCTGTTGGGAAGTCATATAGATCCCAGATCCACCTCCCTTCTGGATGATGAAGCCATTTCCCCCTGCACACAGGGCCGGTTTTGCTTTGCCTCAAGAGAAATGTTGTTTTCTAAACGTATCTCCACCTATTTGTGACCGCTCTTCCTACATTACAGAACATGGACAGCCCAGCTCTCTGCACCGATGCTCACTATCTCTGGCCTTCTCACCATGCCTCCAGTCTCCTGAATGTCTCTCCATACTTTGTGAGTACCAATTTTCTATCTACAAGTGCAGTTCTAACAGAGTTTAATGTATTATGCGCCTCACTGTGTGTGTTGCGTGTGAGATGGCTATAAGGTGATACATTGAGACTGCACCAATAAACACGGCAGGGGTCTAGCCATACTTTCAAGGAAACCATCCGATGCATAGCCACCAATGATGACCCACCACTCCTCATGAAACACCTCAACTGCCAACTACAGACCGATGCCAAGACCAAATAAGAGGCACCTTCGTATAAAGACCCCCCAGGACTTCAACCAGCTTTCGGCAACGCCATCTCCAGCCTCATCGCTCCCCTAACCACAGACCCCTACCACTAAATCCTACTCAGCGACCTCACTTTCCACATCAATGACCCCAACAACACCAACTCACCGTCCTCCTGGAGAACCTGAGCAACATAGGCCTCACCTAACTCGTTCCCGAACCCACACATGAAGCCGGACACACACTCTACTGCATTTTCACCTCCAGTGACAGAATCAAATTCAGCCATGTCACAGAACTCATCTGGACCGACCATGTTATTGTTCCCTTCACCATCTCCTATACTAGCACACAATCCCCAAGCATCACAGCTCCTCTCACCACAGCTGGGGCAAGGTAATGGAGACACAGTGCACACAGGCCCTCAGTGCCACCCAACCATAAACCTCATCAGATCTTGACCAGGCTGTCCAGAACTTCTCTACATGGATCACCAAATGTGCCAACAGAGGTGCCCAGATGAAACCAGCAAAAACCAACAAAACCTCAGAACAATCTCGCGGGTGCACCCCAGTGCCTAACTACCAAGCACAACTGACTTGAGAAATAGTGGCGTGCCACAAGGAACCCCTCCGAAAGAGCCACTCACAAAGCAGCCCTCAGCAACTACCACCGGCGTATCATGGAAGCGAAGAGAACCGCCATCACAGGCCACATCAATACCCTCTTGGACTACTTCCACAACAAGATTGCCACCATCTACAACAATTTCGACCCCAACCCACTGCTCTCAACCTCAACAGCCTCTTCTAATCAGCACACATCAGCCAAATGATCACCACCTGGTCTCCGCTCACCACTCAGACCTTCATGGTCATCATGTCATCTATTCACTCCAGGGCACCCACCAATGCTTGCCCCCATTGTCTTTTCAACCTTGGAACTGACCCTATCAGCACGGAACTCACAGCATCATCAACACCTCCATCACCAAAGCCGCCTTCTCGGACAGATAGAAACACGCAGAGGTCAGACCCCTCCTAAAGAAACCCTTCGTGGACCCCTGCAAACTAAAAAATTATGTACTTATCTCCCTGCTCCGCCTACCCGGCCAAAGTACTCAAGAAGGCCATCAACAAACAGCTTACCGAAATACCTGGAACAAAACCACCTATGTGATGCCTCCCAATCAGGATTCTGTGCCATCCACAGCACTGAGACCACCCTTATCACTGCTACAGGTTACATCAGAACCCTCCTTGACTGTGGCCCTGATCCTCCTTGACCTTTCTGCTGCTTGTGACACAGTTTCCCACCCAACCCTCATCAACAGACTCTAAAACATTGGTATTCAGCAAAACGCTCTCAAGTGGATCGCCTCTTTCCTCAGGGGATGCACGTAGAGCATTTGGCTGCCTCCCTTCACCTTCAAACCCAAGGACATCTAATGTGGCATACCCCAAGGATCATCACTCAGCCCCACCTTGTTCAACACCTCCATGATCCCCCTCACAGACATTGTCAGATCCCTCAACCTCAACATAATTTCCTACGAAGACGACACTCAACTCAACCAAAGACCCGTCCATTACCAGAATCAATGTCTGTGACAATATGACCAAAGTAGCCAACTGGATGAGAGTCAACTGCCCTAAACGCAACTCTGACAAGACAGAAGCATTGATCTTCAGGAAGAACACAACCATATGGGACTACCGTTGGTGGCCAGCAGAGCTCGGACAAACACCCACACCTACAGACCATGCACGCAACCTAGGCATCATCCTCGACAGCGAACTGACCAGTGCAGTCACCTGCTCCTGCTTTCACACCCTTCGCACACTCCACAGAATCTTCAGATGGATCCCAGTCAGCACCAGAAAGACCGTCACTCAGACCCTTGTCACCAGTCGCCTGAAACACGGCAACACTCTCTGCTATGGCATTTCCACCCAGCTCCTCAAAAGACTCCAACCATAGAGAATGCTGCAGCCAGATTCATTCTGGACTGCCTCAAATAGACCTACATCTCCCCATTGCAGAAACCTGATTTGGCTACCCATCCAAAAGAGATGGCAGTTCACAATCCTCATGCTTGCCTACAAAGCTCTGCACGATCAAGGACTGGACTACATCAACCAATGACTGAACTTCCACCTACCAACAAGACACCTCCACTCCTCCTCACTAGCCTAAATGCACACCCCCCACATCCGTCGCAGCCACAGCGGGGGCCGCTCCTTCTCCGACATCACCGCCAAGACCTGGAAAGATCAACCCCTCCATCTTCCAACATCACCCTTCCGGGCAGATTTCAGGAAGAGACTCAAGACCTGACTCTTTGAAAGAGACGTCACATCCACAGCACCCAGATGCCCCTAAGGGTGACAGTGCTGCGCGATACGAATGCTAATTGAATGTATGAACAGCTATCTGATGAATGACAACATTATTCATTCATTGTTATTGGATGTAAATTGCTTATATTTTCTGTGATATACATTATGACTTCTCACATTAAACCCATTCCAGCTTTATGGTGTCTTGAGTTTTTGAAATATTTTTGAATTTCCTTCTTTCAATCCTCCAGGTATGGGATGTCCATGAATTTCAGCACTCTTTTTGAATTTATCAAATCTCTTCGCATTTCTTTCAATGCTTTCATTAAAGCTTCTAATTTCATCAAGACTCATTGTTTTTTTCAGCATTTGATTGAGAACTATTTGTCTTTTGTCGCATGTTTTGTCTTTATTTCTGCAATGTGGTTGCTATTTTTGCTGCCAAAATGTGGACCCACTAGTGCATTGATTTTTTTTCCACTGTTTATCCAGTTCTTTCAGTAGATGTACTTTTTCTTGAGACATTTGTTTTGTTTGTTTCCTTAGAGCCAGGGCAGATAATCAAGCATCATTTTGTGCTATTAGGTGAGCATGTGAGGCAAATTGAGAAACTCCAATTTTAGACATTGTATTGTAATTGCATTAATATAGCGCTTAATACCTGTGACGAGGCGTCCAAGAACTTTATCGGTGAGTAGCACGCTACGCCGGAACCAATAAAGGATTAGTGGTGAATTAGTATAGTGAAATATGAAAGTAATTTGAGTGGTGGATATGTAAGTCAGTTATTTGGATTGAGAAGGATAATGGAGGGATAGATGAGGGAAAAAGGTTTGCATTTACATGGCGCTTGCTACCCCTGATGGGGTGTTGAAGTGCTTTTTTTCGGCGAGTAGCACGCTAATCCCGAACCCATAAATGATTAGTGGTGAATTAGTATAGTGAAATATGAAAGTAATTGGATTGGTGAATATGTTAGTCAGTTATTTGGATTGAGAAGGTTAGCAGAGGGATAGAAGAGGGAAAAGGGTTTGCATTTATATATTCTTGAATCACAAAAGCTGCAAAGATATTTTAATTCTACTTTCATTTTCGAACTTTTAGATTTAGCATAGTGCAAGTCATTTTGTGAAATTAGCCTCTTGATCATATTTTGAGCATAATGCTCTTAGACAGTCTCCCAATTATTTTTGTTTGAAACATGCTTTCAGTTTTTTAATGTTTTTATTATGACTCCACGTACGTTTAAATTGTACTTCTGATTACGGTATTTACAGTATTGAGAGAACACAACGCCGTCCTTGCAACTGCAGAAAATCAATCAGCACAGCTACAGGGCACAGAATAAAGACACGTCTGATTTGTTCACAGTGGTGCCAGGTGCTGGGACAGCTGGGACTCGAAACTTGGAAGGCAACTAGGCTGAGTCATGTCACGTGTGGCAAAGGCAACATTTCTGGTCTCTGTGAAGCTGTGAGTGTTGTGTATGAATCACACGCAACAGACGGGTGCTGCGATGACACGAAGAAATCTGTTCTCATCTTTTTTGTGCTACTTAAGTAAAGTTGTTTACAATTCAAACCATCCCAATAAAAGTGTAGCATTTGCAAGTACTAGTTTTGCAGTTCTTTGGGGCCCCATATTAGAGGACGCGCAGTTTTTAAGGCAATTATCTCTGCCGGAACTAAATGTGCCGGAGGAGTATAGGTCGACCTGTTCCTAAACTTAGTATCACTACTCACTGGGAATTCACAACCTTTAATTTGACACAGTCTATGTTTGTGTAGTGCACTTATGGGTGGTGGTGGTAATGATAGGTTGTCTTACCCCTTCTCCCTTTGTGTTCTATTTGTATTATAGTTCGAGATACTCTTCAGTTGTTTTTGAAAGATGTTTGCATCCTCTCATCATGTTATAGAGAAAGTATTGAAGCAATCACTGTGCTGCAAATCTTCTTTGGTAATAAGGACATTTACTGCCGTAAAAGTAGAACAAGATGTTGACACCTGAGATACTTGTTTATTCATATTTAGTTCAGAATCAATAATTACTCCCAAGATCTTAGCCATTGACACTGACTGATACTTCTCCTAGCTCTTTGGGCCACCAGTTAGGTGCTTGGTTAAAAACAGCGGGCATAAACAGATCATTTCAGATTTATCTCCATTTAATTTAGGTGCATTATTGAACACCCATTTCTTAATATCCACCACGCAGTTGCGAATATTCCATGCCGCCTTTGTAACTTCTGCCACTGACACTGGGTGTCATCTGTGTATGACGTTAGTGACAACATGAAACCTCTTATCACAGAGGATAATGGTGAAGCATAAAAATTGAAAGGGTCTGGCATAAAATGGAGTCCTGGGGAACTCCACAGCATTTGGGGGCGATGAGTAACCCAATATTCTTACTGCCTTTGTACGATTGTGTAAAAAGAAGTGCACCCATTTTAAAACATATCCTTGAACACCCAAGATTGGAAATGTCTGAATCAAAATTTGATGGGAGACAGTGTTGAAGGTAGCACTGAGAAATAATAATATCAGCACAGGGCCAAAACCGGTAGAAATTTGTGATTTCTACATGGTTTACCTATTTGAATCATTTGTAAGACAGTCAGCTACTCTGGTTGAACACCTCACTGAGAGGGCACGAAAGAGAGCATTGCATACTCCCTGTGCCTTTCTTCTTGAAAAGAACATCAGAACTAACAGTCTGTGTATCCCAGTGGTAGCAACCTTTGATCCACTGTCAACAAAGATCAGACAATTATTCGGAAGCATTGGCATTTGCAGAATTTGGGCAAAATAGAATGTCCCAGCCAAGATTTGCATTCAGAAGGGCGAGTAACTTGAGGGATCGCCTAGTCCATTCTCGGCAGAATGATCTTCATAAACGAGAAATCAGTGTACCTCCCGGCCATTTTCTATGAGGCGGGTGTACAGTGTGCAGTCTGACTCAGGCATCGAAAAGTGTCATTCTTACTGGAAATACTTGGTTTCAGAACAAGTTCAGTAATCTTAACACAACAATGTCCTCTATTGTTTGACCTGCAGCTGTGATCTCCACTACCTTGGTTTAACCTCAAGAAAAGTTCAGATTAGGATCCAGGAACATATTAGCACTTTGAAATCTGGCAAATTGACTACACACCTTGTGTGCCATTTCCAGCAAATGGGACACAGTAGTAAGGATTTCAGGTGGAGAATACTGGAGGGAGTGGCAAGTGCACTACATTCCACTGAAAATATGTTAGTCAGTAGGGAAGCCCACTGGATTGTTTCTGAGAAGACTGATCAATGTGGTCTGAATTATTTAATTGAAAGGCATAAGGTAGGGAGATTAAGTAGTGGCACCATACCTACTGGTGTAAGTGAATAAAATATTGGGTCTCATGGTCTACATATAGAAGAAGAAGAGGAGTGCAGGTAGTGGAGACTTCAATATTGAGAGACTCCATTGGTGGTAACCTCCATAGGTGGGCCTCAATAATGATACAGAAGGTCCAGAGGGATAAGCTATTACCAACTCTTTCTCAGAAGAGTGTACAGTATGAGCTACATCTGGCGAGAATTTAAAAGAACGAGATCTATGTATGTGCATAATATAGCTCCAGCCTGGATGATCTGTTAATATGTAGCAACATAATAACAGTGCAATCTCTAGGTCTTGCATATATTATGATCCATTACATTCAGTGACCTCATTTTCATCCTGAAAATGAGAATTTTGAGAAGAGTGCAATGAGAGTCATTCAAGAAGATGAATCTATGATATTTATCTACCTAGAAGGTAGCCGTTAATGGACATGGCTTAAAAACATGGATTGACAATCCCCGTAGTAGGACACCATTTCAAGATGGTGCCCAAAAATCATTCCTCTCGGATGGGTTGCGCCGATGTAGGCGATTTACAGCTGCCTTGCAGCTGTTGCCTCATTAGGTGAGCAAGTTGCAGAGATTGTTAGTGGCAAGGAAGATGCTGGCACCGAGACCGGCGGTGAGTAAGACCTACAGAGAGCTTGCTTTGATCAAGATACCGGGGCGGGTTCTGTGTTGAAAACTAACGATGTTGGGCAACTAAATGGGTTGCTTGACCATATGAGGAGTTTCTGTGGGAGCATATGCTTACTTTATCTAGGGCTCCCTATCGTTTTCTTTGAATCATGGTAAATCTTGAAAAAGTCAAATGATAATAAGGAAAGACCCATTTGAAAATAGAGGGGCTGATTACGACGCATGATATCAGATGTGACACTATCCACATGTCTACTAATAGGCGTTTGAGGTTTCTGGTTTTGTGTGACTTTCACCGGTAGCTTGCTGGTAGGACTCCACCTGGCAACTACCTGGTAAATATGGATGAATGACTTACAATGCAAACTATTACAATGCATACTTTTCCAACGCAGTTTTTACAATGCAACTTCCATTACAACGCATGCTATTACAACACAAGCCATTACAACGTAATTTACTATTCTAACACCACTGGGTGCTCCCCTCAGGGAAGGTGCTGGTCAGCGTTGTAATGGCATGCAATGTAACGGAACTTGCGTTGTATTGCCTGCATTGTAATGGATGTTTCCCGGTAAATATACCTTACCTAAATTATATTAATACAGAAGCTTTTTGGGCTGAACATGATGATAACATGTACCACCGTTGTCACTTGTTTGTTTCCCCTTTTATCTCCTTTTTAATATTAAAACAGGTCCGGTGCATCCTGGAGGTGGAATGGAGTTATCCATGCCTTGATGAAAGTACCACAAAGTCATTGGCAATGAAACATGTGGGCCGTTCAGGTTAAAATGGTCTAAACATGAGGTTGTTTTAAATGAGTACGGACACAATGAAAATTAAAGATAATCGTTTTGTTTTCCCGTAACTCTGTCTTAAACATGAAGGAGTGCACAATTGGCCTCCTTGTGTGTAACGGGGGTCTTCAGTCTTTGGATTAACACTATTTTGACACATTGCTTTGTCTCAGCTACACTTAATTGGGAGTAGGTTTTCGTTTCCGATTTATGTCAGGAAAGTGCAAATGATGACACAGTGAGCTAACTGGTGAGTACCTACCAGCTGCTTCCCTGGATTTGTTTACGTGAGGCACTTCCTTCACTCACCCCACTTTTTAGGTCGAGCCTTTACCATTCCGCAGGAATGGGAAATGGGGAGAATTCAAGTCGGCTATTTTCTCGTCAAACCAAAGGGCTTTCAGCCCGCGGTTTTCATGCAGTGCCCGTCAACATGCACGCGCATCGCATGCAAGCCCAGCCCAGTCCTCCCCTCATTCACGCCCACCCACCAGGCTCTCCCGCCCCCATCAGGCTTCTCTCCCAATCCGCATGCAAGCCCAGCCCAGTCCTCCCCTCATTCACGCCCACCCACCAGGCTCTCCCGCCCCCATCAGGCTTCTCTCCCAATCCGCATGCAAGCCCAGCCCAGTCTTCCCCTCATTCACGCCCACCCACCAGGCTCTCCCGCCCCATCAGGCTTCTCTCCCAATCTGCCTGGCTCCCCTCGCGCATTCACGCCTCCCACCAGGCTTTCCCGCCCCCATCCGGCGTTTCATTTTTTTTTTGTTTGTTTCTGGTGCACGTCGCGTTTCTCCTGTCCGAGTGCTCGTTTTGGCTTCCCAGGTTGTTTACTGATATATTTGTCTCAACAAATCCCCTCCATTTTAACGGAAAGGTCTGGAATAGTTGTATGTCTGAGATATGGGGCTTTCGAGGGGAGGTTTATTCATGAGTTCTACAGTGTCTGGATGTTCAGACAACAGTTTTGGTGTTTGTTTATCCTGAGAAACCGCAGTGTATGCTGGTAACTTTTATATAACCTGGAGTTCACAGAGCGTAAAACGCTTGCGAGGTAATTGTTTTATTTCTGCCATTTACTTTAACAGTTGCATATACAAGTGTAAGACTCTAACGCCACCTGGAGCCGAAGTCAGAAAGAGAGAACTTTCTTTTCCGCCTTCATCCTTTATGTAGTCACATATTTAAAGCGGCAGTTCTTCGAAAATGATGCACTTTCTTGCCACCAGCACATCAAAGGGCTTCGCCCAGCGTGCGCTCAGCGGCTTCTCCTCCCCTAATTAATCATGGCTGGCCGGCCGTGCTTTCAGTTTCCCGGCCGCTCTTAACGCTTGTTTTTTTGTCCGGGACCCCTGCTGTTTCCGCCCTCTGACCACCGTCTGACAGAAGCACAGTATTTCCAATATAAATGCTGTGGTGCTGGACAACAGTTTGTTGTAATTTATACCTGTCCCGCTTCTTTTCATTAGAATTTTTTTTATTTACAGTCTCCTTCCTTCAGCACGTCGCAGTTTGTTTTCCTTGCACCGCCCCTTCTTACAGTCCCTTTAACCATTTTGGTACGGCAGCGATGGAGTTGCTCTGCCCCAACTAGCATGTTTTTGTTAAGCCTCCAAATGTGCAGCACAAACACGGCGTACAAAGAGATTAACGTGTTGCCTGGAGCACATTTCGGGAAGAACATTAAATGGAAGTTCAAACCCACTTTATGGTACCGTAACTTGCTTTCACTTGTTTTCTTTGTTTCCAGTGCTATTTTAGAGCTTTGTGCAAACTACACTTGCGGTTTTCACTCACACGTACTACCAGTATTTTGCTAGTAATAACTTTGAGGGAATAGCATATTTTTGTTTTCTAAATAGCATGCACCCTCAACCCCTCACTCACCCTCACTCACCCTCACTCATCCTCACTCATCCTCACTCACCCTCACTCACCCTCACTCATCCTCACTCATCCTCACTCACCCTCAACCCCTCACCCTCACCCACCCTCAACCCCTCACCCTAACTCACACTCACTCCTCACTCATCCTCACTCACCCTCAACGCCTCACCCTCACCCACCCTCAACACCTCACCCAAACTCACACTCACTCACCCTCACGCTCACTCACTCTCACTCACCCTCAACCCCTCTATCACCCTCAACACCTCACTCACCCTCAACACCTCACTCACCCTCAACACCTCACTCACCCTCAAACACCTCACTCACCCTCAACTCCACAGTCACCCTCACACGCACTCACCCTCAACTCCTCACCCTCACACTCACACACTCACACCCCCTCACTCACACTCACACACACTCAATGACAATAACTCACACTCAGACTCACACACCCTCACGCTCACACACCCTCACCATCACACCCCATCACCCTCACACCCCCTCACTCACACTCACACTCAATGACAATACCTCACACTCACCCTCACTCACCCTCAACGCCTCCACCTCAACTCCTCACCCGCACTCACCCTCAACACCTCAATCACCCTCAACACCTCACCCTCAACACCTCACCATCACTCACCCTCAACACCTCACTCACCCTCAACTCCTCACTCACCCTCAACACCTCACTCACCCTCACTCTCACTCATCCTTACTCACCCTCAACACCTCACCCTCATCTACGCAACGCCACTCATCTACTAAAAGACACTCAACTACGCAACGCCACTCAACTACGCAATGCCACTCAACTATGCAACGCCACTCAACTATGCAACGCCACTCAACTACGCAACGACACTCACACATGCAACACCACTCACACATGCAACGCCACTAAACAACGCAACACCACTCAACTACGCAACGACACTCAACTACGCAACGACACTCAACTACGCAACAGCACTCACACATGCAACGCCACTCACACATGCAACACCACTCACACATGCAACGCCACTAAACAACGCAACACCACTCAACTACGCACACATGCAACGCCACTGCCACATGCAACGCCACTCACACATGCAACGCCACTCACACATGCAACGCCACTCACACAGGCAACGCCACTCACACAGGCAACGCCACTCACACAGGCAACACAAATCACACAGCCAACGCCTCACACACAGGCAACACCTCTCACACACGCAACGCCACTCACACACGCAACGCCACTCACACACGCAACGCCACTCACACACGCAACGCCACTCACACACGCAACGCCACTCACACACGCAATGCCACTCACACACGCAACGCCACTCACACACGCAACGCCACACACGCAACGCCACTCACACACGCAACGCCACTCACACACGCAACGCCACTCACACACGAACAACACTCACGTTGCCAATTGATCGTGCAGTACGACAGGTGGAACTATTACAATGGCAAATAACAATGCCTTTCACTGTTGTTATCATTTAGAATACATAAAGGGCTTTGTCATTTACACAACCAATAGCTCAAACTTTCCTACTGCGAGACCTATTGGCAACGCCAGTGCTTGTTAGATATATACACTTGTCAAAGTCTTGTGGATAACCAGCCTGTTTTCTTGGTTTTTATATAAAAGACACACCTGGGCGTATATGATATAATTAGATATCAAACCCTGTCTCACCCAAAAAGAAATTGTGTTACTCCCTTATAACTTTGATTTATATGTGTAATATATAACCAGGTTTATGTATATTGGTGATATTTATCACACCTGATAAAATACGACCTCTCTGAGCTAGAATTTATTGGGTACAGTAAATAGAACCAACCCAGTTAACAGTTTTTGGAGAATAAGATGTGGATTTTGGGGTTATGGCAACAAAATCTGTATGTTCTATCGTTTGTTGCTTCAAACGTTCTGCGCCAGTGCTGAACGTTCGAAGAAACGGGTGCGGCCGCGTCGGTCAACGGACGTGCGCAGCACTGGCAAGGTAGTGCGCGCGACGACTGTTGGCCGACGGCAGCACTAAAGGGGTTAAGTACCGGGCATTTTACCCTGATAAATATCATCAGGTTGGACGTGACAAGAGTTACCACAAAACTCATAACTTCGATATGTGCAGTGACAGCAGTTACCACATATATTGCAATTAAACGGAACGCTAGTAATGAGTGCCTGTAGGAAAATAGGCCAAACAACAGTATGGTAAAGCCTATTGCATTGATGAACTTGGTGCTGAGAATTATTTTGCACTGTAATATGAAACCACTTTTACCACCATCTCAAAGGTTCAAGTGGACTTGTCTGGGAGCTTGACACAGCAAAAGTGTGACACTGATTGGACCGCACATCTGTGAAAATTAGAAAACTGAGGGCCTGATTTAGAGTTTAGCAGATATCCTAATGCACTTATAATTAGGTGGGCGAGATATCTGTCACGTTTGTGACCGAGTACCCTGTCTGCTAAGCTGTAAACCAGGACCCACGTTTGGAAGACTAAAACACTTGTTGGAAGTGCAAATCAGATAATGGAATGCATAAACATATGTTATTAGAGGGCCCTAGAATAGTGAGATTTTCTCAGTTATTAATAGGGCAAAATGGTTTAGTAGCGGGCTATCTAGTGCCTCTCAGAGAGAAAGTAGCAATCTTGAAAACAGACATCTCTCATATTTTGGAGCCCACAGTTTTTTTACACTGTTGATTTAAAACGTGGTTACAACATTGAGAAGTTATTCTTCTGGAAATAAAAGGGTGTCACCTTTGTCAGAACAGATGAATAGGCTTTTAGAAAAGCCACTATTGATAAACGAACATACTTCTCTATGAACATGGGATACGCTTTTAATGGGACGTGAAAAGATTTTCAGAAATTCTATAAATGAATACACTCCTCGCTCCTGCTTAAATATCTGGATGTATGAAAGGTTGTGCATTGCCTGGGGGAGACTAGCCTATTAAGTTGTTGTTCATTTTATCGGTTAAGACTATACAAACACCTAATAACATTTGATTTTCAAGAAAAAAATCTCCATGCTTAAAAAGAGAATGAGAGGAATACTTCACCACGGCGACAAGTGTGAAAAACTATTAACTTCATATCACGACTCCAGAGCGAGGAGTTGCCTGCATCTAATTTTAAACAAAAAAAGCCAACTGGGAGCTGTAGCATTTTCATTTGACTCCCTCAGCACCAACTTCCACTTGAAGGAAACTCGAAAAAAAATATTTTTTTTAGAAGTTTCGGTCAGAGTTGACAGTAATTCCATGGACCACTGCCTACTCCCCCTGAAACTTGTGCCTCAATTTGCAAGGGGGAAGATCGAAAAGGGACCCTTCCTGTTTAAAAATAAGGTACCGTCCCAACATGGGAGTCAGTAACTTTTCAATGGTTTGCAACCAGAATTCCAGGCACAAACCATTGATTACTTCTGTACAAATTTTGTATTTAGAAGGGATGGCCACAACATGCACTTCCAAATACCAAATCAGTATCCAGTCCCAGTCCCATGTTAGGAGTCCATAATAGTTAACACACGCTAAGTGGCTCATTACGATATCCGGCAGGAATCCTCCACCCGACTCCAACTTGGAATCGGGAACGACCGGCTAGATTACGATGCGACCGAACTGACCCATTGCTCCCAATGGGAGCTCGTGTTCCACCCGACAACCGGCCATAACGCAGGCTCCTATGGGGAAATGGGCTGTTTGCGGAAAAACCTGTACCCTGTCTCAGGCACAATACAGTGCAGGGTTTTACAGGGTGGTTCCTTAGGTACTCCCTCGGCCATCAAATGTAAGCTGCGGGGCCTAGGGGGCCCTGCCAGGGGCTCCCAAAGTCACTTTCTGACAGACTTTCCATGTCGGACTGGCCAATGTGAAAAGGCTGTTGGAAATCGAAATCGTAATCCGAGGGCGAGTCGCTCAGAACTGATTCACAATAACCCTGCAGTTTACATTCCAACCACGAACATTGTAATCGGACGGTCGAAATGTAAACCGACCGAGTTGGTCGGAACAGCTCTGGCGCGGTTGAGGAGATTCCAAGTGGCGGGAGCATGCTTTCTGCCCAACATCTTAATGAGCCCCTCAGTCTCATTTCTTTGCTAATGCCCGTTCCGTCATGCAGCTACCCAAGCTTTTCTATTTGACCCCCAACAAAGGGAAATGAAACCCATTATGTTTACCTCCCCCATACTAGTACCCTGTATTAGTTATTACCTAGCAAAAGCTTTTAGTTTAAAGCAGCTTTTCTATCATTTGTGCACAACATGCAAAAATGTGCAATGTACAACCAAGCATAAACATGCACCAGTGCAAATATTCAAAGCGCACACAGTTAATACATACTCATAGCAACATGCTCTAATGTTTTAGATAGTTTTTCATGCAAAATGTATTTGCCCTACGTTGGTGCATGGTTAATTAATACACATTATAAGATGTGTTATGAACTGAATATGCATTTGCTAAATATGCAACAAAGCCAAAGTCTCTTAAGACAGGAACAGGGAGTGTGGATTACAAGGAAAAGGAGCTGGGAGGAGAGAACATAGTCCGTGATTATCTTCAAAGCTAAAAAGGAAACTGAAATCACAAGTTTATCCACACTGCAAAAACACATCTTAATTCAGCACAAGCATTTCAGACTGAAAGCATTTTGACCAGGCCTCATTTCACGTCTTTCACTTTGAATGCACCAAAAGTGCCCCTTTTAAAAAGCATTTGACTAGGCCTCATTTCATATTTCATGTGCCATGTGTTTTCACTTGCTCCAAAATCTGCGCACCATTTTAAATGCAGTCTGTCTGAAACACAAAACAGAGCGATGCTTAATCTTGATGCAATCTAGCTCTATCAAAGGGAGTGTGGTAGGATCTGCCATGTGCCCTGGTCATTGGTCAGCCTGTCTGCCTGTATCACCCAAAACTGGAATGATTATTGTTATTCGTCATTAGCAATTGCCCTCTTCTGCTGCCTGCTTAGGTAAACAAGCACGTACTATACAATAACGTGTCTACCTTGTTCTAGATCAGGGTACTCCAAAGTCGAATCCATGCGGCATTTTTAAGATAACTACATTTATCTAAATGTGTATATGCTAAAAATCTGGCATAGATTCGGCCCTCCAGGACTGAATTTGGAGAACCCTGTACTAGATCCATTGATCCACCCTCCCGTTTGATGCTGCATGCAATCAGGACCATGATAGTACAGAGGTTCCATGCTAGAGCCACCATCATTTAGACAGTCAGCGTATGATGGAAATGGAAAGGAAGGAAACACATCCACCCTGTCTTGCGCCCAGCCACGTCCCTTAGCCCATTTATTATTATGGCTCTGGTTGCAGGAAACATTTTCAGAAGGCTGAATTAATCTCTCCAGAGGCGTTCACTAGGAGGTTGCACTTCTCTAAGTGTCGACAATAAAAGTTGCTTTTCAGTACAGCAAGAGTTCTGCACTTCGTCCTCATTTGAAGTTGAAACAGTCATTCAACGAGAAATATGGTCTGTGTAGAGGTATATAAAGAAAAACACCATGGTTTTGAAGGATTTCTTAATTGGATGACACTCAAAATTACACATAAATTCTACTTCAAGCTTATGAAGATTGACTACTGTGGCCTAGTCCATTTAGCAGCCAGTGTCATAAAAAAAAGATTCAGCCCTTCACTCCTGTGACAGAGTTGGAGGATTAATATATCAACTGTACAAAAAGTTAGGGGATCTGTGGTATGTCTATGTTACATTAAGCAAGCCATTGCCAATAGTTTCTTGTGGCTAACTGTGTTTTTGGACTACAAACCCAAAGACTCAGCAAAATTTAAACATGTATTTTAAACAACAAAATGTTTTTAGGAGCTGCAGAAGTCCTGGAAATTTTACAAGACCGTTTGGACCTAAAAAGGGTGCTTATTTTTCCTAACTGTAATGGTAAAAAAGAAGCAAATCACATGTACCTTTTTTTCAAGTGAATAAAGTAACATCTCACATCTTCATTCGAAGTTGTGCTGTTTTTTGTACACAAGTTCATTAGAAATGTAAATATGGTTGTGTTACACAGTAAAATAAAAAAAAATGTTCCAGGTGACTAATAAAAAAGAAGGATATATTGTATGCTCGGGTTTCGACATAATCAGAGACTAGTGATCGCGGAAGAGTTCATGGTTTATGGTTGAAGAAGCCCTTGAGTAAAATCAACCTCCATATTTCACAGCAGCCTTCACTTCTTTTTTCTCTGCAATTATCCATGATGTCATTTTGGGAACCATAAACGCTCCTCAATAAAAGGTACCTTGGAAAACTATTGCAATAAATCTCACAGTTAACTCATTTATTTTCCTCTTTGGTACAATGTCACAAACAAAATAGGAATCTTGAGACTATAATACTAATTTTTTTTCACTGATGAGTGATAGGGGCTATTCGACTTTATATATTACACTGCTATCCTACATGTATAGGGTCAGATTCCCATAGCCAATCACAGCAATGCAGAATAATATGCCTAGCATGCGTCCTCCGCGTAGGTCAACTGGAAAAGTTTGCAGTTCACAAAACTCCATTAAAAAATATATGTGCTATACTATGCGAACTTATGCTGACTGAAATCAGGGTCGAGCAGAGAACAAAATCAGGCCGGGGTATCAAAATGAAAGTGGCCTTCATTAGTGATTTGCAGACACATGCTATAAAAGTTTTTTGGAAGACTGCATGGATTTGAGTCTGCTGCAATTAATGCTTTTTTTAATATCAGGAAAATCATTTGTAAAACGTTATTTCGATCAATATGACCATAAAAGCATTTTACACAAAATTTGCACATCTCATTTGTGTTAAAAACAAGTAAAAAAGGCCTACAAACATCAAGTTACATTGTATCTAAGTATATAGTATAGCCTACAAAGATTTAATTTGGCAGTCAGTCCTGGTATCACAGTCTGCAATTACCTATATTTGCAGTACTTATGTTCAGTGTATAATAACAAGATGTTTTCTGATCTTACTATGACCCTCAGATAAACTCAAAATGATAATATCTACGTTTATATAAAGTGCTTAAATCCTTCAATGAAGCAATTAGCAGCATAACTGGTTACGTTAAAGTGCTAGTGCATAGTATAATAGGGAATTTGCATTACCTTAAATAGATAAAAAGTTCATATAAAAACAGTTGACTTCAATCAAAAAGGAATTAAAACCATTGTTATAGACCTTTTAACGCCAGTCCTTCTACTTGATCGTCTTTATCACCAAGTGATGTATACCTTAAATTAGATAATTTTTTTAAAATGCTGCTAAGAAAGACATACTAATAAATTCCATCAGTTAAAAAGCAGAACAAATTATACGCCAGTTTAGTCACCATCTTTGGGAGGCATTTTTAGAAAAACTCTTCGAGTACACCACATGGAAGATAAAAAGCCTGCCACTGAGTAAGCTATAGGGAGACTAGTATTATATTTCAATAGTCTAAAGGCCTCTGAGCATTGCCTTGTTCCCAAGTTTCTTCATATCTGAACCAGCCATCGTTTTCTTGCTCTCTTGTAGCCAGTACAGACAAAGAACACGTGGCATTCGGATTCTTCTGCACAATCACATGCCGGGCAACCCAGAGTTTGTAGGCCCACCCATTTGTTCGTGAAAGCACTGCGTGGCAATACCCCGTGCCGAAACTGTGAATAGAGCTTCCTTGCGGCAAGAAGACGGAGTGTAGATTCGAGTGCAGAACCCTCCCTTGCTGCTGCAACAGAAGATTCTCCTGAAGGGACAGTCTGATCAGAGGACCAATGGCCTTGCTCAACAGCTTGGAATACCAGACTCTCCATGCCCAGTCCAGAGCCACAAGGATGACTTGGGCCCGGTTGTATCTGATCTTCCTAAGAACTGTGGACAGGAGTGGTATCGGTGGGAAGGCGTACAGGAGGTCAAACTCCAGTTTACAGAACTGCTGACATTGGAGATGGCGAACAGATCTAACCAAGGCTATCCCCACTGCTGAAAGAGCCCCTGCACCACCTCTGGAAGGAGATGCCACTCGTGGTCTGCTAGACATCTTCAGCTGAGCTTGTCTGCTCAGGCGTTCGGAGAGCCCGCCAGATGTTGAGCCAGAAGGGAACAACCCCAACATTCCAACCATATCTACAGAAGCAGGGCTTCTTGACATACGGTCCACGACCCCACTCTGCCCTGTTTGTTGCAGTTCCACATGGCAGTGGTGTTGCCCATGATCAATAAGATGACAGATTAAATGCTTGAATTAATCTCAGCCACTGGCAAGTGATCAGGCATCATTCCAGCCCATTGTTGTTTTCTCACCATGCCACTCTAGAGGGATGCCTGCATCTTGCATAAGGCTGGCCTCTATCTAGAACAGTACAGTTGTAAAAAACCAATGGGTTGACATGCTTCCCAGAGCAACTGCCAGTGGCTTAGAGTACTTGCAAGCATTAGTCCCATCCACTTTTGCCTAAATGGCTTAGTATATGTCAAATTGTGGGTCACTTGCTCTCTGTTCCATAGGATCCAAGCTATGCTTTACTGGCCAGGCTTAATAAGGCTGAAACAGGTCTGGGGTGGCTGGTGTTCCCTTCTGGAGGGGACCTTGCTTGGCAGTTTGACATGGACTGTTGCAGTGAAGAGCAGGGTCAGTACTTATTTACATGAGGCTGGCCTCTGTCTAGAGAGGCACAGTGAGCAAAAAACACATAGGCTGGAATGCTTCCCAACACGATTGGCAGTGGTTTAGACTATTTGCAAGCATTTCTCCCATCTGCTTTGCTGTTAGCCCATGAAGCATGGACCGGAGTAGTTAGCATCGATATTGAAACACGTGTAGCATATTATTTCTGAATCATGCATGAGTGCGGACGTGGGTAAGAGTGCGTGGCATATTCCACACAGAATGTGAATTTTTTCATGAGTCCTCTGTTGGTTATTTCCTCTAAAAACATACAAGTAGCACAATTCTTTTCACATCATGAAGCAATGGTGTACCCCTGTATTATCCTTTGCTTCTGGGTCACATTATCTTTGTACAGCAGCTTTCCGCCTGCTCTTTTCTCCATTTCCCTCCCTTCACACAATGCCAGTCTAACTAGGGAGAAAGCCTGTGCTGGCTATTCAAGAATGGTAAATAATTGCCTTCATTACTCCAGGTCTATTGATTTCTCCATTGTGCTGTGCTTGTGTTTCGGAACACCAGGGACGCCTGCGTGTATTGTTTTGCTGTGTGTGTGGGTGCATGGACCAGGCAGAGGGGGAGGCGGCCAACAATCCAGTTAGCCGTCACTGGTGCTTGGATTGTGCTTCCTTCCATGGGACTGAATGTGTGATGTTTTGTTTATATATTTGGGTACGCCTTTACCAGGGCAAACTAAGGTGCAGCCACTCACAGGGTCAACTCTTAAAGGGGCATCTGGTGAATAATGTAACAAGGCCGGCCCAGGTGGCTCGGTGGACTAATTTGTCCACTGTAGGGGCCTGTGTTCGATGTGAAGGTCACAGGCTCAAATCTCGGTCGGTCCACTTAGCCTCTTATCCATCTGGGGTGGATAAAATGAGTGCCATTGAGTTAGGTAATAAACATCTGTTACTCAGTACCAAAATGGGTACGGGTGAACCTGTGCTTTACAAATACACGTTATGTTAATACATCTCATAATCGCAGCTGACCTCATCAAACAAAGGAACATTCTGGGTTGCTTGCTGATGTCATTGTTCGAGATGCAGGAATTGGGAATTACCCTGGATGTCTCCCTTAAGTTGTAATAGTGGTAGCAGTTCATTGATTAATTTTCTCTTTTTTTGCACAGTTTTTTCCTATAAAAAGAGTTAAAACATCTATTTAAATTAGTTTAGTCTGTAAGCATTCCCTGGTCACTAATGGCATTTTAGAAGGCCCAGGGAATGCAAGGATTGTTCTCCTGTAATCAGTTATATGCAGTCAATTTGAGTTCAGATAATACAGATTATTTTTGGGCAACAGTGGCCACATAAATGTATGGGGAAATTCAAAAGTGCTGCTAAACTCTCCATAAGGTGGAAGGCAATGTGGTTAATATTAACCATGCACATTGTGACATGTCATTAATTCATTGTCTTTATTCGATCTTCCAATGGCAGATCATAAAAGATACACAAGCAAAGTCATACAATAAAAACAGTTAAATTACAGGCTCCTTCAATAAAAACCTGTAGTAACATTCTTTTTTTTTTTTTTTTAAATCCTTTTTATTAATGGATATCACAGGCAGGTTTAAACAGAACAATCATAATTTTGTTGTACATAATTTCCAATAATTTTTAAAGATTATTACAAAAAGCGGTTTACCATAGCTGGTAGATGATAATCAATCCTCAGGCAGACAAAAGAAATATAAAGGGGGTTTACACAAGTAAATACAATCTTGTCTGATTTTGAGTTAAACACAACTTCGAATCAGGTTAGTTAATGTCGGGTATATAAAACATGTCTCCCCATATTCTCTTTACTTTAGTCATTGCTTTCACTCCTCTTTTCCTGGCTAACGATAGCTCCATATGGTGTATCTCTTTAACCAAGCACCACCATTCATTCACATTAGGTGCTTGTTCAGCTATCCAAGCTCTAGCCAAAACCAGCCTTGCGCATGCCAACACAATAAAAATTAGATCTTGAAAAGGTGTAGGGTTAGTCTGTATACCTAGCAGTATCATTTCCGAAGTTAAAGGTGCATCAATTAGCAATTTCAATCTCAATATCTTCCCTATACTATTCCAAAATGAAGCTAGCGCTGGGCATAGAGCCAACATGTGTTCTAGATCAGCCGCTTGTAAATGGCATTTGGGGCATTTGGTTCGATCGTTAGAGCCATTATTCAAGGACCATTTGCTTATTTGCAGAGGAGTGTAGTAAAGTTGGCAGATTGTTTTATATGCTTGCAGTTTTAAGCTCGAAGAATGAACCAGCGTATCAATTTTCTTTAAGGAGTAAGATATTTCTTTTGAAGTGATACCTGTTGGAAAGCAAAGGGCCCATTTCTCTGCTATTTTTGGACACTCGTCTGGTTTAGTTTCGGTAAGGTATTTGTATCCCTCACTAATGGTTACTATTTGGTTTTCTTCTCCCTTGTACAAACATTGCCAAAAATCTGAATCCAGAATCTCTTCCATTTTTAATTTCCTTACCAAAAAATCATGAATTTGTGTGTATTTAAAGTAAGTATGTTCTGGTAATTTGTACAATAACCTTAATGTTTCAAACTCCAAAAAGCCTGAGGAACCATAAAGATCCCCAAGTTTCGATATACCTTGACTCTCCCATATTTTACACCCGGAATCAGAAAAAATACTAGGTAAGCCTGGGTTGTTCCAAAGACTTAAGAGTGGGTGGTAAAATGATAGCTTATTCTGATTCATAAGTATCCTCCAGATGTTAATTATGTCCTTTGCAGTCTTAAACCTCACTCTTTTGAAGTAATTTGGATCATTACTTCTAGCCAAAAACTGCAAGCATTCTGGCCCCAGCATGAATTGATGAAAAAAGTATGGGTTATTGGAATTAAATAAGCTCTGTATCCGCCCTAAAAATGATGCGATATAATACGATCGGAAATCTGGGAAATTAAGCCCTCCTTTTATAAACGGAAGTTTCAGAGAGGAAAGTGCTCTTCGGTTCTTTTTATAGCCCCAAATGAAGCTGCCCAGTATACCATCTAGTTTTCTGAAAAAGACTGTGTTTATTTTCAAGGGTATACATCTGAATAAGTATAGGAATTTGGGCAAGATATTCATTTTAATAAGGTTGATTCTCCCAATAAGATTTAAAGGTACCTTATGCCATTTTTTAAGGAGGGCCTCAGTTTCTTTTAATAAAGCATCGTAGTTCAGTATATTAATTTCCCTTATATTGGATGTTAGCTTGATGCCCAGGTAAGTAGCAGAATAACTTACTCCTACCACAGGTATTATCGGTTTATAATTAGCTATTATTTGTGTCTTATCTAGGTTTAGCTTATAACCTGAAACTTTTCCGAAGGCTTCTGCCTCTTTTACTATACCTAACATGGATTCGGTCACGTCGCTTGTATAAATTGCCAAATCATCGGCGTATGCTGTTATTTTAAGAGAGTTTGCCCCGAATTTAAATGGTTTTATCATCATTTGAAGCTGTATGGCATTGATAAAAGGTTCCATAGAGAGTGCAAATAAAAGGGGTGATAAAGGGCAACCCTGCCGAGTTCCTCTTCTAATGGGGAATTTAGTAGAAAGAAGGCAGTCGTATCCAATTAATGCACTAGGTAAATAATAAAGTGCTTTTATCTTGGTAATAAACTTACTTTTAAACCCCATTGCTTTCAAAACTGACCACAGGTAGTCCCACCCCACTCGGTCAAATGCTTTTTCAGCATCAAGTAGTATAATACCGAGTGGGGTGGAGTCAACTGCGGCCATGTCAAGCACTGTGATGGCCGTATTTGCATGCTGCGTCGTATCTCTACCTGATACGAAACCATGCTGATGTTTGCTAACCATTCTCGGCATAACGGGGGACAGTCTCAAAGCTAATAATTTGGCAAAGAGCTTGGCATCCGCATTGATCAAAGAGATTGGGCGATAAGATCCACATTCCATGGGATTTTTATTCTTTTTTAAAAAAAATATAATTTTAGCGGTGTTCCAGGATGACGGGGCCCCTTCTTCTGTAGCAATCTGATTAATAACTAAACAAAGTATAGGCACTAGCTCTTCCCAGCATAATTTATAGATTTCAATCGGAAGAGTGTCGTCTCCGGCGGCCTTTCCAGATGGAAGGGAAAAAATAGCTAATTTTAATTCTTCTTCAGTAAAATCTTTTTCTAACTCTTCCATACAGTTCGGGTCATTCTCCGATTGCCAGTTATTTCTTATATAGTTCTCCACCAAGTCAGTTGAAGGCACATTCTCGGGGGTATACAACTTAGTATAATAATCAGCAAATTGTTGCAGTATCTTATCGGGTTGAGTATAAATAGTACCGTCTGTCCCTTTTATACTCTTAATTAGAGAAGTAGCTCGTTCGTCGGCTATTTTATAGGCAAGTATTTTTCCTATTCTGTCGCCACTTTCATACTGTGTAATTTTATATTTGTGTAACTTAGCGGTAACTTTATCTCTTAAGAATTTTTTAGTCTCGCAGCGCAGCGTATTTATTTTAAGTTCAAGTCTGTCTTTATTTAAATTGTTAGGGGCTCCTGCGCTTTCCTTTCTAGTAATCTCGGCCAGGTGTTCTTCTAACCCTCTAATTCCTGAGATTAAGCACTGAATCTCTGCTTTCTGATTAGAATTCTGCTGGATAATATATTGCTGTGCAAATCCTCTGATACTAGCCTTACAACAATCCCAAACTGTAGTTATCTTAGTTGAATCAATGTTAAACTCTAAAAATTCCTCAATATGAACTTTCAATAAGGAAATGAACTTGTTATCAGATAAGAGATGTCTGGGTAAAGAAAAAAGCCTGGGTATTTTCTTGGGAGAGAGTACCTCAAAAATTACCATTATAGGGTTATGGTCCGACGTTACCTTTGGGCAGATCTCCATTTTACTGCCATTAATAATTTGACTCGTTGCCCAGGCCATGTCTATACGGGAATACATTTTATGAGGTATAGAATGGTAAGTGTATCCCGGCAGTGTAGGGTGTAGCTGTCTCCAAATATCTTTTAATTTATGTATACGGGCCAGTTCTAAGATGGATGCTCTAGTCTTGCACATTCGCTGCGAGGGGGTGCTCTTAGTTGTGTCTATTGCATAGTTTATAACACAGTTGAAATCCCCCATGATTAGTATCTCTCCCTCCCACCCTAGTAGTTCTATATTTAAATGGTCAAAGACTGCAGCGTCATCATGATTGGACCCATATACTGCACATATGGTATATTTAACAGCTGATAACGTGATTTGAACGATGACCCATCTACCCGCTTTATCAGATGCCACCCTATTAACCTCAACCTTAAATGTTTTTTTCTTTAGTATAGCTACCCCACGTATCGAGGTATTTAAAGATGTACTAGCTATCAACTCATACCCCCCTTGAACCAGCATTTTCCTATCTCGGTATCTTATATGTGTTTCATTTAGCAGTGCCAAGTGAGGGTTGTACATCCTTAACTCTTCAAATACAAGCTGTCTTTTACTCCTATTATTTAACCCTGATACGTTCCATGCAGGTTTTTCCTGTAGTAACATTTAATGAATGTTACTACAGGAAAAACCTGTAGTAACATTCATTAAAAAACAATAGAGATACTTAAAACTTGATTCATAAACACGTTATGTGGGTGGCAACATTTTAGTGCATTTCATAAAATTGCAAAGGTTTTAATTAAAAATACATTAGTCTCTTCCTCTGCCCCCAGTTTCTGTACCAAATTCTACCCCCTGTCCTTCACCATTCTGCTTAATCTTGATTTCACCTCCTGCCCCTTTTTTTCTCTCACCCTACACTTTCTCTCACCCTACACTTCGTGCTTCCGAATCTCATTCTTGGAGATTCTTTTTTATTCCTACTTTCTCCCTTCGCCACTGTTTTCCTATCTTTCTCAACCTCCTTCTTTCCTTCTTTCCCGCTTTTCTGCTTTTCTCCCTGTTGCTCTAGGTCAAAGCTTGACGATGATGAAAAGTGAATCCCCGGGCCCCACAAACGAATACCTCTGCACAACACCTGCAACCACAAGCACTGAGAGAGCAGCTATACATTGTACCATATGACAGTTTCGTACGTATGGTACCACAGAAGAACAGGGTTAATAATACCCACTGAGTTGAAAGTTATCCATATTTCTGCTAGGTACAGACAATCACCCTAAGACCTCCAGGGTGGAGGCAAGAGGCCTCAGAACCCCTTGAGTATGTCTACTGCATGTGAACATCTGGTATGTGCTTCCAAGTTCAAGGTCTGTGTGGGCTTAGAAACTTCTTTAACATCAGATTTATCACCAGTCAGACAGACACACAATGAAATTACTAAAGTTTGAGTTGTAGTATTTTCGGGCCATATTTATTGTTCCAAATTGCGATTGCAAACGCCAAAATCCACAGAATTTCGGCGTTTGCAATTGCAATTGGGCTTAGTGGTATATATTAAAGAAAAACTGCCTCGCAAAATAAGGAATCGCAAAATTTGTGATTCCCTATTTTGCAATTGCATTTAAGGAATCGCAAATTGCGATTCCTTAAATGCAATGTAAGAAGCACAGAAAAAGTGCAATTAGGCCTTAAGGAATTGCAAATTACCACCAACTGCAAAATGCATTTATCTGTATTTTTCAAAATGCAATGTGGCGTACACACATGCCCTTAGGGCATGTATGTGTGCCATATGTTCACCCATTCTTATTTCAAGGGTGCAACAGGGTGTCCTATTGAAAGTGGAGGAGTGTGGCTCACTGATTAGAGCGGCATACCCTGCTGCAGAGGTCTGGCCTGGGACCAGGGTTCAATTCCCGACGCGGCAGGGTCCTGAGCCCAAAAATGTCCATGGACCCGATAATTCTCGCCTCGGTGCCTACTCTAATCATGGGGTCCCATGCTGCAACTCTGGGCAATAGCTTGCTTAATCTCCACTACGGCGGCCCACCTGCTGCGGGATGCCTGGCTTTCACCTTGGGGATGCCCAGTAGGGGTTATCTCACAGGGAAAAGCCAGGATGGGTTCCCAAGGCAAGCACCTTGATGCCTTCGGGTGATACGTGCGCTATATAAGTCACAATACATACACCCTTGCAACCTTGAAATTGCATTCTCAGTTTGTGATTCTCTCATTTCAAATCGCAAATTGAGAATGTCTTTCAATTCATTCCGAGGGGTCTCTTTGTGATTCGCAATTAAGGAATATGTAGGATTCGCAAATCTTTTTGCAATCCTACATACATCTCGTTTCGCGATTCTCACATGGCGATTCTCAAAAATTTGCTATTTGAGAATCGCAAAATCAAACTTTCATACATATGCCACTTCATGCTGTGAAAATCTGTGTCAGACAAGAATGGCTGTTAAACCTGTGACATGGTTAGGTAGAGCTTACTGCAACTTGAAAGATATATTTACATGTATATATGTTTTATTCTGGAATCATAAAAAGATAATACAATTCTGTATATACATACGATTTGTTATCTTGAGATGTTTTCAGGGAAAGAAGCAAAAAAAGAAAAACAACTAAGCACATAATATTTTACAAAATCTATTAAAAAGCATATCGAGGACCTGGACCTGATTGTTCATCTTGCCCTGGGATGAAAGCATATGCACACACAAATGTGGGGTTATAGTACACTGAATAATTGTGAAATTAGTCAAATCCTATTCAATTTTGTGACAATTCAGGTCTTAAACCCAAGAACTAATTTTTATATTGTCACCGCTAACATTTAGAACATGTCGGCAGCCAGAAGGTGGTACAAAAATATAAACGGAACTGCAAGAGTTTACTGTTCCTCTTGAATTGTTTCACAATTGAGCCTTTCAGCTTTCGAAAAGCCCTTTCCTCAAACTGAATAGCAATGATGGCAGATTTTCTCACTGCACTCTAAAAAGATCTTAACTTTTAAAAAAGGGAGCCAATGTTTAACAGACAATACGGTTGGGCTTGTCGAACCACTGAATAGTAAAACTCAGTGGGCTATTTGGAATGTCCAGCAAACATTCAAATACTGACTTTGTAAATGTATGTAAAATTGTCCCCATAAATATTCTTTGACATATTGGAAGCTTGGTCAGATTGTTAATCTTTGGTGGCTTAACGAGTGCAAAACTACACACAGCACGGGCTGAATTGCCTGTTGGGATATCTCATATTATCCAACTGAATGCCACACGTTTGACTGACCTCAGATGGACAGAGAAATGAGACTGGCATGTGGGCTCCAAAAAAAGTTAACACGTAGTTTGTAGCATTTATACACCAATGCAGCAAGCACACAACTCCCTGCGAGAAAACTATTCACAAATCTGTATTCTAGGTCTCAAAGAGAATTGTTTACATATGTTGAACACATATCTTAACGTTATTATTGGACACTAGATAACATGCATTTGCTACATTATATACAATTGATCACACTGCCCTCTATGCCACGCTACATAGAGATTGAGTGGGCAAATAGCGCCTTCAAGCATTAACAAAACCCTGATGTCAATGGAGGGTACAGTTCAAAATCAACTGCATTACACAAAAGGCTCTTCGCTCTTAGAAACTGTCTGACATTGTTCGCAGACTTTCTATCTTGGTCTGCAACTGGCCAGTTCAAGATGGACCAGGCCAGATTGTAAGATCAGAAAAGGAAAATCCAGAAAGCAAACGAAGAAAGTACCAAGAGTCAAGCATTTTCAATGTCTCACACTCCAAAATATAAGTTCCGGATGACTAAATAGGCAAAGTAGGCACCGGCCTATGGGCCCCACTCCTTTTGAGGGCCTGTGAAAACAGATCAAAATACAATTTAAAGTACATAAACGAGAGACATCAGATTCACATAACAGTTTGTCTCTTAAAAGCTCATCTTCTGCCAGCTGTCAGTTTGTAAAGAAAATCCAGTGCATTGGGAATAAGTAGATAATTTGTGAGGGATCCCCGAAACTTTGACTGCCTAGGAGCCTCCTCAGTGTTTAATTCGGCACTGAGAAATAGTTTCCTGCTGGCACCTCTGATCCAGCGGAAAGCCTCAGGGATGAACAATTCACAAACCAGATATCTCAATAGGGCCCATGCACATTTACTCAAATGTTCATACACACTCCCTGAGCAATCCGCGGGGGAGTCAAGTTTTATAATTCGCCTAAGTTCTGATTAGTTAATTTCTGTAAACATAAAATTGCGTAAAAATAATTCAATACCTAACTAATCTTCACAAATCAAAACTATTTCTTCTGGTCGATGGACGATTAGTTGAGTTAGTTGATGGTGATATTAACAACTATCCAATTAATTCACAGATGCTAGTAAAATAACCACAGACTCTGGGTGAAATTCATAACTTTTATCTGAGATTTCAATCATAAATCGAACGCTCATTTAATACAGATACACAGTGCAAACTCCATCATTCTTAATAAAGGGAGAGAAAATCTCATTTCGCAAATACATTCATTTACACAGACTTCATTCAACAATTCAAATGCAAAGAGTGGATAGATGAAGAGACAAAAGGCACAAAATAAGATCCATTTGCAAAGAAATATGCAAATGTAAGACAGAATGGCATTTTCCTAATGAAATACTGAACACCACCTCTCTGGCCAAAGGACTGGTGGGGTCTCCTGAATTAGTATCAGGAGACAAAGAATTATAGGACAGAATTAGGACAGGGCAGATACTTACTAGACTTCTCTATAAACCAGATGGACTAGGGCGCATCCCTCTCTTACACTCTCTACCTCCTCGATGTTCTTCCGGAATCTTCCAATGTAATCAGGCTATCTTTAGATCTGAATCCTCCCAGTCTACTCTCTCTTCTCTTCTTCTAGCAGCTCTCTCCTCTCTCAGCATCGATGTCATGATTCTCTCTCTACTCATTTGGTTCTCTCCCCAACTTAAGTCACTCTAGTTATAGTTTTTATTTCTACATGTCCCACCCTCAAAATTGCAAATATTGATGAAATATGGAATATGATTGGACGGGGCCAGGGGAGTCTTCGTCACACCATGCTGACATATTCATCTTTATTAATGCTCCTATTGTTCTGCAAACCCTTCCCCTTAGCTCATTTATTAAATTAAAAATTCTCATACATGCATTGTTGCAATATTTTAAACATTTTATATTAGCTCCATTGACAAGGGATTCTCATCTCCATTTTCCCACGTCTTCTGTCCTGTGTCTTTGGTAGTTATTCAGCTCCTGAGGTCATTAGGCACATCAGGAATTCACTGAGCATGCGTAACTTCTAGTTTTCCGTCGCCATTTTCTTCCGGTCACGTGAGATCGCAGGCCCAAATGCACACTATTAATAAAGAAAACATAAACAGATGTTATTTTCTCAAATATATAGTTCTCACTGCTCACCACCCACTTCTACTCTATCCCATGTTATTATCATTCTCTTGAGCAAAAGCATTAGCAATAACAGCTTTCATTTAAGTTCAAGGAAGCATATGCCGGGCATGTAGCTCCTCGAGACCACATATTAGTTGTTCCTGCGCATGCATGAGGGTTTTCCCTCTCAAGCGGGTTAGTCACATGATTTTCTACGTAATTCTGATTTGCACATACGCAAAGTGTTTTTCTGTTTCAAAGCGGGTTTTAATTGCGTTGCATTTTATTCCATATTAATTAAGCATGTGTAAAGCTTTTCTCCCATGTGTCGATGTCTGGTGCTTATTAGTCTTGTCTTATCTATAGTTTTAAATGGTTAGTGAAGTTAATGAAGGATTGCTCCGAGCAAGTTTCCTTTTCTTGAATCCTTGCTCCATCACCTCGTCTTTAAAAATGTAAGAAAGAACTAAAGCTCCAACAACCAATGAAATATGAGTGCCGCATTATGTCGCCATATTTCATTGCTTCCCTGTTGGGACGGGCCTAGGCCAGTTCCTGGTAATGTGAGGTCCAGAACCTATTCCATGATCTGGAGAGGAGCACCAAGTGTGCAGTGATAGCAGACATAGAACTACCTGTGCCCAGGTGAGACACATAAATAAGTGGTGGCAGCGGACTGTGGCTTTGTGAATCTTTAGTGTGACCAAACTGTTTTCCCTGTGTCAGAGTATGGGCTACAGACCTATCTAATGTTTTGCTGTTATGTGAACCCCTAGAACATTACACTGACATGTTGTGTGTATGTTGAGTGTGTGTGAATGCAGAGAATGCATAGCACATGCACAGCAGTTGAAGTCTGTGTGTGGTTCAAATTTCAAGTTCTTATTGACCAGGGTAGCGAATGTTGCGCACAGTACTTTAAGAACTACTGAGTAACCAGGCACTGTCATAACGAAATTTGAGGGGGCCCCCCTGCAAGGTACGTGGAGGGGCCTCCGGACTCAATCAGGGGCTCTCCGGCCAGAGTACTGTTCTAAGGGGGGCCCCGGGAGCTTGGGTGCCCCCGAACCACGCGGGCTGCGGGTGCCTATGTTACGCCACTGTAACCATAACTGGTGTTTGCTAGTTACCTCAAGTCTGCACTTTCTGCTGTAAGAGTTAAAGTATCTATAAGCTTGTCTGCTGAGAGAGGAGAAGGGGTGTGCCTGGCCTAAAAGACTGGTGCTGCTGCTACTAATGTCAGGAAGAGGAACTGCATTGCCTATGATGGTAAAGTAATGATGAAGCAATCTGCAACAATGCCTAATCAATACCTATGCCCACAGACCACAGTATAGGGGACTGTAGTGATGAAATATCTCCTACTGCATAGAGTGAAAACACTGGCAGGGCGATGTACCACCTTACTGATAAACCTAACTTACAACCTGGTAATTGCATTCTGATTGAACTGTGATGTATTTAATTCAATTCCTTACTTTTACCTTAAATATAACCACTGGTCAGGGGCGGCTCCTCCACTAGGGCGTAGGAGTGTCGCCCACTGCTTTCTCGCAGTGTGAGAAGCAGAAACACAAAATGGTAATAACTACCATTTTATATTTATGTTTCTCGCGCTGCGAGAAAGCATTAGGGTTTGGTTGAAGGCGGGCGGGTGGGTGGCGCTGCTCTGCTGGCAGGTCAGGACAGGGGAAGAGTGGTGTGGTGTGCCCCCTCCTGAAGGTGCAATGACTGTTTGGTCGGCCCTCTGGGGCCACCCAAACCAGTCATGCGCACTCTGCTCTTTCTCCATGCAGGCTGCATTGCAGCCTGCATGGAGAAAAAGGCCTCCCCATAAGCCCCTGGCTGGGCAGCGTCCCCACCAATCACAACGCTGTCATTGCAGCATTGTGATTGGATTCGCGGAGGGGAGGGAGGCTGCCTGCTTCCTGTTCCTGCCGGAGGCAGGAGAGCAGGAGCCGGAGCCAAGAAAACGAGGACCCGGCTGGCAGACAGGTACTTTTTAACATAAATTATTCAATTTAATTCCGCCGCCCCACCCGCGACTGGGGTGAACAATACATTATTGTGTCTGTTGAGTACTGAGCTTTTATCCACAACTCTGCCAAACCCAGTAGTTTGGAACTGCTCACCCTTGCTATCCTGAGAGTAAGTGTTGAAATAATTGTTGTTGCAAAATTTCCAGAATCATAGGACGTACCCCAGGACACCAGCGGCGAGCAAGTTCAACCACAACGATTGGAGCACAGTAACTCTGACCAATATGAACTAGGCATCCCCCTAAGGAGAATAATTAAACAGGTCAGGGATCAGGGGGGGGGGGGACACAACTGGATACAGAATACACCCTCTAGACCTCAATTTCTTTAATAAATGGCCTTCACAAAGCTCTAATAATGGGGCATACAAAACATGATTTTTCCACACAGACCCAACGATCCTTCTTATATATTTTATTTAATTTATTACTTTTTTTTACAGTTTTACTTTTTTGTCTGGTGTTTCTCATTATAAAAATATATAACTTGTTACAATTGATATCACAATTTTTTGATATGATCTTCATTATTCAGCTAATGTCATACATATAACACCATAGGTGTCAACATCTGTGAAATTACAGCTATCTACAAAATGAATCAACACATCCCCACACACACTCACGCATTTTATTACTCCACAACCCCAACCTTGCACACATCCCACTGGTACCTTTTCTGTTTCTGCACCTGAGGCGTAAAGCCGGGTGCATTCTTCACGCTATCTCTTTGTACTTTGTTTCTGGTCTTCCCCGCCTGTGCTGGGTGGCAAAAGCACAGTGGGGGGACTTGCCTTTTCTCTCATCCCCATTCCAGTCCGGCATACGAGGTGCCGCTGGGTAATTTGGGATAGGATCAGTGGCCATCTTGGGAGGAGTTTTTGCACGCCGGTCGGCGGACCAGCAGTGCGGCTCTCCTTTCACTCCCACTGCGCGACTATAAGTTTGAGCTGAAGCTCGCGCTGGGTTGATGCCAGAATCGTACCGTGAAGAACTTGAGGCAGAGTTTCTGGGGCTTGATGTGCTGTTGCACTTTTAAAACTAATTTTGATAATTTTTTAATCACCTGCATTTCCCGCTGACTGCTAACGCGTTGTGTCATTTTACATTTTTATTCCTTGCGCTGAGTGCTAGCGCGTGTCACCGCTTTTTCCTTGTGCTGCTCCCTGAACCATTGCGCTGATTGCCAGCGCTTGCACTGCTGACTGTTGAGTGCTTTTACATTCTGGACAGGCCGTGTCTCTTGCTTACCTGACTGTGTATTCCCACTGGTACCTTTTCTGTTTCTGCACCTGAGGCGTAAAGCCGGGTGCATTCTTCACGCAATCTCTTTGTACTTTATTTCTGGTCTTCCCCGCGTGTGCTGGGTGGCAACAGAGCCGCGGGGGGACTTGCCTTTTCTCTCATCCCCATTCTAGTCCGGCATACGAGGTGCCGCTGGGTACTTTGGGATAGGAACAGCGGCCATCTTGGGAGGAGTTTTTGCACGCCGGTCGGTGGACCAGCGGTGCGGCTCTCCTTTCACTCCCCCTGCGCGACTATAAGTTTAGAGGCTCTTCCCTCCGCGCAGCGGACGCGCTGTGCGGACGCGCCTATCCTGTGCCAAAGGAGCGCCTAAGGTAAGCCCGTCTGCGCGCGTCAGCGTCCCGGATGCGGACGTGGGCTTTTATTTCCCTCCTTGGGTGTTCCCAGCTTCTTGCCACCTTGCGCTCTTATACTTCTGCTGAACTCCTCTCCCTTCGGGGCGAGGCGGCTAACTGCCGCTGCGTCTTTCTGGGTAGGCGGGCACTGAAAAAGGGCTGCCCTGGCTGCGGCTGGCGTTTGGTCGGCCCCCACGCTGTATCTCCCGCGACTCTGCCTACCTACAATCCCCGCTTTCTTCTTAATACCAGATCTCTCAGTAGGAATTCTCTGGATATTTATAATCTGCTGACGGAGTCTAAGCCACTATGCCTTTTTCTAACTGAGACCTAGCTAGGAGAAAGCTCTGGCCCTGACCTAGCGACTGCCATTCCTACTGACTATGTCATCGTCAGAAAGGATAGGGCTATAGGCAGAGGCAGTGGGGTTGCTCTGGTAGTCGACAAGCGCTTCTCCTGCGCCACTTTTTCCACTGACAATAGCACGGGATGCGAGTCCCTGGGTTTCACCTTCTCCCTGTCCCCCCACCAAGCTTGTGTTGGGCTTCTAATATATAGGCCACCGGGACCCATAGACCTCTTTTTCGATGAATTGCAGGCTGTTCTTTCGGTAATCTGTTTAAAATCAGAACATTGTATACTGTTGGGAGATTTTAACTTCCACATGGATGTATGCAGTGACACTGATGTTGTTAAGTTGAGGGACATTACAGCTCCTTTAGGGTTGTTACCTTATGTCTCTGTTCCCACGCACAACAAAGGTCACATCCTTGATCAAGTTTTTTCTACCGTTTTGATCAGCACTTCCCCCCCGGCCCCAGTTCTATGGTCCGATAACTATTTAATAAATGTTTATATCCCCACAGTCACCATTACTTCTTCAAGACCGTTGGAAGGCTCTAGAGGGACTGCACGGGCATTTCACCGGGTGTCCTCTGAAATGTTGGCATCTGCACTCTCCTCACACCCTTGTCAACTGTCTGGTAGTTTAGAGGAGCATCTGGATCTGCTACATAGGTGGCTCGTTGACAGATTTGAGGAGCTAGCTCCCGTGGTAATTTCCAGTAAAACCAGCAGGTGCGCTTCTGCCCCGTGGTTCACTCCCTTTCTCGGTGAGATGCGACGAGAGTGTAAGAAAGCCGAAAGGGCTTGGCGTCGCCTGTACGACCCCAGTGATGAAATAAATATAGGGAATCAATTAGGCTCTATCACAGCTATATCATGGCTGGAAAAAAAGCCTATTTTGATAAAAGAATCGAGGATGCGGGGAATACAAGCAAAAAAATATTCCGCATTGTAAAAGAGTTCATCTCCCCCACCTCGATCTTGCCTTCCCACTCCCATACTGAATCATGGGTTTGTCAACTTGCAATCTTCTTTGCTACTAAAATTAAATCCATTCAAGATACTTTTCCCCCTACTAGCTTAGTATCTGCACCTGAGATCAGGCTTCCTCTGTTCCCATCCTTGGTAGCGGAAGGCCCCTCTCTCTCTGAGTTTCCGTCTTTGTCTCTCTCTGCCTCACTTGACCTTTTCACCCAACTCAAGTCTGGTTCTCCGCAGGATCCCTGCCCCACAAAATGTCTTGGAAGAGTAGCGCCTGCCATAAATACCTTGCTCAACTAGGTGCTCAATATGTCCTTAAGCACGGGAGTGGTTTGCCAGGCCTGGAAGCATGCCTTGATCCTGCCGCTTGTCAAGAAGCCCATTTGGACCCATTGGTCCATGCCAACTATAGGCCTATCTCCCTCCTCCCGGCTTTGTCAAAGGTGGTGGAGAAGCACGTGCACGTCTCCCTATCCAACTTCATTGAGAGTAATGATATTTTACACAACACTCAGTCGGGTTTCCGTTACAATATGAGCACGGAGACCGCTCTTCTTGAAGTCACCGATGCCTTTATGGAAGTACTAGACACTGGAGGAAAGGCCATACTAGTTATGTTGGATCTGTCGGCGCCCTTCAACACCGTTCCCCATGACGGTCTCCTTTCAAGACTCAGTGAGATCGGATTACGGGGAACGGTGTTGAACTGGTTTGAGTCATTTCTGGCCGGTCGCCGGCAAACGGTCTGGGTGCCACCTTTCTCCGCCGACATGCCGCCATTGGAGGTGGGGGTGCCTCAGGGTTCCATCTTAAGCCGCACCCTTTTTAACATCTATATGGCCCCTCTGGCGGCAGTGGCAGAGTCGTTTGGTGCCCAGATCGTATCTTATGCTGATGACACCCAGCTCCTCTTTACCTGTACAAAGGGTTCCGATTTTGACGGTATGCAGATCAGAGGCTGTCTGGGGGCTGTCTTTGACTGGTTTAAACAGCACAGTCTGAAATGTAATTCCGATAAATCGGAACTGCTTTTCTTTGGCTGCTCCCCAGATCCCAGATGAAAGGCCTGGTGGCCCCCGGATATGTACCCTCCGGCAGACGCTTCTTCCCAGGCAAAGAACCTCAGGTTTCAGATTGACGACGGCCTTTCCTTTGGGCCTCAGATTCTCGGGCTTACAGTGAAATGCTTCGGCATTTTGAAAATGTTAAGAAAATTCCTTCCGATCTTGTCTCTGGAGCATAGAAAGACTACTGTGCAGGCCTTGATAGGCTCACGCCTGGATTATGCGAATGTGCTCTATCTGGGTCTGCCAAAATGTCTTCTTTTGCGCCTGCAGATGGTGCAGAACTCCGCTGCAAGAGCTATCTATGGCCTCCAGCGGAGAGTGAGTGCATCGGAGTTGCTTAAAAAGCTCTACTGGCTTCCTGTTTCAAGACGGATTACTTTCAAGGCACTGACACTTGCTTTTAAGGCGCTCCACCATGTAGGGGCCAGATACATTAGGAAGCGCCTGGCCTTCTATGTGCCTTCTAGAACTCTGAGATCAGCTTCCTTGGCTATGGCTTCTGTTCCTTCCATCAGGCGGGCTAGAATTGGAGGTCGCTCCTTTCGCCACTTGGCACCTCGATGTTGGAACTCTCTGCCCGTCTCTAAGGATCAGCAACCTACTGGTTTTTAGGAAGGAGCTGAAGACATGGCTTTTTACCCAGTAATTTTCCTGCTCGCATCTGCCCTGGATTTTCTTTCTCAGGTTTTTGTCAAAGCGCCGGGACACTCCTCGGAGTAGCCGTGCGCTATAAAAAATCCGTTTTAACATAACATAACATAACAAAGAAACTTTTAGGGAGCCCGCCTTGTTTGAACTTCATCTTCCATGCCCGTCCACGCGACTGTGCCTTTGTTTCGTCCTATACTCGGCTTGATCCACATACTTGACTATACTCTGTACTGCCTATTTGCACATAATTTACTTGTTGTAAAGCGCTCTGATACCCTCGGGTCCAGCTAGCGCTATATAAAACTCCTAAAATAAATAAATAAATTACTCTCACACTCTGCACCCCCAGAACAACACTACATGCACAGATGAAAAGATCCCGGTGATAATGTCAACCCTCGGTTGCTGTGCTGATAACTGGGGTGTCGCACTCTTTCTGGTCAACGCATGTTTCAATGGCATTGATACATTTCTACACCATCTTCTTCAGGACCTGTTATTTTTACAATTTATAACGAGTGGAAGGAGGGGGGCGGAAAGAAAAGGGTCTGTAAGCACTAAGTGCAACGATTTCCACGATTTCCACAGGTACACTAGTAATCTATACTTGGTTGTATGTCGGAACAACGAGTTTCCCAACCACGACTTCCCTAACAACGAGCTCACAACCACGACCTCGTCTAAACCACGTTTTTTTTTAGCACTCTTTCCTTTACCACGTTTTTTTGTTTTAAATGAATGCGTGTTAAAAAAAAAATGCTTTACAACTAGTACCCTGTTCCCCAAACCCCTTTAAAACTAATTCCTTACACTGGAAAAATAAACACGTTCACCCAAACACACTAAACTAATTCTCCCACTCCCTAAAATCTAACACGACCACTCACACACCAATTAAATAAATCCCAAAGCCTCCTTTCCACTGTATATAAACACCCCGTCCTCTTAAAATGAATCCCTCTGCTCTTTAAATATACACGATTACCTTCAAACCTTAATATGTTAAACCCATCCTCTCTTACCTTTTTCCCTGTGACACTCCTTTTGACTCCTGATGTGTCATTAGACATATTTTCTCTGCGGCTGTCGGTTTTTGTTTTGTTCATTATTATGATCAGCCATGGAGGTTGGATGTAGCAGGGGGATCTTTTTCCTACATGCCACGCTTGTTTCCGGCCCGAAGGACGCTACGTGGGGTGAGTTTCCTGAACAACTACGCAAGCCGAACTCCACCCTGCCAGAACACTAGACCGAACCAGCCTTAACCACGCACATGCGTGGTTAAGGCTGAGTCGTTGTTCAGGCAAGTCGTTGTTTGGCTTGCATGATTCCGGAGTCGTTGTTCAGGATGTTTCCCTATACTTATATTCCATTGAACCTATCCCTCTGAAGGAACTAACTTCACAGGCTGTAATCTCCGGGTAATCTCCGGATCATCCTAATTGTTGGTCTCCCAGTGTAGTGGGGGGTCCTACTACTTGTAAACTCCTCCCAATAGATTATAGTTCTTTAATCTTGTGATGGGATAAGATGAAGGTTCTATTCCAACTGGTCACTACTCATATGCTCATTTTAACGCTGGAGTACGTAGTCCTCTTTCATCATGACACCATCTTATGATATGTGTCTCGGAGTAGTCTCAACAACGTGCCATGGACATTGGCTCAATTATGTTTTCTTTAATATGTTGTTTTCTGGAGTCACTCCTTTGATAAACGATTTGCACGTGTTGTGATTCCTAGAATCTGGCTCTAATCTTGAAAGAGACACAAAGCGTCCTCTCTCGTGGCACTATCTTGTAGCGATTCCAGCTTCTGCAGAAGTACAGCACAGTAACGCTGGCACCATTTGGCCCACCCAAACATTCCCTGCACGGGGCCTGACAGGCTGTGTCTTTGCATCAAGGCCTTACGCCATACTACATACTCTTATTTGGTCTGTATATAATGCTCTGTAAACCTGAGTTGGTCTTTAAACCTACTTAGCAATGCTTAATGCTTTGCTACCACACTTGGTTAGGTCTGTGCTATAGAAAATGTAAAAAAATGACTACCTAAAGAAACCTGTTGATGATTGGCTCGAAGGCAGGTGGGATGGCATACAAATCTCTGATGAAGGTTAAGGGCCTTATTTATGAGACCCTTGTGCCGTTGTTGCTTCACTTTTTATGACATTGCAGCGGCATAAAAATGGCACCACACTGCGCCATAATACAAGTGACGCACCTAGGCACTTTTTAAACTCTTGCGCTACATTATACCTGCGACAGGTATAATGTATGCAGAGTGGACGTTCCTTCGCAGCAAAGCCACGTAGAAGTGATGCAGTGAAATTTGTGAGATTTCACTACACCACTTCTAGCGCGTCACTACGTTAAATCCTTATGCCTGCGTGAAGCAGGCGTAATGAGGGATGCAGGGCTTTTCACAAGGGGCTTGCCTCATGTGAGAAGACACTTTGCTGGAATTGCGTCTGTTTTCAGACACACTCAAGCTATTTGCCAATTTTGCACCCATAGATACGACAGGAATACTAACGTATCTGTGAATCCTTGGGACATGGAGCACCGTACAGTGCATCCATGGTGTCGTAAGAATGGCGCTATGAAAAGTGTTGTATCACTGTTTACCAGCAGGGATGCAACACTTTTCATAAATGAGGCCCTCAGTTTTAACACCTTGGCTGCTAGAGGTTTTCCCCTCCTGTGCATGATCCCCATTGTTCATGACGAGCTCAGCTCATCATAAGCGCACGGCCAGTGTACTGCATGACGAGCTGAGCTCGTCATGAGCAGCGAAGGGGTTAAGCTGAGCCACAAGTGGAAGAAGTGGTCACAAGGCATGCAAGGATTGGAAGCAGGCATTGCTATTCAGAAGGAAAACAAACATAACTTCTCTCAGCTTTTCAATCCCCTACTAGCATTCTTTGTGACCCTTCTAACCCTGTATCAGTCTGGATTAAGGAAAGGAATGATATCAAGGTATATTTGGCTTCTTCCAAGCTGCTATAGTGATACAGCCTTACTGTTCACTTTTCCGAAAAAAGGATTTACTTTGATATGGAGGGGTTGAGGGTGAAGCTAAAGCTTCTGGTCAGTCTAAGAAGACTCCAGTTTGCAAGAGCTGCCCTTGCAGGTAAGAGCAGTGGGGCGGGTTGAGGGATGTTCGACAGACGACGACAAGGGAAAATTAAATATTTATTTACATTTCCCTCCGAGTCCTCTGTCAAATCCCCCACCCTAACCCCGCCCCACCCCACCGCCTTTTACCTGCACGGGCCGCTCCTGCCATTTTGGGTCAGTGGGGTAGGACAATGTAAGGAATGGTTACACTATTGCATTTGACTCCATCCATCTACCATTGGGCATCTTCCCAACTACTTTCGCAAAGAACACAGCATATGGAGCTGTGATGGTGAGAAGGATTTGAGGCATTGATCAAGAGAGAAGCATTGGAGAGGAGTATATTGTATTCCATTCATGATCAAAATGACCTGTGGGGATAAGAGAGCGGGTTCAAATTTCAACTAAGTCAAAAAGTATGCTGTAACGTATCATTTTAAGATGGGTAACTGTCTTCTCTGGATCGAGAAGGGAGAATTCATGGTTTTGCTAGAATTTCCGAAAGCACACCTACACGTTTTAATTCTGAACAGTCATAAATGAATCAGTTCAAGGGCTTTAATGTTAGCTTTGTGCACTACACCTTAGCCTTAAATTGGCTCTCAGATTCTTCATGAAGATCATGTTTTCCCCTTACAGGAAATGCAAAGTGGGCAATAGTACATCATTACCTTGGCAAGTGGATGTTCCATAGGATTTCCATAAAGCAGGTGTCATAGAATATGGGGATGTTTTAAAACTGGAAAAATGTTCATCTTCAACCATTTCAAGACTTACTTAATGATGCCCATTTTAGAACTAACTTGGTAGTCAATCTCTGTAGTAGAGCGACAAGTGATCAAGTGGCCGGTCAGACTCTCGCCACCTCTCCTGCAGAGGAGTGGCTACAGATTCAGGGGTCCTGTTTGCCTGCTAGTTATTCCTTGGGGCAGTCGCCTTAAGACACATAGATGGTCATCTGGATCAGCTCTTGCTCTGGGGTTGCTGTTTTGTTACTTTTGAGGACTCAAGACCAATTTCAGGTAAGACAGAGGAATTCAAGTGGTGGCACCCACATTTCTTTTTGCAGTTTTATACAGCGCTACCTCGACCCAAAGGTATTGGAGCGCCTTACGTGAGTACCAGTTGCATTACACAAGGACACATTACGTTTTGGTAGGCACAGCACATAAGTGATTTATCCAGAATCACAGGATGTTGAGTCGCGCTGAGACACAAACCAGGTGCCCAAGTTCCAAAGTCACCACCTCTGGCATTACTTTTCAGGGGTTTGGTCAGTCCTCTTGAACCTCTTGTCTTGACCCTCTTGTCTTTACCACTGACTCCTTAGAAAGAGGAGGGAGGTAAACCTGAGGAAAATGCACAATGTCAGCAAGTCTCTCCTGAATGGTGAGTGAATTTTCAGATTCAAAGAACAATTAATGATCATTTTAATGCCTCTTGGGCTTCTTCTTCTCAAGTTCACTCACTGCAGCAGTGCAGAGAAGCATCAGGTCACTGTGAAAAACAAGAAAGTGATGGGTGGCATGCTTGAATCAACCTCAGTCACCAGTAATTACTCGGGCTGCATATTTTCAAATACAAATACATATGAAATTACATCGACTTTTTGTCAACATATTTAGGTAGTTTCCCTGTTATATAGGAGGAATTGCCAAGTGCGTAAAAATATATGCCGGAAGTAGGGCATCCTCAAATCTTTACAGTGTGATACACTTTTCTTAATAAATTACATTTTCTGTCTCATGTATCACTTTGTAAAAAAACTCAGGCTAAAAAATATCCTGAAAAAAATAGTATTTGCGACGTATATCCATACAATTTTTTGACCATTTGTGACATGGGTACCAAAACAATGAGGCAACTATTGGAAACCTTTTAGCACTCAATGTACGTATGTTATTACCATAGTGTAAATGTGTTGCTTCTTTTGTGTGCACAGCTCTGACCTCTATTGGCCATATACACAAAAGTTAGTGTCACTTAGGTGCACAAAAAGGGAATTTACGATAGTGAATTCACCATTCAGATATACAGAATCAGGACATGAGGATTATTTTTTATTGCGAACTGCTCTTAGAAGGGTTAATGCACACAGATGTACTCCTGCAAAGTAAATGAGTAAAATAATAATTAGGTGATGGAAAAGAAAAACAACATTCCAATATTTCACGAGGTAGAAGCTAAAAAGTCCTTCATGGAATTCTGTTTACTTTCCCTGTGCAAAAGTCTGCATCATTTACTCATCCAGATTTTCCACCTAGTTGAAAATTGCCATGAATATGTTTTGTGAAGCTGATTTACATCCATGCATGTCTCAATTTGCTAGAAGGATTCCTGAGATTGGTTCTGATCTCCCTAAAAGCCTTATTTCTCCTCTTCATGTATTACAACACCTACAAGGCTGGATTTCTGTTATTTGAAACTAGGGCAATTTAATTGCAGTGTAGAAAAAGAGTAAGACAGCTTTGAAACCTATATATTAACTACACAGTTCACGAGATAAAAAACGAGTGACAACTGCGCCCAAAACTGTCCTGATGTAAAAGAATGAAGAGAAAAAATTAGAATCGAATAAAGACAAGAAAAATGAATGCAGTGTTGTAATGTGACATTTTCTTTCACAGTCTTTTTTGAAGGGTGTCTTACAAATTACAGTAATATTCTCTTCCATTTCCAGGTGTCCATTATCACAGTGAGAGAAGCACAAAAGCCTTTCTTTCCTTCTGCCACACTCATGAATCACCTCACAGTACATGTTGCACATTACTAAAAAGGATGGTCTTGTTAGCATGCATATCTGTCTTACACAGTGAAATACTGTATCGATTTTGGACGGTTAATTATTGTAAACCTTATTTTTTTTCTAGACAAAGCAGTACTTTCTAATTTAGTGAAAATCTTTAATTAAAAAGTCTGTAGCATCAAACAAAGAGACAAGAAACAAGGAAAAGAAAAGAAACATAAGGCAAAAGTAAAAACACGCAATAAAAACTGGTTAAAAGTATATATATTTTGGACTGATTATGTACCCTACCTATGGTAAACCTTACCTTATGAAGTGTTGGCAGTGTTTTCTTCTTGAGACCAAATCTTTTTTAAAAGACTTTTTTTTCACAACTGCTTTTATTAGAAGTTTAGGCATAGCATATGTACAGTTCTCCACAATCAGGAGGACACTGACAACAGTAAGCACGTAGCAGGATGTATACACAGCCTAAACTCTCAAATCACCCCCCTTCCACATCCCCATACCCTGTTAACTACCCCAAAAGACAACCCCCCCGCTACCCACCCCTTATCCCACCCTTACCCAGTGAACGTGTCCACATTCTGCCACTATATACAGGTAAAGCACAGTAGGCATCAAATACCCTCCAAGGCTCGGAGGTCCCCATCCGTAGGTTGTACGTCGTCTAAATCAATCGGGGGCTCCAAGGTCAACCCCCTGTAATCTGCCCACCGCTTCCAGATCTTGTAATGTTTCCGGGGGCAACCCCTGGCCTCAAACACCGGCAATTCTAGCCCCATGAGGAAGTCTAAGCCCGCTTTCCAGGCGCTAAGTGGGGGAGCATGGTCGCTCTTCCAGGCTCTCGCCAGGTCCCGTTTGGCCACGACTAGACCCAGTAACAGGAGGTGACGCTTATAGGTGTTTCCACCCACATCCTCTAGGACATGAAGGAGACCAAGCCTGGGTGTACGAGGAAGGTCCACACCCCATTCCAGAATCGGGTCAGACCCACACAGGACCACACAGTATTTACTTATTTATTTATTTATTAATTTATTTTTGTATTTTTGTAATTTATTGAGCGCGGCGAATACCCGTGGGCGTCTCGGCGCTAAATGATTCCATTAATTCCCTCATCGCTCATAGAAAGCTGTTTTAGACTACTGATCGAATAGCCAGGTTTTTAATAATTTACGGAACTGCATAAGTGAGGGAGATGTCTTGATGCAGAGTGGCAAGGTGTTCCAAAGCTTTGAAGCCGCAACCAGAAAGCGACGGTCTCCCCAAGATACTGTCTTGGATCGAGGGACCACTAGATGGTTCAGAGTGGTTGATCGAAGCAGTCTGGTTGGTTTATAAGGTGTCAGCTTTGCCTTAAAAAATTGGGGAGCCTGGTCATGTAGTGCTTTGTAGACTATGCATAAGGATTTAAATTTTATTCAGTTGCGAATCGTTAGCCAATGGTAATTCTTAAGGTACAGATACTGAGGAAAATTTAGGTGTTCCTGAGAGGAGCCGTGCAGCAGCATTCTGCAGTGACTGAAGCTTGTTTATTATCCTGGTTTGGGCATTTAGAAATAGCCCGTTGCAGTAGTTAAGGGAAGTTAGAACCAGTGAAGTGATTAGTGTTTTTGCGGCAGTAGCAGGGAAAATGGGAGAATTTTCCTAATCAGTTTTAATTTATGGTGGGCTGTTGCCGCTACCTTATTTGCATGTGCCATGAAATTTAGGTCCACATGGAATGTTACTCCTAGGTTCCTAACCTTGAGTTCTGGCTTAAGAGGCTCACCCATTCCTGATGGCCACCAGATTGATGACCAATCAGGTCTGAGGGGTCCAAATATTAGCACTTCCGTCTTATCGGAATTCAGCTTAAGACAGTTAGATGCCATCCACTCGCTGATTGCGAGCATTCCGTGCCGAAATCGGTCAGCCACCTCTGGTCCGTTATCTTTGATACCCAGAACCAGTTGGGTATCGTCTGCGTAGGAGGTTACGCTCATCCCATATGCTTTGATGACATTAGCAAGGTCCGACACATAGATGTTAAATAGTGTCGGACTTAGGGATGAGCCTTGAGGAACCCCACATGGTAATGACAGATTGATGGATTGATAAGGGCCAATGGTGACTGCCTGTGATCTGTCGGCTAGGAATGAAGCAATCAAGTTGCTCGCCGAATGATGGATGCCCATCTTTTCGACACGGTCGACAAGAGTGTTATGGTCGACTGTGTCGAAAGCCGCCGACAGGTCTAGCATGACCAGGACTGCTGTCCCACCGAGATCTCGGATGGTCCTGATGTCATCTGCAGCCTTGATTAAGGCGGTTTCGGTGCCATGGTGTCTTCGAAAGCCGAATTGTGAGTCATCCAATAGGTGGTGTGTCTCGAGGTACTCGACCAGCTGTTGATTCATGGCTTTTCGACCACTTTAGCTAAGAAAGGTAGGCTTGCGATTGGTCTGTAGTTCTTAGGATCTGTTTTGTCCAAGCTAGCTTTCTTCAGCAGAGGCTTCACAATCGTGTTTTTTAAGGAATCGGGAAAGATTCCGGATTCTAGTATGGTGTTACAGACTGAAGTAATCACCGGGATAAGTGAATTTATCACCGGTGGAAGAACTGAGAAAGGGCACGGATCCAGTATAGATCCAGTCTTAATAGAAGAGACTATTTTATTTGTTTGGTCTATAGTCAATGATTTAAAACTCGTGAATTCATTGTCCTGTGCAGGCTTAGGGGAGGGCAGGTTTAGGGGGTTTGAAGAAAAAGCCTGATAGATATCATTGACTTTGGAGAAAAAGAATTTAGCCAGTTCATCACAGAAGGATTGAGATGCAGGCGGGGTAAGATCTGGTGCATTACCGGATAATGTTCTGGTGATGTCGTACAATTGTCTAGTAGAATTTTTAGCTTTGTCGATTTTTCCTGAAAATTTTTTTTCTTTGCTTCCATGATCATATCTTTATAAACTGATAGTGATTCTTTGTATTTCGCCTTCTCATCCAGATCATAGTTTCTACGCCATTTCCTTTCCCTGCTTCTATTAAGCTGTTTTTGTCTCCTGAGCTCCTCGGTGTACCATGGGGCAGAAGGGGTCGTTCTGTTTGTAGAAACTTTATGCAACAGCGTTCCTCTCTCAGTCCCACAGCGCAAGCATTCCGGGGTAGCAATGAGGCCCGCCCTCCACAGTCTCTCCCTAGTGTAATAGGCCCTATGTAGGTATTTGAACTGTATGAACCGGAGTCACACAGCTATGGCAGCCCCCCGGGGGGACTCAAGGGCCTCCCTCCAGTCATCCTCATCCAAAGGGCCAACATCCGTTTCCCAGGAGGCCTTCAACGACAGAAGAGAAGAGGAGCAGTGCGTGACAAGCGTTTGGTATATTTTGGATACTTTCTTATCCCCCAGATCTCCCATGAAGAGCTTGGCCTCTACAGGGCTGAATTCGGGAAGCTGGTCCAGCCCCACCTGACTCGGTGCAAGTGCATGACGGAATTGTAAATATTTGAAGAATTGGGTCTTGGGCATGTTGAACTCGGAGCTGAGGTCCTGAAAGGATTTGAGGGTAGTCCCCGCAAGAACATGGCCAAGCGAGGAGATCCCAATGGCGTCCCAGCCGCCAAACCCCGACAAAGAAGCCAGTGCGGGAAGCTGTCCGTTGTTCCATAGCGGGGTTTCCGCTGTCAACCTAACCCACCAGCCCATGCGGCGCAGCGCCTGTCTCCAGATCACGAAGACCACCTGAGTGACCCGCGGCAATTTCTTCCGTCGCCTGGCCGAGAACAACAGCGTGTGTATCGTGGCATCACCCATCAAGAAGTGTTCCAGTGCGTATGCCGGGTCGTTATGATCGCCGTACCACCACTCATTCAGAACCAACAGGTGGGAGGCCTGATAGTAGGACAGGAGGTCTGAGGTAGCTAGACCTCCACAGTACGTGGATAATAAGCAAGTCTGCAGCGCCACCCTGGAAGCGCCCCCGGCCTACAGAAAGCGGCCCAGTACTGAATTCACGCGACGGAACCACTGTGGGTCAATCCTATACGGGTGGTTCTGTAATTGGTATAGAAGCCATGGGAGGGCGACCATCTTGAAGATAGCAGACCTACCATAGATATTAAGGGGCATGCGAGACCAGGTTTTGATGTCCAATTGGACTTTGTCCCACACCGGCAGCACGTTGCGCTCCCATGCAATTGCGGCAGACTCAGACAGGAAGACTCCCAAGTATTTTAGACCACCGACCTCCACTTGTAGGGCCGAAGCCCAGGGGTACGTCGCTGACTCACCACCCAGCACCCACAGGGTTGATTTGCGCGGATTGAGAAAGAGTCCCGAAACTTCACCAAAAACATGCATCATTTCTAATATTCGAGGGCCAGAGCGGTGAAGGTCAGTCATAAAGAAAAGGACATCATCCGCATATAATGCGATTCTGTCCGAGAGCTCTGCCCCCCATACAAAGCCGCGATACTGTGCATCCAGGCGCACCCACGCGGCCAATGGTTCCATGGCCAGTGCGAAGAGATAGGGGGATAGGGGGAATCCTTGTCGGGTCCCCCTGGCAATTGGGAACTTCTCCGAGATCGCCCCGGAGATGCGCACTGAGGCGGTGATGTCTGTGTACAGCAGCCTAATATATGAGATGAACACCGGTCCCAGGTTGAGGCGCGGCAAGAGGGCGAAGAGGTAGGTCCAGCTGACCGAGTCGAATGCCCTGTCAATGTCCGCTAGCAACAGTGCTGCCCGATCCCCAGTCGCCCCCACAGCATCCACCGCCGCCTGTGCACGCCTGATGTTGTGTCGCGTCGCCCGATGTGGCATGAAGCCCGCCTGATCCGGGTGGACCAGGTCTACGACATATGGGAGTAGACGGTTCGCCAGCGCCTTGGCCAGTAATTTGGCTTCGAAGTTGAGCAAGGATATGGGACGATAGGACTCATGTCGATCGGGGGGCCTACCCGGCTTCTGGAAAACCACAATTTCCGCCTGACGCCAGTCTGACGGCAGGCTACCACGCTCTCGCACCACCTCCAACGCCCGCCTATAGTGCGGCCCAAGCTGCAGGTGGAATTTCTTGTAGAATTCACTGGGGAACCCACTCGGTCCCGGCGCTTTACCCACGTTGAGTTGGCCCAGCGCATCACCCAGTTCCTCCGCTGTCAAGGGGAGATCCAAGGCTTTCTTTGCCTCGTCTGATATTGCATGAGGAGGAATGTCAGCAAGGAACCTATCAATTGCTTCCGGTGGGAGACTGTCCCGAGGAGCATACTGCTCCGCATAGTAGTTGGCAAAGCTCGCCGCAAGAGTCGCAGGATCCGTTATTGCGGTACCCTCCCCGTCAGTGAGGCCTGGTAAAGTGATCGGTTGCAGCGTTTGTTGACACAGCCTATGGAGCATGGTGCAGGACTTATCGCCCCACTGGTAGACCCTGCTCCGCGTGGCCAGCCACGCTTGTCGATCCTCGTCCATTAAGACCGAGGCGTAGGATTGCTGCGCTTGCAGGAGCAGTCGTAGCGCCATTTCGTCCCCTTCCCCCCGACACCGTCTCTCCAGCACCTCCACCCACTCCGCAGCTGCGACAATGGCCTCCCGTCGAGTACGACGGGCAGCAGCACACCATGCAATGTCAATGCTTCTCAGAGTGGGCTTCATGGCCTCCCAGATACTCACACCATCAACCCCTTCCGCTAGATTGTCCTGCCAATAGTGGGCGATCGCGCTGCGCATATGCTGTGTGTAGTCTGCCCGCTGAAGATGCCACGAGGACATCCGCCACTGAAATGGCCAGCGCGTTTTGTGCAATTCAATCAGTATCGCGACAGGGGAGTGGTCAGACAGCCCCCGAGGCTGAATAGCAGCCCATTTCACCCTGTCGAGGAAGGCCCCTGGCACAAACACACAGTCCAGTCGTGAGAAGGAGCCATGTACAGCCGACACATATGTGTACTCACGCGTCCTGGCATGCAAGTGCCTCCAGGCATCCGCCCAGCCCAACCCATCAATCATCGCCCTCAGCCGTGTAGGGGAGGCCGCCGCCGCTACTCCCTGCGACCTCTGCCGGTCCAGGCACACATCCACCACATCATTCCAGTCACCACCTATCACGGCCAAGGAGTCCGGGATCTCGGCCCACAGGTCAAACAGTCTCTCCGCCAAGGACCACTGTAATGGGGGGGGGCATACACACTGCCAAATACCACTGGCTCCGCACCAATCCTGCCTTTCACAAACACATACCGACCCTGAGGATCAAGCCAGTGACGCTCGTGGGTATACGACAGCCTCCGGTGGATAAGAATGGCCACCCCTCTCGAGCCCCTGGAGAACCCTGCATGGAATTCTTGGTGGAAACCAAATCGCTGTAAACTCAGTGCCTTTGTACCCAACATATGTGTTTCTTGGAGTAGCATCACATCGGCCGAGTCTCTCTTACCCCAGCGCAAAACCGCCCCACGCTTGATTTTGTCCAACATCCCCCGGACATTCCAACTCAATATTCGCATAGAGTCACCAGCGAGTTCCTGCCCTGAAATGTCAACCATTGTCCCGATGAAAAGGTCTCTGAGGCCCCCAGGGCCCGGCCCAGGCACCCAATACCATATATGTCAATGCAGCAGAAATCACGTGCACCCCCTTTAGAACACCCACCACCCCCCCTGCCTCCACCCACCAACCCTGCCCCCCCAACAACCCAACTCCAAGTCCCCACCCACCCACCCCTATACCTCATGAAACACTGAAGTACCTGTTGCGGCATGGGGAGCCTCAGGCCCAAAACAGAGCGCCCAAAGCCCACCATACCAATGGATCCCAACTACTCCCCCCAACTAACAGAACCTTCCCTCAGGGCCACCCCCCAACCGTGGGAGGATCAGGCCGCCCTATAGGTTAGTACCCCGAACCCCATTGTACCAAAATTTCCAGACCACAAGGAGAGCGAGGCAGTCAAACTCCACCCGGTTGAAGACCCCTGAGCCATACCAAGGTCCAGGTCACACTGCACCAGCTGCCGTCCGCTCAGCCACTGGAGCCTCCACACTAGGCCCTCCGTGGAGTCCACCAATGGACAGGGGTTAATTAATGAAGGCTGAATTCACACGGTGCTTAGTTCTCTTTCCCCGATTGATCAGTGTCAGGTTGCGTCCCATCCAGAAGGCCTTCCCGGGACAGGGAGCGTCGTTGTGAACGTGATTTACGATGTCGTTTACCCTTGCCGGCGGAGTCACCCCTCTCCTGCGATGATCCACGCGATGGTCCAGAGCCCAGCCCCGGCTGGGTGTTTGGTCGGATCCTGACCGTCTCATCCATCCACTTGAACACGTCTTCCGGGGAGTCGAAAAAGTGGGTTTTGGAGTTGAAGACAACTCGAAGACGGGCCGGATACAGCAGTGAATATTGGATCTTTAGGCCACGCAGTTTGGCCTTTGCAGCCAGGAAGGAATGGCGCTGCTGCTGCACCTGTCTGGTATAGTCCGGGAAGACCATAAGCTTGTGATTGTCGAACAGCAGAGTCTCTTTGGCCCTCGCTTCCCGGAGTATGGTGTCCCTGTCGTGGAAGTTTAGGATTTTAGCTATGACCGGCCGAGTCCGTTCTCCCACCGGTGGTTTCTGCGTTAAGGCTCTATGTGCGCGCTCCACTACGAAGCAGCGTGACAAAGCGTCCGGGGGAAGCCAGCTCTCTAGCCACCTTGTCAGGAAGGCATCCATGGGCCCTTTCTCGCAATCTTCTGGAAAGCCCACGAAGCGTAGGTTATTTCTTCGCGCTCGCCCCTCCGCGTTCTCCACGCGAAGAGCCAGCCCTTTCTGGAGCCTATCCATCTCCACCACTTTCTGTTTCAGGGCACCGACGTCTCCCTCTACTCCTGTGATTCTGGTCTCGGTCTCCGCGATGCGGGCAACAGCGTTACGGAGATCCTGGCGCAATAGCATGACATCAGCTCCTACCGCGCCAATTTTGGCATCTAACATGTCCCTTGACTGTGTGATGGCCGCCATCAGGGCCGCGTTATCAGGTCCTGTGTTCTGGCCACCTCCGGCAGCCCCCGATCCCCCGCTGGGTCCAGTGAATTTGTCAATTGGCCCCTGCTTGGCGGAGCCAGTGCCACCCCCGCCTCTGGTCATGTTCAGGGTAGTTCAAGCGGGCCAATCAGTGGCGGTAAACAGTCAAAATATCGAGTTTTTAATTTCGACCTACACTTATATCGAGTTGCTAATATCGATGGGACAGAATATCGATGTCCAGAATATCGATGGCCAGAATATCGACCCTAAGGTAAGTAATATCGAAATTACTAATATCGATAGCATATATATCGATGTAAGTAATTTCGATTTACTAATATGTGTTAGAAATATAAGTTAAGTATTTAAATTAATTGTAATAATATGTGTTTAATATGTTTTTATAATTTAAAAATATATAAGAGTAAATAATGTTTTACTACCACAGCGGGTTGTGGGTTTATAGGGGAATAGGGTGGGAAGTAATTTATTTGTAATTAAATAATTAATTTTTCAATGATTAATTTATTTTGCAATTAAATATTAATTGGCAATTATTTATTTTAATTGATTAATTGATTAATTAATTGATAATTTATGTATATTTTTAACTAAATTATGTTTTACTACCACAGCGGGTTGTGGGTTTATAGGGGAATAGGGTGGGAAGTAATTTATTTGTAATTAAATAATTATTTTTCAATGATTAATTTATTTTGCAATTAAATATTAATTGGCAATGATTTATTTTAATTGATTAATTGATTAATTAATTGATAATTTATGTGTATTTTTAACTAAATTATATGTTTTACTACTGGAGCGGGTTGTGGGTTTATAGGGGAATAGGGTGGGAAGTAATTTATTTGTAATATTAATTAATTTTGGGTAAAGGGGTATTTTTAGGGTTCAGGGTCAGTTTTCAGTTTTTGGGTAAAGGGGTATTTTTAGGGTTCAGGGTCAGTTTTCAGTTTTTGGGTAAAGGGGTATTTTTAGGGTTCAGGGTCAGTTTTCAGTTTTTGGGTAAAGGGGTATTTTTTGGGTTCAGGGTCAGTTTTCAGTTCTTTGGTAAAGGGGTATTTTTAGGGTTCAGGGTCAGTTTTCAGTTCTTTGGTAAAGGGGTATTTTTAGGGTTCAGGGTCAGTTTTCAGTTTATGGGCAAAGGGGTATTTTTAGGGTTCAGGGTCAGTTTTCAGTTTTTGGGTAAAGGGGTATTTTTAGGGTTCAGGGTCAGTTTTCAGTTTTTGGGTAAAGGGGTATTTTTAGGGTTCAGGGTCAGTTTTCAGTTTTTGGGTAAAGGGGTATTTTTAGGGTTCAGGGTCAGTTTTCAGTTTTTGGGTAAAGGGGTATTTTTTGGGTTCAGGGTCAGTTTTCAGTTCTTTGGTAAAGGGGTATTTTTAGGGTTCAGGGTCAGTTTTCAGTTTATGGGTAAAGGGGTATTTTTAGGGTTCAGGGTCAGTTTTCAGTTTTTGGGTAAAGGGGTATTTTTAGGGTTCAGGGTCAGTTTTCAGTTTTTGGGTAAAGGGGTATTTTTAGGGTTCAGGGTCAGTTTTCAGTTTTTGGGTAAAGGGGTATTTTTAGGGTTCAGGGTCAGTTTTCAGTTTTTGGGTAAAGGGGTATTTTTTGGGTTCAGGGTCAGTTTTCAGTTCTTTGGTAAAGGGGTATTTTTAGGGTTCAGGGTCAGTTTTCAGTTTATGGGTAAAGGGGTATTTTTAGGGTTCAGGGTCAGTTTTAGGTTTTTGGGTAAAGGGGTATTTTTAGTGTTCAGGGTCAGTTTTCCCTACTGTTGCACCCACTGGAGTGGGAATAGTAATTATTGTTAAGTAATTATATATTATATATGATTTTTTTTTATTTTTTTTATTAAATATGTATTATTATTTTTTTAACAATTATTACATATATTTAAATATGTTTAAGTAATTATTATGTATTATTTACAGGTTTTTTTGTGTTATTTTAAATTAAAAAAAATCGATATATTTAACAACGATATTTTTTACATCGATATTAAATTTTCGATATTTTGGTACTTACCATGTTGTACATAGGGCGTCGATATTTTTGCTATCGATATAATTACGCCGATATTTGTGTAGGTCGAAATTCTGTCTGTCGAAATTCTGTCATAGATCCGTCCGTGGCAGGCCCTCCACTCACTGCCACTCAAAACTAAAGACCACCCGGGGTGATGCCTGAGCCGGGAGGTCCGCAGGGCGCTTCGCTACACCAGTTCGCCACCCCAGAACACGTCTACTGCTCCGGCCCCCAGCGAGCAATGGCCACGAATGTCACTTAGGGCCACAGCAAAGCCCCGGATCCCGGGGCCTCAGGCAGGGCACCCCCACCCCAACAGGAAGTGCAGCAGCAGTCCTAGCCCTCACCTTCACAGGGCTCACCAGTCCCGCACCGGCCACCACCGTCCTCTCCGGTCCAGATATCCAACCACAGCTGTGGGTCAAGGCGGGCACAGCCAGGCGCCGAGACTAGGGTGGCCAGGCGACGCCATCTCTCTGGGCCACACCAGCCCCAAATCCGGGCCCAGCGCAGGGGGGGGCGAGCAAGGAGATGGGCGCCCCCAACGATGGCGCAGGGCACCACACTGCTCCCCAATCCACTGGACTCTCCGCCTCCAGGGGCCACACTGCAGGGGCTCACATACGCCGGCAATCGGGCAGAACGTGCCCCTTCCTCCGCCGATGACCAAGCTCCAGCCCCGCCTCAGCCACAGCCTTCGGCAGCCCAGGGGGACCCGACCGGTCCCCAGGCCCGTGGAGCCCTCCACCAACGCCGCTCCCTCGCAGCCCCCAGTGGCGTCGGTGATCCTCCAGGCGGCAGGAGACGCCGCCGCCTCCCCTCCAGCAGCCAGACACCAACCGTCCCCGGACACACGGGGCCGCCGGCGAGCAAGCCGGCCGGCGTCCAACGCCGTCAGTCGGGATCCGCACTAAATCGAGGCCCCGGCTCTCCACGCGGCATATAGGCCCGGGGGTGTCGCCGCCAATAACTCCACCAGCCAGGAACCGGGGGCCTCAAATGTAGCACCGGAGGGGGCCCCCTGTCCCCAACAGCCGCCGCTGTCGCTGTGTAGCCAGTTGTGGGTTCAGGGTCAGGATATTTGGTAGGATTAATTACGGGCCGGCGGGAGCTCTAAGAAGCCACGTCCACCATTGTCGCCCTCGAAGCCACGCCCCCCTTTTAAAAGACTTTTTAGCAATAATAATGGCACGGACCAAACAAGGAGAGGAAAGAAAGAGCACTTTAAGTAAAATAAGACCTGTAGTAAGAAATACGCAATTACATTTGGTTTAAAGGCCTTATGCATCACCTATAAGGCGTTGCACAACAGACTCCCTGTTTTTGAGGCAGTCTTTTAAATGGCACTCCCCTAACAGACCCCTTCGCTCGGAAGGGGCAAATCTCATGCACCTAACCAGAATTCGAAAGGCCAACTGGGGTGGCAGAAGTTTTATAGCAGGATCCATCAACCGTTGGAATAGCCTACCGACCCGCATAAGGGCCCTGCCTACATTAATGGCCTTCAGGAAGGATTTTAAAACCTGGCTATTTTGTAACTAGGGCTAGGTTGATTTGCTCAGGACTGCTAACGCCAAGACACCTCTGGTATTCGTGCACTTAATAAATTGCTGTAACATAACATAAAGTAGTATTGCGCATTCCTGCTCCATCTAAATTGTTTGATTGAGCAATCACTAGCAGCTTAGTGATGCTGTTAGTGAGCTCTATGCAGGAATACTGATAAGCTATCTCTCGATACAATTCACCACAACTATATATGTATGCCACTGTCTTAATATGAAACTATCTTATATCACATGCACTATTCAATGATCAATTACATTTCTCACATGCCACGTAATATGAACTTTGCTTAGAGGGTAACAGACACCATTGTTTTTCATGGAACTTCTTAAGATTGGTTACCTACTGTTAATCAATATTGAATGAATGAATGAATGAAGCCAGATTTATATATCGCGCAACTTAGCCCCAGCGGGCGTCAAGGCGCCTAGCCAAATAAAACGATAAGGTCTAAGAGCATGAGAAAAGGTAGGCCTTGGTGAAACACCACGTCTTTAGAGCTTTCTTAAAAAGAGCCATGGTAGGTTGGGATTTGATCTCAGAGGGAAGACATTCCATAGTTTAGGGGCTACAGATGAAAAGGCTCTTCCACCCCATCTGACTTTGTTTGTCCGAGGGACGGTAAGAAGGTTCCTGAACTAGAGAACATTTCTTGGCATTCAAGGATTCATCCTGGAACATGAATTGATCATCTATTTCATCACATCTTGTTGCAGATTATATGAGGACCCTCCATGTTGTATCTAAATTCTTGCAAACCTTTTCTTTTCACGTCTGCACCCCACATAACTTTTGCTCTCTGTATTTGATAACTGGTTATGCTAGTCATTTGTTAGTAAGTGCTGCTAAGGATGGAGAAGTAAGAGGAGTATTTTGTAGACCAAATGTGTCATTGATTATCAAAGGATTTAGGGAAATATGCACATTCACAGCACATGTGTATGAGCCTGATGGAAGGAAACATAGGTTCAAGCTGAAACCACTGTCTGGGGGAGAAAGAGAAACCTGTGTGGGGAAACCAGGAAGGGGAAAGGAAAACAAAGGGGCAGGATGCCAAAAGCCAAGGTCCGACTAGTGAAAGGGAGAAATGTATAACACAACATTGCTGCGCCATATGGCTTCCTTTTGACTATGCTTAGATTGATCAGAAATAACTATGTGACTTTCGTACGTGCCATTGTGCCACAACAACCACTGGCTCTGTCTCAATAATGAAGGGAATAGACATTAGCCTTTTCCTAGTCTTGCAACACCTTGCGTTGCTACAGACTTTTCATACTTCTAACTACATAGTCCCCAGTTTGTACCCGAGTGGATTGTATTTTGCACAAAAATAATGTTAATCCTGTACGGAAATGAGATGGAAGAAATGTTCCTGTGGTAGGTGGGTTTAGGTTTGTTGTTTTATTATGAAATAGGAGGGATTTAATGTTTTTAGTTATTGAAGGGTCGTGATTAAAAAAAAATACACGTCAATTGTATGTGCTTGTATGTGGGCGGGTACAGTATATTAGTATATTAGTGACAACATTTTTTTTTTTTTAATTTTTGAAAACCTTTATTGTGCATATACCAAAGGACAAATACGGGCCTACAACCATCTGGCCGGCCACGGACAACCATGGAGCACTATTGCATACAATACGGCGACACAGTACTACGGCATACCACCAGCAAATATTGAGAAAGTAAACTGGAAATTGTCGCAATACCGTGACAAGGAGCAATGAAGGTTAATTTTATATTTTTATGCGACTATTGAGTTCAGGTCGTGGTGTTCCTTAATCATGAAAATAATAAAATAAAAGCAAGGTCCATGCAGGTGGGACAAGGCAGTATCTACAGTTCCAAACAATTTCACATCTCGAAGATCAAGTCCCCACCAGGCAGGATGGCAGCTGGATATCCACATTACCGGGTAGTAATCTCAATAGCGCGCTCGTGTACCCGCCGCCACCCATCCCCCAGTATGCCTAAACACGGGCCAAGACGAAAGGGAAAATTATAAAAGAAGATCATAAAGAGGCACCATAGAAACTAACAGAAACTGAAATATAACCCCCCACCCTACACACATGCAGAGGCTACGGCCTGCCCCCCCCCCCCCCCCAGCAGAGTGTCTGTCGCCCCATAAACCCGAAATATAGCAAGAGAAAGAAAGAAAAAAGAAAGAGAAACCAAAGAAAAACGTAAACCAGTGATATAGGGAGCAAGAAAGGAATTTCCAACCTATAACTCCCACTAAAGAAAGGTCGGGAGGAGGGCCAATTACACATATGCACGGACACCGTCGGCCCAATAAACATTCTCCACTCCAATATCTACAACAATAGATTTATCAGCAGTCTAACGAATTGGGAGATTCAACTTCGCGTTACACAATGAAACAAGCCGAATTCGGGTCCCTCCCAGTCTCCACCCGCCAGTGTATCAATCCAGCAAAGGGACCGCCTAGCCCTGACCCGATCTGGGGCTCACCCTCTCACCCACCCACCACGGCAGTCCAGTGCAGTCCAGGTTGACAAAGGAAAATGGCCGCCTTAAGAAGGGGGGAGGTGCATAAACACAGATGGAGCGTCGCCAGTCCCCAGAAAGAGTGTTTCCCCCAGTCTCTAGTTCTTCCAAAACATCCAGGCAGCAAAAGTCACGAGGCAGGGAGATCAAAGTCCCTAGAGAAGGATCAGATGAGGAGGCATGATGGCAGGTTGCTAGTAACCAAAGCAGCGAGGCAGTTAAGTGAGGCAGACTGTCAGGCACGGGACAAAGGGGAGACAATGTTGCAGTAACAGACCTGATGGATGGTAACGAGTCGCTACAAGCCGCTGCAGTATCCACCTTAACCGCTACAGTAGCACTCGGAAGCGGTGGTGTGCTGATAGACTGTGGTAAAATTAAATCCAGACTCTGTCGGGGGGGACCCCCTGTTCACAACACAGAGCATAGGCACATACGTCGATTTTCACATCCAGCGCGTTGTAGTTGTGCATCATCTCCGATCGCAGCTCACCCAGAGCCGCTAATACATCCCTGTAAGTCCATTCAGGTTGTAAGCCCCGTTTCTCTTTACTCCCGGAGGAAAAGTGCTCCCAGGCCCCCTGCACAAAGGTGTGCTCGCAGTCCCACGATGAAGGCGGGTAGTCGTCTTCACAGTGCCAAATAGCAGGCGTCGCCATCTTGCCCACAGTACACTGGAGTGCATGGGGGGGGGGAGATAAGGGGGGGTCGCGGGACACGACCGATCAACAGTTGTAGCCCCCGGAATACACTATGTCCCCCTCGGTCTGCGATGTGGCCAGGGAACCGCCAGCTTCATGGTGGATCAGGCAGTGTGAGGAGGGGTTCGCCGATGCCGGGTAAAAGAACAATGAGAGCCGACCAGCGTCATGGCGGCCATGGACAAAGGAACAACAGGCAAAGCGCGTCTCCCCCTCGTCCCCGTGCAACTTAGAGTACACGCTGTAGATCTCGGCAGCAGGCGTCGGCCGGGCTGTGCGCAGGTTAAACGACTCCTCGCTGTTGTACAACCTCCGTAGCGGAACAGTCACCTCGGGGCTTGCGAGGTCCGGCAGGCGCTGTGGAGCGCGCGGGGTACCGGGCGGGGCGATCCAGTTGATAACTTCTGTCCCCGGGCGGATGGAGAGGACGGAGGAACACCGTCAGTGTCAGCTTCGCTTACCGCACATTTTGGTCTGGGCAAATATCAGGATGGCAAGCAGGATTTAGGTGCGGGGTCCCGTGGCCGGCGGCGCCGATGAGCTGCACGTCCGCTCAGGTCGCCATCTTGGCTCCTCCTGAGTGACAACATTTTTAATTGTAATGGTATACATTTTCAAATACGATTTGTGTTTTTTGCATTAGGTGTGCATATGTATTGTTCGTATTGACATTTTAGGCATGATATCAAACTGGTAATAAACTTAAACTAGTTCCGATGTAGGTGGTTGACCAGCTTGGCACTCACGCATTTGTGTAGTGTATGAAGAAATTTACGATATGTGGCCAATAATGAGAATTTTAGCCTTCAAAATGGGATAATGTTGTAATGGATTAATTCAGTAGCCGAGATATAGGTATGATGAAGGTTTATTAATTCAGCTCTTAAGATGGTATTCTAGTTAGTTCTGTATTTAGCCCCACCAGGGCAGCTTCTCTGCTGCTCAGCCCATACTCCAACTGTCACACCTCACCTCACAGGCACCCAAACATTCCATTACATCACCATGCACTCCAACATTCCACACAGTACATTCATACTGGCTGAGCAGCCAAGGCAGAGAAACAAGAAAGATGTATTATACCATAAACCAGATACAACAGCTAGGTTCTTGGTTTTTGACCACAGGTATTGATAAAAGCTGTTTTTTTATTTTATATTGCTTTAATGGTCCAGTACTAAGTGTTGGAATGGGGGCCATGTACCAATGACAATAAGCGTTTGTGGTTGACCCTGGATTTAATATTTTTTCTGTTTGCGCTGAGAATTCACAGGGTATGATGATATTACAATCCTTGGCCCACAATGGGAAGTTTAGCTTTAAAATTGGGAGGGATGCTTTGTTTTTGACCTCAGTTATTAATAACATCGTGGTATTTTGGTTTTACTTTGTTTCAAATGTCTAGCACCAAGTGTTGCAGTGCAGGCCGTGCATTTATGAGGATGGGTGCTCGTGGTTGGCCTTATATTGATGATTATTTAATTTTTGGGTTTGATGAAATAAATGTTGATAATGGTACTCATCAATTCTTCATTTGGTATAAAAATAAATAATGGTTTTAGAGTCTGTATTTATTTTTCTGGTACTACTAGCGCTTAATATTTCTCACATTCTTTATTGACTTTGGTCTTTTTAGCAGCTTTGATGTCCATTAGAATAATGATTTAGCACTAAGTGCTGGAGTTTGGGGCGTGGGCACCGCACAGCGGTATTCAAAGTTGACTTTAAATGGATAGAATAAATTAGGGTCTGATGTAATTAACGTTCAGATTGCTTTGTATAACTATGTTAGCAAGTGACACCCTCCCACTATGATATGTAAGGTATGTATTACAGCATGAGTAGGTAGCTCTTCATCCACCGTGTGCCATATTGTCTGGATCGCCACCAGCAGCTACTAGTGAAGCAGAAACTGGCCTGTGGAGGGTAATGACATAACCCTGGCATAATTTGTCAAATATGATAAGATGGTCATTTTGGAAGAGGCCACCCATTTCCAGAGAGCAATCATGCTGCGCAGTCAACTAATCGGCTGTAAAGTGCCCAAGGGGGGGCGTGGCCAAGATGGCGGTGTGAGAGGACGTGCCTCTCTGAGCTCCCGCCGCCGGCCGCTGCATCTAGCACTACCACAGCACCCGCCCGGCCGAGAGTGACCCCAGGGAGCCCCTGGCGCCGGCTCCTGTCCTGTGACGACCTTCTGGCCCGGCGCTGTGGTCGGAGGCGGCTTGACCCTTGCGGCGTTCGGCCGCGGACGCCGGGGAGAGCGAGGCCTAGCGTAACCCACAAGACCAGGGCACGGCTGAGAGTGAGGCCGAGGAGGGCGGAGCATCGAAGCCGCTGGAGTTCGCCTGAGGCGGGCACTGATTGAGGCGGCGGGTCCGGCCCGCACGGAGCCGTGCGAGGCTCCCCACGACTTTACGTGGGAGCTTCTGCGGACCTGCCGCCCCGTTCCAGATCAGCACGCACACTGCCCGGGCGGCTGCCGGCCCCTGCCACCGGGCCTGGCGGAGCCGCCTGGCGGACCTGCGCGAGCCCCGGGAACCGGCCGCGAGGCCCCTGCAGCACTTCACGACGGAGGAGAGCGGTAAGGAGGGGGGTGAGACAGTGATACCGGCCCCCCCCTCCCCCTCGCACGTCGCCTGCATTCCGGTGCGCCTAGCAGACAGGGAGTTGGCGCCGCAGCGCGGGTCCCGACAGCGGCCCGCCATTTTGGACGGCTGGAGCCCGGGGCCGCGGGAGACCGCCGCCTGGAGGACCCGAGTGCACCCCTGAGGCCCGCAGCACAGCCACGGGGCCCCGCAGCGCGACCCTGAGACCTGCAACCCAGCACAGCAAGGTCGAGATACAGGGGGGGTGAGACAGCGCCGTCGGGCCCCCCCCCTTCTTCTTTTGGCCCAACCGCCATTTTAGGCTTGGACCGGACTCGGACCCTGCGACAGCCGACATCGTGCGTGGCACCAGGGACCTGCAGCCTCCCTGCCCACCCTCGCGTGCGGCGCCGGCACCCACCCGGGAGACGCGCGGGGGCAGCGTCAAGGGGGCACACCTGGAGTGAAGTCGCTCTGCAGCACACGGCGCCCGCCTGCACGAGGAGCCCTACCAAGAGCCCGACCCTGTCCTCTCGCTCGCCCCGCGGGCTTGGGCGGCGGCCCAGGCACCCGACCGGGCACTAGACTGAGGAAGTTCCTGAACGCCATAGCGAGTGGAGGGCCCCGTCCCCCGGCGCAGCTCCGGTCCGCGTGATTCACTACGCAGGAAACGCCGGTCACCCCAGCCCGGAGGGTCTTCCCCAGCGGAGGGGGTGGCCGACGGCCGCGGCGAGGGGCCCCGGAGGGGCATGTCCGGCGGGAGGACCAGGAAGGACCGCACCATAAAGGACCTCTTCGCCCCCACCACCATGGTGAAGCGGAATGGACAAACAGGGCCCAATCCCCGGGGTGACGCGGAGAAGAAAGTGGAGGTCGCGTCGCCCTCCCAGGGAGCGGACCCCGAGGGCCCAGTCACGCGGTCATTCCTGGAGTCCCTGTTCTCCAGTTTGCGGGAAGACATCCATTCCCTGAAGAAGGAGCTTCAAGACGAGATCAAAGAGGTCCGCCGCGATACCGACGCCATAGGGGAAAGGGTGGCTGACCTGGAGGCGAAGAGTGATACACGGGACACAGAGATTGAGGCCCTAAGGCAGGAACTGGCTCGCATACATGACCAACAGGTGGATCTCCAAACGCACGCCGAGGATCTGGAGAATCGCTCCAGGCGGCACAACATTAGGATCAGAGGAGTACAACTGTCCCCGGACACGGAAGACCTCTTTCAGTTCACGCGGGGCCTCTTCAACCACATCCTGGGCCGCCAGGCGGACGCCCCCTTGCGACTGGACAGAGCCCACCGGACGGGTCCGCCGAGGGCCGGCGCTGCTCACCCGGCGGACATCCTAGTGTGTGTACAGGACTACAGAACGAAAGAGGAAATCCTGAGCAAGGCTCGCCAGTTGGATACGATCACCTTCGGCGGCCACTCGCCGACGTTGTATCAGGATCTGGCCGCACTTACACTGGAGAAGCGGCGCACCTTTCGGCCAGTGACAGCAGAACTGAGGAAACGCAACATCTCCTATAGCTGGGGGCACCCTTTCCGCTTGGTGTTTCGGCTAGGCAATGTACTTCACCAGCCGCGTTCCCTTAGGGACGCTTGCCGCGTGCTGGGCCTTGACGAGCCGGCGGCCGACGACGGCCCACTGGGCGAAGCGGCCCCCAACGAAGCGACCCCGGGACGCTGGCAACAGCAACGGCGCAGGCGCAAGCCGAGGCGCCCCGCGGCTACTGAGATAGAGGAGGGGCAGCGGGCTGCGGTGGAGACTGTAGCGCAGGGCCTGGCGCAATCGAACAATGGCTGACCGCGGGGAGAGACCCGCACTAGTTCCACAGGCCTTGGCCGGGCCGGGCCAGACCAGTCCGGCGGCGGGGGCGAAAGCGGAGTGCTTGTTGGCCTTCCCGGATGGAGACTCTAACTCTTCACCTACGGCGGAGTGCTAGGGGGGGAACGACCTGCCCGCACTGCTGCCACTGCTTCCATTCTACGGATGTACTCTACCACGGGTCCAGTGGCCTTGAGACTGGACCTGGGACAATGTTGGACCTCATTTCCTTACCAGTTGGGGGGGAGAGTTGGGGGGGGATGCAGGAAGGGGGGGAGGGGAGGGACAGGGATGCTCCTAGGGAGGGGGGGACCCGGGAGGAGGGGGTTGCTCCAGTTGAGCAGGGGTTGGGGGGGGCAGTTGGGGAGGGGGGGGTGTTGGGGGAGGTAGGGGAGGGGCGGGTGGGCTCTCCTTGTCCAGGGGATTGTGACATCACGGTGGGAGTCGGTAGGACTCCCTGCGCAGCGTCTCTTGCAGCCTGTTGGTCTATGGCAGCCGCCTCCGGGTGGGGAATGGCACCTCCCTTATTACCCCAGACATGACACGTCACCTAACAGTGCTTTCGCTCAATGTGCGAGGTCTTAATAGTCCGAACAAGCGCAAAGCGATCCTCTCCTGTCTCGAGCGCTCCAAGGCGGATATCTGCCTACTCCAGGAAACACACCTTGTTCGCAGCGATCAACACAGACTCAAATCACGCGCCTTTCCCTGGCAGTTCTTCTCCTCCTCCCCGAAGAAAACAGCGGGGGTGGCGATTCTAGTGGCTAAGTCCTTCGAGGGGAGGGTCCTCCAGAAAGAAGCCGAAATTAGAGGGCGGCTTCTGCTTTATAGCTTCCAGGTTGCGGGCCATACCTTGCTAGTGGGTTCAGTCTATGGCCCGAACGAGGGTCAGGAACGGTTCTTGCATACGGCACTAGAGACCGCTACATCTACCACACGCACACACTTGCTGTTAGGGGGAGACCTTAACATTGTTTTTCACAACACGGCGGACCGCTCAGGCCAGAGATCCGGGCAGGTGGGAGCACTCACTGCTGCAGGACACGCGCACGTAGCGGACCTGGGCCTCATAGATTTATGGCGACACATGCACCCCCAGACCATAGCATACACGTACTACTCGGCGATGCACAAGACGTATGCGCGGCTGGATTATTTCCTGTGCTCCACTCAGCTAGCGCAGCAGGTCGAGGAGGTGGAGATTCAGCCGGCCGCGCTCTCGGATCATTCCCCAGTGGTGACGACACTTCGTGTGGGCGCCATGCCAGCTCCGCAACGACACTGGAGGCTGCGAGACGGCCTCTTGCAGTTGCCCGACACCCAAACCCGCCTCACAGCTGCGATTGACCACTTTCTGGAACACAACGCCAATGATGACACTTCAAAGGCCACTCAGTGGGCTGCCCTCAAGGCGGTCCTCCGCGGGGAACTCATCTCCATAGCCACCGCCAACAACAGGGACAGGGCGCTGAAGCGTGCCGAGCTTACCCAACGGGTAGCGGAACTAGAACAGATGCACCAGCGCACGGGGGCGGCGAGGGCATGGCGCCAATTATGCGCCGAACGGAAAATGTTGGCGGCTTTGGACCAAGACGTAGCGGAATACGCCGCTATGCGCCTTAAGCACGCCTATTATACCGGAGGCGACCGATGCGGGAAGCTTCTGGCGAGCAGACTACGGGCGCAAACCCAGCGGCAGCAGGTGCGTTCCCTCCTGTCGGCGGATGGCAGCCAGATCACGGAAGACGCGGCGATTGCGGCAACCTTCGGCACCTTTTATGCGGCGCTATACGACGCGGACCACCTGGATCCGCTCGCCGGCCCGGCCTACCTGCAGGGCGCGGAGCTCCCCTCCCTCAACCAGGACCAAGCGGACTTCTTGGAACGGCCCATCGGCCTGGAGGAAGTCATCTCTGCTATTGCCCGCCTCAAGGTGGGGAAATCCCCGGGACCCGATGGCTATACCGCGGCTTTCTACAAGACCTTTTGCCAGCAACTTGCCCCCCTCCTGCGCGACCTGTTTAACACCTTTGACACGCCTGGTGCCATCCACCCGGACCTGCTGGAGGCGTCCATCTCTGTCATCCCCAAACCGGGCCGCGACCCGGCGACGTGTAGCTCATACAGGCCCATCTCGTTGCTGAATGTAGACTTGAAGCTCTACACTGGCATTCTAGCGGGCCGCATTGCGCCTTACATGCAGCAGCTGGTAGACCCTGACCAGGCGGGCTTTATCCCCCAACGGCAGACTAGCGATAACACCAGGCGAGTGCTGCACCTCATTGAGGCCGGGTCACGCACTAAACCGGGTTGCATGCTCCTCACCATCGATGCGGAGAAAGCATTCGACAGAGTGCACTGGCCCTACCTCGACCAGGTTCTCCGGCAATTCGGATTTGGCGAGAAGCTCCGCCACCGCATCTTCAATTGCTACCGCCGGCCCAACGCCACGGTCAGGGTGAACGGCCATACCTCCCCGAGGTTTGACATCGGCAGAGGCACGCGTCAGGGCTGCCCCCTGTCGCCGCTTCTATTCGCTCTATATATGGAGCCGATGGCTCAGAGGGTGCGGCAGCATGCGCTCATATCTGGTATCAAATTTGGTGCCGATACGCACAAGATCAGCTTGTACGCTGACGACGTCTTGCTATCCCTTACCGACCCCATGCAATCCCTGCGTGCTCTCTTTGTGGAGCTCCACACCTTTGCCCTGGCCTCGGGTTTTAAAATCAACGAAGCCAAATCTGAAGCCCTGAACATCTCCCTGAATCCGGACGTGGTGGCCGAGATTAAATCGGAATTCAAGATACAGTGGTCGGACGCAACCGTCCCATACCTGGGCGTCCGCCTGGCTCCTACCGTCAGGGGTACCGCGCGAATCAACTACGGGGCCCTTACACTCAAACTTCGGGAGCAGCTCCGGCGTTGGAAGCCGCTCACACTGTCATGGCTCGGCAGAATTGCCGCAGTCAAAATGACACTGCTACCGCAGATTCTGTATCTGTTTCAGACGCTACCCTTGAACCCCCCGCAGGGTTGGCTGCAACAAACCCAATCGGAACTGTCACGGTTCATTTGGAACGGCCGGCGGCCTAGGTTTAAGCACACTCTCGCCACCCTGCCCCCGGCGAACGGGGGGGTCGGCGTGCCCGACCTCACCCTGTACTTTCAGGCAGCACAACTACGCACCTTCGTGGAATGGTTCCAGCTGGAGTCCGGCAAACACTGGCTCTTCCTGGACCAGGCAGTGGCCGGCCGTACCCTCCAGGGCGTGCCTTTCCTGCCACGCCGACACCGTCCCCCTAACCTGTACGCCTCTGAAATCACTAGCACCGCCCTGCGAGTATGGGACAGGGTGGCCGTGGCCAAGGGGCTGACCACCTTCCCCTCGCCTATGACTCCCATCTTTGAGAACCCAGACTTCTCGCCGGGCCTGGACCCCGGAGCATTCACGACGTGGCGGACGACGCCCTGTAGAGCGGCGGGACACATGTTCGACGTCAAGGGGGTCCTCCCGTTCCAGCAGGTCAAGGCGGATTACGGCGTGGCAGAATCGGAACGCTTGCAATACCTGCAGGTGCGCCACTGGGTGCTCCACCCCTCGCTCCGGCCCGGGGCCCAACGGCACCTCACACCCTACGAACGGTGGCTGCTGACGCGCACCTCGGACAAGAAATTGATTTCAGACCTTTATCAGCAGCTACTTCTCACCCAGGCACACACGTACAACGCAGGTCAGGTCCGGTGGGAAAGGGACCTGGGGAGACAGCTCACTAGGAAAGAGTGGGAGGGGGTGTACCATAGGGCCAGACACTCGGCGCACCACACCGGGCTTACCGAGACATTGACTAAGGTAGCCACATACTGGTACCACACCCCTGAGCGACTTCATCAATGGGATGCCCGAGTGAGTGACAGGTGCTGGAGGGGGTGTGGGGAACGGGGGACATTGGAACACCTGCTATGGAGCTGTGAAGCGCTGCGCCCCTATTGGGACCCTATCCTGGACCTCATTGACGCACACCTGGACACTCAGCTGCCGCGCTTCCCAGCATACATTATTCTAGGCCTCCCAAACGCCCTTATGTACCCTCTGAAATCCTGGAGAGGCCGCTTGATCGCTCTGGCGCTTGGGGCTGCAGTCCAAAACATCGTGGCCCACTGGAGGGCGACTCAGGCTCCGCAGCAATTGGGGTGGCTTCACCGGCTCTGGGCGATCCTGGGCATGGAGAAACTATCACTGGCGGCGGCAGGGAGGGGGGCGGACTTCGCGGAGCTCTGGCGGCCATTCCTCGCCCTGCTTACCGGGGAGTTTCGGGAGGTGAGCTGCCCGCGCTACCTGCGCCTGTTACGACTGGCAGAAACACCTCTCCCAGACCCCAAGACGCACACCCGTAAGCGCACAGGCCCTGCGCGCGCAGCACCACCTGATTGTTAATCATGGACCACAACCATCAGACTACGCCCGGAAATGGACAAGGAGAGGGGAGGGTTAGGGTGGGAAGGGTAGGGGGGTTGTTTACAGTTCTTTGTTTCTCGAATTGCACTAGCTCTGATCAGCTTGCACCGTTGTAGCACCTCTTATGACGCGGCCGGCCCAGTTGGGTTGTAGGCGGCTTGCTGTGTTAACAGATGATGTACCCGCTGGCCTCGTGTTGGGTGCCAGTGAGGTCGCTGACCTAGGCCTCCCTGGAGTGGTGTCGGCTCTACAGATGTCCCGGAGGTGCATTTCATTGCCTATGCTCAATAAAATATTTAATACATAAAGTGCCCAAGGGTTCCGGGAAGTCCCTGGAGGGAAATAGCAGGGGAATAGGGTATTCTCTGTCTGGTCAGCTGAGTGATCATGGCAAAGCACTTCTGGGCCACCCAAACATGGAGGGACTAGGAGCGATGCACCTTTATGGCATAATAGAGTGGCTGATGAACAATATTTAACATTAGAGGGCCTTCCCCAATGCTAGTTTTATATAGATTCTTCCCCGCCAACTACTGGGATACCCACTGGAGTTGCTCTGGAGCCCAACCTGTCCCAATGGTAGCTGGATCTTATTAAGGGACATTCGTCACTGTTAACTATCCCACAGCAAGAACCCCAGCAACTAGTCTAGGTCTTGGAAGAACTGCCGGTGGGAGACACTGGTGATAGAGCGCACAGGTCACCCGACTATTTTGTTACCAAATATGCACACTTGGTCCCATAATTTCATTTTAATCACACTTTATTTAATCGGGTAACCTACACTCTACTACCAGTAACCCTGTTCCTTTCTATTTATTTCCAATGTACCTGACTTACCAATCCTTGTCACAGGTACCAAAGATCACAATGGATCAAGGAGCCAGCTGAAAAGATAAGCAGTCATCACAATACAATATCAATTTTAATAATGTTTGCACTCTTTATAATAACCACAGACTCAGGAAGTTTTGAAAACCTTTATCTAATCATCATCATCATCATATGTCATGAGACAAAGATTTACACACATAAGACTATCTATAACTAGAATTAGAAATATCGTATAGCTATGAATAAGGCAGAGAATATTAATCATTTAAAAATCGAAAAATAAAGGGAAGGAACACGCTATTTTAGACCAACAGACTTTCACAACTTCACTAAAGGCGGGTAAAGAAAGGGAACATGCTAAATCAAAGTAGACTTTCGTAATACACTAACTGTTAAAAGGAAATGAACTTATGAAATTTTATTTATCCAGATGTGCTTATTCACTATAGGGAAGGTAAGAATGGAACATAATCTATAAAATAACAATTTAGCATTTGGCTAAAGGTAGGTAGAAAAGTGGAACATGCTAATAGACAAATAATGCATGAAAATCTCATTTATAAAGGGTAGGAGAGAGAGGGAATCTATGCAATTATGCGTTGTAATATTTGAAGATTAGAAATGCAAAATATAGATAAGCAATCACCCGCACAGACTTTATATTTACCTAGGATAGAGTGAAGACCAACCCTGGCCACGGGTCAGTTTGGAAAAGGCGGGAAAGGACCCTCAAGGACTTAGGTGCCAGTAGGCGAGCAGGTACAGCTCATGGACAGTCAGGACAGGATAACCCCAGAATTTGGATCAGGACCTGGTTCACCAAAGGGTACGACCAACACCGGCAGCTTCGGTTGCAACGCCTGCGCTACTCCTTCTCTGCAAGGAATCTGCCAATAACCCCAATTGGGTTCTCAAACCTCCCAGCAAAGTGCTTCGCCAGCACTTTAAGTCTGCAATAACCCCGAATGGGTTTCTCGAACCTCCCAACAGAGTGCTTTGCAGCTCTCTGAGTTCAGTCACCTATAAAGTGAATTGGGTCAGTGACAGGTCAGCTATTCGGACAAGTCGGACAATTTCTCTAGCTAAACCTATGCTAGTTATACTGTTTTTCGGGTCAGTGTACCACCCCCTAATGTTGCAAGTGTACGGATCCCCAATTTTGATTGGACAAAGAAGGAGGTTAGGTCATCACGCCACCTAAAATTTAGACTTTCTCAGGCTTAATATTCAAGTTTGTACCCACGCCCTAGTTTCTAACTTCCCATGACATATGACTTTCACATAACAGTGGTGAATACATTAATCAGGTACATTTGTAGCAGTTTCAGTGCAGTTCAGCTTCTTCGGCTAGGTGGAAGTTCAGGTTCCCAGGAGCATCTTAGCGGTGGCTGCCAGCTGGCTGGCTTCCACTGCTGCATGGTTTTCTTTTCCCCCATCACGTGACTGGTACCATACAAGCTTCCCAAGATGGGGTAGTAAGCACCTCCCAGGCCCAAAGAATACGATACATGAAAAGCAAGCGAAAACAATTTAGAAATACAGAACAAGTGATTGCACTGTATACCATGAATGGCTATACTACATCCCTTACTTTATAATACCTATAGCGTTATGAGTTAAAAGAACAAATAGCTTTGCGAAAGCGGCAATGCAAGCTCAGAGCATGTGAGAACACAAAACGGCCATGTCAGCTATATTGCGCATGAGCAACAAATTCCCACCAGAACTGCGAGTACGTCACGTCACATGGGTATGACCGACGCATGCGCAGACTAAATTCCCGCGTAGCAGCGACCATTTTAGAGGCAAGCGCATTAGAATTAGTAAACACATGGGCAAGCTTCACTGGGACACACCGTGTAGTGTAAAAATGTGCAAAATTAGTAAGACAAACATGTTGATTTAGTCTATTAACATTATTTGAGGTTCTTGATACAAGCAAGTCGCTTAAAGTGCGAATCCTTGCTCCATCAATCCCCTCTTTGATGATATTTACTATCATCACTATTAATGGAACCAGATGCCAACTTTTCACATTTCACCCATTTCAATCTCTTCAAACTTTCTATTCAGTCTCTTTTCTGCATCTTTATTGGGATGAGAATTTTTCATCTTTTTGTTAAGTTTATTATTCAACTCTTCTAATTCGAGTTCATCAACATTTCGTTTCATTCCTCTCTTATTCACAGCATACTTCTTTTTGTGTTTTCGACATTTGCAGCAAATTATTATGATGAGCACAAATAAGCCTATTCCCGCTATTGGCATCAGTATTTTACTCATAAGACTTTTACCTAAGTTAGAAAACCAATTACCTCCAGAGGAGAGACCATCAGTTAGTCTCTTCCAGGCACTATCAACCTCTAGTGGTTTGAGCTCTTTTTCCAAATTAGTTATGTTTCTCACATATTTTTTAATTTCAACACTTTTGTCAGGAATGTAAGTGCAACAATGTTGCACTTTCAATATTCTACAGACTCCGCCCTCTTTTGCTAATAGGGTGTCAAGAGCAAGTCGATTTTGTAAAACCATAGATCTGATCGCAACCAATTCGGTATTGACCATCAGAAAACCTCCAGCAGTGTCAGTTGATAACCGATCTACTACTGTAGACAATTTGCAGATTCTGTGTGTATTCAGAGCGAATATATCTTTCCATTCCGCAAAAAAAAATCCCGCATACCATCACTCCGCATTTTTAAGTCCGCAAAAACCATTACTCCTCAAGCCATAATTCCGCAAATTTTTACAACGCATATGACTTCACTCCACATGCAATTACAAATGCATGTGTGGTGAAGTCATATACTTTGTAAAAGTACTTTATTTTTAAAAATATATATATATAAATATTTATATATAAATATATATATATATATATATTCACACATATATATATTTTTAAATAAAATGAAGCATTATTTCTTTAAAATTACATTATATTTAGAACTATATTAATAATACACACACACACACACACACACACACATATATATACTTATTTTCACTAATATGCTCTCTGATATATTTCCTTTACTTTTACTCTAATGTGCAGATATTTGACTCAGGCACTATGCCGTAATTGTTTTCAGCGCGCTCTTTGACCCTTTGGTTTGCTAATTTTGTTTCCATGTAATTACCTATTTTGGCACTTTGTCGTGACTTCCCATGTTACTTTACATGCTACTCATTTGCAACCTTCTTGTACCATGCAGCGCTGTTTCACTCCTGATCTGCTTGAATACTTCCCAGATTTGTTCTTCTATCACATTGCATTGTGTTATCTTTAATATGTAATTTCCCATGTGGTACATGCTGTTTCCCATGTGTGCTTTACATGTTGGATAAATGTAGACACTGTTGCTTTATTTACTTTCCTGTTTTTTTATTTTTGGGCGTTTTTTCTCCCCAATCAAGCCCCTCCCACTTGTTGTATATATATCCCCACTTTTATGAGTGCCTTTGTGTGATCAAGCTCCCTAGTGGAGTGAAACGCGTTACCCTTTAATAAATGTTTTGAACCTGCTACTCACTCGAGTTGGATTATTGGAGAGCTTCATTTGCCTGTCTGCTGTGGCGCTGTGAGGTCTGCACCCTGCTGCTGCCTGTCATCCATTGACAGGCGGGGATATATATATATATATATATATATATATATATATATATATATATATATATATATATATATATATATATATATATATATATATATATATATATATATATATATATATATATATATATATATATATATATATATATATATATATATATATATATATATATATATATATATATATATATATATATATATATATATATATATATATATATATATATATATATATATATATATATATATATATATATATATATATATATATATATATATATATATATATATATATATATATATATATATATATATATATATATATATATATATATATATATATATATATATATATATATATATATATATATATATATATATATATATACCCTAAAAACTAATTCCACCCTAGTCCCTTTAAATACCCCAGCACCCTTAAACACTAACCCATCCTGACCCTAACAATACCCCTGTACCCCAAAACCCAAACATACCCCTCAACCCTAAAAATACCCCTGTACCCCAAAACAACCCCTAAACCCTAAAAATACCCCAAAACCCCAAACATCCCCTGAACCCTAAAAATACCCCTGTACCCCAAACCCCAAAACAACCCCTGAACCCTAAAAATAGCCCTGTACCCCAAAACACAAAACAACCCTTGAACCCTAAAAATACCCCTGTACCCCAAAACCCAAAAAAAACCCTGAACGCCCAAAATACCCCTGTACCCCAAAACCCAAACCTACCCCTGAACCCTAAAAATACCCCTGTACCCCAAAACCCAAAACAACCCCTGAACTCTAAAAATACCCCTGTACCCCAAAACCCAAACCTACCCCTGAACCCTAAAAATACCCCTGTACCCCAAAACCCAAAACAACCCCTGAACTCTAAAAATACCCCTGTACCCCAAAACCCAAAACAACCTCTGAACCCTAAAAATACCCCTGTACCCCAAAACCCTGTACCCCAAAACCCAAAACAACCCCTGAACCCTAAAAATACCCCTGTACCCCAAAACCCAAACCTACCCCTGAACCCTAAAAATACCCCTGTACCCCAAAACCCAAAACAACCCCTGAACTCTAAAAATACCCCCTGTACCCCAAAACCCAAACCTACCCCTGAACCCTAAAAATACCCCTGTACCCCAAAACCCAAAACAACCCCTGAACTCTAAAAATACCCCTGTACCCCAAAACCCAAAACAACCTCTGAACCCTAAAAATACCACTGTACCCCAAAACCCTGTACCCCAAAACCCAAAACAACCCCTGAACCCTAAAAATACCCCTGTACCCCAAAACCCAAAACAACCCCTGAACCCTAAAAATACCCCTGTACCCCAAAACCCAAAACAACCCCTGAACCCTAAAAATACCCCTGTACCCCCAAACCCAAAACAACCCCTGAGCACTAAAAATACCCCTGTACCCCAAAACCCAAAACAACCCCTGAACCCTAAAAATACCCCTGTACCCCAAAACCCAAAACAACCCTTGAACCCTAAAAATACCCCTGTACCCCATAACCCAAACCCAGCCCTAAACCCTAAAAATACCCCTGTACCCCAAAACCCAAAACAACCCCTGAACCCTAAAAATACCCCTGTACCCCAAAACGCAAACCTACCCCTGAACTCTAAAAATACCCCTGTACCCCTTAACCCTTAAATACCCCTGCACCCCATAACCCAAACCCACCCTTAAAATACCCCTGAACCCAAAAAAAAACATATACTTACCTTACAACTTACCTTAAAACATATACTTTTACCAATCATGCTTTTACAATGATTTTCGTCGTAAAACCATGCGAGATAAAAGCATATAATATATAAAGGCATGCGTTATAAAAAAATGCGGAGTAAAGGTACCTGCGTTATAATGGTATGAGGAGTGAAAGTATGCGGAGTAAAAAATGCGGAGTGACGGTATTTTACCATTCAGAGCCACTCCCACTGTTGGTATCAATGCACTAAATATATCACCTATTATTTCTCCTACACTTTCTCTTTTACTACGCACTAATCCATTAGTGTTTTCATTGCTTCCAGCGACTTCATTCACATGGTATATTTTTGGGAAGATAATTCCAAAATAACAGTTTCCATCCCAGTGATCTGGCAATTTGAAATAGGCCTTGTTTCCACATATATAATAAATTCCGGGAAACACAGGTTCTGAACCATTTTTGAAACCCCAACCTACAATTACCTTGTAATTGGGTTCGCATTCACTGGAACCAATGAATATGTTATTATAGTAATTAGTCTTTTCCCTGTGAAGACAAAGTTTCCCTTTCTTTTCGAAATCCAGCAACAATGTAGCATTTGCTCCATCATTTGAGGTGCTGCCCATATTTTCAGCCCACTTAGGAGTTTTCTGCCTTTTGTCATTTGCCTTTCTTTGGAAACTTTCTCTTCTTTTCTCTGCCATATTTAGAAACATTTTCTCTTGTTCATGTAATGAACATGTCAAGTTATTTCTATGTGCTTCACCTAAATCTATAGTACCTATAGTTAGAATGTATTCTCCCACATAACGTGTTACATCACTTTTAGTATGTACAGGATTCAGATTTCCACGTATAGGAAGTTCAGAAAATATCACGTCTGAATTAGAGTAATAATACTGTAAAGGTCCTCTTTTATAGAATAAACTAGCTAAAATACTACAGAAAATTCCATATGTTAGTGGTAAGTGATGGTAGGTCACACCCTCCGCTACTGAAGTAGGTAGCTTCATACAGACATAACAGTCTTCTATTTCCATGGCTTCTACGTAATGTACTAAAAGGTTTGCAAATACATTTAAATGAGTTCTATTCTTGATTCTGTGATAATGTAGTCCTTCCTCATCTGGTGCACCTAAGTCCATTCTAGTTTGTCTAAGGCTAAGTGCTTTCTCTTGTGTCTCTACTCTTTGTGGTGTATCTTTCGTTTGTAGCTCTTCTGTGTCTTTTGTCACTGATTTAGTAGGGTACAAATTAGTATTTTTACTCATCATGTACGGAATGGTTATTGTTAGTCCTATCCATAATATAAGTACTAATGCTACACTACATAAACATACTTTACAGCATGTTTTACAACAATTTCGCCTCGGTCTTCCATTCACAGTGGAATCAGACATTTTGGCTCAAAAGAAGCTTCAACCCCTCTTTGTAACTTTACACAGGTTGCTTACACAGGGCCACCTTCAGGTGGGTTTCACTTCTTCGTCAGTCTGATCAGCAATCAATTCTTCATCACTTTCGTCACTTATTTCAAGATTTTCAAAGTCCTCCAACGCCAGATAAGTCCATTCAGGACTCTTATACTTGTTGTCTAGTCTTTTTATTCGGACACTTCTTCTCTTAGGCTTTGCTCCAGACTGGTCAGCTTTACTGGAGTCTTGATTTTCTTGCTCAAGTTCTTCGTCAATAGTTTTTAGTCTCAGTCTCAGTCTTTTGACAAATCTTGGTACTTTATCTCTTTTCTTGAATCTTTTAACTGGCACTGTAATTTGGCTTTCTTCAAGTGCTCTTTTATTCTCGTTCAGTTGTGGCACATCTGCTTCAGTGTCTTTTTCTTCCCTTCCTGTCTGACTAGTTCCAGGTCTTATGTCAGTTTCTTCTGCCTGGTCGCTAAGCTGGCCTTGTTCAGGTGTATGCTGGATTTGGCTGGATGTATGACGGTACAACGCGTACCGTCACAACGCATCCCTTTACCACGCATCCCTTACAACGCAAGTCGTTACCACAACTTGCGTTGGGGGTGCGGATTTCGAATAGTATAATTTACTATTCTAACACCAGTCCCCGTGGACCCTAGGGAAGGTGTTGGGATAGTAAATATACTATTTGTAATCCTTTAGCGCCCTCCAGCGCAAGTCGTGGTACCGACTTGCGTTGTAAGGGATGCGTGCTAAAGGTACTGCGTTGTTAAAACATCGTGGTAAACGATGTTTACCGATTTGGCTTTGTTTTGTTTCAATTTCTTCTTCCTGAACACATTTATCGATTTCTATCTGATCCTGTTCAAGCACTTCAAACTTTTGATTTTCTTCCGCTTGAACTTCTGCTCTAATTTCTATCTGTCCCTTTTCAGGCTCAGGAGTTTTTGGAGGTGTGTCGATAACCTGCTCTGTCCCTACCTGGCATTCCTCATCATCAGATTTGATTTGGATTTCGATGATCTGATTATCTTCTTCTATTCCTGTCTCGTCCTCACTATCCCACTCTCTATCTAAGTAGGTTTGTCTTCTTGTTCTTATTGGATCGAGAGTCAGGTCGATTACTGGAACCCAATCATCTTGACCGGAGCCTGGTTGTTCTTCTTCAGCTACTTCAGGACCAATTTCAGGAGACCCCTCAGCTGCACAACCTTCAGCCTCAGTTTCATCTGGTCCAGTCACTTTCTTCGTGTGGCTGGCATGGATCCACCGTGGCACACCTGCACACTTCACCGCTGTTGTGGTAACGAGAATCACCTGTCTTCGATTTCCCCATTTCGGTGCAAGGCAACTCTTCAGAGTATGTTTCTTAATTACAACCCAATCACCAGGGTTCAAGTCATTGGCTGGAGTTGCTGGTCTGGCGACGGCGTCTTCCCCAATCTGGTGAGAGATAGAACGCACTTGGTCACCCAGTTGCTTGCAGTATTCCAGTACCAAATCATCAGATATGTTTATCAGTTTGTGTCCTGGCACCCATGCCTGCCGCATTGCTCTTCCCATCAGTATCTCGTGGGGACTCAAGCCTGTCTTCCGGTCTGGAATACTTCTAAGTTCCATCAAGACAAGGGGCAAAGCATCTGGCCACTCCATTTGAGTCGATTCACACATTTTTCCCAATCTTGATTTGATTGTGCCATTCAGTTGTTCTACCACTCCAGAAGCCTCTGGGCGATATGCACAGTGTAGTTTTTGTGTAATTTTGCAGTGAGATCGGTCTTCTGCTGAGTCAGAGGTCATGATTTATAGCAGTTTCCCTCGCACAGGTATTGCTCTTTCCTTCTTTCTGATGGCAATGTTTAAAAGCAGGTTTGCCAGGTCATGTACATTCAAATGCCTCTCTCCCACTCAGTATGGACCTTTCAAACCCCCACTTTGCAGTCTGTGAAGTTAGAACACAGGCAGCTGGTCTAGCGATCCAAACTGGAAGTCCATCATTTGCAAAGGATACCCTGGGAGGCTGCAGAACCCGGGGGTAAGCAACTCAGATAGCCTCGCTCACAAAACCAGGAAAGGCATTTACCTTGTCACAGGTGCCAAGGGACTAAATCATGTTCAATTAATTAGCATTTGTAAACAGCAACATTGTCACACCCAAGGGGTATCCGGGCACTCTGGGTGTGACGTCTCAGTCGAAGAGCCAGGTTTTGAGCTACTTTCTGGTCCACTAGGGAGGGTGCTGTTCGACGATGGAGTAGCAGGTTGTTCCAGGTCTTGGTAGCGATGTAGGAAAAAGAGAGGAACTAACTGAGGTGGGGTGCGCACAGGCTAGTGTGGAGGAGCGCAGGTGTCTGTCAGGTAGATGGAAGTTCAGTCGATGGTTAATGTAGACCGGTCCTTGATCGTGTAGAGCTTTGTAGGTGTGCGTGAGGATTTTGAACTGACAACTCTTCTGGATGGGGAGCCTGAGGATGATTCTTAAGTGAGGGGTGATGTGGGTCTGTGTGGGGATGTCCAGGATGAGTCTGGCTGCTGCATTCTGCATGGTCTGGAGTCTTCTGAGCAGGTGGGGGGAGATACCAGGGCAGAGAGCTTTGCCGTAGTCTAGGAGGCTGGTGACAAGGGCCTGAGTGACAGTTTTCCTGGTTCTTACTTGGATCCATCTGAAGATTTTGCAGAGCACGCGAAGAGGGTTGGGAGAAGGAGGAGGCGACTGCTTTGACTTGTCATTTCATGGTCAGTTTGCTGTTGAGGATGATGCCTAGGTTGCATGCATTGTCAGTTGGTGTGGGTGTTGATCCGAGTTCTGCAGACCACCAGCTTGTGTCCCATGCGGAAGTGTTCTTTCCAAAGATGAGTACTTCTGTCTTGTCGGAGTTGAGTTTAAGGAAGTTGTTTCCCATTCAGTTGGCTTTGGTGGCCATGGCGTTGCAGAAATTGGTTCTGGTGGTGGAGGGGTCTTCGATGAACGGGAGTTTATTGTCATCTATGTATGAGATTATGTTGAGGCCCGGGGACCTGATGATGTCTGTGAGGGGGCTCATGCAGGTGTTGAACAAGGTGGTGCTGCGGGATAAACCTTGGGGTACACCTCAATTTATGTTTTTGGGTTCGGAGGTAAAGGGTGGTAGTCGAATACTCTGAGTGCGTTCTGTGAGAAAGGAAGCAATCCCCTTAAGGGCATTCTGTTGTATGTTGATGTTGTAGAGTCTGTTGATGAGGGTGAGGTGGGAAACAGTGTCAGAATCCTGATTCGGAGGATTCGAGTAGGTGGTTTTGGTCTAGGTATTCAGTAAGCTATTGGTTGGTAGCTTTCTCTGAATATCTTGGAAGGGTAGGGGAACAGGGAGATTGGTCAATAATTTTTTAGTTTTCTGGGGTCAGCGGAGAGTTTCTTTAGAAGGGGTCTGTCCTCTGTGTGTTTCCAGCTATCCTGGAAGACCGCTGTGGAGATGGAGGAATTGACGATGCTACTGAGTTACATGCTGATTGGGCTGGTTCCGAGGTTGAAGAGACGGTGGGGCAGGGGTCGGTGGGTGCCCTGGAGTGGAATGAAGACACAATGGCTTAGCTAGACTAAGTTATGAGCAGAGACCAGGTGGTGATCGATCGGCTGGTGTGTGTTGGTTGGTTGAGGCTGTTGAGATTGAGTGAGGGCAGTTGGTTGGGGTCACAGTAGATGGTGGTAATCTTGCTGTGGAAGTAGTCCGAGAGATTGTCGCAGAGTTCTTGAATGGGGTGGATTTTGTTCTCTGTGGCTGCTGGGTTGGAGAATTCCCTGACTATTTTGAAGAGTACTTTAGTGTGGTTGGCTGCTGTATCGATGCAGGCTGTGAATGCCGATCCCTTGGCTTCCTTAACGCGCAGATGGTGGCTGATGAGGGCTACTTTGTGACCGGCACTTTCAGAGGGGTTTTTCAAGGCACGCTATCGTTTCTCGATATGGTAGCAGTTGCGCTTGGTGGTTCTGAGCTCTGGGGTATACCAGTTCTTCAAATAAGAGGAACCAGGAGTTTTTTTATCCAGGTCCTGCACACGTACTGCCAAAGGTAAACTGATAAAGCAAATCAGTATGCAGTTCCTAAGTGTGGGTGGGAATATTCAGGTTTTTGATAAAGTGTCCCCACACACCCGAAGGATGTCATGCTTCATCATTAGGCTTAGCTCTTAGTCTGGCCGGCGCTGCAATGCCCGACAAGCACCAAGAAGGGGCTCTTTAGCGGATTTCATTTATTGATGAAGCCTTAAGGTGCATGTGGGTGTGTGGACTAGGTAGTGCTGTGAGTGTAAGGTGGTGTTAAATAGGTTAGGGCTGCCCTATGATCTAAATTTTATTGCAGGGGTGCACTAACCTAACTAAAAGCAGAACGCCCTAACTGGATGCAATGGTCCTAAAAGTGCATGTGTGGTGTAAGAGGTCAACCTGTTTCTTGCCTTGGGTAGCCTAACGGGTCTGGTTTTAAAAAGTACATTTTAAAATTTTGAGGAGGACCCCTGCGGCGTTGAACTGTATCCAAAAAGGTGAACCCATTGTTCTCAGGCTGTGATGGCATCCTTTATGTCCAGGGGAAGCTTGTTTCTATCCCCTGTACTATGCCTTATTGTGATGCTATATCCAAATTGCCGGGAAATTCCCATGTGGTATTTGCAGTATTGATGTGCAGTTAAAAATAAGCATTGCCGAGTCTTACGTAGTGCTCTTATCGGTATGCACTATAGCTTCAGTGTCTATGATAATGCTCGAGCTGCTCCAAATCTAAATTCATTAAGGAGTCAAACCCGTAGACCATATGTATGCCGAATTTCAACCATTCAATCGTGAAGATGCCAGTTAAGTTAACAACTTTCTTTATTATCACTTTCTTTCAGGTCACATAACACTAGGTCAATCGGACCTAGTGTTCACAGGCAAAGTTTTTTATTACTCCATTGTGTCAATACCAGAACCAGCATTGCAGTAGTGTCAGGGTGGAGAAATTCTCTATATTTTTTTCACACTTGGTCCTGATGAATTGCCACCAGACCCGTTAGTGGCTACCCAAGGCAAGAAACATGTCGACCTCTTACACCACACATGCCCTTTAGGACCATTGCATCCAGTTAGGGAGTTCTGCTTTTATTTAGGTTAGTGCACCCCTGGAATGCAATTTAGACTATAGGGCAGCCCTAACCTATTTTAACACCACCTTACACTCACAGCACTACCTAGTCCATACACCCACATGCACCTTATAGCTTGATCAATAAAAGAACTACGCTAAAGAGCCCCTTTGTGAGTGCCCATCGGGCATTGCAGTGCCGGCCAGACGAAGAGTTAAGCCCAATGATGAAGCATGACATCCCTCGGGTGTGTGAGGGCACTTTATCAAAGACCTGAATATTCCCACCCACACTTAGGAACTACACACTAATTTGCTTTATCACTCTGGGGTATACCAGCAGGCTCATTTTGAGGTTTGGTTGGTTATTGCAGGTTTCATAGGGGTGACTCTATTGGTGCATTTGTTGATCAATTCGGAGAAATCCAGGGCAGCCTGTTCGAGGTCTGATGAGGCTTCAGGTAGGGTGAACCTGAGAGCTTGTGTCCACTGTGTCTCAGTTACCTTGCCCCGGCTGTTATGGGTGGAGCTGTGGTGCTTGGTGATGGTGTGCTAAGCTCAGGAGATGGTGAATCTATCAATGGTGTGGTAATTTCAGGTGAGTTCTGCGCCGTGGCTGAATTTGATTGTCACATGGAGTTGAGTGTGTGACCAGCTCTGTGCGTGGTTCGGTGACCAGTTGGGTGAGGCCGATGTTGTTCATGTTCTTCAGGCGGGAGGTAGAGTTAGCGTTGTTGGGGTCAACCCCGTGGAAACGGAGGTCGCCGAATAGGACGTAGTGGTTGGAGTCGATGGCTAGGGGGTGATGATGTTGGAGATGGTGTCACAGAAAGCCGGTCAGGGTCCCGGCGGTCTGTATACGAGACTGCCTCTGATTGCGGACTTAACATCAGTCTGAAATTGGAGGAACAGCTGTTCCCCGAGCGGTGTGGGGCCATCATTTGGCTATGCAACGGATGGTTTCCTTGAAGATGATGGTGATGTCATTGCCATGTTGTTGGTGCGGTCACTATGTGTCATCTTGTACCCTTCTGGCTTGTGATGGCGATGTTGGGGTTCGAGAGGGGGTTAAGCAATGTTTTGGTGCTGAAAGAGAGTGTGGAGATGAAGTCCCAAATTTCAGTGGCATGTATGCAGAAGGAACTGACATTGAGCAGGATGAATTGGAGCTGTTCTGGGTTGTTTGAGGTCTCCTGGGCAGAGGCAGGGAGGAGGGGAAACAGCGAGGAATGAGCAAGAAAGAAGGAAATTTGTGCAAAATAAACAACAAATTGAGCAGTTACAAAATCACAAAGGTTACACAGTTTACCGGCATGGGCAGAAGTAATGCTTGCTAGCAGGAATATGAACAGCGAGGAATGAGCAAGAAAGAAGGAAATTTGTGCAAAATAAACAACAAATTGAGCAGTTACAAAATCACAAAGGTTACACAGTTTACCGGCATGGGCAGAAGTAATGCTTGCTAGCAGGAATATGAAACTGATTGTGCACATGCATTGTGGGAACAAAGCATATGTATCAGGCAGACACTGCAGGGCAGATAGGCGTTGAGCAAAATGGAGGTAACAGGTGAATAATCAGCAGGTGGAGTCAAGAGACCTGTTTGCAAGGGCGTGGAGAGCTGGCACAGGACCTTTTGAAGGGGGTTGCGCTGTGGCCTCTATTAAGTAGGTCCTGGGAGTGGGCGGGACACTGGGTGGTGAGAAGCAGGAGGCGGGAGTGGGGAGAGGAAACAACAAGAGGCGGGAAACAGTGAGGAATGAGCGTGGAAGAAAGAAAATGTGCAAAATAAACAACAACAAGTAGTTACAAAATCCCAACAGTTCCACAGGTTACTGGCAATGGGCAGAGGTAATGCTGGCTAACAGAATATGAGGCCGACTGTGCACAGGAACTGGAAGAGCAGGCAGACACTACAAGACTGATAGACAGCAGTGAGAAAAGGAGAGGGAAAAGGCGAACGATCAGCAGGCAGAGTCAAGAGACTTGCTTGCCTGGGCGTTAGGATATGGCACAGGACCTTAAAGTTTGACACCTTTAGCCACTTGTCAGCATTGCTTTTTAGCCAACATCATTTTGCACACAGGGCCTCTAAACTGAAGCTTGGAAAGTGAAACTACGAGTCCCAAAATGCAATATAATGTATGTTAAAAAAAGTCATAACTCGAATAAGGTGTCACACATGATAAGGGTCTATTTGGAAACAAAATTTAACTGACACCCTTTCAACATAAATTCAGCAGGAACACTAAATATGCACAGGAGTCACAATGATTTAGGAGAGTGGTGGAGTGAGAGAAGGGAAAAAGTGGTGTAGGAGAAAGAAGGAGGGCCGGATGGAGGGGAGTGAGGAGAGGGCCTGAAACGAGGAAAGAGGAGCAATGTGGAAGTCTTATAGCCCGACACCCAGGACATCTTGTTTGGGGTCAAGGGCAACACGTTTTCAAGTGTATTTTGTCCCTGGGACAAGTAGGCCCAACCCCCTGTAGCACAAACCCTTTGGCTGCCAGTTTGAAGAACCACATTATTGATCATGCCTGCAGTTAAGGTAATATTTTTGTCCATTTGTTAATGCTTTTCAAACCTGTATTTATGGTTCATTAATTGAAAGCCTTTATTATTAGGGTGAGAGCTCTAAGTAAATGTTGTAAGCTCTGACTGCACTACTGACAGGGGTTACAGTATAAAAAATGTGTACACACGTTTTCAAAGTTTAGCAATATGAGGCTATATATAATGCTCTCTCAATGCTCTCAGCTTTGATGCAAATATTTGCAGAAGCCTGAAAGCAAGATTGATGATTCATTGCTTTCAAAATAAAATGTTCATTAAAAAATGAAAGCAGTAAAAAAACATTACGCTAAACTACGGTCAAATTTAAGGTACCATTTCTTTGCAGCAACATTTAGTAACTTGTGCTGATGCATGCTAGTATTTCTCAAAAATATTCATAATGGAAAACAAGTGTAACCATTTTCAATAGGATTATGGGCAACAAAAATAAATAAGCATTTGCAAAGTCAGTAGGTCTGAAATTTGTGGTCAGCCTTCTAGTTTTGTAAAAGTGTGAATTGTTTTTGCGTGGTTTTTGTAAAATCTTATTGCTGTGGGAGCTATCAGGCCCTCACCATTATAACAAACATTGGCAAAAGCAAACGTTTTTTTTTTTAACTTTATTTTTTATTTTTTGCACTGAAAAGCAAAACTTACAGATGGGAAAAGAAGTCATTAATGCAATAAGTGTGACCAATAGTAGGCATAGAGGTACATCAATGGACAATAAATATTGCAGCAGGCTTTCCAATAAGAAACACAGACTCACAGCAACATTATCAGCATGCAAGTACATAGGTCAACCCCCTTCAGTCCTGACCTCAGATATAAGGTAAGAAGCCTGTTACTAAGGGCCTTATCCTGACCTTCCACGAGACAGAGCGAGGGCTTCCCCTTCTATAGCTAGATCCAGCTTGTAATATTTCAGCCATGGGGACTAAATTTTCCAGAATTTACGCGGGCAGCCGCTCACCTTATAAACCACTTTCTCCTCAGTCATGTAGAGATCCATATTGGACTTCCACTCCGTAAGTGTAGGAAGGTGTTGTGGCCCCAATACTTGGCTATGTCTGTTTTGGCCACCACTAACCCAAGATTGGCCAGCAAGAGCCCGTAGCACGGCAGGTCGATGTCTGTGGGAATCCCTAGGAGTAAGAATTTCACATCAAGCCCTAGGCACGCCCCAAGTATTTTGTTCAGTTCTCCCATGAGCGTGTTTCAGTAGGTTTGAATGTGGCTGCATTCCCAGAGAGTGTGAATGCATGTGCCGTGCTCCGCATGACATCTGTGACAGGCAGGGTCTTCCGCCCTCCCCATCTTGTGTAGACGGTCCCTATCAAAATAGACCCTGTGAAGGATCTTATATTGTATAAGGCGCAAACTTAGTTTGATCGCTACTTCACGCGGGTGCATGGGTGCCACTTCCCAGTCTATATCCTCGAGTGGCCCAGTGGTGAGTTCCTACTTTGCGCGAAGCGTACCAAGGTTGTCAGGCATGTTATTAATTTGTGTTTTGTATGTCAGGGATATCGCCTGGGTGGGGATCTCTTCCTGCAGGAGCCTGCCTTCAAGGGGGCGTACTCTGGCAACATCACAGCATCCAGCCCTTCCGCTTGCCAGGCATGTTTCAGCCTAAGATATGCATAGGCTTGGGAACTATGAGGTTGGTATTTGGACTGAAGGAAAGAAAAGGAGGCCAGAGAGCCTCTTTCCAGGAGGTCTCCTATCTTAGAAATGCCGATAAGGTCCCATTTCCTGAAGCCCCTCAATTTCCTGATCTCAGTTAGACTAGCACCTTCCCACAAGGGGGTCTCCCGCGTAGGCTTCCCGCCCACCTCATCAGTTTTCCCACACTCTTCCAGGCAGCTATTACCCGTTGAGTAGCAGGGAGGAGTCGTGGGGTCCTGGCACCCCCGTATAGAAAGTGTAGCTGGGAGCATTCATGAAACTGAAGCCTTTCCAGCCTATATGTTGGGGGAGCTCCAGGTGCGTGGTTCCAGTCATTAATTGTTATGAGGTGGGCTGCCCTATCGTAGGCTCTGTTATCTGGTATGGCCAACCCTCTGTTATAAGGGTTCCGTTGTAAGGTCTGCAGTGTTATCCGCGGGTGGGCACCATCCCAAAGGAGGAGGCGCAATTCACTATTAATGAAAGTAAAAATGGTGTCTGGTATTTTGTGATATGTGTTCTGCAGTACGTAAAGAAGCTGGGGAAGTGATACCATTTTATACATGGCGGCCTTCCCATAATAGTCAGAGGAAGCTTCCTCCATCTCCTCACATCCGTCCGAAAGTTTAACAACACCATCTTATGTTACGATCCAGTCGGGCCTCGGGTCGGTGGTGATGTAGAGCCCCAAGTAAGTGTAGGGGTAAAACTCCGGGTCTCCACTCAACGGGTAGAGAGTGGATTTAGTACAGTTGATATTTTAGTCAGCATAGCTGCCATATTCCTCAAATATGTGTAATAGTCGGGGGAGTGTTTCAGCAGGTTGCATGACATAGAGCAGAATATCATCCGCATACAGTGATATGCGTTCTTCCTCTAGAGGACACAAATCGGCGAGGAAGCCGCCTAGATCTGGTCGGGTACGAACCACACAGGCCAGTGGCTACAATATGAGGGCAAGCAATAAAGGGGATAGGGGGCACCCCTGCCTGGTGCCTCCTGTATCGGCCAGCTGGCGGACAGAGTGCCATTGACCCCGATCCGTGCCTCGGGCATGTTGTACAACAATGCCAGCCAATCGAGGAAAACCAGGCCGAAGCCCATTTTTTCTAGAGTAAGCCACATGAAGGGCCAGTGAATCGTGTCAAACGCTTTTTCTGCATCAAGCGAAAGAAGCAAGTGGGGACTGTCTCGTCCCTTAACGTGTCCATCCAGTTAGCTAGGCGGCGCAAGTTGAAACGTGTGGCACGCTTTGGCATAAAGCCAGACTGGTCCCTCTGCATCAGCGGAAGAATCACATTCAAAAGGCGCCTCGCAAGGATTGTGGCCAGCATCTTCGTTTCGAGATTAAGAAGGGATATGGGGTGATAGGACCCAAATTCCTCTGGGTATTTCCCTTCTTTGTGGATGACCACCACCGTGGCTAGACGGAGGTCTTGTGGGAGACCGCCCTGTTCCTTTGATTCCAGGAACATCTTAAGGAGATGCTGTGCCAGCAGTGCACTGTTCATTTTGATGAATTCACATGGTAGGCCATTAGGGCCCGGGGTCTTACCTGCCTTTTGTCGGCAAATGGCCTCGGTCACTTTCTCCAGCATCAGATCTCCCTCTGGACTATCTCTCTAGTCGAGCGTAAGTGAGGGTAGACCTACAGTTTGCAGGTATTGGCGTATCTGTGGGTCACCCGCCTGAGTGCGGGCGTTGTATAGGGTCGTGTAATACCGCGCAAAGGCTCCCGCAATACCCTCTGGAGTGGTGCGAGTAACCTCTTGTTCCCTGAAGGACAGCACCCATCGCGACTCGATTTACTTCCGCCCCAACCACGCTAACAACTTCCCAGCCCTGTCCCCAGTTTCATAAAGTCTATGCCTAGTTGCCAGTTGGTGCGTTCCCACCTCATTAGTCGCAAGTGCTAAGTACTCTCGCCTGGTGATCTCAAGTTGGCCAAAGCGTGTTCAGTCAGTGCGGCGGGGTCGGTCCCTTCTTCTAATTCTAAGAGTGTATGTCCCAGTTCCTCAATCTCCTAGGTCTTGCGTTTCTTTTTTTGAGCCAGTATGTTCTGTGCTCTGTCACGTAGTACCGTTTTGTATGCTTCCCATAAAGTGACCGCTGATGGGACAGAACCCTCATTTTCAGTGAAGTACAGCTCGGAATCAATCCGGAGCTCCTCAGTGACTGTCACATCTCGCAGCTCCCATGCATTCAGCCTCCACTGTGGTATGCGATGACCACCTCGACCGCCCACCTTCATTAGTAGGGGAGAATGGTCCGATATGCCCCTGGCCAAATAATCTATAATGTCCACCACTGTATCTCCCCCGCCGGAGCGAGAAGATAATCTAGGCGGGAGAACACCCTGTGGGCACCTGAGAAATAAGAATACGTCCACTGATGTGGATGGTGGCGCCGCCACAGATCAGACAGTCCCAACAAATCTAGAAAACAGGCCCAAGGTGTGATTTCAGGGGTGGCTCTCCGAGAGAGGGATCGATCCAACAAGGGGCACAATACATCGTTGAAGTCTCCCCCTAGTATATGTATGGCTGGGCCAGAATGCAAAGGGAGCAAAGTCAAATGATCAAGCGTGTGGTGTTGGAGCCGAGGGGGTGCATAAACACTGACTAGTAGGAATGTCTTGCGTTTCGACATACCTCGGACTGCCACATATGTCACCTCAGAATCCACCCATTTTTGTGTGACATCAAAGGGAGATTTCTTAATAAGGATTGCCACCCCTCGTGAGCCTTTGGTAAATCCAGCATGACCACAGTGGTATAGTAACCCCATCCCACCAAAGAGCAGGTCGATCCCAAAAGGTGCGTTTCCTGCAGGAATACTATATCGGGTTATGCCTCTTAAGGGGGAACAGCATTTACAACGCAACTTTTACCACGCAGTACCTTTACCACGCAACTTTTACAACGCAAGTCGTTACAACGACTTGCGCTGGGGGGCACTGTAGGATAGGGAATAGTTTAATTTACTATCCAAAACCTTCCCTACTATCCACGGGGACTGGAGTTGAAATAGTAAATTAAACTATTCACTATCCAGCGCCCCCCTACGCAAGTCGTTGTAACGACTTGCGTTGTAAAACCTGCGTGGTAAAGGCATGCGTTGTAAAAGCATGCGTAGTAACGACATACATCCCTCTTAAGATATCGGGTTACCAACCCCCTCTTCACTTTATTACCTAAACCATTGACATTCCATGTCATTACTACATATCTATAGTCTGACATAGTAACTCAACCTTGGGATCTGTCTCAGTGCCTGCTCTCATCAGGAGTCCACCCCCTCCACCCTCTGCAGCAGTGTGATCACGGCCTTGAATCAAACTAACTCCATTCCCACCAAACAACATCAAGACATTACTCAAAGCAAAACAACCACCACCCTCCTCCCCACACTCTTCAGACATCACCACCCTCTGCTCGTCAACATGACAACTGTGGCACAGATAGTCCGCTAAGAGGTCTGTTACCCCCCCCCCCTTCCCTCCCACCCAATTAACTACACAATACTCTAACAATACCTGCACACAAAATGCTTTCCCGGCTTAGCTCGAAGTCAGTGGATATCCACTAGGCCTCAGGAAAGTTTTACTGTCCGGTAGCGGCCAGCGGGCCCCGCTTCTCAGTCCTATTCGCCTTCATCGGGTGGCTGCCGGTCCTGCTTACCTGGAGCTTGGAGGTCGTGGTCCGTCGCTTTTAATCGTAGGATACTGTTGAGTAACGGGTGGTCTCTAGGCATATCGTCAGAGTCCTCCTGTTCAGATAGGTTGGTTTGTCCAGTATCGTCTGGTCGGTTCATGGGACATGCCCGTCGTGAGCGAACCACATCTTCTCCAAATTCTGATAGGAGTGTGTCCGTACCTCTGGATCTTAGTGTTCTTCCCGGAGTATTACCCGCTGAGTTCCTGGTCCGCAACCCTTGTCTCCGGCGTTTTGTCTTTGGGCCTGTCCTGAGACCAGCCCCCTCGTTTTAATGGAGAGTGGGTTGGATCTTTTGGTGTTGGCCGCCGTAGTTGCGGTCGTTCCTCTACCAAGGACCATGCCTCCTTAGGGGGTTGAAAGAACAGTGTGGACTCTTGGAAAATAACCTTCAGTTTGCCGGGAATAACAACATATATTGGATCCCATAGCACGTAATTTAACCTTGACTTGGTCAAAGGTCCGCCTCTGTTTTTGCACGTCGCAGGAATAGTCAGGAAAGACCATCACTTTAATGTTTTCGTAATGGATCTCTCCTTTTTTACGATTTCCCTCAGTATTACGTCTCTATCGTGAAAGTTCAGGAAACGTGCTATTAGGGGTCGAGGAGGGGCCCCGGGCGGAGGAGCAAAGTTTGGCATCCTGTGTGCTTGTTCTATAACGAAACAGGTTGATAATGGCGCTTGTGGTAGTACATTTTCAGGAATGTCAGAAGAAACTATCCCGGGTCAACTCCCTCCACTTTTTCAGGAAAACCAACGAATCTGAGGTTGTTCCTCCTGGCCCTATTTTGGGCATCGTCCACTCTCCAGGGCACCTCCGCTACCGATGACAAGAGTCCCGCAACATCCTTGTGTGTGACTTGGGAAGTATCCTCTAACTCTGAGATGCGGTGTTCAGTTTCGGTCACCCGTTCTGAGACCTTACGGAGATCCTGGTGCAGCAGTGTCACCTCAGAGCGGACCTCAGCTATTCTCCCCTTGACTCGCGAATAGCCTGCAGGATGGTCGCCGTATCCGGAGGCGGAACGGGACCGCCCTCCGCACCCAGTAGCACCTTAGAAAAGCGGTCCAGTTTGCCCTGCCAAGACTGCTTGGGTTCTTTGTCTTTGTCCTTTGCCATTGTGGGAGGGCGCTGAGGAGGCGATGACCCGGCCAGCGCCTGCAGGGTCCACTATGCCCACCTTTACTCAGTAGCTGTGCCATCGGTCGAGTCCTAGGTGGTTCAGTAGTGGCCGAAGCGGTGGGCAAAGTTTGAGCAGGGTCCGGGGGCGGTACAAGGTCTCGCAGACGTCCCTCCAGGCACGACGACCCAGCGATGGATCTCCCCAGACAGCGTCTTCCCGCAGCAGGGTCGGGCCGCCCCAATCAGGAGAAGCGGTTGTCGTCAGCAGCTCGGGATAGTAGGTGCCAGGATGTAGCAGTCCTCAGATAAACCGCAAGGGGACAGGCGATCCGGAACCGGTACCATGGGGGGGGGGGATAATACAAACATCTGAGCCCCTCGAGTATCTACCAGATGTTATTAGGACCTTATCCCAATGGCGCTACCAGCTGATGGCATCTCACTCTGTCCCAGGCCACAGTGGAGCGCCTGCAAGCCAAACCCCGCCGGCACTCAAAGAGGAGGGTAGGCCGGGCAAACATTGTTTTTGGTCTCAAAAAGCACACACTGACACAGTAGGTACTGGCACTGAACAAAACTACTTTGTGTGCCGATATGCTCCTTGTGAAAGAGCAGACTGCTGTCACTCACAGTGAAGCCAGCAAATACAGAGAGAAAGAGATAGAATGTTAAAAAATGCAAAAGGTCATGGTCAACGCCCAATTATTAAAGAACTCTCAAAAATGCACTCATGAATATATGTCCTTGCATTAAGTGCAGCTATATGGCTTTCTTGAATTCCCAATAATGTACAGAAGTAGGACAATAAATAGTACTGCTAGAAAATATTTGCGAGCTGCATTTTAGCATGAGCAAATATGCATGTGTAGATTTGCTTATACAAAAATCTAAGTGCTTGAAAGTTCACTTTCCCTCCAAACACTTGTTCTCCCAACTATGGAAGAAGGTTTACATCTGCCATTGTCTGGAGTAAGTTTCCAACATTTCGCAGCATGGGAAAAAATTAGAGAAGTGTTGTTGAAAACCCTTAAAACATGCAAGTTAGTAGGTTTGCACAGACTCAAAAGGGTATTCTAGCCCTGGAAATATTGCTTACCACTACCTTCAGCCCCAGTATGTAGATCTGCAGAAATGTGGCAACATAAGGGGATTGCAAGTATTCAAACTCTACTATGGTATGAGCCCTGGCATAATCAGAGAGGCTATATCAGAGCTCTTATATGATGAGATTGCTGCTATAAATTGTCTCTGCACTGCATGGCACCAAAGGGATGAGTGGATTTTGTTACAGGACAAGTAGATTTATGAAGCAACCTGCCCCATGGACAAGTAGATATGATATTAAATTCCTCACCCCTGAAGGAGGAAGGGGTGAGAGACAAAGGACTGTGGGAGAGCTGAGCGAAAGAAAGGGAGGAGGTGGAGAAGTTAAAGGGAGTGTCTGGTGCATGTCTGTGTATGCAGGTGACTCAGGCAGCGCAAGGTGGGGGGAGGCTGTCCCTCTCTCCCATTTTAGTGCCCCACAGACAGAGACAGTCGCAAGCACTGTTGGCTGATGCTAAGTTTGCTAAGGGCATATGGCACACAGATTTGAAAACAAGCTTTCCATCCACAGTAAGTACGTTTGAATGAATTGCCTGGTATATATGGCCACTTGGTACGCAGGCAAGTTCTCAGTAACTGCCTGGTGTTGTGTATTGCAGCAGAATCAGTGGTTCTCAGTGTGCAAGCCCCCTCCCACCCCCAGTCACTCACCAACTGCCCCATCAACATGCCCCCCGGCCCCAGGGAGGCCCTCAGGCATCACATGTAAAGTTTTGTGTTATACGTTTGGTTTGTAGTCGCATGCTGCATGTTGTAGACCAATGAATAACGCAACCTTCAAGATTGTTTTATTGAATGCATGCATAAGCCTTTGGCCTGATCCATCAAATTATGAAAAAAGGTACATAATGTGAAGAAAAAAGGTACATAATGTGAAAAATAAAAGGCATGAGATTGGATGAGGCAGTTTTGGACAATGCTTTGTTGCGTGTTTGTGGTTTAGTAAAGCTTTGTGCAAGGCCTGTGTGGTGTTACAAAGCCACAACGCCTGTTTCCCTTCAAGGGCATATCTCTCGTATGCAGAACCCGGAGCGGAGGCTGAGATGGTGGTCTGTATTATCGTGCCACAAACGGTCTTGGGCAGGGAGAGGGTGAGTGGTGGGGACAGTTGTGCATGCGGAACTCTCCAGAAGCAGCAATGCTATACACAGGTGACACTTCTCTAGTGTGAACTTTTCTGTACCGGAGCTCAGCTAGACACGTGTGCTGCCGGCAGTTCAGAGACACTGGGTAGTCATGACATCTCTCTCCGACCTCACAAGCATCTTTTTAACATGCCCTCCACAAACATGGATTTCACAGATAAGACTAGAATAACATGTCTCTGTATTTCTTGCCCTTATTGTTTTGTTATGCATGCTTTACTGCTCTCTTAGAAAAAAATCTCCATTTTATTTGCTTTGAAACAAATGCTGCAGAGTGTTGTGCAATGCTGATTGTTCATGTGACATAAATTACCGCTAATCTCCAGTACCAATTGCAGCAGCAGGCAAGCCATTTGTGGCGCGGCCCTCTCTCTCTGTGAGGATCTATAAAACAGCTATTTTACTGATGCACTATTATTGTGAACATTTTATTTACATGCGAGCGAGAACAGAGCCTATAAGCAATTTAAATGTTTTCACAATGGACTTGGGCTGTCGTGTCATTTCCTTGACCAAGTTTACTAGCCTCAGCCCTGAGTGTATTCCATGCCTTCAGCAATTTTAGGCAACAAAAAAAATGTCACAATAACGCTGGTGATTATTGATTAATGTTCTTCCTGGAGTGAGATCAAAGTTTTGTCTAGTGTAAGTTTTGACTTAGCGTAAGGTAGCGAGGAGGGATAATATATGCCTGCTACAAAGAACGTGTAACAGGCAGATCTCAGTGCATATAATGTAAATAGCGCAGTGGGTAACTGCTTTTGTCAGAGAGACCCTTTTGTTGCTTGAAGTTTATAAATTCAAATCCTGATATAGAACAATGAGGTATTAACTGTTATCAAAGAGCTGCATGTAAAGTGCAAGGTATAGTTTACAGCGTTATGATTTACCCCCAGTCTTTAATTATCCTAATATTGCAAAAAGGGTTCATTTGAATAGAAATCAGTTACTATTATTAATGAGAACCCCCCAACCATGGCTTTACATTTTAAATTCTGAGTTTGTGGTTTTCCAGACCAAGCACTCTTAAAATATACTGCCAACCAGTATGGATGACATGTGACGCCTACATTTTGTAGTTGAATAGGACACTTTTCCCGCATTTCTTTACTCCGCATGGCTTTACCCCGCATTTTTTACTACACAATAACTTTTACAACGCATTCCGGATTCCAACGCAATTACTATTCTAACTCAAGGGGGGCGTTACTTTGGGGAATGCGTTGTAACAGTTTTGCGGTGTAAAGCCCTGCGTTGTAAAAATTATTGTCTACTAAAAAATGCAGGGTAAAGCCATGCGGAGTAAAAATGCGGGGTAAACGACGTTTTCCATTGTAGTCCTCTGTCTTATGTAACATTTCCTGTACACTGATTTACACATGTATGATTGATTGTCTCTGTGTAATGTGTGTGAGATGTAAAGTGCTCTGACAATCTTCACTGGTATGAGTGGTGCTATAAAACTCATTAAATGCAACAGAGAGAGAGAGGCTATGGAGACTTTAGGGGCACTTTTAACGTGTGGTAGTGAGGGTTTCCATGGCGGAGGGTATAGTTTTGTGCACCAACAAACACTGTTGCACCGGTTACCATCAGCACTAAAGCCAACCCTGTTACTATCTTTATGGTCTGACTCATGCTCGCATGCAGCCTACATAATAAACACGCTGGTTTCCTGAAAGCAGGCTCTTTCAAATGCAAGCAGTAAAATTCCCGCCATTCGTCAGGACATAAACTAACAACATAGGGCCGGCCTGGTGACAGATTCCTTTGATGGCACCAATGTGTTGCCTCAGGCTCTGTTCTAGTGCTGCTGAAACAATTTTCAGAACAGGAATGCTGTCCGCAATGTTGCAAGCCTGACTGAAGTCTTAGGGAATTTTTAAAAATACAAGGGTAGCAAGTAGCAGTGCACAAAGAACAAGAGTTGCAATATATCATATGAAATCTCTTTATTGATGTCATAACTACACTTTCACAATTGCTTTATCAACTTTCTTCCTTTTTCAAATTTGCTTGAAAATGCACTATTTGCCCACTCTCTTTTTCAAAAATGTTCGCGGAAAAGAATCCCCCGGGACCCCACTGTTAAGATTTAGTCCAAAACAAAGTGTAGATTTGACTATACTTTATAGTAACAAAATCAGACAGGTACATGAATGCAGCGTCTTCATGGCTTCTAGGTCTCACTCTAACTGCCACCCTTGGAGCTGTGCCCCCATTATTCCACACAAACACGCAATCTACCCATAGCATTCCACTTACCTAATACAGTTCTGCACTGAAAGTCACTATGATAGACGTAACAGCCCGTTATGGCAGTCAGGTTAGCTCACTCGCCACAGGGCACTCATCCCAAATCTTTATGCTGCACCATTTTAAAATGTCACCAACCGGCACTGGTAATGGAAGGAGTGGCAAGGTGGGGAACAATGAAAAAAAAATGAGACTGGGTATCAACAGGGAAGGCTCCCAGGTTCAACTCATGAATACTCTGTGGTTCACAGGATCAGGTCTGATAGACCACTATATATGATGGTTCCAGGCTAATGCGGTTCTTTCAAGTCCTCTTATTTTTCTACAGATTTATATAGCGCGAACTCGACACGAAGGTATTGGAGAACTTCTCAAGAGAACCAGCTAGGTTACACAAGGACACATTCATTTATTTTTTTTAATTTTGGTATGCACGGGAGTTTAAGTGATTTGCCAAGAATCACAGGCTGTGGAGTCGACCCTGAGGCTCGAACCTTGATTTCCCAGCTCCAAAGTCGGCAGTCTAGTCGTGAGACCACAAATTTAAACCAACACCTGTAACAAAAGGGTGAAATTCACTAGCAAGTGTCACCCATACACTTTGAAATGACACACATAAACACACTACACATAAGCCAATCAAAAACGTGGCAGCTATGATGATGGAACCCTTTTGGATACGGACAGACGGAGTTCTTAGATCTGTAATCTAAGTGTTAGAGCGGTATGTGCATTGAAGGCTGGTTTAGAATGTTAAGTTTGCAGCTACAAGTAGAGTAATAAAGGCGTCTAATACTAAGCTCTGTGTGTGGAAGGTACCCAGCACTACTAACCGGCATAAACAGGCGAATTAAAGAGATCTCTTCTCCCTCTCCTCACCCACCAATGTTCCCACCTTCCGCTTGAACCTCCCACTTTCAAGAAGGAAAGATCGATGGCCCAATCCTTATCAGGCAACGCGGTGAGAATCTGGAACTCACTTCCGCCTCAGCTCCGGACCACCACCTCCTCCCAGGTCTTCAAAACGGACCTCAAAGTTCTCCTCCTCCAAAGACACCTCCAAAAGTAATTCACACCCTCTCAATTATCTGAAGGAAGACCTCCCATTACTGAAAACTCTATTCTCCATGACTATGGAAGTGACTTCCCCGTGTGTTCTTGTGGTTGGAGTTTTGCCATTTATTACGGTATTATCCTTGTACCTGTGTTTGGTATTTATTTTGTAACATGCACACGCCACTTTTCTCTTGTAACACACTGTTTGCTACCTCTCACATTTTGTTTGCTTTCAATACTTGCACAAGTGCCACCATTGCCTACATAACGTTTGTTCTTGGCCTGAGAGTCTAGCATATATTGCAGTATATTACCTCTAATTGTACTTTGTTTTCTCTTATAACCTGCACACTTGTCACTTTTTCCTCCTGTAATGCACTGTTTGATACCTCGTGTATTTTGTTTGCTCACAATTGTCACTTTTACTTCATGTAACTTACCGTCTGCTTTTGTAATTTGTTCACTTGTAATTTTCTGTTCCTATTGTGAAGCGCTCTGACGCCTTCGGGTAAAGTTCGCGCTATATAAAAACGCATACATAAATAAATAAAATATCCTTGCCCTATCCCTCTGCGCCCTCCTGAGGTCCTGCCTTTCCTGTTAGTGGTTCCCTTCTCTCTTCCACCCTTTTCCGCTGCTTCTTCAGCCCGCACGAAGCTTACGGCCCTTTAATTTCTCGCTCTCCTGTGTTTCTATTATTTCCTATGGTCATACACTCGCACGACACTCTTCGGCCACCATACCATCAGAACGAACTTGCGCATAAGACGCACCAGGCACACTAACGTCACAGCCATCTTGGTAAAGGCACGTTGAACGGCGGGGCGCTGCGGCCAGCGATAGGTTGCAGTCTTTGAAAGGGGGCGTGATCATCTTTTCACACATGGCGCTTTCCTACTGCTACAGCTTCTGTCTGCTTTAGCCTCTGGAAAAGCCAGGCTAGTGCTGTGGTCATTGGTCTGACATTTCTCAGGTACTGAATTAATTTGTAATTAGTGAGTGTCGTAAATATGCCCGAAATGTGATATTGTTTATTTGAATGGTATTTTATGTATTCTAAGAGATTTGTTGTATACTTCAGAGTCTAATTGGAAAAATACTGTTAGCTTATCTAATGCGTGCCCTTTTTTGTTCACCATTTACATGTATCCTTTCCTTTACTCTTGGTAATGGCTTTGTGTTGCGCAGGAGTTATATATATATATTTTTGTTTAACTGTAGGTCCTGGCTGGTGACAGCTTCATTATCTCCTTGAAACCATGCGGAACTTGAAGTTACTGAGAGCACTTCACTGCAGTACTGCCCAGGGTTTAGGCAGCCCACAGTGTTTCTCCATCCACTCGGATAGTGGGACGGTGCTCATCGCCTCAGAATATGGTATTTTTGAATTGGATCCGACAACACAGCAGGTGAGTTTAAATTGGCATGTTAAGCATGTTTTACACCTGGCATAGATGACATACTCACTTGAGAGGCTTTCACACTGTCCTTCTCCACTGGTGTGATGTCTTTCTTATTTTCTTCCGCACACTAGAGAATACAGCAGTGGTTCAGCCCACTTTAGCCATTGGCTAACTTCACTTTCAGTGATGGCACTGAGCTGTTTCAAAAGGAGCTCATTCTAACGCAAAGTGGATCTCTTTAGTGCTAGGGACTACTATGTCAATGTTGGTTTTTGTGATTAAAAAGTAATTTTGCTTTTAGCCAGTGTTATAGGTAATTGCCGGCAGGTTCTAAACAATAATATTTTGCAAAAACCATGACAAAGCATAACAAGCATTGACAAAGCCAAGAGGCTCACAACCGTTACCATACCTGTTAGTTTTGACAATGCTTGTTTGAGTTATTGTAGCCACATTAGAGAACCTTAATTCGGAGTTCAGCAGAGTGTGCATTCAGTACTCATTGGTCACCAAGATGTAGCCAGCATGGCAGAAATTAGGGTTGGCAAAAATTGTAAAAAGTTATTTTATTGACAGCGACAAAATAGACGCAGGATATCGGAATACATCTTTATTCTCAACAACATGCACGTGTCATACAAGTGTACTGGCCGAGATATTGCAATCATTCTAAGCTGCTCTCCAAACGGAAGTCCCTCTAATATCCTTACCTTTCCTGTGCATTTGCTGAGGACTCTTTTTTTTTTCTCCCCCTACAGTTTTATTTATATAGGCATTTAAAAAAAGAAAGCACATTATTTTTCATTTTTCCTTGACATTAAAACACCAACATTACAGCATACAGTGTCATGTAAGTCCTTTGATCACGGGAACGAAGCTGGTGTCAACATGAATTCTTTTGTATTCCACAAAATTTCTGGCTTACATTATAGTAACATGCAGCACATCAGTGTAAGACATTTTGCCATAGGGCGAGCCCTTATTATATCAATTATCCCTCACCCTCCCTCCTTTGGTTTTCCTCTCCGCTGATGACACTCCTGCTACTCTCACATGCACTTTGTTCCATCCCTCCCTCTCCTGCTGACAGCCCTGTACTGTACAGTTCTCTCCATTCCGTGAGGTCTGACGGTAGCTATTTGTCATTATGTGTTAGTTTTGTGTGCATTTCCTCGGCTAACACCCACTCTCTGGTATCTCTGAGCCACATTGCTATATCTGGGCTTCTCTGCCACATCCACATTATGGCCACCCCTCGTCTTCCCAAGACAAGCATCAACAGAAGTAATTTATATGGCAGTTTATGTTTTTGGGCCCACGTTTATGGGCCAATAGGCACTGCAACGCTTCCTCCCTTAGCAGGAGACCTGTGACTGTACGTATCTTTTCTGCCACCTGTGTCCAGAACTGCCTCACCTCAGGGCACTCCCATGACAGGTGGCTAAAGTTCGCGTTTTCAGCAGCGTACATGGGACATTTACCATCCTTATTGTGGGCGATGCTTCTCAACTTCACTGCCGTGAGGTAAGTGCGATGTAAGAAATTGTAGTGAATCTGTTTGACCCTAACATTACAGGAGACTGTATGTGTGAGATCACTAATAGTCGCTGAAGCCCTCTCTCCTAATTGTGTGTACTGAGGTCCCTCTCCCAAGCAGTCCTTGACGGTGGTGGCGGGGCAGAAGAGTCCTGCTTCATGGCTTTGTACAGGAGTGATATCATCCTGTGGCCGGATCCGCATGTAAGCAGAATATCTGAGGTATGTGTCGGTTAGAGGATGTCCGGATTTTGTGGCACGGTGACCTTGATTACTTCCTGAATTCCCCTGTATTGCAGATAAGAACCCTGCCTAAGAGCAAAACTCTTGCTTGCCTGTTCATATGTTATGAAGGTCTGATTCGAAAAAATGTGTGCGAAGACTTCGCAGCTGCCGTCCGTCCAGGCTTGGAAAGACACGTGTGTTCTCATCTCTCTGATGGAGGGCAGGATCCAAATAGGCAGCTCTCTATGGAATGGCGTCCGACGTACCACTTTTCCAGCAAACCGCTGCCAAATGCTCTGCATTTGTCGCACTACATACGGGAGATCCCCCGCCGCCCCCCCCCCCTGCCCTTCATCAGCGCTATTTGGAGGGCCCCTAGGTTCGCCTGCCAGCGAACAGTCATTTTTCCCAGCTGTCCCCTTCTGCCATCTAAGGAGCCGCTGGCTGCAGTTGCGCAGCATAGCAGTATAGATCAAAGTGTGGGGCTTCCAGTCCCCCTCCTCATATCTACGTGTCAGGGTGTTGAGGGCTACTCTCCTCCTCTTCCCCGCCCACAGTAATGAGGTCAGGATTGTGTTCAATTGCTTGAATACTTGTGTCGGGATCGAGCAGAGCGAGTTCTGAAGTGCATAAAGGCACCTAGGGAGCATTGCCATCTTTGAAATAGTTAGCCTGCCCATTAAGGACAGCTGGAGGGTGTTCCAGAAATTCACCTAACGCTGCTGGGCCGTGAGGGTCCTGTCCAAGTTTAGGGCCATTGCCTGGACATTGGTCAACACAATCTGGACCCCCAGATACCTAAAACTTGCCTGTTCCCATCTGAGCTCTAAGTCTGGGATGTCCCCCAGGGGCACTGCAGTCATGTCTGCCAGCAGGAAGATCAGTGATTTGTTACGGTTGAGTCTCAGGCCAGAGACCTCCCCAAACCTATCCTGGTGGCGCAGCAGCTCGGGGTGGCTACCTGGGGGCAAGCTAAATAGAAGAGTGCATTCTCTGTGTATAAGGAGATGGTATGGTTTGTTTCTCCCACTGGTCCAAGTCCGCTCTCTCAAGCACCGTCAACAGCTTAATGGCCAAGGCGAATAGTAGGGGCGAGAGCGGGCACCCCTGGCTGACGGATGCCTTGTCCTATCACCCACTCCTCAGAACAAGAACCCCCCCTAGTCTTACCGAGCCCGTGGTTGAGTGTACAAAATTTAGACCCACCGGCGGAATCTGGGGGCCATCCCCACGACCCTGAGGACCTCCAAGAGGTGACCCCAGTCTACTGCGTCGAAAAGCCTTAACCAGCTCTATAGACACGAGCACCATCTCTTCTCCTCAGTCTCTCACTTCCTGCATAATGTGGTTGAGTTGGTGCATGTTCATTGCAGTGTTTCGTACCGATATGAAGCCACATTGGTCCTCTGTATGAGGTATGGCATGTGTGGAGCCAGGCAGGAAGCTAAAAGTTTACACAATATTTTTCTGTCCAAATTGAACATGGTGATTTGGCGATATGATGAGGGTTCGCGGCTGACCCCACCCGGTTTCAGGATCATGCATATTTCGCCCTGCCTTATAGTGGGAGGTAGGATACCCTTCTCAGTGGCCTCCACATGTACTTGCAGGATGGCTCGGTTCAGCGTGCCCGCGTAGGCCCAGTAGAACTCAGGGGGCTAACAATCGCTACAGGGGAACTCCCGGAAGCTGCTGTAATGCAGACTGTACTTCCTTGATGGAGAGCGGGACCTCCCGGTCCTTTCTGGCCTGCTCTGGAAGTATCATCAGGGTTAGGGTCTGTAGGTAAAGGAGAAAAGCTTCTTCACTCACTGTCAGGTCCGCCATATAGAAGGTCTTGAGGTGAAATCGAAGAGCCTGTAGTATTGCTGCCTTGGAGTAGACCACTGCGCCTGTAGGCGTGCACAGCACCACTATTGGGTCGGGGGTTTCTTCCCTTCTGGGGATCCAGGATAGTAGGCATTCTGATTTGTCCCCCTCCCTGTGTAAGGCCTGCCGGTATTGGCTGAGAGTATATTTATCTAGCCTGTCCCAGATATCGTTTATGCGTGTCCGAGTGCCTCTAGTCTCCTCTGATGGGGCCGAGCAGTCCTGGGTTTATGCCTCCAACAATGCCACCTCCTCTGCCGGCAGCTTTCTTTGGAGTTGCTTGCGGACCCAACACATCAAAATAAGGCAGGCTCCTCTCACCACAGCCTATAATGCCTCCCACTTTGTGGCCCTAGGCATGTCTGCCCCTTCCCAGTACAGCGTGATGTAATCTGCCAGGGCTCCCTCTATGTGCTGTTTACTAAAAGGATCGTCCAGAATCTCTGACTACAACCTCCAGACCCTCGGGCAGAGGACCCCCAGCAGACTGTGCAAGCAATCGGGGAGTGGTCTGAGAGGAATCAGGCCCGATGGGCCACTACGATAGATATACCGGGGTCCCGGTTCGCTACCAACACCCTATCCAACCTACTGTGGGTGTTGTGTTTGGGGAAGTAGAAGGTGTATATCCTCTGGGTGGGGTGTCTCTGGCATCAAATGTGCTGTGCCCCTAAGTTCCCATGAACTCACTTAGGGCCAGATGTAGGTCGTCCAATACCGGTCGGTAACAGCCGAAATTACCGAATTTCGGCCGTTACCGACCGGTATTAGGCTACTGAGATGTAGGTGGCCTAAATTGCAAATTCGGTAATTTACCAATTTGGTATTTCAAGGAATCGGTAAATTACTGATTCCTTAAAATACCGAATCAGTAAATTACCGAATTTGCAATGTAGAGAGCACTCAAATAAGTGCTTTTTCCATTTTAGGATTCGTTATTTACCACCAACTATAAGATGGTGGTAAATAACAAATACATTTGAAAATGCAAATCCGTGATTTTTCAACTGTGCCATGTGGCTGTATGTGAGCCACATCCACCCACAAGCACGATTCAGGGGTGCAACAGGGTGTCAAAGTGACACCCTGGCACCCTTGAATGTTTCGCCCATTTTACTGAATCAGTATTTACCATTCATTCCTATGGGCCTCCAGGCCCATAGGAATGAATGGCAATTACCGAATCGGTAAATACCGAATCTTACAGATTCGGTAATGTTTACCGATTTTTTTTTTTTTTTTTTTTGCTACATAGCATTTACCGAATCAGTAATATTAGGTATTTTAGAATCGGTAAATGTACTTGACCTACAACTGGCCCATAGTTTCTATGTCATTCGCGGTTTTGTCCCTCTACGAGGTGGGCACCTATCGCGCTCGGGGTTCAACACACAATTAAAATCGCCCACCCAGATAAGAGGCACCTCCTGTTCGGACTCCAGTATTCCCTGAAGGGCGTGATAGAAGTCTGGGTCAACTACATTTGGGGCGTATATATTTAGTATTGCTAATTCCCTACCATTAGCTTTTCTCTTAGTAGAATGTATTTGTCCATTCATGTCCGCCTCCATGTATTCCAAGACGAACGGAGTCCCTGGGGCCACCCATACGAGGACCCCCTGGCGTAAATAGAAAATGATGAATGAAAGATCTGCCCCCTCCATTTTTTCGCAATCCTCTGGGCTTCTGCCTCATCCAGGTGGGTTTCCTGCAGGCATACCACCGATACGTCCTGCCTCCGGAGGAATGATAGGACCCTATAGCGCTTAGTATATGTGCCCAGCTCTTGTACATTCCAGCTCATGATCTTAGTCCCCATTGTCCCTGTGATTTACAGGGTTGGTGTGCCCCTGCTCCATCTCGCACGTAATTGGCTCACCCATTGTATGCTGTTTAACTAACATATGAACATATAATGTGAGTAACCCCCAATAACTCCCCCCACCCACTGGCATAGGATCTGCAACAGTGCATGCGGTTAAGCCCTCCCCATGCTTGTGCCAGGATGTTCAAATCTGCCCCATCAGCCCAACCGGGGCCGTAGAACTTTCCCTGAACAATTTCAGGCTCCCGACCTTGCCCAACCGCTCGAATCCGGATACTAATCCTGCGGTCTCCACTCTGGGTTAGGTCCATCGGTTTCTGGTCTACAGCCTCCCTGAGCGACTCTTTGTGCCGGCAGAGTACCTGCTAAATAGCGGGCCCCTACCTCTCATCTCCCTGAAATCCCATCCCCCGTTGCATGCCCCCCCGTAGCCTAAGCGGCTGGGTATCCCTTAGGGATGCTGTACATGTTTGCCTACCGGAATGGCGTCCCAGTGTCTTGAGGCATGTCAATCATTCCAATGCCGGGGGAGACGGGGCTGAGTCCAAGGTGGTCTTCCGGGATCACTTTGTCCATTTGGAGTAGGTTGGCTTGCTCTGTTTCCAATGCAGAGTTTCCCCCCGATGTCCGTGGTGGGGAGTCACCCGGGCCCGGGAACTTCACATACATGTCCGTTGAGCGGTTCCTATGCCGCCACCCCAGAGTTCTCGGAGTTCTCGGAGGCCTGCATCCCCATTCTTTCTGGTGCCTTTTCCGCTCCCGAGGAGGAAGAGCATCCCCTTGGACCTCCAACCACTCCCACACTTCCTCAGGGGACTCAAAAAAGTGGACCCAAAAAAGTGGACCTTCCCTGCGAGATCACCTTCAGCTTGGCGGGGTAAAGCAACATATATATTGAATTGCAACTCGTGGAGCTTTTGATTCACTCCAACGATCGGGGTATAGTGACACTTTTGCATTTTCATAGGTTAACTCCATGGCCTCCCTTGCTGCTCGAAGGATGCAGTCTCTATCCTGGTAGTTTAGGGTTTTGCCAATTATGGCCCTGGGAGGGGCCCCAGGGGGAGGCGGGGAAACCAATGCCCTGTGCGCCCTTTCCACAACAAACACCCCCGAGAGCCCCCCTGGGCACAGCTTGGTGTGTATCCAGTGTTCTAGGAAGCATTCGGTTTTGCCCTCCTCAGCACTTTCCGGAATCCCCAGGACTCTAATGTTGCTGCGGCGGGCCCGGCCTTCTGCCTCCTCTGCTCGACGTTCCCGTGCACCTGTGGTGTTGGACAACTGTGCCACCTCACCTTGGAGCTGTATGATGTCACAGTGGATACCTTGTCCGGGACCTTGCGTAAGTCTGCCCTGTGCAAGTTCACGTCTAATGAGACTGTCTCGATCTGCTTCTCCAGGGCAGTTCTGAACCTGGATGGCCGCCAGAATCTCGGCTCGAGACGGCTTGCTGGCAGCTTCACTGACCCCATAGGGCCCGTCTGCCTTGTGATCCATTGCTTAGAGAGACGCTGGGTGATGTATTGGGTGATCATGTTGGGGTTGGACGCATGAGCTGGTTTGTCCTTCCCCATTTTTTCAAACCCCTGGTATGTCCAGTTGCTTTTGTCAGTGCGGGGCCTCCCGCAGTGTTGGTCCTGGCCTTTTAGCTTTTACCTCCACCTGCCCGCAGGGATAATGGCAGGACCGTCTCCCTTCTTTCTCTCAGGCCTGCTCGGATCTCCACGGCTCCTGCAGACCGTATAACAGGTGGAATGAGCCTGGCCCCAATCACTCCAAAGATCAGTTAAGGTCTGCCGGAGTCCAGGCAAGTGGCCAGGCTGGGACCGCAGGTGTGCAGAATCCTACCGCGCCAAGCGCCTGTCTTGCTTTCGCTTCTACAGCTCCCACACGATGGCACAACACTCGGCGAAGCAGGAGACATAACACAAAACAAACAACACCTTTAGAAAATGGTTTTATTTTACAAAATGCAAGGAATCTCTCTTTTAGAATAAAGCTTGGGTTTTATTTTACACAATGCTCTCTAACATCGCGGTCACTACTATAGAGTTAAGTAACTCTTACAAGTACCTGGGGGTAGTGGTCGACTCAAGTTGGTCATTAAGAACTCACCAACTGCATAGAAAAGCGCAGTCTAATAAACTATGGTTTGCTCTAAAGTTACTGAAAACAAAACTCCAACCTTTACCTCTTGAAAGTGATTGAGGCAAAGTTTCTACCATCCCTTACGTATGGTTCGGAGCTATTCAGAGGTAAAGACGCTAAATTTTTGAACTTACAACAGTCAAATCTGTTCAAATATATCTTTCACATACCAAGGTTCGTATCACAAGGACAAGTACGCCTGGAATTCGGGCTTTCAAATCAGCACCAAGTCAGGCAAGCCAGGATTCTAAAAATGTGCTGGAAATTAAGGGCAGCAAGTGAGGACACGCTGATGGGCCATTGTTGGTGCGAAATAAATAACCGAACAAATGAAAAAAACGTATGGAAAACATCTTTGGAAGACGCACTGACACAACTTAACATGCGAGAGGCATGGAATACAAACCACCCCTTAATGGCCTTCAAAAAAATAGCCAACAGCACAGCAAAACAAAAATCCATGATTGTCGACAAAGCCGCCCTCGCAAAGAAAAAACATGGCTGGACGGTGCTAGTCACGTATAAGAGAAGTGCCCCACAACCATACCTAGTCAACTATTTCATTTCATTTCAAAAGTGCTTTATTCGAATTATAAAAACAAATTCACATAAAAGCGTACAGTTAAAAAATCACATTTAAAAGTTACATTTCCAATATTGGTTAAAAATACTACATTTTCATTACATCAGTAAGAATTCAAGGTTTAAAAACAAGAAATGTCATAATATGTTACCATAGCCATGTGAAATTATTTGGATTAGGCCAGGAAGGGTCCGTATAATAAAACATGTGCGGGTGCAAGTTTAAGCTTGCATCGTGTTTCTGTGCCTAATAACAGCTCTCAGTAGGGAGGATACAACAAAAATAGTATGTTCATTTTCTAGAGATCTTAATTTGTCATATGCCCCTCTGCATGACCTCAGACCCCAGGATACAAGTAAGGGTTTCAAGATTTTTAGCCTCGGCTTACTATAAAAAGTGCAAAAGAAAATACAATGCATATTAGACTGGTGGGAGACATTGTCGGAAGGGCAAAGTCGCTTTTCTATACACCAGTCGTTGCACTGTGGGAGGGTTATTAACCTAAAAAAGGTTTTTAACCTAAAACGAGTCAAAAGCATACGAGTAAAAGGGGGTTGTTCGATCAAGAGGTACAGCTGGACCCCTTGTTAAGAGTAACCATGTCATGGGCCATGACCGTCTTCTTGTGTCTCTCTTCCCGCCATCTTTTGCTCTCTAGATGTGCCAATAGATGTTTTTTGAGAGCAGATCTTGAAATGTTTGCCATGCTGTCTGGGTTAACAAAGAATTCGGGAAGACCAGTTTCATCCAACAGGGCTTTAACGTAAGAGAACCATTTAATGTTAGTGGCTCCATCCATTGCTAGGCAATCCATTAAGATCTTTCTATTTAAGGGGGTCTCTGGATTTACCCATGCATTGTGCCATAGCAATACTGGTGATAACTTAATAATGTCTGTGACATATGGCAAGGCTACTTCCATGTGTGTCACATATGTTGCTGTGCTCTTGGGGGTGGCCAATAGATAGCGTAAGAAACGACTCTTGACGGGTTGGATAGTTTCTACCTGCTCTATTCCCCAGAGCCCAGCGCCATATGTCCCTGTAGAAATGCATTTAGCCTTGGAGATCTGGAGCAGTTCTTTAACTGGCCTCCCACCTAATCTTTTAGCAAAATTCACCAGGGCTGGGGGCCTGGCTAGCAGCCAAGCATGGCGGCTGCGTAGCAAAGGAGCTCTCTGAGCATTGCGGCTCCTTTAATACATCCGTAACAATTATCCGGGTTAATCCCTCCTGAAGAAGCGGATCCCGAGTTATGGGGGAAACCGGCATCGTTTGACCCAACCCCGGTAAAAATCGGGTGTCGGGAAGAGGTCCAGCCGTTAACAGCCGGAATAGGGCCTTCCAGCACTGCTGTGACAACGGCCTCGAGTTGAAACGGGCCCCAGCGGAAGTGCGACTTGGACGGCTGAGGGCGGCCACATTGGACCGGAACTCCGGAGGAGTGGACAAATACAGCCGACCTCAGAAGACCACACATGCGGTACCCTGGAGAGAGGTCCCACCATCGCCTGGCCTGCAACACGGGACCTCCAGGCAGGACTGCGTTGTACAGGGGGGCCCTCCCTGTGAATATAGACTGATCATACCTTTTGTCAACTAAAGACCGGAAGACCTCCAGGGACACTGAGTTTTAAGCGCAACGACCATTTACTGGAGAACCGTCCCCGCGCAATCATTTGCCCCACACGGTGCTATTCGCTACGACTCAAAACAAGCATCATAATCACCGGCTCAGTAACTGGTGTACCAGGCGTCGCGCACCGCAACCAGGTAACGTCGCTCATCATGACGGGCAGAGGGCCCAAGAACATGTCGACCCAGGCCAAGCTCGATAAGTACGCCTACGAAAAACACAACCCACCACACACGGAGGGGCGCACCTCCATGGGTAAGGGTCAAGAGACAGAGGGGGCCAAAAAAGTTACACTGGAAGACATCATGAAGACTCTTTCCAATGTCCAAACAATGGTGGGCTCTATCTCTACTGATGTCAATTTATTGCGTGCGGAGTTCCACAAAATGTCTGAACGGGTGGTGCAAGTGGAAGTGGTCACAAAATCACTCGTAGTAGACACCTCGGAACTACAGATAGCAACGGACCGCATGGAGGCTGTGACGAAGCAACTGCAAGCAAACTGGATGATCAGGAAGGACGCTCACGCCGGAACAATGTGAGAATCCTAGGCATTCCGGAAACAGAAGGTAAAAGGGCGATGACCTCTACATCGAAGACCTCATAAAGACTAAACTGCAGCCCAAAGTCCTGTCTCAGTTCTTTTCGATAGCGGGAGCGCACAGAGTACCCGGCGGAGCACCGAAGCCGGGTGCCGCACCACGACCGGTCCTGGCTCGATTATTCAACTTTAGAGACAGGGATGTAATTCTGCAGGCGGCAAGAGTCTCACCACCCATCAAGCTCCAGAACGCCACTCTGGCCTTCTTCCCAGATTATACGGCAGAAGTGGCGCGGCGTCGCAAAACCTTTTTCGAGGTCAAGAAGGCCCTGAGGGCAAAGGAGCTGCCATACTCAATGTTGTTTCCAGCGAAATTGCGAGTTGTGGCCGACGGAAAGACTTAGTTCTTCGACACGCCTGAGATAGCGCAGGACTGGCTCGACGGATGGAGACAAGTGGAAGTACCGCCGATCTAACAGAGGACATTGAGGCCAGCATACCGGATCCCACACAGGCGCTCAGACGGAAGGCCCGACAACTCAGGACAGAACATCCGAAGTCGGGTCGGAAGATGGTGGGCAACCGCCGGACTCCTGACGACCCATTACTCCGCAAGGTAACTGATGAACATCCCTGATGCCGAGAAGACGACCCTGGGACTTAAGACTGGGTGAAGCTGAGTAAGGTGGGCAGAGCCAATGCTGTTACGAGACTCTTTACCCCCACAGGAAAGTAAGATGGTTTGGGATGGGGTTAAGCACTCTGCGAAGTTGGGGAAGCGGGCGGTGTTATGTCCGTGGAGCAGGGAGGCAGTGAGGGGGGAGGGGGGAGTTTTGTTAGTTTGGTTCAAGATTCACACGCTATGGCACACTATGTCATGAACTACACATACAGATCCACTGGTGGCGGCGAGAACATGCTGCCGCGGGTGATAGAAAGACATGGAACGTTCTTAAGATCACAAGATGGCACAACAATCACACACAGCAGCCTTGGATGAAGGGACACGCCGCATGGCAGTCCCCCCCCTTCGGCTGCTCATTTGGAATGTTAGAGGGCTGGGAGACAAAATAAAGACAGGGTTGGTCCTACAAGCAATCAAACGACAGGGCCCGGCACTAGTAATACTACAAGAGACACACCTCACGGGGACAGCATGTCGTGCACTGGATAGGCGAGGCTATAAAATGGTGGCACACGTGGAGTTCACAGCAGGATCGCGAGGGACGGGTATATTAGTGAAAAGAACCTCCCCCTTTATTTTTTTGCAACACAAAGTGGACGATCAGGGCCGATTTGCGGCAGTCCATGGGCAATGGGAGGGTAGACTCCTAAATGTGGTATCCGTCTATGTTCCCCCAGCTCTCCACTCCTAGACGGGCTGCTAGAATTGTCTTGATGTTTCAATTCTGCTTCTACATTTTCCTATGCTTGAAAGTTGTATAGTCAATGCTCTTCCCCAAATATAGGTTTAGTGATAATGATTTTCTTCAAATAAACACCTTGCTCGCCAACTCATCTGCACACCAGTGGCCACCGTAATCTTTGCTAAAACCTTTGTTTCATGACGGTTGAATATTTTTATTATGTTAGAAATGATTTTCAGCCTTACAGTTTGATATATGATCAATAGACCAGGGAGTTGGGGACTCTGTATTTTAATATTCTACTCATGTTTGAATGTTTTTTTCCCTTTAAATCCGGGGACAACAGTTCACCAGTGAAGTATCTCTGACCGCAGATGGATTCCTCCCACTTGATGGAAGTGGGCACATTGTTGGAATTCAGGATTTGCCAGATCAAGAGTCTGTATGTGTTGCTACAACAGCTGGAGATGTTGTTTTGTGCAACCTCACTACAAACCAGGTAAGAAGCAAAGCCAATCACAGATAGCATGAATAGTATTTTACTGTATTTGCATAGATTTTTGGTTCGTCTCTCTCTAAGTGTTTCTATTACACATTTTATTGGTACTTAGCTTAGTGACACTGAGTCTTCCTTGCTCGTATTTGAAAGTGTAAGTTGCAGATCCCCACATGTGTTAGTGGCAAGTGTTAAAAATAAACACTCACACTCGCACACACACACACACTCCTACATTCAATTACCAGCGTAAGAAAGGTAAGGGGCTGCAAATATGGACATTACAATTGTTGTCACATACCTATCCTTGTGTGGAAAGTAGCATTATGGTATCATGTCTCATCATCTTGCCCAAAGTGGTTATTTCCTGCCATGTTGTTTTGGTAGGGGGCAAACTGTAACATGGCAGTTGATGGTCAGAGAGTCTCTGACTTCCCGATGTTCTGTATGACTTCACACTTTCTGAGTTTTTGGACTTGAACAAATTATAAATGGATGACAATGCATGTAGCCTTCTTGATAATAGCATTTGACACACATTGAAGAAATCTATACATAACCTAATGTTTCACTCTTCAGATGCACACACCGTATCCTGGTACCCTTTAGCAGTTTCATTGGCTCAGGTACAACACTTATAAAATATGCTCCTAATAATAATCACCGTTCTGCTAAACTAATAATGTGTAGCAACTGATAGTTGTTTACACATCTTAATATTTTATACAGCACCCCTTTGCCTAATTGCGGTGAAAAGTTATTTCCTCCTAATACTATGTCAAAGGCTGATGTCTAGTGAACATTAAGCAGATGCATACCAAGTACAACATGAAGTCACGCAAACAATACATTGTATCATATGGGAGTCATCAAAAATAACGTCTGTGGATGAGAGGTGGGATGTTTATATTTTCTTAAAGGGCGGTCAAGCTGCTTCTGAGCCGTGCAGCCCACAGATGAGATATAGCCTTATTACGGAAAGCTGTTAATAGATTTCTTTGGTAAGGTGAAACGCTGAAGTGTCATAATTAAGTTGAGATGTTACAATGTTCACATTTTTGTGATGTTGTGCTTCATGTGGGGAAAGAAGTAACATCCTTGTGAGCTTTCCGAAATAATAATGGCCAAGTTTCCTTACATCTTCGGTGTGGAGAAGTGTGTTTATATTGGGCACCTTCACCTCACTGGCCAAAGCCTAGAAGCAGGAAGAATGGCCTCTGCACCCGGGGCTCTGCCCTAAGTTGATTCAAGAGCTTGCTATCTGACTGCACTGTTCAGATTGAAGTTGGCATACCTCTCTGGTGCTAAAATCGTATCTTGTGGAGTACCTCAGGGAATGGTTCTCTCACCCCTGGTATTCGAACTATAGACCGTACCTTATAAATCAATTGTTCAGCCTAAATAGTGTTATGTGTGCAAACGACACACAGATTTTATTTACCAATGCTGGAGATCCTAGCTTAATTACTGCTACTGTACTGGAATGCTTAGAAAATGCACAACACTGGATGTCTCACAATTGATTAAAACTAAATGGGGTGAACATAGAATTTCTGCTTCCTGTGAGATGGACACCAGAGGGAAATGATCCCTTTTGAGCTCCTTCTATACTCTGCATTGTATAAAAAAATTGTGGGTGAAAATCCGCTCTTGCCTTACAGTGGAGGACCAAATAAATTATGTGGTGAATTACCTACTTTGTTCGATTGAGTATTTGAAAAGAATGCTTTATCTTTTCAATTTCCAACAGAGATTATAGATTAGAAATTATTTTGTGTTGGCCAGGCTTGACCATGGCAATGCAATCTGTTTAAGTTTGCCAGCGAAATCCATGAACAAATTGCAGCTTGTTCTCAATGCAGCTGCCAGGCTGATATTGAACATCAACAAATTTGAATGTGTCTCACTTGTGATAACTGCACTGATTGGCAGTTAGGTAAAATATACAATTAAACTATCTTTGCTTGGTACACAAAGCTATTTATGATGGAAGATTTTGTCTTATAACTAAGATTTTTTCTTTTTCTGTACCGGGACACAGTCTAAGATCTGAGTAGGCCTACCGACTAAAAGCACCAATATTTCGATGAGATAATTTGGGCAGCAGAGCTTTTTCAGTGGTGGCAGCTAGGTCTTGGAATTTTCTTGTACTAGATCTCCGTAAAGAGCCATCGCTGCTAAATTTCAGAAAGTTGTTGAAGACCTTACTGTTACCTGTTTGCTAGATTAGAAATCCTCCTGAAGTCTGTATGCGATGAGAGCTCCCAGAGTTTTTTTCATTTTTTAGAAATGTCAATCTAGAAATTTCAGCCCTAAAGTGTGCCTATGGGTGTTAGGTGTTTGTCTGCCTTAATAAATAAACCTAATTAAAATAAACATGGTCTTGATTCTAATTTTGTAGAGTAGAAGATAAATACTGTGCTCCCTTTTTCAATCTCGGAATTGCCTTTCTGTCTCCACATATTGCCGTTTTTGCATATCCTTTTAAGCAGTTTTGGAAAGATTTTGGAATTTTTTATCTTAGTGGAACATCGGGACTAAAAAGGGTCCTTGTATTGTTGGGGATGCTGTGCCACCATACCCCTGTTTTACATTTTATGAAATTTTTCTCTCAGTGAACTTAAAACGCAGTGAGTCTGCCAATGGGGCTCCATGATCCGGCTGCTCCTCCAACTGAACATATTGTTCAGTTGGACTGGAGGTGTGTCCAAAGAGTATTCCCACAAATAGTAAAGAGTGCCTAATACATTCTCATGCTTTTATAGAGAACCTGATGGTTAAAGATGACTAATTTTGTCTTGGAAGTAGATAGGTATTTTTATTTGTACAGTGTGGCAAGAACTATTGACCCTCTTGTAAAAAAAAAAAAAAAAAAAGTTCAGTCACTTAAAACTGATTTTCTTACTTTAATTGTAATTTGTTTTATTGACGTTTTGTGCCAACAGTTTGTATCATTGTACATTGGTCAACAATATATCCAATCCTATATTTAATATTGTAGACAAGTTGAAGGTCAGCGCAGCTTACAGTTTCTCATGTTAGTTCTTAATTTTAATCTACTTGTGATATTAGATCTGGATTTTGTATTCAAAACAGAAAAATAACAAAACAAGTTAATACAAGTGAGAGACTTCATATTGTTATACCTCATCTCAGGGGGATTAGCATATATTTGCTATACTTCAACATTTACCCAAAGATGCAATGAGGGCTGGTGCCCTATGCATAACTTGTGATCGTATTTACTAACTGTTGGTATTGTGGTTTGAGTGAGTGCGGTCCTTGTGTAGTTTGATATTAATAACAGTTTTGGAAGGAAGTGATATTGGGGTCTGGGAGAATGGTTGTGAATTGCAAAGGTGCTAGTGTGCGTGTGCAGGAGGCTGATGTATTTCAAGGGGGTTCTCAAATAATCGTTGGCAAAGTGTGTCAGCAATTGTATAATTTCATCCGTTGGCGAACACTTGTGTGTTTCCAGAGGCCCCTTACCTCACCTCTATGAAGTGCTGTGCTTTCCACTTCCATCCATCAAAGGGTTTCATGTAGCCAAGTTTGTGAAGGAAATAGGAACACTAGCCTTCCATCCTTATGTGGGTAGCTTTGTTAGCTGTGCGCATTACCAGACTCATAAATGTAGATTCGGTTCTCCAGTTCTTTTGTGCACTTATTTAAACCAAGAATTCAGCTCTCCAACAGTACGAGGTCCTCACAGCTGGTCACCCATTGTAGTTTCTCGAGAACCTCAGACGAATATATACTTACAACATGGCAATCCAACATCATATGTTTGAATCCTGCTTCTGGGACTTAATATCTGAAGTAGTTAGAGCAAGGCTGAGGGAAAGTTCTGTTTATTTTATCCAGTGTAAGTTAGGAAATATGCATTAGGTTGGATTGAATGTATAGCGAGTCAAAGAACAAGTATTGTCAAAGGTAATTCACCAGAGGCAGTTTTAAACGCCTGAAGTACCCCTTTGCCGCATCTTTTCTGATTTGTCTACCGCCGAAGCCAGACGCAGAAAGGACTTCGTTAAAATGCTTCACTTATTTTTTTTTTGTGTAAAATCTTTATTTTAAGTATCTTTAGAAAGAACACAGAAATAAAGAACAGCGGCAGTCCCGCACATCGTCCCACGCAGGGGGCATAAGTATAGGCATATGGCAATAGTCTTAAGTAACAGCAGGCTGTTATCGGGCAAAGCAGAAGGGCAGTGTCATACGGCAAAGGAGCTGTTGTAGGCTGAGCACAGCATTAAGGAACCAATGAGTTAAACATGCAATCACCCGTGGGGAGGCCGCCCGTCACACAACTCATCATGCCTGAATCTGAACGGCCTTATCTTCTGTGTGGGTGCCTCAAACAAGTTTCAACAAAAGAAAGTAACCCCCCCCACCCCTCCCACCCCCCATAGTGGTGGCGATAAAAACACTCAACAATCATTCAGTCAGTGTGGGTCCTCCATTAGATTTGGAATAGATGGAGCGCTCGTATGGAGGATGGGCAAACTGCAGAAGGCAACCCCTTAGAGAGAAAGCGGACCAAGGGGCCCCAGTGGAACTGAAAGTTTTTGAAATTGCCCAGGAAGATGTCCGCTACTCGTTCCATGCTAAGCAGTTTCCACAATTTTGCGTGCCACAGGGAGATCGCCGGAGCCTCTGCTTTTTTCCAGGCTGACGCTAGGGAAAGTTTGGCAGCTCCAAGACAGAGCCACAGGATTTGTTTATCTGCACGCGTCTGATGTTCAAGAAGTGGATCTCGGAGGTCAAAAGCTCACAGGCTATAGAGCCCTCTACCGGGTATCCAAGGATCTCCTTAACATGGGAAAGGATCTCCTCCCAGTATGGTCGGATGATCGGGCAATCCCACCAAATATGGCGGAAGTCCCCCAGCAGGCCACAGCCCCTCCAGCATCTATCAGAGGTAGTCGGGAATATACAATGGAGTTTGGACGGGTACAAGTACCAGTCCATGAGAGTCTTAAGGTGGGCCTCTCTCAGGTCCATCGAGTGGTTGTGCGCAGTAATATCTCGCCACAGTGCTGACCACTCCTTGTCTGAAATGTCCCGTCCCAGGAGTCCTTCCCATTGTTCCATATACCGAGGGCGAGGCGATACCGCCGAGGTAAGAAGTAGCCCTTTCATGGCTGAGGTCCGAAGGATGAAGGCCTCAAAGGGCGACGGAGACCTTGTGGCCGCATCTAGGACACTGGGAGTGGTAGCCCAGTGGAGCAGTTGGAGATGGTGAAATCGCTCGGATGGGGGAACTTCATAGTCCCTCACACAGTTGTCAAAGGTGAGTGGCGTATAGCCATGGAACATGTGAGTCAAAGCTCTGCACCCCACCTCCCTCCATATCTTGAAAGGGCCCTCCTGCAATGCCGGTGGGAAATCCGGATTAAAGTATATAGGTGTGAACGGAGACGGAAAGGTAGACCAACGCTCGTCAGTGGCCAACGTGTCCCAGACCTTCAGGGTGGTACTGGTGGGAGTACTAATGTAGGCATTTAAGGGCCTATCCTTCTTGGGCTTCCAGGCCAGGTCCCATATAGATCTACCCGCGACACTTCTGTCCATGTGCAACCAGTGTTTCTCCGAGGTCTGCTGGGACCATATTACCAGCACTCTCAACTGCGCCGCCTTGTAATACAAATGCATATCGGGAAGCCCCACTCCTCCCTCCCCCCGTGGCGTCGTAACGTTGCAAAGGAGAACCGTGCCCGACCCCCCTGCCAGATGAACCGGAGCATCTGGGTCTTAAGGCGCCGAAAGAAATCTACATCCAGTGGAATGGGGAGTGCCTGAAAGAGGTACAGGTATTTGGGAAGGAGAACCATCTTGATGGCGTGGATTCTGCCTAGCCACGATATGTATTTGGGCTTCCATCGATCCAAGTCCGCCCGTGTCTTTGCCAGCAGCGGTGGAAAGTTCGCAGAGTATAATTTCCCGATCGTGGGTGTCAAATGGACTCCCAGGTATACAACTGAGCTGGAGGCCCAGGCCAACGGGGTGAGCATCCGCACTTGTTCCACCCCAGCGTGTGATAGCGTGAGGTTCAGAACATAAGATTTGTCATAATTGACCTTGAAGCCGGCCACCTCCTCAAAGCGCAAGAACACCTCCTGAACATACTGCAGAGAGTGTGCCGGATCCATAATGGAGAGCAGGACATCGTCCGCAAATAGGGAGATTTTGTGCTGCTCCCCAGTAAAGGGAAGACCGCGGATGTCTTCGTGCTCCCGAATTGCCAACGCTAATGGCTCAATGCTTAGGGCAAAGAGCAGGGGGGAAAGAGGACAGCCCTGCCTGGTACCTCGTGAGTGTGAAATAAATGCAGACAGGTGGCCGTTCACCGAAACTCTAGAGCGGGGGTTGCAATAGTTTGCTTTTACCATCGATAAGAACTTATCCGAGAACCCAAAAGCAGCTAAAGTGTGGAACATGAAGCCCCAGTTCACGCGGTCGAAAGTTTTTTCCGCGCCAAGGCCTACTAGGACTGCTGGGATCTGGAATCTGTTAGCTTTCTCAATCAAGTGGACCACCCACCTAGAATTATCATGGGTCTGGCGGCCCTTAATGAACCCAGATTGGTCCGGATGTATAATTGCCGGCATCAGATCTTGGAGTCTGCCGGCAATAATCGAGGAGTACAGTTTGGCATCGATGTTGAGGAGGGCTATCAGGCGATATGAAGCGCACTGCGTGGGGTCCTTCCCGGGCTTAGGTATAATTGAGATGACGGCTTCGGCTAGTGAGCCAGGTGCGGTTCCGGATTCAGCCAGGTCATTAAATAGGGAGACCAGAAAATCGCACACCTCAGTGGCATATGTCTTATAAAAGAGAGCGGTATAGCCATCCGGCCCCGGAGCTTTTTGGAGCTTCAGGTTCTTGATGGCATCCAGCACCTCGTCGTGAGCGAACGGGGCAGCTAATAGATCGTTCCACTCCCTCGATACCTGTGGTATAGGCAGACCCTGCAGATATTCCCGCTGGGCTCGGAGTCAAGGTCGTCCCCCGCATAGTGGTCCGAGTAAAAGCGGCCAAAGAGTCCAGCCTTAATCTCATCGCGATATTGCAGTTCTCCCCTCGTATCCCGAACACCTCCAATGTAATCCCGTTCCCTTTTCTCCCTAAGTTGACGAGCCAGGTGCCTCACTACTTTATTCCCTTGGGAGTACGAGAGGCGCCTGAGTCTTAGCAAGGTGAATTCTGCTCTATTATTATAGTGGGCCTTCAACTTCCCCCTAACAGCCGTCAAAGGGCGGAGGGTCAATCTAGACTGGTTTAGTTTGTGCTCCTGCTCAAGGACTTCAAGCTCCACTTCTAACTCCTCCCGCTCCTTCCGACGCATCCTGTTGAGGTTGGCATTAAGGCCCAGGCAGGTACCCCTGATTGACGCCTTAAAGGCGTCCCAGGTAGTGGATATAGAGGTATCAGAAACAGGGTTGAGAGCAAAAAATTCCCTAATAGCCTTCCTTAATTCCTTGCTTGAGGTTTCATCCTTAACAACCGCTGCCGGAAAGTACCACTTTCGGAGACCTTCTCCGGGAGGTGACCAGCGAAGTCCGAGCACCAGTAAACTATGATCAGAAACAGATAGCGGGAATATGCTAGAGTCGCGGACATCCTCCCTGAGGTCCTGGCCCAGAAAGATATGATCCAGACGCGAGTAAGAGTTGTGGGCATGGGAGAAAAAGGTGTAGTCACGGGATAGGGGATGCATGGAACGCCACCCATCGATTAGGCCCAGGTCACCCAGAAGTCGCTGTGTCTCGGCAGAGAACAGACCCGCATTAGCCCTCTGGGATCCAGAGCTATCCATCTCCTTTTTCCACACCAAGTTAAAGTACCCCAGCAGGAACAGGTGTCCCTCAACGAAGTCACCTATCCTTCGCAGCAACCCCTGCAGAAAGCCATTTTGTCCCGCATTGGGGGCATACACCACCACAAAAGTGCTCAGCCTGCCATGCACCAGACCCTTCACCATCAGCCAACGGCCTTGTTTGTCGCTGCGCACATCCATAGGCTGAAAATGAAGGGCCGCCCGAAAGAGGACGGCCACTCCCCTATGCTTCGTAGAGGCAGAAGATCTATATATGAGGGGGAAGTGCTTATGCCGGAGGCGAAGTTCATCTTTACGTGCCAAGTGGGTCTCCTGGAGACCCACAACATCAAGCTGGTGGTCAATCACATATTTCCATACTTTCTGACGTTTTTGCGGGGAATTCAGGCCCTTAACATTCCACGTACCAATACTAAGAGGCATCATTAGGCAACCATCCCGCCCTCGCTATTACCATGCCACCCCGCCCCACCCTTCTACATCCATTTTCGATGACCATAGACAACATGTCAGGTGAGTAGCATGCAGAAGTAACCCCGAGCGAAGGTATTCCGACCAACCCATTTCTCCACAGTCCCCCAATGTACCAAGGCCCCCCCACCAAGCAATCCCAAACTCCCTCCCCTCTCCCCAAGAAGGCTGAGGTCAAGTCAAGTCAAGTCAAGTCACAGAATTTATATAGCGCACTACATACCCAGAGGGTTTCAAGGCGCTTAGGAAGGGGAGGAGGATTACTTGTCAAATATCCACGTTTTAAGTTGCTTTCTGAATGCTAGGTGGTTCTGGGTGAGGCGAAGGTAAGCGGGGAGAGAGTTCCATGTTTTAGCAGCCAGGTAAGAAAAGGATCTGCCTCCCATGGTGGTCTTGTTGATGCGAGGTACAGTGGCGAGGGCTTGGCTGGAAGAACGTAGTTGGCGGGAGGGGGTGTAGAAGGACAGACGTGAGTTGAGGCATTCTGGACCGATGTCGTAGAGTGATTTGTGTGCGTGGGTAAGCAGTCGGAAAGTGATCCTCTTATTGACGGGTAGCCAGTGGAGGTCTTTAAGGTGACCAGAGATGTGTTCGTTGCGACCAGAGATGTGTTCGTTCGCTCCAAAATCTCGCAGCCAAAGAGCAACCACTTAGGACTCCAGAGACCAAACCTAGATCGTCCCGGGATACAACATATGCACACCATAAGACAGAAATCGCAGCCATTAAAACAAACCCGTCGCCACCACTACCCACCCCTCAACCCCAACAACACCCGTAAGCACCCCCCCCTCCCCCCAAAGAACCTCCAGATCTTCCCCCAAAACCGTGGAACAGTATGAAGCAGCAAGGAAAAGAGGAGAAAAAAGATGACACAGTGTACTTAACCTGAACAATGTACTTAACAGCCCCAGTGGACAGTAGTTCGTAGAGTTCCTCCTGGGCTGGGGACGGGACACCACTGTTGGGCCCCCTACGGCCACGGTCCGGGGTGTCTTCTCAAAAAGTACAACCAAACCCACAGTACCTGAATTCAAGTGCCCCTCCGGCACCAAACAGCTAGCGGCTCAAGGATCAGGCCGCTCCGGAGCTCTGCTGGGAGGACGCCAATGTCGCCGAGGCCACTGATGCAACTGCATACCCCCTCTCCTGTAGGCTAGCGGTACGGTCAGGCCGTCCACGGTCCGTGTCCGGGACCACTCTCTGCCAGGAGAAGGATCGCCTGCGCCTCCGTGATGATGAACCGCCAGCCTCCTGTGATGGAGTCACGTCGTCCAGGCCCAGAAGATCCTTCCCCACTTGAAGAGAGCGAATTTGTGCTAGCCTGTTTTGCCACCTAAAGATAATGCGGAAGGGATGACCCCACGAGTAGGAAATGTTGCGTTCTCGAAGAAAGGTGGTCACTGGACGGAACTCCCGCCTCTTCTGGAGTGTCGATGCCGCTAGGTCCTGGTAAAGCTGCGGACGGTGCTCTCTGAACAGCAATGATGGGATAGCCCGTGCCTTCCGCAGGATACGTTCCTTTAGCTGGAAGTCATGCACACAGACTAGACTGTCCGGGGCGGCCCTCCTCCCGCCTAGGCAGTCCGACCCTGTGGACTCTGTCCATTCTGATGTCCTGTATATCCTCATCGTCCAGTATCTGCAGGAAGAGAGCCTGGACATAGCCTCCTAGGTCACCTGCCTCACCGTCCCACGGCACCGCGCGAATTCGGATGTTGGTCCGGCGGGAACGGTTCTCCAGGTCCTCCGAATGAGCCTGGAGGTCCAAGTTCTGCTCTGTGAGCCGAATGATATCCTGCTGCAATTGGTGGACATCGTTCGCCATGCTTAAGTCGTGGTCTTCCAAGGTAGCCACCCGCTCTCCAATGCCATCTACATCTCTCCGCACTTCAGGGAGGTCCGACGCCAGTTGGGCGCGTAGTTCAGAGATGTCCTCCTTAATGGAGGCGAAGAGTTCCGTCATGAAGGCCTTGGTCGCAGGGGCCTCATCATCCGATTGCTTGGGCGACACGCTGGGTCCGGGGGACGCCGGCTGCTGAGAATTTTTCGATGCACCATCTTTGCCAGGCTTCCCTCTGCGCAGCATAGAGGTCATCGCGGCACCCCTGCACAGACGGGGAGTCAGGACGACAGTTCACCCTCCATCAGCCACAGGTCCGCCAAATCAATCGCCCCTCCCGCACAAGGGCCGCCGATGCAGTGTTCCGTACAGGACTCCCTGCCAACTAGATCCTCCAGAGATCCGGTCTCATCCTGCACCTCAAATGTCCGCCGCCAGGACCCTCGCTTCAGGAGGCAACGGTGCTATGGCCGTGGCTAGCGGCCCGTGGTCATGCGTCAAGCCAGACCTCCATCCAAGGGGGTATGTCCAGCGCCGCGGTGGGCCGCCGCCGCTGCTCAATGCCAGGTTCAGTCTCCCCCCGCTCTTTCAGCGCCGCCGGCGCCCACCGGCCAGGCCCCCCCAGTGAAGGCCTACCGCTGTGGCAGTGCGGCAACGCAGTCTCTCAGGCGCGGCACAGGCAGGGAAGCGCGAGAAGCACCCCCGGGGGTTTCCCTCGAGTGGCCCGGTTCTCGGGAAGTTGCACCACAGCCAGGCAGCCCCAACCGTCAGATCGGCTCAGGGACAGGGGGGGGGGAAGAGGTGAAGCAGCTGCTGGACTCATCGTTTTCCACTGACCTACACCTCCGGCACCCACCTTCTGGTCCCAGCGGGGCCTCTCGTCAAAGTAGCACTCCTCCGGCGCCCAGCGTAGCACCCCCGGCAGGTGGCAAGCCGAGAGCCCAGAGCGCAGAGAGCACTCTCCGTCGTTGCCCCCCTCCAACGACTCCCCCTCGCCTCCGCAGTGCAGGGAGCCCGGGCCTTTCAGTCACTCGGAGCCGGGGATCGCAGGTCCGCCAAGGCACCAAAGCCCTCCTTTAGGCCTCCGCCGAACAAGAACGTGCCGCCGGGCCAACCACTCCGTCTCGGGGTTCACATCCTTTCTATATTTGGGGGAAATTATCTCGGCAAGGCAGCCCCACCCGTCAGGTCGACTCAAGGACGGAGGGGGAGGAAGTAATGCAGCCGCAGTGCTCGCCGGTCCCCGCCGAACTATACTGCCGGTACCCTCTCGCCGGCCGCAGCGGAGTCACTGGGCGATGCCGCTCTCCTCCGGAATCTGGCTCAGCTTCCCCGGCAGGCGGCAAGGTGAGAGCCGAGAGCGCCGGGCCCGTCGCGGCCCTCCGCCAGCGTATTCTCCTTAATGCCGCGGAACAGGAAGTCTGGCCCCTCCTGCCACTCGAGGCCGAGGATCGCAGGGCCGCAGTCCGCCGCTGCGCCCAAATCCACTTCCAGACTTCCGCTGGGCGAAACCGTGGCACCGGACCCGACCCCACTGCTCCGGTGGTCACAGCAGATCACAGGGAGTCGATTAGCACGCCGCTTCAGGTGCTAAACAATGCTAAGCTGGGCTTGGCGCCGGAGGGACTCGGAAAGACGTCTCACTCCGTCGCCATCTTGGCCACGCCGTTTCACTTATTTTAAGCACAGGGTTAACAGGAAACAATTGTGCAGCAATCTAAATTGAAGGTTTTGATAATGGGGCAAGTTCATATGTTCTGTAATGTCTCTGAGGCACAGGAGCTTTTGCAGCAGATTTCTAATAGGACCTAAGTGTGATTGCCATAAACTGTGATATATTGTGAATATTACTGTCTGTTGATATAGGGATCTAAGCTGATAGCAGCTGATTTCGTAATTGGGATTTTTTTGGGACTGGTGATGTGTGTGGGGTGGGGTGTGGGTGCAAAAAGGTGCAGTGTCATGGCACCCAGCTTAGTTAGGTGCACTCTGAGAGAGTTATTGTGCGCACTTCCCCTCTCGCTGGGGGTGGGTTTTTTTCTGTGCGTTATCTCTACGGTATGTTTTTTATGGTGTCACTGGGGGGGTTACAGAGTGGGTAGTAGGCACATATATCAAAAACTGAGCAGATTTTTGATAAATTTCCATTGGAAAAGGCTGAGGGGGTTTTCAGAAATTTTATTTTTATATACATCCAAAACTGAGCAGTATTTTCTGAGTCCCCTTTAGATAATGTCGCAGGGTTCTGAAACTTTATGTTGCGCATTATGTCTGAAAATCTGTCACAAAGTTATAATTTTATCATCCAATGTAAACGGTATGGTTAATAGGCGTAACTATGGTGGATTGATGAGATGGCTGAATTATTTTTCCGCTGAAGTATTGTTTTTACTGGAGACACATCTTAAGGTCAACTTGGCGAAGGTTCATATACCAAGGTAGTATTCTCATGCTTTGTTTGCCTCAGCTGGTCTCACAGTAAGAGGAGGTGTTGCATTCTATTTGGGCAGAGGTTTGGATTGGGCCCATAGCAACATAATCAGATCCTCAGAATAGCTAGCTTTGGGTAAAAGCTATGGCTAATGGGCTCCCTCAGCAGTTAGTACATTACTATGCTCCATTGGAGGACATGCATGAACCTCTGTTGCTGATCTATAAGATTGCATTGGGAGCGGTCCGGGCGATTAATTTGTGTGGGTGGGGGGATTTTAATTATGTTCAGGAGCCTTCCTATGATACCTCTAATAGAACAAAAAACAAAACTTCGAACTAAAAAGGTTATTGTAACCCTTAAGAGTGATTTCCACATATTAGATCCATGGAGGTCTGACCACCGCAGTATTCAACAATTCACTCATTAGGTTTCGCCTGTCAATGCGCATGCGCATTGAGCTTGCGAGACTATGGGGGCTTAAACAGACTTTAACCAACTTGCGATTCTATGGCGATTCCTTGCAGTGCCCGTCAAATTGAAGCTCAATGCGCAAGCGCATTGACATTAAAAGCGCGTGCACATGAAAGCGACAAGGCTCCCTCCCACGGCTATCCCCACCGCCAGCACCTCCCCTCTCTCTCCCCGCACACAGCCTGGCTCGCATTTCTCCTCCCCCTCCCCAGCCGCCAGCACCTCCCCTCTCTCTCCCAGCACACAGCCAGGCTCGCATTTCTCATACCCCTTCCCAGCCACCAGCTCCTCCCCTCTCTCTCCCTGCAGTTTCACGGCCGTGTCTCGTCTTAAACCCTTAAACCTGCACAACTAATTTTTTGCACACTGAAACAGACAATTTTTTAAACAAAATTCGCCAGCCTTCGCCATCTGTTCCCCTACCTCCAGCCGCCAGCACCTCCCCTCTCTCTCTTTCCGGACACAGCCAGGCTCGCAATTATCCTCCCCCTCCCCAAACGCCAGCACCTCCCCTCTCCAGCACCTCCCCTCTCTCTCCCTGCACACAGCCAGGCTCCCATTTCTCCTCCCCCTCCCCAGCCGCCAGCACCTCCCCTCTCTCTCCCAGCACACAGCCAGGCTCGCATTTCTCCACAGCCAGGCTGGCATTTCTCCTCCCCCTCCCCAGCCACCAGCTCCTCCCTTCTCTCTCCCTGCAGTTTCACGGCCGTGTCTCGTCTTAAACCCTTAAACCTGCACCACTTATTTTTTGCACACTGAAACAGACTATTGTTTAAACAAAATTCGCCAGCCTTCGCCATCTGTTCCCCAGCCGCCAGCACCTCCCCTCTCTCTCCCCGGACACAGCCTGGCTCGCAATTATCCTCCCCCTCCCCAGACGCCAGCACCTCCCCTCTCCAGCACATCCCCTCTCTCTCCCTGCACACAGCCAGGCTTGCATTTCTCCTCCCCCTTCCCAGTCGCCAGCACCTCCCCTCTCTCTCCCTGCAGTTTCACGGCCGTGTCTCGTCTTAAACCCACATTTGACAATTTGTATTAACTAACACACATTAATTAGCCTTGTACTGAAAACAAAAAATACACTACCCTAGATGTGTGGTAGTGAACGGCAGCTTTCCAATGCTGGTGAGCACAACAAAATCAAAATACAATGGCAGCCCTCTATCTGTTTCGTGTGCCTTGATGGGGTGGGGGACTGAGGGGGCTTTCAATGCGGCTTCCCTTTGCAGGCTCAGTTTGAAGCCCTGGTCTAAACTATGCAGCCTCGGCACTGTGAGCACAACAAAATCAAAATAAAATGGCAGCCCTCTATCTGTTTCGTGTGCCTTGATGGGGTGGGGGGCTGAGGGGGCTTTCAATGCGGCTTCCCTTTGCAGGCTCAGTTTGAAGCCCTGGTCTTAACTATGCAGCCTCGGCACTCGATACAAACAGAGTAGCAGCAGAAAGGAACTGGCTGCAACTTGCAAAACTCCACGACTCCAAGCGAGCATGCACAACTCAATTCGCCAGCCTTCGCCATCTGTTCCCCAACCCCCAGCCGCAAGCACCTCCCCTCTCTCTCCAAGCACACAGCCAGGCTCGCATTTCTCCTCCCCCTCCCCAGACGCCTTCACACACTCTCACAACCTCACACACTCAATCACACCCTCACACACCATCACTCACCAACACACCCTCACCCACAACCTCAACACCCTCACACACCCTCAATCACCCTCACACCATCACACACCATCACTCAACATCACCCCCTCCCCCTCACACCCCCTCACACACCCTCCCCCACCCTCACCCACAGTCACACACTCAACCTTCAAACTCGCACACCCTCACTCACCTTCACACCCTCACAACACTCACCCTCACTCACCCTCAAACTAACATCAACAATTAGCTTCTCAAACAACGCTTCACAACATTAATACATTTGAAGTGTACAATATTCACGGAGAAAAAATGAACACTTATAGGCATCATCACAACAACTCACACTCACACCCACTCACACCCTCACCCACCCTCAGCCTCACACACCCTCACTCATCCTCACCCTCCCTCACACACCATCACTCACCAACACACCCTCACCCACAACCTCAACACCCTCACCCTCACACACCCTCAATCACCCTCACCCACTCACCATCACACACCATCACTCAACATCACCCCCTCACCCCCCCTCACACACCCTCACCCACAGTCACACACTCAACCTTCAAACTCGCACGCCCTCACTCACCTTCACACCCTCACAACACTCACCCTCACTCACCCTCAAACTCTCACCTTCACTCACCCACACCTATCACACACTCTCACATCCCATTACCCTCACCCCCTCATCTTCACACACCCTCACCCCCTCACCCATACTCATACTCACACCGTCACCCTCACTCTCCCTCACATACCATCACACACCCTCACACACCCTGAACCTCACATCCACTCACCCTCACACCGTCCAAGTCCACCCTCACAACCCTCACACCCTCACTCATACTCACACCGTCACCCTCACACACCATCACACACCCTCACACCCCCTGACCCTCACATCCACTCACCCTCACACTCACACCGTCCAAGTCCACCCTCCAAATCCACCCTACAACACCACCCTACAACTCCACCCTCCAAAATGACTGCGCATCTATGTTAATGCAAGCAAATCTTTTGCAGTGCGGATTGATGTGTACCTTACAAATAAAATGAAAACTTTTTACATGGATAATATAACAAAAATTACTGATGTTTGTTTTTTGGTTCAGCGCTAACAACAGCATCAATCAACATTACATAGGTCTCTTAGCTTCTGAAACAACGCTTCACAACATTAATACATTTGAAGTGTACAATATTCACGGAGAAAAAATGAACACTTATAGGCATCATCACAACAACTCTCACTCGCAACCACTCACACCCTCACCCACCCTCACCCTCACACACCCTCACTCATCCTCAACCTCCCTCACACCCTCACACACCATCACTCACCAACACACCCTCACCCTCAACACCCTCACCCTCACACACACTCGCTCACCCTCACCCACTCACCCTCACACACCATCACTCAACATCACCCCCTCACCCTCACACCCCCTCACACACCCTCACCCTCACACACCCTCACCCACAGTCACACACTCAACCTTCAAACTCGCACACCCTCACTCACCTTCACACACTCACACCCTCACAACACTCACCCTCACTCACCCTCAAACTCTCACCCTCACTCACCCACACCTATCATCACACACACTCACATCCCATTACCCTCACCCCCTCATCTTCAGACACCCTCACCCCCTCACCCTCACAACCCTCACACCCTCACTCATACTCAGTCACCCTCACTCACCCTTATACACCATCACACACCCTCACACCCCCTGAACCTCACATCCACTCACCCTCACACTCACACCGTCCAACTCCACCCTCCAACTCCACCCTACAACACCACCCTACAACTCCACCCTCCAACTACTAATCCACCCTCCAACTACTAATCCACCCTCCAACTCCAAACGTAAATAGCATTAGGCAACATTTAATTCAATAACTAAACATCAGATTACACACTTGTAGGTATTCAAAAATGAAAACGTAATGCATCGCGAGGACAGTGCACCAATTAATACATAAAAATGCAGAAAAGGATTGTAAAATATAATTTTTTTAAAGAAAAACAATAAATGCAAACATAATAGGGAAACATCGGAATACACAGCGAGTAATAGACCAATTAAAAAGGGGACAAAGACATCTAAAGGACACAAATTCACAACATAAAGCAGTTACTAAAGTAAGGGAAAATAAATAAACCATTAAACAATGGCGGGAAGAAACCACAAAACAAAGAAAGTGCGTAATCACAAGAGCACGAGACCTCACATCCTAATTGCAATTCTTCCAGAAATACAATAAAGTATTCCTCTCAAACTACACAACAACAACAATACAATTTTTAAAGGTGGCTTCATACTTATACTTTGCCACAATTAATACGCATCTGTAGTCGAAAATTTAAAAGGAGGTAAACATTGTCTCTAATGAGCAAATACAGACAAAATGACTGCGCATCTATGTTAATGCAAGCCAAGCTTTTGCAGTGTGAATTGATGTGTACCTTACAAAAAAATAACTTTTTACATGCATAATATAAAAAAAGTTACTGATGTGTTTGTTTTTGGATTCAGCGTTAACAACAGCATCAATCAACATTACATAGGTCTTGATTAGCTTCTGAAACAACGCTTCACTACATTAATACATTTGAAGTGCACAATATGCACGGAAAATACCATAGGTTTCAGGCCCGTTATGGCACCCAGCTTAGTTAGGTGCACTCTGAGAGAGTTATTGTGCGCACTTCCCCTCTCGCTGGGGGTGGGTTTTTTTCTGTGCGTTATCTCTACGGTATGTTTTTTATGGTGTCACTGGGGGGGTTACAGAGTGGGTAGTAGGCACATATATCAAAAACTGAGCAGATTTTTGATAAATTTCCATTGGAAAAGGCTGAGGGGGTTTTCAGAAATTTTATTTTTATATACATCCAAAACTGAGCAGTATTTTCTGAGTCCCCTTTAGATAATGTCGCAGGGTTCTGAAACTTTATGTTGCGCATTATGTCTGAAAATCTGTCACAAAGTTATAATTTTATCATCCAATGTAAACGGTATGGTTAATAGGCGTAACTATGGTGGATTGATGAGATGGCTGAATTATTTTTCCGCTGAAGTATTGTTTTTACTGGAGACACATCTTAAGGTCAACTTGGCGAAGGTTCATATACCAAGGTAGTATTCTCATGCTTTGTTTGCCTCAGCTGGTCTCACAGTAAGAGGAGGTGTTGCATTCTATTTGGGCAGAGGTTTGGATTGGGCCCATAGCAACATAATCAGATCCTCAGAATAGCTAGCTTTGGGTAAAAGCTATGGCTAATGGGCTCCCTCAGCAGTTAGTACATTACTATGCTCCATTGGAGGACATGCATGAACCTCTGTTGCTGATCTATAAGATTGCATTGGGAGCGGTCCGGGCGATTAATTTGTGTGGGTGGGGGGATTTTAATTATGTTCAGGAGCCTTCCTATGATACCTCTAATAGAACAAAAAACAAAACTTCGAACTAAAAAGGTTATTGTAACCCTTAAGAGTGATTTCCACATATTAGATCCATGGAGGTCTGACCACCGCAGTATTCAACAATTCACTCATTAGGTTTCGCCTGTCAATGCGCATGCGCATTGAGCTTGCGAGACTATGGGGGCTTAAACAGACTTTAACCAACTTGCGATTCTATGGCGATTCCTTGCAGTGCCCGTCAAATTGAAGCTCAATGCGCAAGCGCATTGACATTAAAAGCGCGTGCACATGAAAGCGACAAGGCTCCCTCCCACGGCTATCCCCACCGCCAGCACCTCCCCTCTCTCTCCCCGCACACAGCCTGGCTCGCATTTCTCCTCCCCCTCCCCAGCCGCCAGCACCTCCCCTCTCTCTCCCAGCACACAGCCAGGCTCGCATTTCTCATACCCCTTCCCAGCCACCAGCTCCTCCCCTCTCTCTCCCTGCAGTTTCACGGCCGTGTCTCGTCTTAAACCCTTAAACCTGCACAACTAATTTTTTGCACACTGAAACAGACAATTTTTTAAACAAAATTCGCCAGCCTTCGCCATCTGTTCCCCTACCTCCAGCCGCCAGCACCTCCCCTCTCTCTCTTTCCGGACACAGCCAGGCTCGCAATTATCCTCCCCCTCCCCAAACGCCAGCACCTCCCCTCTCCAGCACCTCCCCTCTCTCTCCCTGCACACAGCCAGGCTCCCATTTCTCCTCCCCCTCCCCAGCCGCCAGCACCTCCCCTCTCTCTCCCAGCACACAGCCAGGCTCGCATTTCTCCACAGCCAGGCTGGCATTTCTCCTCCCCCTCCCCAGCCACCAGCTCCTCCCTTCTCTCTCCCTGCAGTTTCACGGCCGTGTCTCGTCTTAAACCCTTAAACCTGCACCACTTATTTTTTGCACACTGAAACAGACTATTGTTTAAACAAAATTCGCCAGCCTTCGCCATCTGTTCCCCAGCCGCCAGCACCTCCCCTCTCTCTCCCCGGACACAGCCTGGCTCGCAATTATCCTCCCCCTCCCCAGACGCCAGCACCTCCCCTCTCCAGCACATCCCCTCTCTCTCCCTGCACACAGCCAGGCTTGCATTTCTCCTCCCCCTTCCCAGTCGCCAGCACCTCCCCTCTCTCTCCCTGCAGTTTCACGGCCGTGTCTCGTCTTAAACCCACATTTGACAATTTGTATTAACTAACACACATTAATTAGCCTTGTACTGAAAACAAAAAATACACTACCCTAGATGTGTGGTAGTGAACGGCAGCTTTCCAATGCTGGTGAGCACAACAAAATCAAAATACAATGGCAGCCCTCTATCTGTTTCGTGTGCCTTGATGGGGTGGGGGACTGAGGGGGCTTTCAATGCGGCTTCCCTTTGCAGGCTCAGTTTGAAGCCCTGGTCTAAACTATGCAGCCTCGGCACTGTGAGCACAACAAAATCAAAATAAAATGGCAGCCCTCTATCTGTTTCGTGTGCCTTGATGGGGTGGGGGGCTGAGGGGGCTTTCAATGCGGCTTCCCTTTGCAGGCTCAGTTTGAAGCCCTGGTCTTAACTATGCAGCCTCGGCACTCGATACAAACAGAGTAGCAGCAGAAAGGAACTGGCTGCAACTTGCAAAACTCCACGACTCCAAGCGAGCATGCACAACTCAATTCGCCAGCCTTCGCCATCTGTTCCCCAACCCCCAGCCGCAAGCACCTCCCCTCTCTCTCCAAGCACACAGCCAGGCTCGCATTTCTCCTCCCCCTCCCCAGACGCCTTCACACACTCTCACAACCTCACACACTCAATCACACCCTCACACACCATCACTCACCAACACACCCTCACCCACAACCTCAACACCCTCACACACCCTCAATCACCCTCACACCATCACACACCATCACTCAACATCACCCCCTCCCCCTCACACCCCCTCACACACCCTCCCCCACCCTCACCCACAGTCACACACTCAACCTTCAAACTCGCACACCCTCACTCACCTTCACACCCTCACAACACTCACCCTCACTCACCCTCAAACTAACATCAACAATTAGCTTCTCAAACAACGCTTCACAACATTAATACATTTGAAGTGTACAATATTCACGGAGAAAAAATGAACACTTATAGGCATCATCACAACAACTCACACTCACACCCACTCACACCCTCACCCACCCTCAGCCTCACACACCCTCACTCATCCTCACCCTCCCTCACACACCATCACTCACCAACACACCCTCACCCACAACCTCAACACCCTCACCCTCACACACCCTCAATCACCCTCACCCACTCACCATCACACACCATCACTCAACATCACCCCCTCACCCCCCCTCACCCCCCCTCACACACCCTCACCCACAGTCACACACTCAACCTTCAAACTCGCACGCCCTCACTCACCTTCACACCCTCACAACACTCACCCTCACTCACCCTCAAACTCTCACCTTCACTCACCCACACCTATCACACACTCTCACATCCCATTACCCTCACCCCCTCATCTTCACACACCCTCACCCCCTCACCCATACTCATACTCACACCGTCACCCTCACTCTCCCTCACATACCATCACACACCCTCACACACCCTGAACCTCACATCCACTCACCCTCACACCGTCCAAGTCCACCCTCACAACCCTCACACCCTCACTCATACTCACACCGTCACCCTCACACACCATCACACACCCTCACACCCCCTGACCCTCACATCCACTCACCCTCACACTCACACCGTCCAAGTCCACCCTCCAAATCCACCCTACAACACCACCCTACAACTCCACCCTCCAAAATGACTGCGCATCTATGTTAATGCAAGCAAATCTTTTGCAGTGCGGATTGATGTGTACCTTACAAATAAAATGAAAACTTTTTACATGGATAATATAACAAAAATTACTGATGTTTGTTTTTTGGTTCAGCGCTAACAACAGCATCAATCAACATTACATAGGTCTCTTAGCTTCTGAAACAACGCTTCACAACATTAATACATTTGAAGTGTACAATATTCACGGAGAAAAAATGAACACTTATAGGCATCATCACAACAACTCTCACTCGCAACCACTCACACCCTCACCCACCCTCACCCTCACACACCCTCACTCATCCTCAACCTCCCTCACACCCTCACACACCATCACTCACCAACACACCCTCACCCTCAACACCCTCACCCTCACACACACTCGCTCACCCTCACCCACTCACCCTCACACACCATCACTCAACATCACCCCCTCACCCTCACACCCCCTCACACACCCTCACCCTCACACACCCTCACCCACAGTCACACACTCAACCTTCAAACTCGCACACCCTCACTCACCTTCACACACTCACACCCTCACAACACTCACCCTCACTCACCCTCAAACTCTCACCCTCACTCACCCACACCTATCATCACACACACTCACATCCCATTACCCTCACCCCCTCATCTTCAGACACCCTCACCCCCTCACCCTCACAACCCTCACACCCTCACTCATACTCAGTCACCCTCACTCACCCTTATACACCATCACACACCCTCACACCCCCTGAACCTCACATCCACTCACCCTCACACTCACACCGTCCAACTCCACCCTCCAACTCCACCCTACAACACCACCCTACAACTCCACCCTCCAACTACTAATCCACCCTCCAACTACTAATCCACCCTCCAACTCCAAACGTAAATAGCATTAGGCAACATTTAATTCAATAACTAAACATCAGATTACACACTTGTAGGTATTCAAAAATGAAAACGTAATGCATCGCGAGGACAGTGCACCAATTAATACATAAAAATGCAGAAAAGGATTGTAAAATATAATTTTTTTAAAGAAAAACAATAAATGCAAACATAATAGGGAAACATCGGAATACACAGCGAGTAATAGACCAATTAAAAAGGGGACAAAGACATCTAAAGGACACAAATTCACAACATAAAGCAGTTACTAAAGTAAGGGAAAATAAATAAACCATTAAACAATGGCGGGAAGAAACCACAAAACAAAGAAAGTGCGTAATCACAAGAGCACGAGACCTCACATCCTAATTGCAATTCTTCCAGAAATACAATAAAGTATTCCTCTCAAACTACACAACAACAACAATACAATTTTTAAAGGTGGCTTCATACTTATACTTTGCCACAATTAATACGCATCTGTAGTCGAAAATTTAAAAGGAGGTAAACATTGTCTCTAATGAGCAAATACAGACAAAATGACTGCGCATCTATGTTAATGCAAGCCAAGCTTTTGCAGTGTGAATTGATGTGTACCTTACAAAAAAATAACTTTTTACATGCATAATATAAAAAAAGTTACTGATGTGTTTGTTTTTGGATTCAGCGTTAACAACAGCATCAATCAACATTACATAGGTCTTGATTAGCTTCTGAAACAACGCTTCACTACATTAATACATTTGAAGTGCACAATATGCACGGAGAAAAAATGATCACTTATAGGCATCATCACAACCACTCACCCCCTCACCCACCCTCAGCCTCACACACCCTTACTCATCCTCACCCTACATCACACCCTCACACTCTCACAACCTCACACACCCTCACACCCTCAATCACACTCATACCCTCACACACCATCACTCACCAACACACGCTCAGCCTCACTCACAACCCCCTCACCCTCACACACCCTCACACCATCACTCATCACCCCCTCACCCTCACACCCCCTCACACACCCTCACCCACCCTCACCGTCACCCACACACTCAACCTTCAAACTCGCACACCCTCACTCACCTTAACACCCTCACAACACTCACCCTCAAACTCTCAGCCTCACTCACCAACATCTATCATCACACACTCTCACACCCCCTTACCCTCACCCCCTCATCCTCACACCCACTCACAACACTCACACCCTCACTCATACTAAAACAGTCACCCTCAATCACTCTCACACACCATCACACACCCTCAAACCCCCAGACACTCACATCCACTCACCCTCACACTCACACCGTCCAAGTCCACCCTTCAACTACACCCTATAACTACAATACCACCCTACAACTCGACCCTCCAACTACAACTCCACCCTCCAACTCCACACATAAATAGCGTTAGGCAACATTTACCCTCACCCCCTCATCCTCACACACACACTCACAACACTCACACCCTCACTCATACTAAAACAGTCACCCTCAATCACTCTCAAACACCATCACACACCCTCAAACCCCCAAACCCTCACATCCACTCACCCTCACACTCACACCGTCCAAGTCCACCCTTCAACTACACCCTATAACTACAATACCACCCTACAACTCTACCCTCCAACTACAACTCCACCCTCCAACTCCACACATAAATAGCGTTAGGCAACATTTATTTTAATACGTAAAAATCGGATTACACACTTGTAGCTAGTCAAAAATTTAAACTTAATGCAACGCAAGGACAGTGCAGCAATTAATACACAAAAATGAAGAAAGGGATTGTAAAATAAAACATTTCTTTCACAAAGATCATACATGCACACAAAATAGGCAAACATCTGAATACACAGCAAATAATACAACAATTTAAAAGTGGACAAAGCGAGCTAAAGGAAACAAATTCACAACATAAAGCACTTACTAAAGTAAGGGGAAATAAACCATTAAACAATGCCAGACAAAATCAAAAACACAAACAAAGTGCGTAATCACAAAAGCACGACACTTCACAGCCTAATTGCAATTCTTCCAAAACTACAACAAAGTATTCCACTCAAAGTAACAAAAGAAATCTAAACAATGCATTTAAGTATTAAAAAAAAGAAAATAAACCGCATACATAAATATACTCGAAACGAAAGAAGTTCAAAAAACAGTTCATGTACGTCAAATAACAAACAGCTAAAAAAAAATGAAATTAGAGTTGTCGCTAACATATACATTACATATCAACGTTAAAAAATGATTTACATTTTCTTTAAATAAAAAAGTAACAAATAGTACAATCGCTAACAAAAAATTTCACTATTTATATAAATACACTCATAAACATTAATTAATTTATACATAACATAGATACTACATTAAATTAGATAAAAAATAACTTAGAAATTAAATCTTACCTGTCAAACGACTCTGCAACAGCACACGAACAAGCACACGCCTTCCGCGCACCACGATTCTCGAACTTCTGGGGAATTCCACCGTCGACGTAAGCAAAACGGAACGCTACGTCAAAAACGTAGCGCTCCGATTGGCTACAAATAAACGTCAATCAAAAGTAAACAGTGACAACACAAAAAAAAAACTAGAACGCTGACGTACGTAGCGTCAAGGTGACGCATTGCGTCGGCCATTTTAAAATTAATACATTTAATACGGGAGTCCACAGACACAAAACACACACATAACACTACACATATTAAAAAACAGACACACACACTTTCATTACATAAAAACATACACATAAGGCAGGACAATTCAAAAGGGAAGCTATATCACATTTTATTTAATACAACACATATTAAAAAAAAAATGTAATTACTTATAAACATAGACACCCTCATACCCTCACCCTCACACCCCCTAACTCTCACACTTCACACACCCTCAATCACCCTCACACAACATCACCCTCACACACCGTCACACACCCACAACCTCACACCCCCACACTCACCCTCACACACCCTCACCCACCATCACACGCCCTCCGCCTCAATCCCCCTCACTCACCTCACACACACTCACACCCCCTCACCCTCACACCCCCTCACCCTCGCTCCCCTCACACCCTCACACCCCTCACAACCCTCTCACACTCACTACACCTCACACCCTCACACACCCTCACACACACTCACCCCCCTCACCCTCGCACCCTCTCACCATCAACACCCCTCACCCTCACACACCCTTATCCTCATACCCTCACCCACCCTCCGTCACCCTCACACCCTCACCCTCACACACCCTAACTCTCACCCTCACCCACTCACACGCCCTCAGACTCCCTCACTCACACACCCTCACCCTCCCACATCCTCACACCCCCTCACTCGCCCTCACTCACACTCACTCACCCTCACCCTCACACACCGTCACACACCCTCAGCCTAACACGCCCTCACTCAACCTCACTCACCCTCACACACCGTCACACACCCTCAGCCTCACACACCCTCACTCACCCTCACACACACTCACACCCCCTCACCCTCACACACCCTAGCTCCCCTCACACCCTCACACCCCTCACAACACTCTCACACTCACTACACTGCACACCATCACCCTCACACACTCACCCCCCTCACCCTCGCACCCTCTCACCATCAACACCCCTCAGCCTCACACACCCTTACCCTCATCCCCTCACCCTCGCACACCCTCAGTCACCCTCACACCCTCACACACCCTAACTCTCACCCTCACCCACTCACACACCCTCACACTACCTCACTCACCCTCACACAACCTCACCCTCACACACCGTCACACACCCACACCCTTACACCCCCTCACTCAGCCTCACTGACCCTCACTCACACTCACTCACACTCACCCTCACACACCCTCACCCTCACAAACCGTCACACACCCTAAGCCTCACACCCCCTCACTCACCCTCACACACACACCACCTCACCCTCACACCCCATCACCCTCACACACCCTCGCTCCCCTCACACCCCTCACAACACTCTCACCCTCACTACACCTCACACACTCTCAGCCTCACACCCCCTCACTCACCCTCACCCTCACACACACACCCTCACCCCCCCTCACCCTCACACACCCTCGCTCCCCTCACACCCTCACAACACTCTCACCCTCACTACACCTCACACCCTCACCCTCACACACCCTCACACACACTCACCCACCCTCAGCCTCGCAACCTCTCAACATCAACACCCCTCACCCTCACACACCCTTACCCTCATCCCCTCACTTTCATTCATCTTCAGTCACCCTCATACCCCCTAACTCTCAGACTCACCCACTCACACACCCTCACACTCCCTAACTCACCCTCACACACCCTCACCCCGTCACACACCCACACACTCACACTCCCTCACTCACCATCAAACACCCTCACTCATCCTCACAGACCCTCACCCTCACACACCGTCACACACACTCAGCCTCACACCCCCTCACTCACCCTCACCATCACACACACTCGCAACCCCTCACCCCCTCACCCTCACACCCCTCACGCTCACACCCCTCCCCCTCACCCTCACACCCCTCACCCTCACACTCACACCACTCAAGCCACAGATGGGTGTGCGATGGGAGGACGCTCAGCTTGCAGGGCTGTGCTTCTCTACCCTGCTGCACTCTCCTGCTCTCTAAAGATGTGGCATAACAACAAGAGCTGCCATCAAAGTCACGTAAATACAAAACATGTTGCATTCCAAATGCTATAGGTGTCACATTCACAAAAGTTAAAACTATTGGCGTTGTGAATGGCAAAGCTATCAATTTAGCTATTTCAAAAATCAACGCAAAAAAAAAAAAATTCATTTACAAGACCAATAGCTCCTACTTTTCTACTGCAAGACCTATTGCATTTCCAATGCTTGTTTTTCATGTCAGCATCACACCACTTCTTGTATTGATTTTCATTTTAATCTCTCATTTGATAACAAGGGCAGGGTCTGATATCTGAGCCAATTCCTTTTCTGATCAATCACCTATTTATTATAGAGGTCGAAACAACTCGGAACAATAGGCCCAGGTGGCAGTTGGACTGCTCGTTATTTTGGTTTGCACCATGGCACGCAGTCGCAATGGCAGGCTGCTTGTAATTTGTATGGTGGTCCCTTAGAGTACCCATGCTCTAGGTACCAGGGGTACGTACCACTTACTAGGGACTTACTGAGGTGCCAAAGTATGTGTCAATAGAGTTACAGTTAGAACATTTTACCTTGCTTTAGGGAAAGAGCACCGGCACAGGGGCCTGGTTAGCAGGGTCCCAGTGCACATCAGTCACACAGTCACACAGTCACACATCATCAGTGCCAGTGACAAAAAGTGTGTGTGTGGGGGGGGGGGCATGAACAAAATGGCACTTTTCTACCCCCCCCCCCTCCAACGAAAGAGGATGAGAGTAACCTGTCCCGAGAAAGTATTCATTGTCTAAGTGGAAAAACCTGGAAAGGCCATCTGCCTTGGCATGGTAGCTCTCAAGTCTGTGTTCCACTGTAAAGTTCATACCCTGTAGATACATAGACCACCTCAACCGTTTTGAAATTTCCCCCTTCATTTGCATCCACCATCTGAGAGGCCTGTGGTCAGTTTGAAGAGGATGTGAATCCCAAACAAGTAGGGTCTCAGCTTCCTGCATCTGTCTGCACAATGTACTGTGTTGTATAACCTGTAGCTTTTAGAATGGATGCTTAGCACTTTGCTTCCTTCAGAGTGTCAAAAGACTTTTGACAGCTCACTGTCCAGTTTACTTTATTTGGCTGTTTCTTTGAGGTAATTCAGCGAGGGGTGTCACAAAGGTGCTATGCCCCTTCACAAACCTCTTGTAGTGCCCAATCAAGCCGAAGAATGCTCTTACTTGACTCTGGGTTGTTGGAGCCTCCCAGTCCAGAATAGTCTGGATCTTGGACTGTAATGGTTGATCTTGGCCTCCACCTACAAGCTGGCCCAAGTATACAACTGAGCCCTGCCTTATCTGGCATGTGCTAGACTTGATAGTGAGTCCTGCATGCTGCAATGCTCCTGGGACCTTTGGAGGGTGGATCAGGTGATCCTGCCAGGTGGAGCAATAGATAGCAATATCATCAAGATATGCTGCACTAAAAAACTCCAGCCCAGCCAGGACTTTGTTCACCAGCCTTTGAAAGGTGGCAGGGGCATTTTTTAAACCAAAGGGCATCACAGTAAACTTGTTATGCCCATCTGGGGTGGAGAATGCTGACTTCTCTTATGCTCCTGGGGTCAGCCCAATCTGACACTACCCTGATGTCAAATCAAAAGTACTGAGAAACTTGGCCTGTCAATGAATTCATCTGCTCTTGGAATAGGGTGTGCATCTGTCTTAGTAACATCGTTGAGGCCTCTGCAGTTCACACAAAACCTCAGCTAATTGTTTTACTCCCTTGGAATGACGTTTGTGGACTATCACCACTGGGCTGGCCCAGGGACTCTTGGAGGGTTCAATCACCCCTAGTTTCAGCATCTTACTAACTTTAACTCTGATGCTTTCCTTGACTTGGTCATAGTGCCTGTAGATTTTTTTTTTTTTTTGTCAAATCTTTTTATTTAATCCCCATAACAGGGGGTTGCAGTGGAGTGATTTGTACACAGCATTAAGCCTACAACCCAACAGGGCCGGCCGTGTTACACCATGAAAAATGGAAAACCGTTGCCAGTACTCAAGCTCAAGGTTATACACAGCGGTTTACCTACAACCCACAAGGGCCGGTCGCGTCATATTCAAACAACAGAGCCTGTGTAATCACTGCACAAGATAGTCCAATCTTCGGAACATCTTGAACCATTAAACCCAAGAAGTAGAACTATAGGACCAAGATGGTCAAAACTTCGATAGAATGACAGAAAAAGTAGATTTCTTTTTGACATGTAGGCTGTCCCCAGTGTCCACATCATGTGTGCGCCAGGTTGTCTGACCGGGGGTCAAAGAAAAGAGCTCAGCATACTGCTGGAGGACTGGCCTGCGGCCAGCCTGCTGTTGGGAAGTGAGGGTGTCTGAGAAGACCACTCCCTCAACAGACCCATCTTTAGGGCTGTGGGATAGGAGGTCAGGGAGAGGCTCACTCTCATCTTCCTGATCCTCATCAGTGATTATCTGATAGTAGAGTTTAAGGCGATTCACATGGATGACCCTCTTTAGGCCCCTGGAAGTACCAAAGTCCACTAGATAGGTGACCTCCCCTTTTCTTTCTAGGATAGAGTAGAGGCGACTCCATTTGTTCTGGAGGGCCCTAGGTGCCACAGGCTCCAATACCCATACCTTCTGCCCTGGTTGGAACTCCACCAGTGCACCCTGTTGATCAAACCATTGCTGTTGTAGCTCCTGGTTTGCCTCAAGGTTTTTATTGGCTTTCTCCACGCACTCCACCATCCTTGAAGGAAGGCCAAGCACATAGTCTACTATGTCCAGTGTGGGTTCTTTAAGAGGCTTCTCCCTGCCCTCTCTTACCAGACTTAGTGGACATCTTACAGGATGGCCAAACAGAAGCTCAAAGGGACTGAAGCCCTCTCCTTTCTGTGGCACCACTCTGTAAGCAAAAAACAGGCATGGCAAAATGAGATCCCATCTCCTTCTGAGTTTTTCAGGGAGTCTCATGATCATACTCTTCACAGTCTTTTTGAATCTCTCAACCAGACCATTTGTTTGTGGGTGATAAGGGATGGTAAACTTGTACCCCAGTGGACACTCCAACCTTGCTGAACTGTTGTCAGATTTGACTGCGAATATGATTTTATTGGAATGTTTAGTTTGGGTTTTATTTTTAATTTTCATTGTTTGCTACCATGCTATATACCTCCTGCACCAGTCCCTGGTGGCACCTCAAGAAAGCCACCGGCGGACATGCTATTGTATTTGCCTCCCTCTAGCTGCTCCATTTAGTTTAAGCACCAGCACAATGCTCTCACACAGAAGGGTACACTATTGGTAAAGATCTAAAGATCGTAAGCCTCAATGCTCGAGGCCTCAACCACCCAGTGAAATCCACTGCGATCCTCTCCCTACTAGAGAACTCGGGTGACATTTGTCTGCTGCATGAGACGCCCCTTCTATCGAGAAACACAGCTTGTATGTGCTCCCGCCGCTTCCCTCAGCAATTCTTGCCCTCAAGCCCCTCTAAAAAGAACAGTGTTGCCATCCTACTGGAGCAGAATGCACTGGCAAGGGGGTTTCTACATTCTTAGAAGTGAAGGGGCGCTTGTTGGCGGTCAAAATCCTCTGGGGTTCTACATACTTCACTCTAGTCAACATATACGCCGGAATGCCCAGCATGAATCCCTTTATCATTAAGGCCCTTTCTGACGTATTGGCATCCCACGACGCAGCAATCCTGGTGGAAGGAGACTTCAACTTAGTGATGAATACTGCCCTGGATTGATCATGCCTGAGATCCGCACAGTTGGGAGCCTTTTCGGCTGAGGTTAGGTGCTGGCTGGAGGAAAATGGCCTTCAGGACGCATGGTGTCGGCAACACCCGGGGGTATGAGACTACACCTTCTACTCAGCAGCACACAAAGCATACATGCACTTGGACCATTTTCGAGCATCAACAGCAAATGTTCCTAGTTTGAAAGACACATCCGTTGAGCCCCGATCTCTATCGGATCACACGATGATCATGGTCACTTTACAGGCCGATAAGGTATAGCCTTGCCCTTCCCAGTGGCGCCTGAGAGAGGCTATCTCCGATGGTTTTATTAGATATGCGCACAAAGCTAACAGAGTACCTACAAACTAATGATATAGGTAATACCTCCCAGGCCGCAGTGTGGTAAACGCTAAAACTAGTAATGAGAGGGGAAATTATTGCAGCCTTGGCTGCAGAGAACCGGGAGCGCCACGAAAAGCGGTGGAGTCTAGAGCAAGAGGTGGCTGAGATGGAATCCATCCACAAAACGCACTGGGGCACCGAGAAAATGGAGGGAGCTGGAAAAGAAAAGGCTCCTTTTGAAATGCCTAGGCTTAGATAGGGCAGAATATGCCATCCTCAGGTCTCGGCATATATTTTATTTGAGCAGTGACCGATGTGGAAGACTGCTCGTTCAAAGGCTTAGAGCTAAGACGATGGCAGCAGGGATCGCTTCGATTAAACTGCACTGAGACCTGCAAATAGTTGAGACTTGAAAACTTTTTACCAGACCCTGTATGCCGACACAGACTCTGCACACCAAGAGGCTTGCTCTTATCTTAAAGATAGCCCAGCTACCCACCTTCCAGACTCACTTGCTACCAAACTAGATCACCCAATACAAATAGAGGAAGTGATCTCAGCAATTGCTCAATTAAAAGTGCATAAAGCCCCAGGCCCAGACAGGTTCCCAGCACAATTCTACAAGGCCTTCTGCCAGGAATTGGCAACACTTTTGACGCGGTTGTTCAACTCTATCCTTGAGACTGGGTCACTGACAGACTCTGTCAGAGGCCTCAATATCTGTGATTCTCTAGCCCTTTAAAGATCCCTGCGAGCGCGGGTCATCCGACCTATTTCATTACTTAACATCGACCTGAGGGGGGCGGAGCTTGCCGCAGCGCAAGATGGCCGCGTAGAAGAAGAGCTCCGCGAGCCATCTGCGCCAGGCAGCTAGTAGCCTGGCAATCTGGACAGCTAAATACCCATAAACACTTCCTCAAGGTGCCGCTGGACTCTGGCCACCGAATGATACCTCTCTGACTAGGCCGGAGGCGGTGAGACCCCTGACGGACGCATCTGCTCGGGCAGCGGTGAGAGACTGAGTTGGAGGCCGGCGCCTGCTCCACGACCGCTAGGGGAGTGGCCGGGGCCTGGCGGTGCTCGCGCTCAAATTCCTGCCTGGGGGCTCGGGAGTCCCCTGAAACCGCTGGTCGCCTGCTGTGCTGGTACAGGATCCTGCGCTTCTAGGGCCTGGAGAAGCGTGGCTCAATGGTTAGAGCGGCAGACCCAGATGCAGAGGTCTGGTCCGGGACCAGGGTTCAATTCCCACCTCGGCGGCTCTTGGACTCAATCTCCCCGGACCTGATAATTCTCGCCTCTGTGCCAATCTAATCATGGGTCCCACTCTGCGACTCTGGGCAATAGCTTGCGTAATCTCCACAACGGCCCCAGCAGCGCTTGGATGCCTGGCTTCACCTTGGGGGTACCCAGGAGTGGACATCTCACAGGAAGGCCAGGAAGGGTTCCACAGCGGTATGAATACAGCGCTACAAGGTCTCTGGGTAGAAGGCGCTATATAAATACAAACACATTTGCTATATAAATAAAAACACATTTGGGCGCACTGTGAGCCCTACAATCCTGTGGAGGGCCCGACCGGAGCCGCGCTGAGGATCCCGGGGGACGGTGCTGCGCCCTCTAAGATCACGGGCATCGGCCTGATCCTATCTGCGTTGCTCCTTGATTCTCCTGGAGCCTCGCTGGTGATGGAGGGGAGCCTGAGCTGAAGTCTTTGCCGCGAGGGGTAAGCGGGCTCCCTAAGAACATGAGGCTCTCTGGGACATGACCACTCCATCCGATGCGCGACCTGCCTGTCCCTTAGTGACTCTAGTGATACACTTGCCCCCCTGCTGAGGTGACGTGGAGAGCTGACAGGACCACGAGGTGGGGGGAGAAGATCCTGCAGGGACTCACACATATGTGCCTTTGCTGGAGGGAAGAGGAGGGGGCTTAACAGACTGCTACCTTACAACATTGCCTTTATCTGTGCCCACCACTGACTCCCCTGCTGTGTCTGGCCTGGTGTGGTGGTCCCGTGGAACACGCCTGCCCGCAGGAGTTGCTGTGGCCATTGGAGCGCCTGGGTGGAGATTTTCCCTGCAAAGGAGGAGCGAGACCTGACTGGGGCGTGCATCCCGTATTTTCACTGCTTCTAGTCCGTGGTGCATGCTGACACTGTGGTCCCAAAGCTGCTGACTTCTGGTGTCGCTGAGTTGGTGGCGCTCGCGGTACTGAGACGGCCAGTTCATCAAAAGGCCATGAAGGCTATACTCAAGAAATCTAAGCAGGAGACTGCACATGACGATGTTGGTGGAGGGCGCACAAGGAGGTTCCCTCGAGAACAATGACTAGAATAATCAGACAAAGATGCTTCCACTCTGTATAGTCTTGACCTATAATTCCTCAATGTTAGTATCTCTTGCTAAGTTGCCCTGTTGGGTCGGTTGTTCTGCCCCGTCCTTTGTGCAGATGGGTTCCTGGGCAGCTTGCCCGCTGGATCCGTACATTACACACCAAGTAATTTACATATATATGCACAAATTCCTATGTGATGGAAGAAGATATCTAGGCTCGCTTGTTGCAATCTCCTTCATGCTACTGTTTTTGTTGATGTTTTCCCGGTAGATATTTTATTCCCTTGGGGTTGTTACCTATTGCATTTCACCCGTTATCTCATCCCGATTCAGTGGCTTCTCCTTAATGATTGATTGCTTATTTACACATAATTTTCTATGGCTGGTAGCCAATGGTTGCTTGTAGTGCTTCGGTAATACTCACCCCTGTGTGTTACACTCTACATGGCTAGACGCCATATTTCCCTGGGGGGGGAGGGTGGATTTGAATAGTCCATACCACAATTGGGGTGACATGGCGTGGGAGGTGGGGTGTGTTGTGTATTATTTGTTTTCCTTGTTTCTTTGTATTCTTTGTTTTTGGTATCATTTTATGAGATGCATACACAATGGTATGCATGACGCAATCTCCACATGGTTAGTTCATTGGCCAGACGCCCTTAGGGCACTTTCCGACTGCTTTAGCTGTACTACACCACCATAGGCGATGGAGACTAAATTAAGATTTTTGTCCTGGAGCTTTAGAGGCCTCAATGACCAACATAAGATAAGGAAAGTTATGTCGTATCTCACCAGACACACTATAGATATCGCTCTCTTACAGGAAACACATCTTCCGATGACACATCTTCCACAAACCCGAGGCAAAATCCTTGGCACGTACCAATCCGCAGGCTTCACCTCATATGCACGGGGTGTCCTTACCTGGATCAGCCCCAAGGCCCGCCTCACACTCGAAGAGTTACACACAGACACTAAGGGCAGGGATGTGGTGTCTAGGTGTAAGGGGAGGGGTTTGGATTGCATAATAGTTAATGTGTACGGTCCCAATCAAGACTGTCCCCAGTTCTTTCACGACTTGCTAACACTAGCTCGGCGTCTGCCTAACATCCGGCAATTATGGGGGGGAGACTTTAATTACAACCTCAACCCGGACCTGGACCGATCAGGGGGCCAAATGAGGCGCCGTTCACAGACGGCGGAGGCCCTTCTAGCTGCTTTGACGGAATTGCACCTATTGGACGTTTGACGAACCCGGTCAGGGGTAACAGGTGGCTTTACACATTACTCAGCATCCCACTATCTCTACACCCGGATAGATTATCGGTTTCTGGCTGGCTCTCTTAGACAACAAATACGAGAATGTGAGGTCTTCCAACGCACTTACTCCGACCACTCCCCTCTGTTATTCACATAGGCTACCTCTGCCAGGCGCCCCCCCCCCCCCCCCATTTACATGGCGCTTTCCCCCATACGTGTTATTAGATGAAGCCTTTAAGGTGGAAATGGTGAAGGCAAAGGAGACCTTTTTTACGGCGAACCTGGGCTCTGTTCAGCACTTTGCTACTATCTGGGAGACTTTCAAGGTGTATGTCCGTGGTATGACCATATCCAGACACTCGGGGTTTCTGAAATCAATTAGAGGGCGGTTAATACTCCTTGAAAAAAACTCTCGGATATTGAGAGAGACATGTGAGACTCCGACGACCCCTTACTGCAGGCTACACTTAAAGAAACACTTGAGGAATATCACGGGGAAGCAGACAGGGAGGTCAAGTTGATGGGCAAATACACAATGGCGAGGGTGTACTGTGAGGAGGAGCAACCTGGTACAACACTAGCGAATCTTATGAGGGGGCGCCTTGCCACTACTCAACCCATATAGCTGACCACGGAGGAAGGGGGGACTATTGATGACTCTGATGGGGTAGCAGAAAAATGTCAGCAGTTTTACGCCAATCTCTATAAAGTTCGGTCTCACTCAGTTCCCTCTGATATGAGAGAGTACCTAGAGTACATTACGCTGCCCTGGTTGTTGGACTCTCACACCCCCTCACTCGCCCTCACTCACACTCACTCACCCTCACCCTCACACACTGTCACACACCCTCAGCCTAACACGCCCTCACTCAACCTCACTCACCCTCACACACCGTCACACACCCTCAGCCTCACACACCCTCACTCACCCTCGCCCTCACACACACTCACACCCCCTCACCCTCACACACCCTAGCTCCCCTCACACCCTCACACCCCTAACAACACTCTCACACTCACTACACTGCACACCATCACCCTCACACACTCACCCCCTCACCCTCGCACCCTCTCACCATCAACACCCCTCAGCCTCACACACCCTTACCCTCATCCCCTCACCCTCGCACACCCTCAGTCATTCTCACACCCTCACACACCCTAACTCTCACCCTCACCCACTCACACATCCTCACACTACCTCACTCACCCTCACACAACCTCACCCTCACACACCGTCACACACCCACACCCTCACACCCCCTCACTCAGCCTCACTGACCCTCACTCACACTCACCCTCACACACCCTCACCCTCACACACCGTCACACACCCTAAGCCTCACACCCCCTCACTCACCCTCACACACACACCACCTCACCCTCACACCCCATCACCCTCACACACCCTCGCTCCCCTCACACCCCTCACAACACTCTCACCCTCACTACACCTCACACACTCTCAGCCTCACACCCCCTCACTCACCCTCACCCTCACACACACACCCTCACCCCCCCTCACCCTCACACACCCTCGCTCCCCTCACACCCTCACAACACTCTCACCCTCACTACACCTCACACCCTCACCCTCACACACCCTCACACACACTCACCCACCCTCAGCCTCGCAACCTCTCAACACCAACACCCCTCACCCTCACACACCCTTACCCTCATCCCCTCACTTTCATTCATCTTCAGTCACCCTCATACCCCCTAACTCTCAGACTCACCCACTCACACACCCTCACACTCCCTAACTGACCCTCACACACCCTCACCCCGTCACACACCCACACACTCACACTCCCTCACTCACCATCAAACACCCTCACTCATCCTCACAGACCCTCACCCTCACACACCGTCACACACACTCAGCCTCACACCCCCTCACTCACCCTCACCATCACACACACTCGCAACCCCTCACCCCCTCACCCTCACACCCCTCACGCTCACACCCCTCACCCTCACACCCCTCACCCCTCACCCTCACACTCACACCACTCAAGCCACAGATGGGTGTGCGATGGGAGGACGCTCAGCTTGCAGGGCTGTGCTTCTCTACCCTGCTGCACTCTCCTGCTCTCTAAAGATGTGGCATAACAACAAGAGCTGCCATCAAAGTCACGTAAATACAAAACATGTTGCATTCCAAATGCTATAGGTGTCACATTCACAAAAGTTAAAACTATTGGCGTTGTGAATGGCAAAGCTATCAATTTAGCTATTTCAAAAATCAACACAAAAAATAAAAAATTCATTTACAAGACCAATAGCTCCTACTTTTCTAATGCGAGACCTATTGCATTTCCAATGCTTGTTTTTCATGTCAGCATCACACCACTTCTTGTATTGATTTTCATTTTAATCTCTCATTTGATAACAAGGGCAGGGTCTGATATCTGAGCCAATTCCTTTTCTGATCAATCACCTATTTATTATAGAGGTCGAAACAACTCGGAACAATAGGCCCAGGTGGCAGTTGGACTGCTCGTTATTTTGGTTTGCACCATGGCACGCAGTCGCAATGGCAGGCTGCTTGTAATTTGTATGGTGGTCCCTTAGAGTACCCATGCTCTAGGTACCAGGGGTACGTACCACTTACTAGGGACTTACTGAGGTGCCAAAGTATGTGTCAATAGAGTTACAGTTAGAACATTTTACCTTGCTTTAGGGAAAGAGCACCGACACAGGGGCCTGGTTAGCAGGGTCCCAGTGCACATCAGTCACACAGTCACACATCATCAGTGCCAGTGACAAAAAGTGTGTGTGTGGGGGGGGGGGGGCATGAACAAAATGGCACTTTTCTACCCCCCCCCCCCCCCCCCCCCTCCAACGAAAGAGGATGAGACTAACCTGTCCCGGGAAAGTATTCATTGTCTAAGTGGAAAAACCTGGAAAGGCCATCTGCCTTGGCATGGTAGCTCTCATGTCTGTGTTCCACTGTAAAGTTCATACCCTGTAGATACATAGACCACCTCAACCGTTTTGAAATTTCCCCCTTCATTTGCATCCACCATCTGAGAGGCCTGTGGTCAGTTTGAAGAGGATGTGAATCCCAAACAAGTAGGGTCTCAGCTTCCTGCATCTGTCTGCACAATGTACTGTGTTGTATAACCTGTAGCTTTTAGAATGGATGCTTAGGACTTTGCTTCCTTCAGAGTGTCAAAAGACTTTTGACAGCTCACTGTCCAGTTAACTTTATTTGGCTGTTTCTTTGAGGTAATTCAGCGAGGGGTGTCACAAAGGTGCTATGCCCCTTCACAAACCTCTTGTAGTGCCCAATCAAGCCGAAGAATGCTCTTACTTGACTCTGGGTTGTTGGAGCCTCCCAGTCCAGAATAGTCTGGATCTTGGACTGTAATGGTTGATCTTGGCCTCCACCTACAAGCTGGCCCAAGTATACAACTGAGCCCTGCCTTATCTGGCATGTGCTAGACTTGATAGTGAGTCCTGCATGCTGCAATGCTCCTGGGACATTTGGAGGTTGGATCAGGTGATCCTGCCAGGTGGAGCAATAGATAGCAATATCATCAAGATATGCTGCACTAAAAAACTCCAGCCCAGCCAGGACTTTGTTCACCAGCCTTTGAAAGGTGGCAGGGGCATTTTTTAAACCAAAGGGCATCACAGTAAACTTGTTATGCCCATCTGGGGTGGAGAATGCTGACTTCTCTTATGCTCCTGGGGTCAGCCCAATCTGACACTACCCTGATGTCAAATCAAAAGTACTGAGAAACTTGGCCTGTCAATGAATTCATCTGCTCTTGGAATAGGGTGTGCATCTGTCTTAGTAACATCGTTGAGGCCTCTGCAGTTCACACAAAACCTCAGCTAATTGTTTTACTCCCTTGGAATGACGTTTGGGGACTATCACCACTGGGCTGGCCCAGGGACTCTTGGAGGGTTCAATCACCCCTAGTTTCAGCATCTTACTAACTTTAACTCTGATGCTTTCCTTGACTTGGTCATAGTGCCTGTAGATTTATTTTTTTTGTTGTCAAATCTTTTTATTTAATCCCCATAACAGGGGGTTGCAGTGGAGTGATTTGTACACAGCGTTAAGCCTACAACCCAACAGGGCCGGCCGTGTTACACCATGAAAAATGGAAAACCGTTGCCAGTACTCAAGCTCAAGGTTATACACAGCGGTTTACCTACAACCCACAAGGGCCGGTCGCGTCATATAACAGAGCCTGTGTAATCACTGCACAAGATAGTCCAATCTTCGGAACATCTGGAACCATTAAACCCAAGAAGTAGAACTATAGGACCAAGATGGTCAAAACTTCGATAGAATGACAGAAAAAGTAGATTTCTTTTTGACATGTAGGCTGTCCCCAGTGTCCACATCATGTGTGCGCCAGGTTGTCTGACCGGGGGTCAAAGAAAAGAGCTCAGCATACTGCTGGAGGACTGGCCTGCGGCCAGCCTGCTGTTGGGAAGTGAGGGTGTCTGAGAAGACCACTCCCTCAACAGACCCATCTTTAGGGCTGTGGGATAGGAGGTCAGGGAGAGGCTCACTCTCATCTTCCTGATCCTCATCAGTGATTATCTGATAGTAGAGTTTAAGGCGATTCACATGGATGACCCTCTTTAGGCCCCTGGAAGTACCAAAGTCCACTAGATAGGTGACCTCCCCTTTTCTTTCTAGGATAGAGTAGAGGCGACTCCATTTGTTCTGGAGGGCCCTAGGTGCCACAGGCTCCAATACCCATACCTTCTGCCCTGGTTGGAACTCCACCAGTGCACCCTGTTGATCAAACCATTGCTGTTGTAGCTCCTGGTTTGCCTCAAGGTTTTTATTGGCTTTCTCCATGCACTCCACCATCCTTGAAGGAAGGCCAAGCACATAGTCTACTATGTCCAGTGTGGGTTCTTTAAGAGGCTTCTCCCTGCCCTCTCTTACCAGACTTAGTGGACATCTTACAGGATGGCCAAACAGAAGCTCAAATGGACTGAAGCCCTCTCCTTTCTGTGGCACCACTCTGTAAGCAAAAAACAGGCATGGCAAAATGAGATCCCATCTCCTTCTGAGTTTTTCAGGGAGTCTCATGATCATACTCTTCACAGTCTTTTTGAATCTCTCAACCAGACCATTTGTTTGTGGGTGATAAGGGATGGTAAACTTGTACCCCAGTGGACACTCCAACCTTGCTGAACTGTTGTCAGATTTGACTGCGAATATGATTTTATTGGAATGTTTAGTTTGGGTTTTATTTTTAATTTTCATTGTTTGCTACCATGCTATTTACCTCCTGCACCAGTCCCTGGTGGCACCTCAAGAAAGCCACCGGCGGACATGCTATTGTATTTGCCTCCCTTTAGCTGCTCCATTTAGTTTAAGCACCAGCACAATGCACTCACACAGAAGGGTACACTATTGGTAAAGATCTAAAGATCGTAAGCCTCAATGCTCGAGGCCTCAACCACCCAGTGAAATCCACTGCGATCCTCTCCCTACTAGAGAACTCGGGTGACATTTGTCTGCTGCATGAGACGCCCCTTCTATCGAGAAACACAGCTTGTATGTGCTCCCGCCGCTTCCCTCAGCAATTCTTGCCCTCAAGCCCCTCTAAAAAGAACAGTGTTGCCATCCTACTGGGAGCAGAATGCACTGTCAAGTCAAGTCAAATAACTTTATTCGGTTGTTCGAATTGACAACCATAAAAGTATTTACATTACAGAAAATAACATGACATACACATAATCTTAAAAAGTCATAATCAATTACAGGTAAAAATCACAGAATTAAAAATACAGCACTATTTCAAGATATTGAAGATCGTTTAAAAATAATGTTCTTTTGGCCACAGTTATAAATAAAGATATCAGTATTGTTATCCTTCCATACTGTTTCTGAATTTGATCGCCATTCTCAAAAAACCACATACAAATAAAGTGTAATCACAATTTAGCAGCTGTAGAAAAAGTTGTGCAGGACGATATTGATGAAAGTTCAATTCTTTCAAACAGGGTTTCAAGCATAACTTCCTTGGTACAACATAAAAGGGGCAAAAAAACAGAAAGTGTGCCAGATCTTGCGGAGACTTATCGTCGCAGCCGCAAGCTGGCAACACTTGACCTCGATGAGAACCCCTGGGTACCGCCAGCAAAAGATGAAACAGGTTGAACCTGAACCTTGTTAACAAAAATCGGTCATAGCTTGACATTTGCCATGTCAGGTAGGGTTCCATAAGCAAAGTGCTTTTGATTAGTATGTGATTGCGTACACTTTCTTTTTTTAATTCACATGATTCCCTTTCCTGTTTTCTTAAGTCAATAAAGGCATTTTTGACTGAAGTGAGATCCAATTTAGTAATGGATTCCGGGCATAAAAAGAGTTCAGGACGGCCTAAATCAGAGAAACATTTAAATATATATTTAAGCCAAGGAATCTCCAACCTGTTATCCCATGTAAGTGCTTCTCTTAGAATAAGCTTGGTCAGAGGAATATTGTCATTCAACCAGCTATTCATCCAGCATAACATGGGATTCAAAGCAATTTTATCACTGACATACGGAACCCCCAGTTCTTCATGCACAAAAAATTTGCTGTACCCCTTGGAACCCTTAAAATCTGTTTTAAAAAGTTGTTTTCAACTATCTGGAGTACGTCCAAGGGAACATATCCCCATATTTCACTGCCGTAACAAGCTGTGGTTACACTTTTGGCCTTGTATAGTTGGAGTAGCGCGGCAACTGGACTATTTCCCAGCTTTTTAGAGAAATCCAATATAGCCGCGTTTACCCTTGAAACGTCTCCCTTTTTTTCTGAATCACGGGTCCCCATTTAAGTTGACTATCAAAGAGGACCCCGAGATAGGAGAATGTGTGCGTTACAGGTATTTCCACTCCATCTACATTTAGGCGATTTGGTTTCTTAAAACCTTCTCCAATCTTCATTATGTAGGATTTGCACTGGCAAGGGGGTTTCTACATTCTTAGAAGTGAAGGGGCGCTTGTTGGCGGTCAAAATCCTCTGGGGTTCTACATACTTCACTCTAGTCAACATATACGCCGGAATGCCCAGCATGAATCCCTTTATCATTAAGGCCCTTTCTGACGTATTGGCATCCCACGACGCAGCAATCCTGGTGGAAGGAGACTTCAACTTAGTGATGAATACTGCCCTGGATTGATCATGCCTGAGATCTGCACAGTTGGGAGCCTTTTCGGCTGAGGTTAGGTGCTGGCTGGAGGAAAATGGCCTTCAGGACGCATGGTGTCGGCAACACCCGGGGGTACGAGACTACACCTTCTACTCAGCAGCACACAAAGCATACATGCACTTGGACCATTTTCGAGCATCAACAGCTAATGTTCCTAGTTTGAAAGACACATCCGTTGAGCCCCGATCTCTATCGGATCACACGATGATCATGGTCACTTTACAGGCCGATAAGGTATAGCCTTGCCCTTCCCAGTGGCGCCTGAGAGAGGCTATCTCCGATGGTTTTATTAGATATGCGCACAAAGCTAACAGAGTACCTACAAACTAATGATATAGGTAATACCTCCCAGGCCGCAGTGTGGTAAACGCTAAAACTAGTAATGAGAGGGGAAATTATTGCAGCCTTGGCTGCAGAGAACCGTGAGCGCCACGAAAAGCGGTGGAGTCTAGAGCAAGAGGTGGCTGAGATGGAATCCATCCACAAAACGCACTGGGGCACCGAGAAAATGGAGGGAGCTGGAAAAGAAAAGGCTCCTTTTGAAATGCCTAGGCTTAGATAGGGCAGAATATGCATCCTCAGGTCTCGGCATATATTTTATTTGAGCAGTGACCGATGTGGAAGACTGCTCGTTCAAAGGCTTAGAGCTAAGACGATGGCAGCAGGGATCGCTTCGATTAAACTGCACTGAGACCTGCAAATAGTTGAGACTTGAAAACTTTTTACCAGACCCTGTATGCCGACACAGACTCTGCACACCAAGAGGCTTGCTCTTATCTTAAAGATAGCCCAGTTACCCACCTTCCAGACTCACTTGCTACCAAACTAGATCACCCAATACAAATAGAGGAAGTGATCTCAGCAATTGCTCAATTAAAAGTGCATAAAGCCCCAGGCCCAGACAGGTTCCCAGCACAATTCTACAAGGCCTTCTGCCAGGAATTGGCAACACTTTTGACGCGGTTGTTCAACTCTATCCTTGAGACTGGGTCACTGACAGACTCTGTCAGAGGCCTCAATATCTGTGATTCTCTAGCCCTTTAAAGATCCCTGCGAGCGCGGGTCATCCCGACCTATTTCATTACTTAACATCGACCTGAGGGGGGCGGAGCTTGCCGCAGCGCAAGATGGCCGCGTAGAAGAAGAGCTCCGCGAGCCATCTGCGCCAGGCAGCTAGTAGCCTGGCAATCTGGACAGCTAAATACCCATAAACACTTCCTCAAGGTGCCGCTGGACTCTGGCCACCGAATGATACCTCTCTGACTAGGCCGGAGGCGGTGAGACCCCTGACGGACGCATCTGCTGGGGCAGCGGTGAGAGACTGAGTTGGAGGCCGGCGCCTGCTCCACGACCGCTAGGGGAGTGGCCGGGGCCTGGCGGTGCTCGCGCTCAAATTCCTGCCTGGGGGCTCGGGAGTCCCCTGAAACCGCTGGTCGCCTGCTGTGCTGGTACAGGATCCTGCGCTTCTAGGGCCTGGAGAAGCGTGGCTCAATGGTTAGAGCGGCAGACCCTGGTGCAGAGGTCTGGTCCGGGACCAGGGTTCAATTCCCACCTCGGCGGCTCTTGGACTCAATCTCCCCGGACCTGATAATTCTCGCCTCTGTGCCTAGTCTAATCATGGGTCCCACTCTGCGACTCTAGGCAATAGCTTGCGTAATCTCCACAACGGCCCCAGCAGCGCTTGGATGCCTGGCTTCACCTTGGGGGTACCCAGGAGTGGACATCTCACAGGAAGGCCAGGAAGGGTTCCACAGCGGTATGAATACAGCGCTACAAGGCCTCTGGGTAGAAGGCGCTATATAAATACAAACACATTTGCTATATAAATAAAAACACATTTGGGCGCACTGTGAGGCCTACAATCCTGTGGAGGGCCCGACCGGAGCCGCGCTGAGGATCCCGGGGGACGGTGCTGCGCCCTCTAAGATCACGGGCATCGGCCTGATCCTATCTGCGTTGCTCCTTGATTCTCCTGGAGCCTCGCTGGTGATGGAGGGGAGCCTGAGCTGAAGTCTTTGCCGCGAGGGGTAAGCGGGCTCCCTAAGAACATGAGGCTCTCTGGGACATGACCACTCCATCCGATGCGCGACCTGCCTGTCCCTTAGCGACTCTAGTGATACACTTGCCCCCCTGCTGAGGTGACGTGGAGAGCTGACAGGACCACGAGGTGGGGGGAGAAGATCCTGCAGGGACTCACACATATGTGCCTTTGCTGGAGGGAAGAGGAGGGGGCTTAACAGACTGCTACCTTACAACATTGCCTTTATCTGTGCCCACCACTGACTCCCCTGCTGTGTCTGGCCTGGTGTGGGGGTCCCGTGGAACACGCCTGCCCGCAGGAGTTGCTGTGGCCATTGGAGCGCCTGGGTGGAGATTTTCCCTGCAAAGGAGGAGCGAGACCTGACTGGGGCATGCATCCCGTATTTTCACTGCTTCTAGTCCGTGGTGCATGCTGACACTGTGGTCCCAAAGCTGCTGACTTCTGGTGTCGCTGAGTTGGTGGCGCTCGCGGTACTGAGACGGCCAGTTCATCAAAAGGCCATGAAGGCTATACTCAAGAAATCTAAGCAGGAGACTGCACATGACGATGTTGGTGGAGGGCGCACAAGGAGGTTCCCTCGAGAACAATGACTAGAATAATCAGACAAAGATGCTTCCACTCTGTATAGTCTTGACCTATAATTCCTCAATGTTAGTATCTCTTGCTAAGTTGCCCTGTTGGGTCGGTTGTTCTGCCCCGTCCTTTGTGCAGATGGGTTCCTGGGCAGCTTGCCCGCTGGATCCGTACATTACACACCAAGTAATTTACATATATATGCACAAATTCCTATGTGATGGAAGAAGATATCTAGGCTCGCTTGTTGCAATCTCCTTCATGCTACTGTTTTTGTTGATGTTTTCCCGGTAGATATTTTATTCCCTTGGGGTTGTTACCTATTGCATTTCACCCGTTATCTCATCCCGATTCAGTGGCTTCTCCTTAATGATTGATTGCTTATTTACACATAATTTTCTATGGCTGGTAGCCAATGGTTGCTTGTAGTGCTTCGGTAATACTCACCCCTGTGTGTTACACTCTACATGGCTAGACGCCATATTTCCCTGGGGGGGGAGGGTGGATTCGAATAGTCCATACCACAATTGGGGTGACATGGCGTGGGAGGTGGGGTGTGTTGTGTATTATTTGTTTTCCTTGTTTCTTTGTATTCTTTGTTTTTGGTATCATTTTATGAGATTCATACACAATGGTATGCATGACGCAATCTCCACATGGTTAGTTCATTGGCCAGACGCCCTTAGGGCACTTTCCGACTGCTTCAGCTGTACTACACCACCATAGGCGATGGAGACTAAATTAAGATTTTTGTCCTGGAGCTTTAGAGGCCTCAATGACCAACATAAGATAAGGAAAGGTATGTCGTATCTCACCAGACACACTATAGATATCGCTCTCTTACAGGAAACACATCTTCCGATGACACATCTTCCACAAACCCGAGGCAAAATCCTTGGCACGTACCAATCCGCAGGCTTCACCTCATATGCACGGGGTGTCCTTACCTGGATCAGCCCCAAGGCCCGCCTCACACTCGAAGAGTTACACACAGACACTAAGGGCAGGGATGTGGTGTCTAGGTGTAAGGGGAGGGGTTTGGATTGCATAATAGTTAATGTGTACGGTCCCAATCAAGACTGTCCCCAGTTCTTTCACGACTTGCTAACACTAGCTCGGCGTCTGCCTAACATCCGGCAATTATGGGGGGGAGACTTTAATTACAACCTCAACCCGGACCTGGACCGATCAGGGGGCCAAATGAGGCGCCGTTCACAGACGGCGGAGGCCCTTCTAGCTGCTTTGACGGAATTGCACCTATTGGACGTTTGGCGAACCCGGTCAGGGGTAACAGGTGGCTTTACACATTACTCAGCACCCCACTATCTCTACACCCGGATAGATTATCGGTTTCTGGCTGGCTCTCTTAGACAACAAATACGAGAATGTGAGGTCTTCCAACGCACTTACTCCGACCACTCCCCTCTGTTATTCACATAGGCTACCTCTGCCAGGCGCCCCCCCCATCCCCCCCCCATTTACATGGCGCTTTCCCCCATACGTGTTATTAGATGAAGCCTTTAAGGTGGAAATGGTGAAGGCAAAGGAGACCTTTTTTACGGCGAACCTGGGCTCTGTTCAGCACTTTGCTACTATCTGGGAGACTTTCAAGGTGTATGTCCGTGGTATGACCATATCCAGACACTCGGGGTTTCTGAAATCAATTAGAGGGCGGTTAATACTCCTTGAAAAAAACTCTCGGATATTGAGAGAGACATGTGAGACTCCGACGACCCCTTACTGCAGGCTACACTTAAAGAAACACTTGAGGAATATCACGGGGAAGCAGACTGGGAGGTCAAGTTGATGGGCAAATACACAATGGCGAGGGTGTACTGTGAGGAGGAGCAACCTGGTACAACACTAGCGAATCTTATGAGGGGGCGCCTTGCCACTACTCAACCCATATAGCTGACCACGGAGGAAGGGGGGACTATTGAAGACTCTGATGGGGTAGCAGAAAAATGTCAGCAGTTTTACGCCAATCTCTATAAAGTTCGGTCTCACTCAGTTCCCTCTGATATGAGAGAGTACCTAGAGTACATTACGCTGCCCTGGTTGTTGGACTCTCACAGAGAGTACTTCATGCGTCCTCGTGAAGCATGGGAGATACATTCCGCCATGTCCACCATGCACTCTGGTAGCTCGCTGGGGCAAGATGGGCTTACTGTAGGTTTCTACAAGGAATTTAAAGACCTCTTGACCCCCCACTTACTCACCCTGTTCAAGGAAATGGCTGAGGAGGGTATTATGCCCCCCTCGATGAGGGAGGCCTCCTGGTCCTTCTACTGAAGCCTGGGAAACCTCCACAACGCTGCTCCTCTCATAGACCGCTCTCACTTTTGAATGTGGACACGCATATCTTCGCTAAAATACTAGCAAATAGATGGAGTCCCCTAATGCTGACTCTTGTGAGCGCTGAGCAGCCCGGCTTCATACCGGGACGTACTCTCACACATAATCTACTTACAGTCTTTGGAACCATTCAACATACTAAACCAGACACCAAGGCCTCTGCAATCTTTCTGGATGCTGAAAAAGCATTTGATTATGTAAAGTGGAACTTTATGTTACTGACCCTGGAGAATATGGGGTTGGGAGGGGTTTTCATACGCCTGATCAGCACATTTTACACAGACCCGATGGCCCGAGTGCGGCTGGGAGATGTTGTCACTGCCCCCCTGCAGGTATCCCGAGGTACCAGACCAGGATACCCACTCTCCCCACTACTATATGCACTAGTGGCGGAGCCGTTAGCCAGTGCAGTGCGCGAATATCATAGTCACAGAGGGATCAGATTCCCAGGGTATAATCTCATTATAACGGCTTACGCAGTCGATACCTTGCTCTATATTTGCGACCTGGCCCAAAATGTGTATCCTGTCTTCCACGAGGTAGTGCGATTTGGCGAATTTTCTGGGTTGAAAATTAATTGGGAGAAGTAGGTTATATTTCCTCTCACCCCGGCGACGCTCCCTGAGGAACTAGACTTTCCTCTGCAATAGATCATGGACCCAGTACGCAATTAGAGTGTCCAGGTCCACAAGGTCCACAGGTGAGCAAGTGTTCTGAGAAAATTACAGCCGGGCCATCACTAAACTTGAGTAACATATTGCGAGGTGGATCTGCCTGCCCCTCTCCCTCTTGGGCAGAATATCCCTCATGAAAATGGTGGTTCTTCCCAGATTTTTATTCATGTTTATAAATATCCCAATGGTATTACCTGCACAGTTCTTACTTCTGATTGGATTGGCTTTGGCTGACAAACAGCCGTGAGCAAGCTGGAAAGTCCTCACTTTACCATACTATATGGGAGGGCTGGGTGCTCCCGATCTTGATTTATATTATCGGATGCTTGAGAATAGCTGACCAATGTCAAAAGTCCTTTTTGTGAGATAGCGCTAGTTCGGGCGACATCACATCCATTCAATAGGGGTCTCGCGTCTGTGTCAGAGCGCGGCAACCTTTAGTTGCCGCGCTCGTACATTGAAGGGACTATTCCAGAATTATTCCCCTCTATCCAAGAATAAGAGACTCAAATGCCTACTAGCAAAATCCTACCGCAATATTGAATCCCAATAGAATTCATAGTGATCCTCCCTTTGTGGGCGACTTCAAACTTGTAGGAGATAAGGAGGACACTTCACTGATTGATGAATTACTAAGAATAATACACTAAAACCACCCACGCTGAGAGGAGTCATCCACAAACTTAAGGTTGCCCGATGTTTTTATAGTCCTGATGAAGACTCGCATGGCCCAGTCTAAAATCACCGATAGGCCCTAAGTCGAGTCGAAACGTCGACAAGAACCCCCTTTTCCCCCTTTGACCTGGACCAATATACCCCAACCCTTTTGTGCACAACAAATTCATTAATTATGGGTTGAAAAAATGTATTATATTACGTTTGAATTGATTTAAGGCCAGGCCATAACATGGATGATTGTTGATCCACATTGTAATATAACAAAATAGTGTTCCCTGTTTTATGTCACCAATTTCTCCAATTCTCTTTCTCTTTTCACAATTTAAACTTCTTTCTATTCACATCTCTCTATCTTGCACGCTCCCCTTGGGGCAACCAATATGACCCGTATGTAATGTTTTATTGTTCACATCCGCGTTTGGCAATAAATAATAAATTGCCTTTGATTATATGTTTTGCTGTTACATTCTTATGACATTGATGCATTTATTGATCTAGAGTAAAATGTTCATACTCAAAAAAAGCTTCAATGATGAAACATTGACTATTTGTGATATTGAGAAGGAATAGTCTATGGACCATTGTGTTGTAATACTGAGTTATATACGCAGCAGAGTGGGGCGGAGGTAGAAGGGGACTGGACAGAAACGTTCGAAGAGGGGTTGAAATTATTAGATCCCTCAAACCTAGAAGAATTGGAATCCCAGATTACTTTGCTGGAATTGAAGGTGCAGTGAAATGCTTGGCTTTAGGTAAGGCAGCAGGCCCCAATAGAATCCCCGGGGAGGTCTATAGGCAGTTTTTCAATATTATCAAGGATGAGCTGCTTAAAGTTATGCAAATGGCGCAGTTGGGCTATCCTCCCAGATCTTGGTCGGATGCTACGATCGCGGTATTTTGTAAGAAAGGTAAGGCCCCGGATTTGTTTGGATCTTATCGCCCAATATCATTACTAAACTCCGATAATAAAATTTACTCCAAGATTTTGGCTAATCGACTGTCTAAAGTTGTAACGCCCCTAGTGTCCTAATATCAACACAGTTTTATACCGAAAAGAGGCACGTTTGATCATGTAAATAAAGTGATAACTTTTTTTGATATTGCAGGTGTTGAAAAAAGGGAGTTAGCGCTTATTTTACTCGACGCTGAGAAAGCGTTCGACCGCGTTCATTGGGGCTATATGTGGAGATTTATGGTTAAAATGGGTTTTGGTCAGAAATTTATTGCTGCTTTACAGTCTCTTTATGTAACCCCTCAGGCTAAAATATCTGCCATGGGATTGCTTTCTGATTCGTTGAGTATAGCCCGGGGAACCCAGCAGGGCTGCCCCTATTCTCCTCTTTTGTTTGCCCTGTATATTAACCCTTTTATTGAACAAAAGTCTCGGAGTGTATTTATTCCATCGTATCAAGTTTTGATTATTGTTTTTCTGTGTTGGCATATGCGGATGATATCGCTGTAGCTACAGTGAATCCTGCACTTGCCATCGAAGAAATTGAGCGACTGGCTAAAGAGTTTGGTAGCGTAACGGGCTATAAACTTACCGAATCAAAGACGCAGATTTTGTGTTCGGATATCTTAGTATGGCATGAGGATAGGGTTGTAAAAGAAGTTACGTATTTAGGTATCCAGATCAGAGCAAATATGACTGAACTGGTGGATGTTAATTGGAACGCGTTGATTTTCAAAATTAAGATTTCATTAGAAAGGTGGGAACGATTATATTTGTCTATCATTGGCCGGTGTAACATTTTTATAATGAATGTACTACCAAAGATTCTTTATTTATTCCGGTCAATACCTTTGGAAATATCTAAAAAAAGGTTACAGCATTTACAATCAATGTGTGGCAAAATGATCTGGAACCCATGGAGACCTAGACGGGCAATTAAATTTATGACTCTGCCCCTTATAGGGGGGCATGTCGGTGCCTGATTTTTTCCTTTATTATGTTACCTGCTTTCCGTTAAAAATGAGGGTAATGATCCCTGGGGAGATGGCTGCTGATATGGCTATTGCCTCTACTATTTTTGAAATGCTATTAGGCCCAATTGCGAAGCAATGTTTATTTATCGATTTGGATGGTAGCTATTATAAACGCACGCGTTTTTAAGTATTGATTAGCACGTTAAAAGTTTGGAAATGGATTTTCAAAACAACTGCAATCGGGAACATTTCTTACTATACACCCTTTAAGGCTTTTACCAGGTATATTGTCAGATGATATGTCATTAAAGTGGCAGAGGAAAGGGGTTAGATTTTTGGGGGACTTGTACATGGATAATGGGAGCTGTAAATCATTCGAGGAAGTAACGGCCCAGTTTGCTTTTCCTAGCACCTATTTTTTCAAATGTCTTCAAATCCGTGATTTTTTGGCTCGCCTTAATGTGGTTATGCAAACAAATATGGTGGTAGAAGGTGTTAGAAGACAGGCTAAAATCGGAGATTTATATCAAATATTGCTTTTGGGAAGACCAGATGACCTTGATAAAATTAGGTTGAAGTGGGTTACTGCCTTAGGGGACTCTGAAATTGAAGTGGAGGATAGGCTTATGCGGGCAAAAGAATCCTTAATGTGTGCAAACCTAAAAGTTCAATTCTTTAAGACCTTATTTGATTTATATTATACCCCGGCACAAATGGCAAAATGGGGGGGTGGATATGAGGGTAAATGTTTTCGCTGTAGGCAGGATGACGCGGATAGCTTACATATTTTTTTTTGTTGTGTTAAACTCCAAAGTTGAAAATTTGGGGTGCTTTCCGGAATTATTTTGAGGATTGATATTTGTGGTTATGAATGAATTGTGCAGAAAATGATTGAAAGGCTGTGTTCTTCTGTACTTGTTTCTCTCCCCTTCCTTGCTTATGTATTGTTATTGTTCTTTATCACGATGATCTGTGCTGATTTATTTATTTATCTTGCTGCATTTTTTATGTCTGTGAACTGTAATGGATTTCTTTTTTGTGTATGTGTTCTCGCTGTGGAAATATAAATAAAAAAAAAAACAAAAAGAAAAAAAAAAGGAAAACTAAAGTAGCTGTACAGCTTTGGAGGGACTAATCAGATGTCCTTTGCTCTCGTTTCCTACATCATTTTTCTGGGGCGGCTTTTCATACCTTCTCCTTTTTGTGCTCTGTATTTTTAACAGCTGGAGTGTGTTGGGACTGTAGACAGCGGCCTCACTGCCATGAGTTGGAGCCCTGACCAAGAGCTTGTCCTCCTTGTAACAGGTATGAAAGCATAGATACGTTTTTCATTTGAATGTTGGCTGTTGTGATAAATTGAGTCATTGTGTGGTCCTTCTAATTCAGCGTACAAAACAGTGAAGTAGGAATGTGGTAGTGATGGCTGTTTGCCAGCTTGAATTACATGAGGTAGTAGACGATCTCTTGCAATTCAGAGAGCCAAAGAGATAAAACCAGCACACTTTTTTTTACTTCTTCATATACTTTAACCCAAAAAATTATTGGAACAGATTGTTAGCCTGTTTTAAATGTGTGCCCTATTGTGTGTTGTTTAAAAAAAAACTTAGATTTTTCTCCAGTTCCAAAGTCATTCAATGCAGGTCAACCCGGCCACTTGATTTGTTCAGAAAAAGCTCTGGTTGGATCCAGTTATTAGAAAGTGGATATTTTGGGTGATAGTGGCTTTCTTCTGGAATGGACAAATTAACATTTTGTTTTATTTTTTTTATCAAGGTCAGCAAACTCTTATAATGATGACAAGAGACTTCGAACCAATTACAGAAACACCAGTCCACCAGGCAGATTTTGGTGAAGGTAAGAACCTGTTCCTTTCTATAGCGCCATGAAGCCTCCGGGCGTACGAGCGCTCAATAAATACCAGTTAACATTAACATTAACATTAACATTAATAATGATGTAGCTACTTCAACACAGCTGCAGCATTTTTTTAAATGTGTTCATTGTCATTCTTTATGCCAAAACTGTTATTTGTCCTTCTTTTTTCCTTAACAACTGTTTGTTTTGCAAGATGGCAGGCTTTTTGTCTTAACTGAAGAATTTTGGTTTAAGAACAGAAGTATAAAGTACAGACTGAAATATCAAAGATGCAGTAGAATTAGAAATGCAAATGTGTAAGTATACAAATCTGCTGATGAAAAATTACTCTAACATCTCATCCACATTGATGCATAAAAAAAAGCTTTGCACTGGAAAGAAGTACCCATTGAACTACCTAGCAAAAATGATCAGAAGAAGAAAGGTGGAAATTGCACATACTGTATTATAAGAGGATTAGAAGATGATCGTTACAAGCACCACAGTGCTATGAGACATACTAAACCGTATATATACTTCAGGATGCATTGGATACCGGAAATAAAGGGAACATTGAGACTGCTTTATACTAATTTGTATTGAAAGTGTCACATATAGGTTGGCACTTGTATGCATTTGTTGGTGCTGTATTTTAGTCATGATGAATTTAATACTGCAGTGTTAGTGTCTATAAGTGGTAACTTGTGAGGTCACAGAATGCAGTTCTAGCTTATCGATCATCAGAAGGATTTTAGTGAGGTGGAAGTATATAACTTATGGTTAAAAACAGGATTAAGACTCTTGTTAAGCTAACAAAAATGGAAAGGTTTACTTTAACAATTAGGTCAGGCAATAACTATTTTCATATTGTTACAATTAAATTCATGTACTATCTGACCTGTGAAAACTGCTGGACATACTGTATTGAAAAGCTTAGCGTAATCACTGAGTTTTTTGATTTTATGTAGTTTTATGCAGTTTCTATTCTCAGTATGACAGTGGCAAATATTGTTAATTGTATTTATACTACTAATTTTTTCATAAGCTCATTAGCTGTAGTTCTTGGACATCATTAAAGAGATGGAAAGAAAGAAATAATCGTGGTGGGATGTCCATTCTGTGACGTATTATGACAGATTTGCAACCTCACTAAATTTCTAACATTCTGCAAAGATTCTAGAGAAGCTGGGTTTTGACAGAAGCTGCAAAGGAGGAGTTACAGTAGTCAACTCTGAGCTAGGAAAGGACCTACTAGAGGCAAACTCACATAGATCAATATCACTCCTAAATCTAGATTAGAAAACACTATGTTTGAAAAAAAGATGTATATTATATGGCGTGGTCTTGTGGCCTCACCATTGAATACACTACCAACCCCTATAGGACCAGCCAGGTTTTGGTTGTTAAACCTTGCCTCAACTCTGAGCAGTCAGACGTAATCAAAGGCACATGTGTAATGCACTTAACAGTATCAAAACAATTGAAAAAGAAAGAAACTTGACACTAAAGAAATCCGACACCAATTTGTAAAAATAGATTATGTTTCTATTAAGTTATGGGCACCAAAATGAAACAGATCCACTGCAGGGTTTCCGGAGATATAGATTTTACAAGAAAGAATAAATCAGGACTTTTCACTTAGCCACAATCAACTATAGGCAAATCCAATGACTTTGACACCTAGAAACATTTTCAAAGAAAACCTAGTTAACGTGTAATGCGGTTAGTTAGCGTTGCTTTGGCCTTCCAACTACGAAAGGGAGCCAGTCAATGGGACCAAACACTTTTGAAGAAACCGTTACCTTGCCAAGAAAAGTAGTTTTAATTCCAGGTCAAGCATCAGTGGCTCCTTGCCATGGACTTCTATGGAGTGATCCTGATGCAAGGGATACAAGTTGCTGAAGATGCTCAAGGTCGCTTTGCAGTTTACAGGGTTCTTCCTGGGGCTACACCTCAGTCCACGGACCTGGTGAGGTGATTCCTACCACAGAGGTCGGTGTTCCTCTGAGTCCTTTTGGGGTCTGCAGAAGTCCAGTAGCTCAGCACAGCGGAATCAGTGGTTTCCTTTTCTTGACGAGAACTCTTCTTCTGGCCGACCAAACTGCACCCCTTCGACTCTCGGGTGCAAAGTTTGAGTGTCGGGTCCCTGTCTCTTAGGCTGGACAGGATGAGGAGCGATGATCCAGTGATTTCGGCTACTAACTCGCCAGGCAGGCTACTTTAGCTTTTGTGGCTCTTGTGGGCAACTGACTCTTGAAGTTTCTTCTTCTAGCTAGGCTCGGGGGACGACTTCTCCACAAACAGGACACAGCAGGCACAGTCCTTACCTTCGCCAGCCCAAGGAGCAGCATGTGCCCCGGCCGACTTCGTTGCAGCCTCTTCTGTGCCACTTCGTGGATCAGCTGGGCAGTCCTTCTTCGGTACTCTTCTCTAGTCAAGCTAGTTCTGAGTTCTGGTTGCAAGTGGTCCCCCTTTTATGCCCAGAAATTTCCTCAAAAGAGGTCACAAACACTAGCCAATGGGTTAGTAGGTTCCCTCCCACCTGATGACAACTTCCTATGAAGTGTGGCATTATCTCCTCCAGAGTTCTCTATTCTGCCTACTCCCAAGATCTCGGAACCCCTCTCTTGGTGTGCGGAGCTCAGTAGCCCATCATAGAGGAGTGCCTACTTGTGGGCTACAGACCCATGGAAAAAACGGTTTGGCCAGTGTTTTCCCCTCTCTATTCTCAAAGCCATCCTGTCTACCCAAACAAAAGAGCAGCCTCTTTAGTGTGTTTACCATATGCCCTTCAAAGGCCGCTTCGCTTTTTGGGCCAGCACCGTAGGTGGCTTACTGCCAGGAGGAGGTGGTGCCTTCTCCTGTTGCAGGACTCTGTTCTGGGAGCCACTGACATGTCTTCCCAGGCGGGCAGAAGGCTGCCTCGTGGCCAGCCTCAGCAAATGGCCACTGGAAAACTGGGCAACAGAGTAGCAGCTTTCTAAAAGTTGCATGTGGCATCAAATGCCATTAATTTTTACTTGGGCATCACGTCAGGCTTAATGTAGCTAGTTGTTTGATACCTTGAAATACCAACTCTGGTAGTCCTATTGAGAACTTGGCACAGCAGAGGAATCAGCGTGTAACTATGTACTTGCCAATGGGTCTACCAGTCTCTCTCCCAGTAAAGAAATGACAATTGCAGATTTTTACTGCTAGAGCTTGTAAAATGCGTGTTCTACTTTTTTAATATGCTGCTCCCTGCCTTCGGTCTTGATAGTCCTGCTGTAGGGGTGACTTACACACATTAAAAGAGAGTTCGGACTTTGCCATTGATTAGACTAGCCAAGTCGAGTTAGCAGTCTTAAACTGCCTTCCAGTCTGCAGTGGCAGCATCGGTCCAAAACTTCGGGGGTGACCATACAAAAGAGGCATTTTCTTACAGTATGTTATGCCATTGAAAATATAATGTAATGTTTACTAGCTGGTTCAGCCATACCTAAAAAGATTTGTTCCTGGCCTCAATGCATCAAAAGTAACAGTCTTCTTCCTCTTCCACATTAAGTCATTCACTCTGGAGGCTCTCGAATTCTATAGTTGCCTTGAATATCGAAAAGGGGTTTGATTTTCTAGGCTGGACATACGCATTTCCATTCATAAAACATAAAATGAAATGTAATTTGGTCCGTATATATTAAATTGGATTGACCTATTCTACTTAACTTGTATGGCACTGGTCAAGACTGGGAATGCATAGTTTCCAAGTTTGAGGGTGGAGGGGAGGATCAGCAAGGCTGTTCCCTTTCTCAATTCCTGTTCATATAGAACTGCTTGCATATCATTTTAACAATATGGAATTAAAAACTGGCTACAAATATCAAACATTAAGCATACTATTTCTGGTACAGAGATTAGATAGTGCTATATGTCTGAGAACCTTGCTCTCAACTGAAATATATAAAGGGCATACTGGGGAGATTTAGCCCTATCTCAGACCTCAGACTTCAACTGCTGATTGTTCCTTATGAGCAATATGGACAGAAATAGTCAGATGATTGCTGGACCCACTCTATTTTTCTGAGCGGGACACACATAATTATTTAGGTAACCGAATATATCACTGTGTCCCAGACTTTGAGATTGGTAATTTTGTTAAAGCAATGGCTAGAATAAGAAACTCTGTACATTTCTGGAATGATTATAGGGTGGATACCACCATCCAAAATGGTAATACTTCCTCAGCTGCTGTACTTCTTTACAAACCTTCTGGTCATTTTCCCCACACTTTATTTAAAGAATTAGATACAATGCTGTTGTGACTGATCTTGTCCAGCATTATATGCAAAGTAGCACTGAACACATTTTTTATATTTGGAGTAAGGTGGATTCGTTTTTCAGGTTTTGAGCGAAGTAATCCAGCATTTCATAGATTCACATGCTTAAGTCATATTTTTTGTTGAACTACGAGTCCCATGGTGCACATGGTGAGCAGTACAATGTTAAACATATACAGAACAGCTTTAACATGACCTCAATAGTAACTCATTCACATCATTATAAAATATCTCAAAAACAGCCAATCAGAGCAAATACGGCATCCACCTCTCCTCACTCATGCCACCTTTGTCCAGATTTCTCCACCACGTTGTTTGAGAAGTTAATTCCTTTGAGCTCTGCTCAGTCAATTAGATAAGTGAATATATCTTTCAACAATTAAGCTAAGCTACAGATAAATCGGAACATGGTTGAGGCTTCAAAGAAAGGTCTTTTTAGCCCATGTGGAACCGATGGGGAAAAGAGCCTTCACTCTGAATATCCACACAAGAAATTATGCTGTACTGTCTGCTACAGTTTCCAGAGCCATGACAACCCCTGCACTATCAAGTACTACACTTTCGACAACAACAACTCTTGTCGACGAGAATAGACATAATTTCAAAACCAAAGAACACAAAAATACCTCTGAATTCTGACAAGGGCCTTGAAATTACTCTAATGCTAGAAAAGACATCCCCAAGTAAGGTTTCACCCCATCCCGAACACACCTCTTTGACATAGAACACTCAGATGAGGAAGGACCCTTTGGACCACGATGCAGTCCTTCTCAATTAAAGGTGAAATACCAGGATCTGGAAGAAAAGGGCAAGGACTATGGAGATATGGATTTTTCTTCAGATCAAAGATGCACTTATCAGTCTTGTGTGCAACATCAAGATGTTGACAATTATGAGTATGATGGATGGCAATTTGGTTTGGGCACTTCTGAACACACAAGGCAATCACAACAATATGAGATGATGCAGATGCCCTAGGCCAAAGACTTCGGCCTCATGCTGTAAGACTACTGTAAGCACTTTCCTCATTGACTGCTTTCGAAACCTATAACACCAACAGGTTCCTGACCACAAAGATCAACCACACAACACTCCCCAGTTTATTTTCCACCTCCCAGTAATTGAATGACTCCTTCAACACATCATTCACATACAGATCGCTAGCAAATTTCCCCCCCATATTCAGGGCCAGAATGGAATGAGTATGTGGCTACCAAACCAAATTATGTCTGAAATTGTCATACTGGCTTCTGAATTCAAGGAATTCCAAAAGACTGTAGAGAAATACTTGGGGAAAGTAAGAGTGGGGTTCACCAATAAGACGTACACAGCAAAGTGGAAAAGTTTTTTGCTCCTGGTGTGTTTCCAATCAATCAATCAATCAGAGAATTTGTAAAGCGCACTACTTACCCGTGAGGGTCTCAAGGCGCTGAGGGGGGGGGGGTGCTGCTACTGCTTCTGAAGGTGAGTAGGCCTTGGGTCTGTCGTAGGTGGGTGGGGAGGGTGTTCCAGGTTTTGGCAGCGAGGAAGGAGAAGGATCTGCCGCCGGCGGTCGTTCGTTGGATGCGCGGGATGGCGGCAAGGGCGAGGCTGGCGGAGCGGATCTGGCGGGCGGGGGTGTAGAACTTGAGTCTGTCGTTCAGGTAGGCTGGTCTGGTGTTGTGGAGTGCTTTGTGAGCGTGGGTGAGGAGTTTGAAGGTGATCCTCTTGTTGACGGGGAGCCAGTGCAGGTCTCTTAGGTGGGAGGTGATGTGGCTGTGGCGGGGGACGTTGAGGATCATACGGACCGAGGCGTTCGGGGTGCGTTGTAGTCGACGCAGGTGTTTGGCCTGGATCCCTGCGTAGAGTGCGTTGCCGTAGTCCAGTCTGCTACTGACGAGGGCTTGTGTCGCTGCTCTTCTTGTTTCGGTCGGGATCCACTTGTAGATCCTGCTAAGCATGCGGAGGGTGTTGTAGTAGGAGGAGGAGATGGCGTTGACCTGTTTCGACATGGAGAGGGCGGAGTCGAGGATGAATCCTAGGTTGCGTGCGTGGTCCGTGGGTGTTGGAGCTCCCCCCAGTGCGGTAGGCCACCAGGTGTCGTCCCACGCGGAGGGGGTCGGACCTAGGATGAGGATCTCCGTCTTGTCCGGTTCAGTTTCAGACGGCTGCTCCTCATCCACTCGGCTACAGCCTTCATTCCCTTGTGGAGGTTGGTTTTGGCGGTGTGCGATTCTTTGGTGAGGGAGAGGATAAGCTGGGTGTCGTCGGCGTAGGAGATGATGTTCAGGTCGTGCTAGCGGGCCACTTGTGCGAGGGGGACCATGTAGATATTGAACAGGGTAGGGCTGAGGGAAGAGCCCTGGGGTACACCGCAGATGATGTTGGTGGCTTCGGATCGGAAGGGCAGGAGGCGGACTCTCTGGGTTCTGCCGGAGAGGAAGGATGTGGTCCAGTCCAGGTCTTCTTCTGGATACCGGCTTCTTGGAGGCGTGTTCTTAGTGTGTGGTGGCAGACTGTGTCGAAAGCGGCTGAGCGGTCCAGGAGGATGAGGGCTGAGCTTTCGCCGTTGTCAAGCTGGCCTTCGGATGTCGTCTGTGGCGGCGATGAGGACAGTCTCGGTGCTGTGGTTGCGTCTGAATCCGGACTGGGATGGGTCTAGGATGTTGTTGTCCTCGAGGTGGCATGTCAGCTGCATGTTGGCGATATAATTTTTCTGTCTCAACAAATATTATCATATTGTCTGCACCTGTCAAACTCAAAAATCTCATTTTTTGGTCAGAGTAAAATTGGCCACAATTTCTCAAGTTTTAAAGAACCATCTCTTTGGTCTAACAAACTTATTAAAGAATTTCTTAAGGGCTTTTCAGGGTCTTCGCATATCCGGGGTGTCTAAATATTGTTTTATCTCAACTGATGAAAAAGCCCTTCCAGTCAATATAGGGGGGCAGAAATAAATTCTATCTCATAGAAGATAGCCCTCTTTTTCACCCTCAAATCAACTAAAAGGGTAAGTGATATTAAAACTTTTGTAATTAAAATAACCATTCCCCAGTTTGGAGAAAACAAAGGTTATCTTAAGAACTAACTACTCCTCATATTGAAAGTGCCATCAGACTTTGATCTAAATGAACCAGTGGTTCTAACAACTTTTTACGAAAACCCAACTAATGCAGCTGAGAGAGCATTACATATTGAAAGATGTTCAACATTTTCTATTGATAAAGGTAAACAGATTAGGAGGTCTGGCCCATTACATGTAGCTCATGGTTTTACACTGAAAGGTCACCCTTGTCAAAACGTGCTGTAGCTTGTTGGGTGCCTTTTGCGATAGTGTTCTGTCATAAAGAAACAGGTCAGGCATTGCGAGGGACTGTAAAAAACAGTTCAACAAGTAGGGTGTCTGTGTTTATAACCCTTCTGCAGTAGTAGGACAAACAGTCCTGCGTCACTTATTCCTGTAAGGTAAGGTTATTTAGTCTTTTATTTCTCTTCTACTGCTGACTAATAGGTATGTGGTATTTACTACTTGCTGTTCTTATTAAAGCATGTGAATCTATAAAAGATCAAATACTAGATAAGAAAAAATTACTTACCTGAAACTGAGGTTTTCCGTTATTGGTATCTTCATAGCGACACATGCGACCAACCCTTCTTCCCAACTCAGGCTAATAGTATGCAATAAATTACTGAACACTAGTGATATGGAATCTGAACTATGGTGGCCTGAGTTAGGAGAGGTGAATGGTGTACTTTGCTCTGATTGGCTAAGTTTCTGATCTTTTTTAATGATTTGAATAGGCTATAGTTGAGGCCATGCATGCTAAAGCATTGCACTGTTCAATGTGTCTACCGTGGGACTCCTAGCTTGATGATAGGAATGATTTAAGCATGTGAATCTATGAAAGATCCAATGTTGGGTAATATAGCTCATATTCTAGACAACTAATCCACCTCGCGTCATAGGAGGGGTCGAAGTTTGTTCTGTGCTACTCTGCATACTATGCCGGTTAACATCAATCATATCAACCCTGATTCTAGTTTGTTGAATAAAGTGTGGGGCAAATTGACCAGCAGGCTGGTAAAGAAGTACAGCAGTTTGAAAACGATCACAATTTTGGATCGTGGTACCTGTCCGATTACGATTCCAGAAATGTACTGAGTTTCTTCTTACAGCCATTACTTTACTGTTGTGGCCATGTTAAAGCTATTCTGTATGTGTTTACCATTGTACAGCTTACTATGTCTACTGTGGGACTCCCAGCAAGATGACGGGATGATTCAAGCAAGCAAATCTTTGAAAGATACCAATATAGGAAAAAATGTGTTACAGGTAAGTAACTTTTTTCTTATGTATCGGCATAACTGCATCACTTTACTAAATGGGTCTCCACAACCCACACACAGGAATCCCATCATTTATTAATCGTGACCCGACTGAAATCACAATGAGAACTATTACTTGGGATCTACAACACCAATAGACAACTGCTCCCTAAATTTGTAATGATTGCCAGACACTTTTGGAATCATTATCTGAATTGTTATAACTGAATAATAGCGTACTCACCTATCCCTCTCTTGTGTGAAGTCACGAAAGACGCATGGATGTTCTGACTACAGTAGATATGACTCTGTGGGGAAAGCCGTTCATTCATTTTAGTGATTGTCTTATTAGTCGGAAACTCTCTGTACCTTTGATGAAGTAATGCAAGATTATGGGGTTCCCCTAGGCAAGTTCTTGTCCTACGACTAATTGACCAGTGCGGTTGATGTGGAACAGGAGAGTGGGGGAACCTGAGACCATTAAGGTGATGCTATCATTGGTGGAGGGAAAGATAATGGTCTCGGGATATACAGGAAATTACTAGACTCCACAAGTTGAGCTCCTTACCAAGCTGAGAGTAAAATGGGAAGTAATCCTGGGTAGAGATCTTGAAGATGAAGAATGAGTAAACATAACAGCATACACCAGACTTGCTTCTAGAATAACAGATTTAAAGTAAAATTTGTTGTTTATTTCTATAAAATTTACCTGGATCCCACCAATTTGCATGAAATATTTGGCACCTATTCTGGCTTTTATCTGAGGTGCTGGGCTGCTGATGCATAGTATATCCAGGAGTTATGGAACAGTTCAGAACTGCGTTCATACTGAAACATGATAACAGAAGACACCAACACAACTACAGGGTTGCATGTAAATAGTTCCACTGAATTATGTCCCACACGGTGTTATGAAAGGCAGGGTCACAGACTGACCCTGATAAAGCCAGGCATACATTATTCATGGTATCTAAGGCAATCCAGGCTGCATTGTGATAACTTTGGTGTTCAGATGTGATTTGCTAGACTTTTGCTTAGAAAGCATTCCTATTCATGTTAGATAAAGGGAAACAACCTTTACAACTCAGTCATTACATTGCACTACATTTACAACGCAGTCATTACATCGCAACATCCTTTACATTGCATGCAATTCCAACGCAGCCATTACAACGCATGTCATTACAACGCATGTCATTACAACGCATGTCAGTACAACGCAGGCATTACATCACATGTCATTACAACGCATACAATTACAACGCATAGTACCCCCACACTATCCAACACTTACCCTACTGTTGCACCCACTGGAGTTCGAATAGTAATTTTTACCCCTATATTATCCAACATTTAGCTTAAATGCTATGTAATGGTATGAGTTGTAATGGTATAATGCGATGTAATGGAATGCATTGTAAACGTAGTTTCTAAAAATGCGTTGTAATGGCATTCAATGTAAAATAATAAGTTGTAAAGGTTGTTGCGATGTAAAAACTGCGTTGTAAAGCCATGCATTGTAAATGCACCTTCTGGATCGACAGAGAAGTCCATTGCTTGGTGCTGGGTGTTGTGTTCAATGTATTTAAGAGTTATGTCCACTCATTACTGTTGGATGTTTATGTGTGGCATGTTGTAGTGGGAAGTCAACTCCTCGGCAATCCTGTGTTAAGTTGGATATAGATGAATCATATTTTGTGTTCTACTGGACGATTTGTTGCAAATTGTGCCCTAGCATTAATTTCTGCTTGGTGCCAGATGTTTGGTTCTTGGCATTTTCATAGTTCAGACATACCTGGAGTGTAGAGAGAGCACTGTATGCGTTCAGCTCTTAATAGCGAACTCATAGTAAGCCCAGTAACCGAGATGGTGACAGTGACCGCGTTTTTAAGACTGAGACATTGCCAAATGAATGAAATTAGACACAATGACTGAAATAACTATTAAGCAAAACCAATGCTGCTTTTTTAAGGCAAGAATAGTGGTTACCGTGATACGTTTACACCCAAAAAACAGATGTAACAATTTAAAGAGCAATCAAAGTTAGCTTTTTGAGTAGAACCTATCAAAGATTTTTAAGGCATAGATGTCACCCGCTCCTCCTACCCTAAAGGAGGCTAGTTTGTAGCAGGGATTTGCACCATGGGCTCCCCTCCTACTCCTGAAGTCAAACGACCCCTGTCGGGGAGCCCTGTCTGGTCATGACTTAAACTATAGCCAGATTATCAAAACCGAACACATTAGTGAAAAATAATATTCAAATATATAGAGCAACATTGTGGTCTGTCCCGCTTTTATTGTATCCCTTAAAAGACAAGAACTATAAGGAAACTGTTCCAGATGTGTGTTGCCCCTTGCTGAAAGAAATGTATTGCTATTTAAAGGAATGCAATGGTGCTTTACGCATTCTGTATGCGGTATTGGGGTAGTTGGTACCTTGTCTAATGGCCTATTGAAGGCTGAAGTGTCTAAAATTGACAACTCTGCTTCCATTCCGTTGGCTGCCTTGAGAAAAAAAGGGTTCTTCATGAAATGGTGTTGCAGGTATGTAACGATGAAAATGTACTCTTGCAGTAGGGAATAAGTTAAATGCCAGCTGCCCAATTCTAATTCATCTTTGGAAATAGCAATTTGGTGATGATGGCAGATATGTGTAAGGAAGAACATTCTGGAAACAGTGAAGCAGAGTGGTATGAAAGTAATGTGTTGGGTACTGTGCTAAACTGTCTCTCTACTTATTTTCATTTGAACTGTTCTCATTCCCAGGAAAGTTTATTACCTTGGGTTGGGGAAAGAAGGAAACCCAGTTCCATGGATCAGAAGGAAAACAGGCAGCTCAGCAGAAGCAAACGGTAAATGCAGGGCAGGCTATTTTTTCACGGTTATATATATCAATGGTCAATGAAGATGTTTGAGCTTATCCTTCATTACCTCTTTTTTATTAGACTGAAATAATGTAGTTCAGTAGCATATGATTGGCTTCTTCACTGTATTTTGAACTTTATATAAAGATATTTAGAGGTTTTACTGGAAAACTCCTGAACAATCTTTAAACATTTTTTATTGTGCATAGTTACCCTCATCATGCGAGAAGTATAGAGTTGTGTTCTGGTTTTGGTGTTCTCCTTCTTATAATTTCTCAGTGCATTGACATGTTGGCTCTTTGCAGCTGATATAGATGTGTTGCTATATTTCTAGGCCCTTTCAGACCAGCTTGGTCTCAGCAATTGAGTTGATTTAGTAAGTTAACCAAGAAGCAGACAATTTAGCTCTTTGAAACATGATTTGCTTAAAACAGCCACTGCATTTAAGGCTGATTTCTGCCAGGTATTAAAGCGAGTGTGATTGGTCTGAGGATCATCTGGCATATCAGGAGCAGTAATAGCCAAGTGATGAAAAAACACAGAGGAGCAAATCACAAAGGTAAATTTACAAGTGAATACATCTACACATGTAAATTTACTTTTACACTTTGTAGTAACTTTACTACTTTTAGCTATTCACTATTTCCCAGAGTAAATATTTAGTTTTTTAGAGTTATATAGCATGTACTAGAACCGAGACATCGAGTATCAGAGCGCTTTACATAAGCACCAGTTTTGTTACAGATGGACACATTCATTTTTGTTAGGCACGGGGAGATTACTTGATTTGCCCAAAATCACAGGATGTTAAGTGTCGTTGCCGAGACTCTAACCCGGTTCCCCAGCTTTGAGGTCGATCACAATAGCCGTAAGGCTACATTCTCTACCGAAAGCGCAAACTTAAATGTCTCTCAATTGTAAAGTATAGATACATTTTCAAAAGTTTATTAAACTGAATTTTATATAACAAATTTTGTTAATTCTCAGTCTAAAGTAATTGTAGGTATTTATTTTAAAACATAAAAAACTGCCAGTACTATTAACTTTGTTTTGAATTAAATAGTTAATTAATTTAAATATATTGAATTCAAATTATATTTAAGGCTGTATTAAAAATTCCCACCTAAAGTATAATGTTATGTTAGTTATGTATTAAAAATTACTCCATTTTAAAATAGATTGCATTGAAAGTAAATTACTTTTTTAAAAATTAGTGAAGTTATTTTTTTAATTCATAGCCTGGGACATAACCGCATGACACCCAAACCCTGGGACATAACCGCAGGACACCCAAACCCCATTGGGCACTCACCTACACAAACATTTGGCCTTCAGCATGGGGTTGAGTGCAGTTCCTGGCCTGTGGTCTGGCCCTGCACCCTACCCCCATAGGCACCCAAAACCCTGTGCGTCCCACGGGTATCCACCACCTGGAAGGGGCCTGACTACGGACTATATCATGTAACAATATAAAGGGGTTCTTTTTAAATAAAACAAACCTACTGGCTTTGTCAACGGATCAGCACACTAAAATATAAAAAACGGGCCTATTGGCTTTATCAAGGGGTCAGCTCATCAACATGTATAAATCGGACCTATTGGCTTTATCAAAAGTCACGAACAACTATAATCAAATGTATATGTTATAAATTCACAGTGTAAACAACTTGGCAAAGTTTACACTGTTTATTTCCCTGTACTCTGAATTAATTTTCTGAACAGGGGGTCCTTGTTATTTACACTATATGTTATAAATTCACACATTGTAATATTTCATGATAGTGAGTGTCATAAATTATTTTCAATGAAGCATTTGAAAAAAACATTTAAAGGATTAACATGCTTTGAATCCTTTTAAAGATCTTTTCAGGCCAAAAAGCACAGCCATAGAACCAACCACAAGAGGTCCCTGAACGGTAACTTGCAGAGCATACAGCTCCAGCCCGGAGTACTTAAAAACTTATCGGAAGCTTTCCTGGGGTCATATATTCAGTGACCCAGGAGGCTTACTGTGATTTTTTTCCCAAATGTTGCTGGAGGGCTGCTGCGCTCCCTGCAGCCTTCCACATCATTTAAAAAAATGCTTGGTGGTGCTCCGGCCCCTTCTAAGGGCAGCACAAGGATCAAAGAATATTACTAAAAAGCCTTGGCAGGGCATTATGTGGTGCTACTTGCCTGGAGCAATGAATAATACCCAGACTTTACACTTTGGGGCAGCGGGGGAGCCAAAAGGCACCTGCCGCCCCTGCTGGCTCTCCAGCCTACACCCATAGTGCCGGAGATTGTTCTTTTATCTGGGTGCCCCACTACCTACCCAGGGCACCACCACTTTTTTTAATGTTGGGGGTCATGGGTGAGAGACACACCATACGGTCCCTCGCTGCTCTTCAGCCAAAACCCCTCATGGGTGCGGCAGGATGCATTTCTGTTACTTTAGGCCAGATGTAGGTGTCAAAATACCGGTTGGAATCGGCCAAAAATACCGATTTTCGTCCGTTTCCGACCGGTATTTTGACATTGGTATGTAGGGGCACTGAAAACATACAGATTCGGTAATTTTACTGAATCGGTAATTTTACCAGAATCGGTAAATTTTACCGATTCGGTAAAATTACCGAATCTGTATTTTCCTATGTAGGTAGCACTTCTAACAGTGCTACAGGGCCTTTAGAATTCGTTATTTACCATGTAATACAATTGCATGGTAAATAACGAATTCTTGTGTACCTGCACATCTGTGCATGTACACCTGTGCCATGTGGCACACAGACATGCCCTAAGGCACAGCTTTCCAAACTGTGTGGCGCGACACATTACTGTGTCGCGCCCCAACCGTAGGTGTGTCGCGTGATGAAATGACTGATGCCGGGAATCGACAGAGTCGAGCTGCAGGGGCTCTTAGAAGGGGTGAAACAACAACAAAGCCCTATTATAGAGCTTTGTTGTTGTTTCACCCCTTCTAAGAGCCCCTGCAGCTCGACTCTGCCGAGCATTTCACAGCTCTTTAAAGACCTTGTGCATGTTAATAGGGCCTATTAACATGCACAAGGTCTTTAAAGACCTGTTAAGTGCTCGGGTGCGGCTGTGAGCGGTCCCTGGCTGCCACACACGACAGAATGTTACATGGTGTGGGTATGGTAAAAATTCCTAAGGGAACAAACTTTAGGAAGTGTGGTGTACGAACACCCAGGTTTAGAAACGTTTATTCCAATATTATCCCTGCATACCATGAGTTAACCCTGGCGATGGCCCTGTCCTGCAGACCAGTCCGAGTTTACTCGTAACTCGTAACCACATCCATGTTTTCTACCTGAAGTGGTTCAACGCCAAGGCGGTCCCATCCTGCCATGACAAACTTACGCTACGAGGTGCGTCCACACTTGCATGGTGCCGAAATCCACTTAATTAGCTGATGTTACCCAGTGAATGCTCGTTGACGCAAGAAGTCGATAAATGCAATTTTAACATGGCGGACGCTTGCGTGAATGAGGTCACCAAAAGTGCAATCAATAATCTGTTCACCTCAAGCTCTCCGTTGTTCGATAATTGAGCCTTTGACAAATTGGTTAGTTTTGGAAAGTACTTCCATTTAAAATACTTCGGAAAATCTTTTTCTGTTAACATTGTTGATTCTCATGTAAAGCGCTCTGATACCTTCGGGTCTAGCCAGCGCTATATCAAACTATTTAAGTAAAATAAATAAACGTACTTTCATTTAAAATTAAGCAGTCTTCATGTTTGCTTGGACCTGTGGCTGGAAACTTTTGAATAGTAGCCACACTCGCCAGTGACGGCACTCGTAGGCTTAACCGTGTTTCATCAGTGTGCACTAGGTGTCCAGATGCGGGGCGGAGGGCGTCGTATTTCTTATCCTCATTTACACTCCATTTTACGATCCCGCCCTTAATGGGCCTCTCGGTGGGAGGCCTGTGCGCTACTTGGCTTGAATGTTACTTCTGCAAATCTTTGAGCGGAGCCCGTCCCTGTTAACGGGCGATTGTAAAGACTAAGACCCCACCCCGTGCGTCCTGGGGTTGCACAGCTATGCATGGACCCCGTGTGCCCTGGTGTTGCACATCTGTCCATGGGCCCCCTGTGTCTTGGAGTGGCTCAGCTGTGCATGGCAGGACTGGTGCATGCCCCCGTGTGTCCACAGAGCCCTGCTGCTGGGGAGACACCAGGGCCGGGAGGATCACGTCTGTATTTGGGGAATGCTTCAGAGGAGCAGACAATAAGAAAAGAGAACAGGAGGAGTGTGAGCTGATCAGCCAGATGTGTTCTCGGCCTTTGAACGGAAGGAAGGGGGCATCAACCAGAATTTTAAAGCACAAGAGATGCCAAAAAGCAGACAAGTGTCTTTAGCATTATTAACTCTAATATAAATACAAGTGTGCTTATTGTCTCTAATATAAATACAAGTGTGCATCATGAGCAGCAGTTACAGTACTTTGAGCCTGTGTGTGATAGGTGTCAGGAAATTATATATTTTTAGCTAGACGGGCCGACGTCCGTCGTTTTCTCCCCGCCCGAGGCCCTCCGGTGGAACAATATAACATCAATAATTTGAATAGTTTCTTCCAAAGGTAAACCTTCTAACGTCACAATTCTCAAAGAAAATGGCATGGTGTGTGTGGGGTGTGCCTGTAGGGGTGTGTGTTGGGGGGGTGTGGGGTGGGGTGTGTGGGGTGTGTGTGGGTGGGGTGTGGGGGGGTGTAGGGTTGGGTTGTGTGGGGTGTGTGTAGGGGTGTGTGTGGGGTGTGTGTGGGGTGTGTGTGGGGTGTGTGTGTGTGGGGTGATGTGTCTTTGGGGTGGTATGTGTGGGGTTGTGTGTGGGGGGGTTGTGTGGGGTGTGTGTGGGGGGGAGGGTGTGGGGGTGTGTGTGTGTGGGGTTGTGTGTGTCTGGGGGTTGTGTGGGGTGTGTGGGGTGGTGTGTGTGGGGTTGTGTGGGGTTGTGTGTGGGGTGTGTGTGGGGTGGGTTATGTGTGTGTGGGTCCTGAACCCACCATAGGTGGTTCGGGCTCTCTCGCTGCGCTTCCTCGCGTTACCGTGTCCCTGAATTTTTTTTCTCACAAAAAGGTGTGTCACCAACATGAAAAGTTTGGAAAGCTGTGCCCTAAGGGCATGTATGTGTGCCACATGGCGCACAAGCCAGTTACAGGGGTGCAACAGGGTGTCAAAGTGACACCCTGTCCCCCTTTGCAATTCGGTATTTTTACTGATTCTGTAAATACCGAATCGGTATCTTACTGATTCGGTAAAAAATACCGAATTATTACCCACATCAGATTTACCGATTCTAAAATACCGAATCAGTAAAATTCGGTATTTTAGAATCGGTAAATCTAAATTACCTACATCTAGCCCTTTGCTTCCACCCGGGCAGAGGCAGCTTTTTTTCATATCTCATCATGTATGGGCAAAGCTGTGTTCCCTGCCCGGTAGACTGTATGAAGGGAGTTAATTTTCTATTTCCGGCCCGCACTCTCTCCGGCAGGAAACAAGTCTGGTGCGGTCGCACACTCCCATTTCTCTATGGGAGTTTGTGCTATGGCCGTAAACCGGCTGTAGCACAAGCTCTTACAGAGAAATGGGTGTTTTTGTTAATCCCTGCTCCACGTGGCAGGCACTTGACAGTGCTTGCCACTCGGTGCAGTGATTACCAGGGGGGCACCGGAGGCCGCTTTGGCAAGGAGGCCCTGCTAGAACAGGCTTTTCATGTTGGAAAGCTCGGCATGAGAAGCCTGTCGGAAACCAACATCCTAATCCCCAAGGCATAAACGCCGCACATAGGGGATTATTCTTAAAAAAGGAAAAATACAGATATGTCTGCTTTAAATTTTTTTTTTTTTATTGTTTATAGACATAAAAACAATGATTGCATTCAAATAAAACATATTTTGTCAGACATTCGTGAGGATAAAGCAAATGATGAGCAAAGGGCAAATAAAGTGACACATAAAGAAAAACAAACCAAGATCATGGCAGTACTTCATCCCCGTCACCCTTTCCCGAGCCTCCCCGCCCCCCCTCCCCTCTAATCGGAGTCAGTGTCACTGTCCAGCTGCGGAGGGTCACAAATGAATCCTCTATACTCGTTCCAAGCCCCCCAGGTCCATTTCCGCGGGCATTTTCGATTCAAGTACACCGCTTTTTCTGCCACCATTGCATATTCGAGATCAGCACACCAGTCCCTGAGCGCTGGTACCTGGGGGGATCCCCACGCCCTAGCCACGTTTAGCTTGGCATACATAATACCAAGCGTGGCCCAATCTTGCATGGGGTGTCATAAGTCGTTGGGCTCCCAAATGTTAAGCAGGCAACAACGCGGCTCCGGAACCAGTGTGACCGTTGCTACTTCTGATATAGTTCGCATAATTTTGGCCCAGTATCCGACGATGAATGTGCAGTCCCAAATAGCATGGAAGAAGGTCTCCTCTTCCCCGCATCCCCGCAAGCAATACTGATGTGTAATCCTCCCTATCTTGTGAAGAGTGACCCTAGTATAATACACTCGGTGCAAAATTTTTAGCTGCACTAATCGGAGCCTAGACAACACAGCCACCTCCCTGGCAGAGGACAGCGCGGTCTGCCAATCGGACTCATCCATTTCACCTATCTCCACCACCCATGCTGCCTTTAGTTTCGCAGTGAGGTCAGGTAAGTTATTGACCAGCTTACGGTACACTAACAAGGTCGCTTTTTTAGGCATATGCTTTGTAAGCAGTCGGTCCTCCAGCGGCGTGGATTTAGGCAACTCTTCACCAATAGGAATCACCGATCGGAGGGCATGGCTAACCTGTAAATATCTGAAGCGCTCCGTAGGCGCCAGATCATATTGTTCCATCAGTTGATCATACGTAATGGTTGCGCTCCGTTGCCAAATATACCAATCAGATCCCAGGCCTCAAATCCCTTACTATTGCGAAGTTGGCCAAGCTGGCGCGATTACCAAAGTGGCGTCATCTGCGTGATCTTACCTTTACATTTAAGGCGAGCCGACGCCAAGTACCACAGCCGTACCGTATGGGCCGTAGGTCCCACCAGGGCCGCCGCATTCTTAACATCATATAACGTTGCTAGAACCCCTCCATCACCCAAATCGTACCTATCTGCCTTGTACGCCGGTCCAGACTGTGGAGCATGAAGCCAGTGATTTATGATCTTTAACTGAGCCGCCCAGTAGTACAGTTGAATATCTGGTAGCGCAATGCCCCCATCGTACCAGCCCCTAGATAACTTTTGCCTGGAAACACAAGCCGGTTTATCCCCCCAAAGGAGACACGAAACCAGTGTATTTATCGATGCAAAGTATTTCAAAGGCACAAGATACGGAGTGTTTTCAAGGATATATAGTAGCCGCTGTAAAGTCATAATTTTAAATAATGCTGCATTCCCCAAAAGGGTCAGCGGTAGGGTGTGCCAGTGCTTTACATCCACACGGAAACGGTCAAGCGGGGGTACTAGGTTACGTTGAAAAAAGGTGTCCGAGTTAGGCGTCACCCAGACCCCCAAGTATTTAAATGGCCCATCAGTGATCACCAACAGACAATCAGTCGGGAGTAACGGTGGGGGGCCCTTAAGAACATACAAGACCGATTTAGACCAGTTGATGGTATATCCCGAAGCCCTGCCGAAGATTTCGCAAATATTAAGGAGGATTATTATTGATCGCCTGGGCATGGTCAAATAAAGAAGGATATCATCAGCGTAGAGGGATATACAATCCTCCCACGTCTCCGTCCAGCTAAGGCCCTTAATCATGGGGTCCCATCTTATCCACGCCGCCAGGGGTTCCAGGATTAAGGCGAAAAGCAGAGGTGACAAAGGACACCCCTGACGCGTGCCACGGCCAAGTTGAAAATCTCTGGAAATGTGGCCGTTTGCCACCACATGTGCAAGAGGCTTGGTATACAATATTCTTACCCAAGCACAGAATTTGGGGCCAAAGCCCAGATGCTGAAGAACCGCAAAAAGATACGGCCATTCGACCATGTCATTCAGGCATCTAAGGACAGAATCACCGCCGGTACTGATAAACTAGGTATCTGTGCCATTACCGCACGGACGCGCCTCAAATTCAGCGCAGTGCTTCTGCTTGGCATAAACCCGGATTGATCCGGGTGGATGAGTGTTGTCAAGTGCGGGGTCAGGCGATTTGCTATCATTTTGGCCAATATCTTTGCTTCTGCGTTCAGCAGCGATATCGGACGATAAGACGTACACTCGTCTGGAGGCTTACCAGGTTTCCGTATAGCAATAATCGTGGCTGTCTGCTGATCTTGTGGCAGTTCCCCCGCATTCAGGCTATCAACAAACATTCTCAAAAGAGGCGAAGCCGCAAGATCCGAGACGCGCTTATAAAGCTCTATAGGGATACCGTTCGGTCCCATGGCCTTACCCGACTGCAAGGAGTGTATTGCGAGCAGGACCTCGTCCTTCGTAAAGTCTGAGTCCAAGAGCAATGTGTCAGCGTCAGTTAGTGATGGCATTCTTATATCTTGAATATATGTCTGCGCTTCCTCCGTTGTCATATGGGTGGTGGGGGTATAAACCTTTTCATAGTAGTCGGCCAGGGTATCAGCGATAGCCACAGGCGTAGTAACAACCATGCCAGATGGGGTGCGGAGTTGCGCTATCGTCCTCTGAGCCCGCTCCTTTCTGTCCAGCCAGGCCAGGAGCCTCCCCGCTTTATCCCCAATCTCATAGACAGTATGTTGCGATCGCAAAAGCCGATCTCGGACCTGGGCCCGCTGATACTCCGTATATTCCGCCTGTTTAAGGCGTAACTGCTGCCTAGGACAGAAACAAAACAGTGAAAAGGAGGGACTAAGGGGATGTTTAACGACCTGGCACAGCTACAACCCCCAATTACAATACATATAGCAACCACAAGGTAGCTGTGGGTCAAACCAGTACACTTTTTTAACTTAACATGTAACTGACTAAGGGGGAATGGATTGGGCTAAATCAGCTGGATACTTTCCTTGTGTGAAAAATACCCATCAGTTTACGACCCGTACCGCCCTTATCATCTGGGATCCTTCCCACCAGGAAGGGTAATAGCTCATGCCCATTCAGATATGAATATCGATTGTAGTAATGGGTGGCCCAGTGAGTTTAAAGTAACAGGGCAAGTGGAAGTAACTGTACAGCAGTGCGTGAGAAAATGTGTGAAGGTGAAAAAAAGCTAAAATTGGAGAGGAAAGAGGAAAATATGTTTAATTAGTACCTCTCTGCTTCCAAGGTAATAAAATCAGTGCGATGGTCTAGTAGTTTCAACAAATGTCTACTATGTCAAATGTTTCTGTATTTAAAAGGACCCAAGTCGGTGTCCGCTGCATTCTTCAGGACCAAATAGATCGCTACCGCTCATAAAAGGTGAAAAAAGAATAAAAATTAATATCCCCTGGGTATTTCCTAGGTTTCCATTCTCCTTCCTAATTGGCAGGAGAGTACAACTCCACCTCACCTGGCTATGGCGCAGGTAATTGCGCGGTGCTCCAAATACAAGCGCTGGGGCAGCACGGCGGATATATTGCAGTACTAATCCTCTCTTATTCCTATCCCCCAAACCGCGCACATTCCAGGTAAGGAGGGTCATGGGAGGCAGCAGAGTTTGGACCGGGGGAGTAACTTCAATCTCCGAGTCACCCCTTTCCTCTTCTGCCATTGTAATCAACATCGCCTTGAAAGCCCATCCCTGCCACATGCTCTCCACCATGAACAAAGCTAAAATGCAACCTAAAACTAAACCAAAAAGAAAAACATAGCAATCCCCACCCCCCTGTATCAATGAAAATGCAAGCTGTTCAGTGTTTCTGCAATCAATATCGTCAATTTCCCCACCATCCCCCCTCCAACTCCCACCCCCCCCCCCCACCCCCCTCCCTGCTCCCCTGCCTGTGGACCTCAAACTGCCCACCCCCCAGCAAGGCAGAGGGCCTGTACTAGCCCAAACCATGCTAAATCTGCAGAGGAGAAGCAGACCTCTCCAACCCGTGGCTTAAACTGTAAACATAAGAAATCAGTGCTTATCTTCAAAGGACACAACCATCAGAATAACATCATAACATGTCTATAGAGAACGCAGATTAGGCCTGTTACACATTCACATCAAACTAAATCAGACCCCGTGGACACCCCCTCGGCCAGGCCACTACTCCCCCCCCCCCCCCCCAGGAGAACATACCCCCCCCACCCTTTACTTGCAAGTGTCACCGCACATGTTAGACCATCAGGTGGACAATGTCATTTCTCATTCCTGTTCGTCCAGTCCGCTGGCTTCCATCCCAGCCTCCGCCATTTGAGCATTAGACTCTTCACTTTCCTGTCGTTTGGACCTGTTGCGCCGGCCTCCTTTTGCGTCTCCAACCTTTGTGCACCCTCCAGCCAGTCCCAGGCAACCTCTGGAGAGTCAAAAAACCATGTTTTACCATCCCATTCCACTCTCAATTTGGCCGGGAAAAGCATGGCGTACTTGATTTCCCTGTTGCGGAGTTCCTGTTTGACTGCCTGAAAACTGCGTCTCTGTGCCTGGACCCGCGCCGTGAAATCAGGAAAGAAGGAGACCTCATAGTTGTCGATCCTCAACGGTGGGACAGTCCTAGAGGCCTGGAGGATACTGTCTCTGTCCCTGAAATTAGAAACTCTCGCAATTATGGGTGTCGGCGGGGCCCCAGGCTTGGGTCGCCCGCCCGGCACTCTATGAGCGTGTTAGACGGAGAAAAAGGCGGAGAGGGCCTTGGGCTTCAGATGTTTCACGATCAGCTCCTCTACAAAAAGGTCGGCAGTAGGCCCTTCCTATTTTTTCCGGAACCCCAAGGATTCGTACATTGTTTCTATGGGCCCTCCCTTCGTAGTCATCCAGCTGCTGTGCCATGCAGGTTTGTTTCTGTTCCAGGTCTCACACTTGCTGCTGCAACTCAGAGGTGTCCTCTTGTAGCGCTGCCGTCACAACTTTAAGCTCCTTCACTTTTTCATTTGTTTGCTTAAAATCTGCACGAAGGAGGGAGACTTCATTAGTAACAGAATCCATAGACGTGCGCATGTCCCCGATGGCCGCCAGAACATCATGGAGTGTTGGTTCCTTTGTCGGGGTTGGCGGCGTCCCTGCTCTTACCTTTTCCGCTCTAGGCGAGTCCCTCTTGTCCGTCCCCTTGGTCCAGGCGAACTTGTCCAATTGCACCTGTGGGTTGCCCCTCGAACCTCTGCCCCCCATCACCATCCTCTTTGTCGGCATATGTGGCAAACAAGGTGGCTTGCAAAAGTACTGGGGCCAATCCGTCAGCAGTGTCCGCCGGTTCCACACAATCCCAAATACGTGGAGCAAACCCCCTAGCAGTCCGACGAGGGAAAGAATGCGTTCCTGGCAGCACCCTAAATCTAAGGCTTCACCCCCCAACAACAATCGTCCATTGGGGACACTCTAGGTCCACATGGCAATGATCACATACGCCCGTCGGGAATGGGCATCACCGGCTAATCCCTCAAGTCCATTCCGGGCCATAGAACCATCACAGTCCCCGAAGGTGTCATCAGCAGTCATGGGGTCAAATGCGCCTTTCTGAAAAAGTGGGATGGGGGGGGGCGGTGCGGGGAAAAACAGAGGCACCAGATGCCCCCGATAGCCGGGAGCAGCAAGCCCTCTGCAGTGTTTTATCCAGCACGTGTGGGGGGAGGGGGGAGACGGGCCCCTGGGGTCAGCCACCGCAGCGCTGCCGTCTAAATATCCAATCCAAGATGCCCCCCTCACAAAAGGGTCTCCCCTGCAGATGCGTGTTACCTCCTACCAGCATCCGGTTGCACCAGGCCTCAAAGCCGGGGCCTCAGGTAGTGTTGCACCCCAGTCGGCGCTCTCATATTGCCCAGTGCCGTCGTAGTGCCCCCCAGGAGGAGCCCGCCGCCTCAGTCCCACGATGTGGTGCCCCCACACCCAAAGGTCAAGTCCAGCCAGGCAGGAGATCGTAGGCAGAGGTGGGAGGGGGGGAAGGCGAGAGGGCCCAAACCAGCCCGGCCGATACTCCCCCCGGCGCCGATCAGGACCAGGCCCCAAAGCCGGGGCCTCGATATCGGCCGCCTCCCGGGCCGATCAAGCTCCCGCGCCGCACCTCCGGATCCACCGAGGAGGGCCGCGCTGCATACTGCCTGCGCCGCAAACTTTGCGCTTCCCCGTCTGGGGAGCCAGACCCGCTCACATTCGTCCCTGGGGGCCACGGGATGTCCTTTCCGGAGTCGGGCGCGGCGTATCCCGGCTCCTATGCCCACAGCGCCATCTTGCCAAGTTCAGCCCTGGGGCCCGGCACACACTTCCCCGGCACCACGCAGCGCAGCAGAGCCCTCTGCGTGTTTCTGGGCTTCCGCTCCGTCGTTCTGTCTCGGGGTGGCCTCGATACTTGGGCTGTGTCCCAGTAGGCAGCCACGGGTCGGCGAGAGCTCCTTCAGGCTGCGACCACCCTGCTCGGCCGCTAGCCACTCCCCCCTGGATCGATTTTTGAATCCATGGGTCTGTGCTAAATTTGTGCCAAGCTCCGAATCTGAAATCGTATTCAGTTACGTCTGCGCCCAGTTTCTGCTTTAGCACAGCATCCAGAATGAAATATTTCCTAAATAGGGAAAGCATTCCCTTGATCAATAAATAGTTCATTGCATTCTAGTTGTTGTCTAAAAGTTAATGCTCAGTGTTTTCATGTTTGGGCAAGGTTTACCAGACTTGACGCAGTTATTTATGATAGCGACACACTCCAAGCTTTTTGGACAAACAAGTAAGAAGCAATTGTTTACAATAGGAACCCCATTTCTTAAAATGTTATTCAACCACTGCATCTCTCTCTTCTGCTGCGCACCCACATTTGTGTCCTAATCTGAGTTGTGAGAGATGGAGATAGCAAGTCTGCTGGAAGAGAATGGTCTAACTATGGGAGAGCTTTAATTTGAAGTACTTTACACTTGCATATGTTCCACCATCAGGAAAAGGATTCCCCAAGATACTACAGCGAATGGCATGTTTTTTTAATTGACAATCTATTTTTTCAATTACATTACTCATAAGATTATTTTGGGCTCACTTTCAAATCCTAACACTTTGTCAGAGACATTAATTGATAAAGTAAACACACTACATCACCAAAAGTACGCCAGTATGTCTGCACTTCACACATTTAACACAATTTGGATTCGGACCATATTCTTTTCTCTCTTTCCTAAAAAGATAGTCATCTGTCACTTTAGATAATGTGTTTCTGCTTTCTCCGCGGGTAGCAAAATAGTCCTACTGTGGTCCTATTTGTAAACAATATAATTTAGTGCTATCAGACCCAGTATCATACAAAGCTCATAAATAAGCAGGAGATGACCAAGTCCATCCTGTTGCAAATAAATCCAAAGCATATTGGGTGACGGCAATTAATTTTTACTTATGGATACCGAGGTTTCGTAGCAAATCGGTCATTAGGGAGTCAAGGCAATATTGATTTGCCCTTGTACAACTATTGAGAAAGTCAGCACAGCACTACTTATGTAAAGGCCACCTGTTGTAGATGGTTGTAATTGGGAAGGTGGACCAATGCCTGCAGTAAGAATACGTTGATTTGGGGGCTGCTTGTGTATGGTAGAAGATTGTATTTTTATAAATATGTGGATAGGAGTCAGTATCTTCTAAAACAGTATCATTTAATGTTGACTGTCACTGTTTGCATTTTTTTAAATATTTCTTTTTATTAAAACAAGGAATATAGAAATACATCGGTGCATTGTACAGAAGAGGGTCGTTCACAACTTCAACGTATGGTACAAAAAATATTGGCAAGGGGGGGAGCATGGAGCACAAATGTCAGGCAGATTCACATGTAAGGGTCATGGGGAAAGAGGAGTTTCAAAACCAACAATTGCAGGTGGTACACAAATATTTCCTCTATATTGATTCCAAGGACCCCAAACACTGTTCTAGGGCCACCCCGTGCCAGATAAACAGTTTTTTCACGGAACATACACCAATCCATACTTTCTTTCGACCCCTCTATCGTAGGCGGCCTAGCCGCTCCCCACTGCTGTGCTATGTTCCGCTTAGCTATCATGGCCTCGAGAGTGACCCATCGAGTTTGTGCAGTGTTCAGGTCTGTAGGCTCCCAAATATTCAATAAACATCTCCTAGCTTCCGGCAAAAGAGCCACACCTGTCACTTCCTGCATAGCATTATGGACTCTGCTCCAGTAGTCTATCATATATCGACATTCCCACAGGATATGAAGAAACGTCCCCAACTGACCACAACCACGCTTACACAGACCTTCCTCCGTTAAACCCATTTTAATCAGACGTGGACCCGTGACATAAACACTGTGCAGTATTTTCATCTGGACGAGCCTCAATCTCGCCGAAATCGCAACTTCCTTAGGGGAAGAAACTGCTGATTGCCAATCTTCGTCGTCAATTTCAATACCCTCCTGCGTCCACTTGTCCCTTAACTCTGCTAGGAGATCCGCTCTGTGATTTATCAATTTTTTATAAATGAGAGAAATGGTGCTGTCAGGCAAATGTCCATCTAGTATTCGGTCTTCCAATGGGGACGCTTCTGGTATCTCTTCCCCCTCGGGGAACACCGACCTCAATGCGTGCCTCACTTGCGCATAGCGAAAATACTCCGTCACACTCAGCTCATATTCAGTTTGTAATTCAGCAAACGACTTAACTCTTCCCTTCGCCCAAACATCGTCCACAGTGGTAATCCCTATCAAGTCCCATTTGTCAAAACCCTTCATATTCCATAACCTGCCCAATTTATCCGATCCAAATAATGGGGTAGCCAAAGTCAGACGGTCTTTCCATCCCAGTGAACAAGTAACATCGTGCCATATGCGCACCGCCACTCTAGTCGGTCCCATCAGACTTTTCTCTATAGATCTGGTATACAGCGCTCTGCTATAATCACCACCAGGGAGCAGCCATTTATCCATTGCATAACCCGGATCCATATTGGACCCATAAGTACCATGATTTATAGCTCCCAACTGTGATGCCCAATAGTATCTCTTAATATCAGGGAGAGCAATTCCTCCATCGTACCATGGGAGCGTCAACTTAGCCAACGCTATACGCCGTCTGCCTTCCCAAAGTAAGTTACGCTGCATTCCCTCCACTTCTCGAAAATAGCTAGCTGGTACCACATCCAAAGTATTTTGGAGGGCATAAAGAAATCGGGGTAGGGACACATTTTAAAAGGGGCCGCCCGTCCTAGCAGCGACAACGGAAGTTTCTTCCAGCCAGCTACATCACTTTTCAGCCGAGTCAGTGGAGGAAGAAGTTTTTTGTCATATCGAATTATGGGATCCATTGAAATATAAATCTCAAGATATTTGAACCCTTCCTTAGCAATCTGAATGGGACAATTACGAGGCAGGATAGGGGCGTCACCACACAATACATAAAGATCGGATTTTGCCCAGTTTATTATCAATCCTGAATTTCTACCATACGAGGCCAAGACATCACAAACCACGTTAAGGGATTTACTGGGAGAAGTCAAATAAAGTAATATGTTGTCAGCATATAAGGACTTCGATTGTCGTTTATCTCCCTCCGGCTTGGTCGCCATTTTGGGACAATCCTATGTTCCTAGTTCAATTCGGGGCAGCAGCACTCGATAGTCGTTGTATTTGGTCCAATACCTTGCTTACGACTCTTTCGGAAAGCCTGCTAGCCATCTGTAGTTCCGTACTGTCCAGTAATCGGCAAGAAGTCCGGGCCGCGGCGCCCTCACTGGCGTGACACGCAGCCAAAATCCTCGATTTCGATTCCACTGGTCTGCACTCTGTTAAAGTGTCTTCATAGCATGGCCCACTGTCGTCGACCAGGGTCTCAGATGTTCTGGAGTGGGCCTCAGTGGGGTTGCAGAGAGTTCCAGGTGAAATCAAAAGTGAAACCAAACGAAGTCGCGAGGCCGGGCCAGTCACTTCCGGTATTCAGAGCCGTTGTTGTCGCATTACAACTCCGGCACAATGCCAACTCCAAGCACCAGATCTCCAAGAGATACAGGCCTCAAACTTTCCGGTTCTTCAACTCTGGTTTCCGAGGCACGTTCGGGATGCGGTTTTCAGCATCTGACACTTCTTCGGTTCCGCTTCAAGAAGCACTCCACAGTAAACAGGATAAACAACAGGATATATTCGGGGGCTACGAGGGTCTCGTGAGCACTAAGCTCACGCTGCCATCTTGGATGCGCCCGAAGCTCCTCCTGTCACTGTTTGCATTTTTATTCCATTAATAATTCTGATTTACTGGGAGAGAATAATATTTTTGTAACTTCTCATTATAATTGTACTTATATTGCTCTTGTAGATTTTGTTAATCTTGTGCCACGTAATGCTGACATCTGTTAAGTTATACATCACCTTTCCTTGGCTTTTTCTAGGCTGTCCAGCCAGCTGTGCCTTGGGATGATCGTAGACCTCGCGTTAGTTGGAGAGGCGATGGGCAGTTTTTTGCAGTGAGTGCTATCTGTCAAGAGACTGGTAAGTTACATTTAGCCTCTCTTCCAGCACATAAATAGCCCACTTTTTTCAGCATCCAAACATGGGGTTTGTTCTAAAAGAATCCTGTGATCACAGAACCAAACAACCACAAAGCAGTGCTAAGTTGTCTTGTGGTTTACAGATTTTTACTAAAGTGGCTCAGGTAGTAAAACCTAGACTGTGAAGTAAGTAAAATTAACAGCTTATCATCAGGATAATTGATGGCTGGGAATCATGAATATACCTCTGCTACTCGTAGTTATTGAGCATATAATTTTAATAATTTCGTTTTTGTGCTCCCCATTTCAGTATAAACTGGGTCCCACCATTTGCATCTGGGTTATTGCCCAGTCCCAAAAGGGAATGGTCATGACCGACAGATAACTGTAATGGAGCTCTCATAGTAATTAATTATGCATGACAGCAATTCAAGCATTCCATATATCACTTTTTGGACTTCTCTGAGAGTAAATGTAAGTGGCATGGGATGCCCATGCATAGGTCTTATGGCTTGCTATTACCCTGATTCACGCTGCACCTCATTGATGCCGGACAAGGCTGAAACATGCTGGGGATGACTTCTGTTTAACTTTAGAGGGGATGTGACATAGCATTTTACCTTGCATAGGGTAGGTTCCATGCTACCCAGGAGAGCAAAAATGATGGTTTGAAATGTGGCTCCCACTAATTACTAGTGGGCTGTGTTTAATCCAGTCATTCATCCACGATTGTTGGTTTCTTTCCCAAGTTAAGAATCCAGAAAGTTCTCAAAAACCTTTTGCCAGGTGCACAAACAAATCAAGTAATTCAGGTAGTTGTACCAAAATATCTGACATCTCTTGTTTGTTCAACCAATTACTCCGCCTTAAAGCAGATGGAGAGCTTTTGGTCCTTGGCAATCTTAAGATGATTTATTCATGATGCTCAGATCTTCCAATTAAAGTGGAAGATGATCATGCATATATGGTGCACAGGAACAGCTTATATAAACAAACTTTCGGATGTGGGGTTGTATCCTATGGCGTTAAAGCTCATCTGTCTCAAAGCACAGTTCAGTCGCTAGGTAACAGACACTACCTACTGGGCACACATCATATAATAACACCACAGATTATAGGGTTTACTTGTAGCCCTCCAGCCATCCAGTTACTGATGCTGGACTTCGGCTGTCCTAGACCAAGAATAATCACAGGGAATGGTCTGTCAGCACATCTGCTATTTAGGCTTTGACTCTGAATTGTTTGCAGGGGTGAACATTAAAAGCTTACTCCTGAGTGCTAGTGTGGGATAGAATACTCAGAATCAAACAAATATCTTCAAAATCTGAGCCTCCATCTGTTTTTATTTACCAAAGTCCAGTCAGTGGCAAATGATGACTTTTCCAAGCTGGTACAGCATCAAAATGTCTTCTTTTTTTAATACACATTCTAGTCTATTTTCCTTATCAAATTACAGAGGTATTCAGAATCTTCATCAGAAGATCAGCATTAATTAATTAATCAGGAACACATTCTATCACAGTAATTTCTTATTATTTATTTCACTCTACTGCACCTGGTGTATTGTTCCTTCGTTGTTCTTTAATAAGTAGGCTAGATTTGGTAATACGATGTTTGATAAATAAATTATCTTATATGATATAATTGGTGTTGGTCTACCGGCTTGTAGATTTTCAAACAATTCTCATTTTGAGTGCTATTCTCACCGCTTTTTAAAGGTGCACGCAGGGTGAGAGTGTGGAACAGAGAACTTGTCTTGCAGTCCACCAGTGAGCCTATGGATGGCTTAGAACAAGCACTGTCTTGGAAGTAAGTATTTAAAGAGAACAATATCCTATTTAAAATAATACCCTTTACTGTTTTTATGTTATCTTTACAGTTTGTGGGAACTTGCTGCAATTCACCCCACAGACCTCACCTGTTTCATGTTCAAGATGTGCACAGTCAGGTGTATATCCAAATCCCACCCCGTCTTGGAAGTTCTTATTTTTTGAGTAGATTCTCATGCCATTTAATATAGTTTGTATATGTGGCAAACTTATAGCTTAAGAGATTGTGTTAAAGAATACACTTGTATATTTTACAAATACCTTTAATTGCCGCTAGAACTGAAATGCAAATAACCTGCTTTTACATTTGGGTGATGTCCCTAAAGAGATGAGGGACACTGTTTGAGCGCCGTGTGTTCTCTGTGGGGTGAGAACTGTTGTCCTGGCTCGGGAATAACTCCACCTTTGTGGCAATATTTGTGTTCATTGAATTTAAAAAGCATACACCAGCTGAATCAGCATGGCAGCAGCATCATGTGGGGTGTGCTTTTTGCGAGTCCTTTTATCCCGGGGCAGACGGCTCTATGGTAGACCTGGGAAATACTACAGCTAAAAGCAAAATGAAGAAGAAAATACAGATCGTCCAGTTGATCTAAAAAAATTGCAAGAGAGTCAATAAACTGTTAAAATTGAACAACTTGAGGGATTTTATCCAACAGGCCAATGATGCAAAATCCCCGGCTACATTCAAAGTTACAAGTGTTCTGGACCCATTAAATACCAGGCATAATTATACTGATTCGTCACCCTGTTATTACCAGAATTTAATTAGTGTTCATTAAACACTTTTGATGTTGCTTATTTTAAAAAACTCACAAACAAAATTAGAAAAAGTGTTAAAGATGAAAGAGCAGGGTTTGACCCTGTTTGTGGAAGATTGGCGCAAAAATACGTGGGGGGCTTTCATTGGCAAGATGCAGATATTTGACTCATTTGTAACAAAATCCATTGATGGGTTGGGGTTAGAAGTAATGTTGCAGCGTTCCACTATTTCCCATCTAAATTCTCTCTCTTTAGATACATACTTAAATTTTGTACATTTGCAAACTTGAGGTTTCCAGCCATCTGTTCAAGAGGACCTGATTCAGCTTCCCCTGGTTGGTCTTTAAATTGCATCAAAAGAGATGGTTATTCTCCATGCACACATGAATTGCGTGCCGGTTGGGAAAACATGGTGTCTTGGACACGTATCAGATAGCAACATTTAAATTAACAGGTTCTTTCAATACTGGCAAGTGGGAATGATCATGCAAAAACAGGAAACCCTATAACAAATGCAGTTTTAACATGATTTAAATAAGAGCAGTCAGTAATTCATTGAATAGCAGCACTATTTGAAAAGCATAGATGGTATCCATTCATAGTTTTTTTTTTTTTTTAATTTTTGAAAACCTTTATTGTGCATAAAGAAGAATAACATATACGGGCCTACAACCATCCGGCCGGCCACGAACGATCAAATAGCACATCAGCTTGCATTATGTCTACACATTACCGTAGCAGAGTCTCAGACATTAAAAGGAATAAAGAATGAAGGATATCGCAGCTCCGTGTAACAGGATGAATGTAGGTTTAATTTTAAAGTTTTTTGTTATGCAACTATTAACTTCAGGCCGTAGTGTTCCGTACCAATAAAATAAGCGAAGAACAAGGTCCATGCAGGCGGGACATGACGTAAGCAACTGTATCAAGCCAATCGTAGATCGATAATCAAGTCCCCGCCGGGGAGGACGGTTACACAATAGCAATGCCACAGAGTAGCACCTATGACCCGGTTACAGCACCACTGCCACCCTGCACCCGGCATTCCCAAACATGGACAAGAAAGTTGAAATCATAAAGGAGAACAAAACAGGTCCCATAGAAACTAATAAAAATGAAATATAACCCCCCCACCCTACACACATGCAGAGGCTATGGCCTACCCCCCCCCTAGCAGCGTGTCTGTCGCCCTATAAACCCGAAATTTAGAAAGAAGAAGAGTCGGAAGAAAAGAGGAGGAACAGCAAGAAAGAGCAGAAAGAGAGGAAAAAAGAGGAAGAAAAGAAGAAGAAAAAGGAAAATTTCACTCTTGAATACAGGGAGGGAGAAAAGAACAAGCTAGTCTACCACTCCCTATAAGAATAAATGGGGGGGGGGAGGAGCCCACCTAACATCCGAGCTCCCGGATCCCAGCCATCCACTGCGTCCCACACTGAAAACCGCCTACTCCAAATGCGACAGAGCTGTATTAAAGAGCAACAGTAGGAAAGATGGAGAAACCATGTCACAGTGTGTGCGCCCAACATTTGCAAAAATAGTCCTAGTGTTCTTGAAGCCCACCCGAGAAGACATAATATCAGTAAACACCCCAAACACGACATGATAGCAGGCACATGGCAAATCCAGTCACTGATAATAATGCATTCCCATGTAGAACCACCGGACTCCCACAGGACCGCCCTCCCACCACCAAGGAACACAAAAGTGCAGGATAGTCACGAGCTCAAATGGGCGAGGGGCTGCAATGGCAAAACTGTCAGCAGATCAAAACGATGAATAGTCCGGGTCTCCGTCAGCCGATCAAATCAGTCGAGGTGATATGCCCCTTCAACCCTGGCCCGATCGACGAAACATCTCCAGGCAGGACCGTCGCAGCGGATACGTGTCCGGCAGAACAAAGGGACAAAATGGCCGCACTCGACATGAAGGAAGCATCAGAGAGGAAGATGAGCGTCTTCGTTCTCTAACTAACGCAGCGGCCAAGATGACAAGCCCCCCTAGCCATTCAGGACGTCGCTCACTCCAGCAGTGTTGAAAGAGGGCTCCGAGGGCTACACTCTCAAAGGGGGCAAACAGCTGGGAGAGTGACAAGCGAAGCCCCGAGTGCAGTTGGTCAGGCAGAATCAAAGTTCCCGGAGCGAGGGGAAACCTCGCAACAATAGTAGCATCGGCAGGGAGGCACGCAACACTGTAGCTAGGAACATTGCGATCATCCGCTCGCACTTGTGGTAACACTGTATCCACTTGAAAGGCGCACACAGGCAGTATAGAAACAGGCAGCGCCGGCCGTCTGAAGGAGGACACAACTTCATCGATCTGATCCCCCAGTTGTTGAGCAATGTGCCGCCATGTTGCTCGTAGATCTATGAGGGCATCAAGAATGTCGCCACAGGTCAGGTCACTCCGTGATACCAGCCGATCCGCAGTACACCGCGTCACATCTAACTCTTCACCCGGGCCAAGTGCGGGCAAGTCTGCACAAGCTGGGGACAAGGGACCAGCCCACTGGCTCTGCTGGGGGACAAGCGCCATTGCCGTCTCACCCACGGATCCACACTGGAGGGAAGGGGGGGTGACTCCGTCAAAGAAAGGCGATCGTCGCACCACGGAGGGGCACGCAGCCACCAGTGCGGAGGGCCAGCACAATGAGGTCTCCCTCGGCTCCCGGGGGCACGAACTGTGCGCGACCAGAAGGGCGCTGCAAAATGGACTCCGCCCAGGACAAAGGCAGCGTAGAAGGGAGAGCGAGGAACAAAGAGATCCCGTCTTCCAGGCGCACTCACCACAGCAGACTGGAGTCGCACCCCGCGGGTCAGGATAAAACCTCCCGTCTCCAGCAATCAGGCCGATCCAGACGCCGGCACCTCCACTGCCCGTCCGCCCAGTCGAAAGCACCAGTGACCTGCGGCTGCAATCGGCACCAGGGTCGCGGTCAGCCCCGGTAATCAGTTAGTCACCAAATCCTCGTCCAAAACGGCCGGCGAAGGTCTCAAATGAAAGCGACTGACTTCAGCGCGTCCGTGTCATCGTCGCAGCGTGGTGCAAGAAAGGATTAGTGCCAGGATTTCAAAGCGAAGCAGACGGCTTTGGGAGCCGGGCGCTCACACGTCCGTCCCGTCCGCCATCTTGGCTCCTCCCCTCTCATTCATAGTTAAATCAATTCAAAGAATAAACAGCCAATAACATGTGAATGCAGACAATACAGATAAAGTTTCTGACATTCGTGGAACGAGTGCCAGCGACCCCTCACTGGCTTTCTAAATGCCATTACGACTGTGTTTGGTCCGTACACAGCAGTATGCACTACTCTGCTTCGAAGACTGATAGATGTCAAATTATGCAGTCTTTTTATTATAACTAATAAGTTGACAGTCACGTTCATTGACCCACTAGGTGTACTTTGATTATTCACCCTAGTTGGCTCCAGTCTCGGATGTTGTGAAGATTGGTCCATGTGAAGCAAATGTTTTTTTTCTCATGTTGCTTCGAACCAGTTAAGTCTTCTAGACTTCCAAACAGAAGTTTCCTCCCTCCTCATGCTCATGCATGTCAGTCAAGGTGCCTTGGTCTTCCAGGAAATGTTTCTAACTTTAGTTGACTGGGAAAGGTAACTACGGCAATGTGTCTTGCTTGCTTTAAAAAACCTTGGCACACATTAGTACACATGCATCGACTAAGCTAAGTTAACCCCATGTGACATTGAGATTTTTGCAGAGACTTATCGCCTCATACTACACATGGCTAAACTTGTTCGGAATTTCTCTTCTATCAATCATATCAATGGTCACTAAAATTAGATATGACCACTGTAGCTTCCAACTCCAGTTTCTGAGGCCTTGGAACCTTATTTGTCCTAGCTTAGGGTGAAAAGTGATGCAGCTCCCATGAACATTACTCCCAATTCATTTACTGAGGTTATCCTCAGACAAAATAGGACTCTTCGATTTTGGACTAGTTATGACTTGCATGCCTTTCATCATGCTTTGGATGACATAATATTACCTACACATGTAATTTGTAGAATAATTTTTTTATGCTGTTTCATGCTGATTTTCCTTTACATGGTTAATGACTTTTATTAACAAAGCACAACAAAATTTGCTTCAGTAACACTTTTTTTAATGAAGTTTTGTTGAATATATAAAAGTTACATCAGTGAGTATGACAACAAATGACAATGGCTTAGAATGCTAATTAAAATGCTATGTGCATGTATATGCCAATCCCGACAGTAAGGAACCTAGGGCTGTACCCCAATGACAAAACACAAGTTATAATGCCAAGCCTTATGGTGATGGATCCTGTACCAGTAGATTGGAGTGTAATGGGCCCCAGAAGTCCCTGGGTCTCGATTTTGAATGTAATCCCTCTGCGTACAAGTTCATCTGGTCATTGCAGTAAGCTATGTCTTGCAGACAGTGGTCCTCTTTCAGGGTGGACCTGTTCGTTCAACACATTGCTGCTCGTCTTTTAGCAAGCAACAAGGCCATGCTTACAAATCGTCAGGCTGTGCTTGGATGTCTTACGTAGCCCCTAAGACAGCCAGTAGAAGGTCCTGTGACGTTGGAAAGGCATTCATGGTTTGCATCCCTTCAAGCACCCATGTCCAATAGCTGGTTAGCCTTGGGCAGGGCCAAGCCATATGGCTGTACATTCATCTGTCCACATTTCTTGCACGTGACCGTTGTGTTTGGTGTTAATTTGGACATACTTTCTGGGGTAAAATAGAAACGTTGCAGGAATTTAAATTGTATTAGCTTGTATTGATAGTTGAACAGTACCTATTGTGGTTGTGGGCAGCAAAAGGGCCATACTTTGGTAGTTAGTGAGAATCTGATCTCTCTTTCCCATTCTTTACAAACAGTAGGCGGGTTGAGATGCCTGTCAAACATAATTTCAGATTACAGAAAGGAGGTAGATTTCCCTGCTTCAGCTTGCTATATATATTTTGAAAGCACTGTGAGTTCATTAGGGAAGTGTGGGAATCTCAGAAAGGCAGCTTGTGCTGCCAGTCATAGTTGATGACAGTAGAGTATGGCTAAATGTGATGTACAATCCCGCTCGTTATATATTTGTAAGGACATAAATTACCCTCCGGGGAACAAGGCACCCAAGACTCTCACCTGCCCTGTGGTCAAGTTGGACTCCGTCTGGATCCCATCATTGGGGGAGAGCAGGGGATTGCACACCTCAGGTAACAGCGGTGAACAGGGAATATCACATTGGAAATAGCACGTTATTTGTCACCATGCCCTACAAGTCTGGTCCATCCCACTAACCTGGTCTGTGGTGCCAGTAGGTGCACAGCAGATGATTGAGAGCATGGAGACGGGCTGGACAAACGTATATTTGATGCGGATGTGCATTAGCTTTCGTCATGGTTGCTAGCTAGTCTGCCTGCACTACTAAGTAGTAGATTTATGTCTTATCCTTCCAGTTTGAGATTGGATTGTAAAGAGGGAATTTCATTTGAAAGAGCTTTGTCCTCCCTTTCCAATGTTTTTTACCACTGTTTAAAGTGAAAATATCCCTGGACTCCTTATATTTATTTACTGCTTCAGCAAAGTGGCGGTACAGTCCAAGTCTCTTGTTCACCAAGGTCAAAATCTGCTCCGTGATGCAGACAACTTTCATCCTGGCTTCGGCAGCAGGGTCCTTGGTGATGGAGTAGTCCAGCCTCACGTAAAGAATCATAGTGAAAAACAGGATGTAGAAAGCTCCAACCACCAGCAGAATCTTATTAAACCTGTATTTTATTTGCTGCTCTACCAGGTTCTTCTGATGTTCAACTATAACAGGACGACCAAATGTATCCAAGTAGGTATAGTGCAGCTCATCTGGGGCCCGATCAATATCATATTGGGTGTCCACTTGGATATCTTTGGCTCCTTCTGGCAGGATTATTTTCAGCCAGAGAATCAACCAACTGCTCGTCAAAGACATTGTCAATGAATCTCATCTTCAAGGCATATTGATCTCCAAGATTGTAAAGGTATTCATGTCTGATAATGTGGCTGAGATCCAGAAGCTTGATACTCACGTCAAGGATATTATGCGGAGGTCGTCCATGGAGGCTGAGCGGTTGGTCTCCTACATCCGAAATGAGAAGGTGCATTTGAACAAACGGCAGGAGCTAGTCACCAAAATTGATAACATTCTTGACCCTTTGTAATTGTCCCACTGACCAAATAGAAGATAAAAGCTAATGAGATTTAAGTGTGTCTATGCTGTTGAGCACACACGCAGCCCAAAGAATGTTGTCAATATAATTCCCCATATTTTCCTTTGTCCCCTGACTAACTTTCGCTGAAAATGGCAGTAGGGTGGGTGTTTTCAGACAACGCATACTAAAACGTGTGGTCTTTTGGAGTCTGATGCAATGAAAAAATAATTCACGGCCTATTAAGTTGTTACATGTATACTTATTTTTACAGTGTTCCCCTTTATTCGATTACTGTGCAATTCTGTCTTTGAAATGTAAAGAAGAAATAAACAAAAGTTTTTTTATTTTTTATTTATACTTAAAAATTAGATAAAATGTTTTTTTTTTAAGCAAATAGATTTATGGGTCAGGAGCGGAGAGACATCTGTGCTTCATAGGATGAGTCAATACTGACAATCTAATGCAGCCTTGTCTACCCCACCCCCCAATCAAACGAAGAAGCAGTTGACAGCTGGGTAAAAACGTAGGGAGTCTAATGGGAACGTTCATAATGAAGTAGATGAACTTTGGTATGTTTAGCATTTTAATCAAAATTTGCAAAACAACCACACATCACTTGTAGTTTTGTAACTTCACATGGTAAATCTGCACTGACCCCAACCAGCCCAGCCCGGCCCGGCCCAGCCCAGCCCAGTCCAAGTGGACCAGGAGGTTTGCATTTTTACAACCTCCAATCTGGATATTTGTTTTAAAGACTGTAATTGTTCATGCTGATTTTTTAACTGTTGGGCCTATTAGTCAGTTATGGAAATAATTTGTATAGTCCCGTTTCATACTTAAAATCCAGGTCCTACTTAATTAGTTTAATAACACACAGCAGCATTTTCATCAACATGTTTCTGTTGGTCTGTTGGGGACCAGGTTTGTGGCAAGGTGGATATCAGTACAACCCAGGGCAACCGGGTGGAGGACATTAATCTGTGGCACTGGACAAGATAAAAAGCTGGGATAATTAGGCGAGGCTGCGAAGGGGCCAAGAGCAGCCTTGATCTCCTTAATAGCCGGCTGCTCACGTAAGTTTGCTGCCTTTGGGGCCATGTCTAAGGGAGCTACTTTGCACCAGTCTTGTGCTTTGGCAGAAGGCAATTAACCTCGGCTTCTCTGTAGTTTTGGTAGTAGATTGTTGGGACTCCTAACCAATGTGGATAGTTTTGAGGTATAGCTGGCAGATGAGAGTAGAAGGGTCTCCTAGTGAAAACAGATGAGAGATACAGCAGTTGGTGACCCGCAGCATCACCATATAGAGACTGCATGCTCGTTCATCATCTGTTTATAAGAGTGGATGCTTATATTCTGGATATGGGGTGATTAATTGAAACTGAGCTTACAAAGAGCTCTGTGAAATGATGTATTGCTCTGGGCATGTTCTTAGTCCCTTGTAGAATGCAGACTTCATATTTTTTGTCTGTGCTGTTTCTCTGTCTGCACTTCTGATTTCACATTCCACTTTGTTCTTTTCTTTGCCTCCTCTGTTTTCTTAGGGACTACTGTAGCTGTTTCACCAGCCTCTTGTTTTTCAGAACATTCATAATAAAATATATACATTTGTACGTTCATACAAGGGCTTTTTGGGCAGCCCTCTATATCGTTATATCCAGCTGACATTTCCATTTTGCTTCCGCCCCAGCAGTGAACAGCATGGAACAGTGGGTCAGCCCTTTTAACTATTGACTGTGTTAAAGTGAGTAATAGTAGTTCATCTGATCACATATGCACAGCCACCTGAAAAGGATTGAGCTACAGTACCAGTGCTGGTGAGCCTGGGCTGCTCTGCCACTCCTTTATTTTTATATTTTCTAAATTGTTTCCTCCTTTTTTAGCCTATTACATACATTTGCACAAAGAATGAATAAGTAAAACTAAAACAAGCTTGCCAAGGACATACCTATTGGCTTTACCTATGCTTGATTTCTGATATTGCGATCATTTCAGAGTATACAGAGCCCACCAAACACTATGTCCTCGGTAAGTGGCAGCTGAGAAATAAGTTTGATCCCTTTTCTAACTGTTATTTATTTTTGTTTTTTTGTGCACAAGGCCTTCTGGCAGCCTTCTTGCATCCACACAGAGTAAGCCCAACAAGCACAACGTGGTGTTCATGGAAAAGAATGGGCTTCTACATGGAGAGTTTACACTTCCGTTTCAGAAAGGGCAAGTAAAGGTATGTGAAGGATCATTGACAAGAAATTTTGGGCATGCTATATTATTTTATCAGTCTGCTTTTTAGCAATTATGATGTCGTTTCTGGTCAATAATACATTGCCTGAACGCTTGGTTTGTTAAAAAAGTAAAATCTCTATTTTTTTGTTTCACTAAATTTAATTAGCTTCCAGTTTAAGTTAAAATCCACATTTTCTGCCAGTAGTCTTGCAAAAAATCCTCTTTCAATTATATTTTGTTTTAGGTTCACAATTTGATAAAATGACTGTTCGTCATTTAGTTGGCAATCAACTTAAGCTGCACAGTGATAACCTTTAGGGAAAAAGAGACGTTGGTGAACAGGGATAGACCATATGTATAGATCTTGACTGTCTGGGTCAATTTGAACATGAAACCAACAAAGCCTTTTGAGGTCCTATGTAGAATACAGTGCTTTCTTGTAAGCTGACTTTTCATGTCAGTTTTGTACTGTACTAAATAAAAGTCCTGTGTCCTGGTCAATCATGTGCATTACTTACTTATGCACACTTGTCATTTTATGGGGAGTACTTCTCCTTAGGTCCCACTCCACCTGTATTTTAATCTGCTATGATATTTTATGGTACATTTTATTTTAAATCTATATGCTTGCTGCTTTGGCTTGTTTTTATATGGGTAATTTTATGTGCAATAACCTCAAACTTGCCAGTTGAGTGTCTATGCAAAGGTCTGCTTGTGAGCACAAGAGTATGTTATTTCTTTGAACTACACAGTCCCGTGTGAACCTTTGCTGTCATGTATTCAGATCCATTATTGTATATGGAAAAAGTACTTTCCATTCGCCTTGTCAGTTTTTATGATGTACCTAAATGTCATTGTGTATTTAGTTTGCATATTTTTTTAACTCATGTCACCTAGATGAAATGTTCTATGGAACGTTTATGAATTTTAACTATTGCTTTTATGGTGCAAACCCGGAAAAAGTACTTTTGATGATTTATTACTTATACTGAGCTACTGCAGAGCAGTTTTGCAAAAACTACTTGTAAATTGTTACAACATGCATTTGTGTGTGTTTTTTTTTTGCATTTCACTACAAATGAAACAACAATTTATTGTGACATAGAACCAGACAAAAGACCAGTGTCCTCACAGATCTAGGAAGCCTCTCAGGCAGCATTCTTGTGAATGTACTTTAGACTACATCTAATTGGGAGGTGGTTATCTGAAGCATAACATTGGTATGAACGTTATTTTGTTTACAACGCTTTAGGTGTTGGGACAAACGTTTTGTGCTGAGCTCGGTAAGATGTGCCACCCAGCTCTATACTTTTTTTTCCTCTAGTCTGCCTTGTGTTTTTCGTCTGGTGTATGCTACAATCCGAAAGTACACTGTAGGCTCCCAGCATGGTTTTTCCGGGTTGTTTTTCAGCAGAGACTAACTATGCTGATAGAGGGCCACCCTAAGTGAACTCTCAGTCTAGGTGTGAATGACTAGTGCCCTTTCACCCCAGGCTATAATGAGGCTGACAGTGATGATCGTGAAGTAATAGTCCAGGAAGGAAGACTGGCTCTGTTCTGTAAATGTACTTTCAGTGTACCGTAACGGAGGTGCATTGCATACCTTCTTGTGGGAAGTGTTGATGGCATGTATGTAGTGTACAGAGGGCCAGACAAATAGCAAGCTTACTCCATTTTAGCATTTTTAACGGTCATCTCTGTCTCATTGATTACAAGAATAGTTGTATACAGCGATAAGACCTAACGTTTCCTGAAATCCGAGGGGGGAGCGCAGAGCAGAATGCTGTTGCGGTCTAAGTGCGGACATTAACCTTGGATTAAGTTGAGATGGCTGGAGCCACAGTCGAGCCCAGATAGCTGGGGCTTGCCTCATGCTGGTCCTGTAAGAATGCCCAAGTGCTAATGTGGGACGAGAAAAACCAGGAAGTAGTCTTGGATGGTGCAAGTAAAGCAGATACTCCATGGAAGTGAAGCTACAGAGAAGCATGGAGAAGAGAATTAATCCCTCAGAAGACACTGTAGCTGTTTACTAAGTCTGACTATTGTTAGATGGTCCCTTGCAGGAGGAAACTAAAGAGTGACCCCCTGATGAAGGGGCATGTAGAATAAACCAGCCTGTTCAGGACCATAGAACTACTGCAGATTTGAAGCCAGTTTTAAAGGACGTTTGGCCTAGTCTTCACAGTTCACTGCATATCAGAATATAGTGCTGGGAGTAGGCTGGAGCCAAGCTGCCTGCTTGTAAAAACAATTTGGTTCACAGAACACCAGAGAGCAAATAACATTTTAAAAAATATGGCCAAGAGTTCTGGAGTCAGAACTTGCCATTAAAAGTCATGATATAGCAAGATACATGCCTTGCGATGTTTCTCGTTTCAAGAGGATCCGGCTTTGTGAGTAGGCCTTTTCTAACTAGAGTACTGCTACTTCTTGAAGACCACAGGAAAGGGAAAAAAGAACCTTCCTTCAAATACATGCTTGCACTCCCACTTAGCAAACATTGACCTCCGCTATCCTACCCCAGATGGAACATTTGCTAGTAATGATTGTGCACAATTCAGGATATCAAAAGTAAAGTTGGCTGGATATAAACAGATCTAAAGAAGGGCTTGCAGGCGACCCATAGAGAAATATACCAGCTGTCAGGAATGGTTGGTAGATTACCATAATGTATAATTGGACAACCAACCGAGAACTACCGTGGGGCCAGGTGGAGCTCTTCTAGTCCTTATGATAAATGCTATCAAAGGGTTAATGTTACATAGAACTATAGTTTCTAGCACGATGGAGCTGTAGACCTGATTAGATTGTTTTTCGGTCCCAGAAATTGCTAACTCCCTCTCACATTTTGTGTGCATCATATATTTACCTACCTATAGATAACTCATATTTGTGTTTGATGTTAAAACACTAATAAGACATTGATGTTATTTTGATTTACTGATTATTAGATTATCACAGTTTTTATTCTCCTACCTCTTTATAGAATAAGCCTTAATTACTTGTCTTCTCTGCTTAGAAACAGTCGAATTGAAAACTTAATTGCCGATATGGAGAGCTAAGGCATTGGTGTCCTTGGCACCTATGCGGTAAATGACAGTAACAGCAACGGGTGCTGCAGGACCCACTGACTGCCCGGTGACCCCAGTGTAAAATCCTGAAACAAGTAGGTCCATGGCAGAAGCCATTGCAATGCTCCCTAGTGATGGGCAGGAGCTATATCTGGATCTAGTCTGGCACATGGAGAAGATTCAGAGATTAGAATTCTGCAGGAACATAAAGTATCAACCCGAAAAATCTCGTGTGAAGAGAAGTTGCTTTTTTTGACAATGAGTGAGCTTTAACCCTTTTTCCTATTTCAGAGTTTCCAGAGATAACAGCACTTGGCAAAAGGATTATCCATACATTTCTTAGGTCCAGCAGAACTCGCTTGACCAATATGATGCTAGGTATTTTAAGAAAAGTTCCAGATTTACTTATTTACCATAAAACCAAAAACATTTTTCTAACAGCCTAGTTTTTGTAAAACGACGCAGAGAATATATGAGAGACAATTACAAATGTGATACATATTTTATAGGTGCTCTTACAGTTACGCTCTTCACACAAAAAATGCCACCCCACTTTTTTATATTAGCTCTTAGTTATAAGCAACACATCAACTTTAGTTAGATATGTTAGGTATATTTATTTTTACCTTTTCTTTCAAATCTTTTTTTGAAAAAATCTTAGATGACATGTCAGAGAGAGAACACAACAAGTATAACATATATATACATCAACTTAAACACAACATTTACCAAGAGAAGAAAAAATCATAACATCAAAATACATTCACTATACACAACAAAGCATCTATATCTATTTCAGACTGTTCCAAAAGGCAAGTCACAATTTCTAGCCTCATTAACCATCAGTGATTTGTAATTTCAGGAACAGTAGTGGACAAAGTCACAGTTAAAAGGAGATATCACGACACATTAATTCTACGAGTCAATGATTATTGGTATTGCTAAGTTTTTATCTCCTTTCTTGCCGACGCGTTTCGAACTCCATACAGCAGTTATGGGTTCTCTTCAGGGCCTTGTCACTTCTATCTGCGTGTGTGTAAGGAAAAAAGAACACTGTTTCAGTATCTATTCCTATGGCCTCATTTTATTGTTCCGCTTCTAATCTCCTACATTTAAAGTCCATGTTACCTTAATTGTAGCCGTGGTTATCCTATGTCTGGTTCTGGGTCTTTTGAGCTGCAGTCTAAAGGACATTAAAAAATCCCATTTAGAGTCAGACTCAATAATGGCCCTACGGTTCACTGCTTGCAAAAACACTGCAGGACGTACCTTTAACTGTCTTTTTGGTCCGTGTATGGGCGTCTCCCTATGGCACGGTGATGCTTTTTAACCTGGGGGAGGGCAAGGAGGGGATTACTACTAGTGAGCTCCTGTCATATCTCAACCTTGTTGGGTAGATTATTGTAACAATCCTACCTCGTTTGGTGCACCGCGGGCTTCGGGAGCGGCTCACTTCATGATCAACTTTTTGCACACGGTCCACCGGACTCTAGTTGAGTGTACCGCGTCATTGCTCTCGTGTTGTCCTCCGGTATCATACACTGTTTAAAAGATAGACCGGAGTGCGTTTTAATCCCCCATTACATGAACCAGTTTTACGTGACAGCTCAAACCCTCTCACGGCTCACCTTGCTCTATACAGCTTGCTTTCACTAATGCTTCGTTCACTGTGGAGGGCGGCGGCCAGGTTGCCTGGTTACTTATGACGGTCTCATGACCGTAGGTTTTCTGGGATTTGTAGTTTATTAGTTGCGAGAGTGCGCGAATACCTGTAGATTAGCCCTGCACATTTCGGGAACATCGCTGTTCTACGTGGCCTCCCCAATGCTGTACCCTTCAGTCAAGGGGGACTATCAAACCCCCGTGGAGCCCCACACAATTCTTCCACTACAGTCTAGACACCTCAGAGAGAGTATTTAATCCGTTTTGCGTACTATTAAATTTTAGAATCAGGTATGCCTCTTTTCTAAGGAGTGTGTCTTCAATGTCAATCGGACCTTTGTTGCCTGTTGGCACTATTGTGCAAAGTACAGTCCATTTAAAGTCCATTTCACTGTGATTTGAATCCAGGACGTGTTGGACCATTGGAGCGCTCACCACCTTCTTTTTAATTCTTGACCTATGCTGGGTGATCCGGCTGTTGACCTGTTGTGTCGTTTTTCCTATGTACATCTTCTGGCAGGCACAGATAATTGCATAGACCACGTTTCGTGTCTTGCAATTCGAGAAACTGGTGTTTTTGCATTTTACTCCCCTGTGTTCAAACTCCGACCCTTCAATTGTGGAATCACACGATATGCAATTTCCACACTTGCGGTGCCCTTCAATTGGCTTCAGGCCCCATATTGAGAGTAGATCACTTTTTGGCTTGGGAGTTAGTACATCCGCTCTAATTACACTTTGGCCAATGCTCTTATTTTTCTTGTAGGCGAACAACGGTCGCGGAAAAGAGCATTCAAGTTCCTCTAACAGATGCCAGTTTTTCAGGACCATTTGCCTTACTCTGTGTGTGTCTGGTCCAAAAGTTGTCACACATACCAACCTGTCCATGTCTTGTTTCGCCGTTCTCTCAAGTAAGCACTCCCGAGGGGTGTGGTGTGCCCTCTTCTTAGAATTACTTAGCAGTTTTTTGGGGTACCCTCGATTCTTCATCTCTTCGCAAAACCTGGTTGCGTGTTTCTCGTATTCTGTCACCTCCGAGCAATTTCTTCGAATCCGAAGCAACTGCCCGTAGGGCAGGTTATCTCTCAAGCTTCTGGGGTGTGCACTTCGATGGTGAAGGATCGTATTTTTATCCGTCTTTTTTAGAAAAAGGGAAGACTTCAAATACCCATCCGTGCACCTTATTTCAAGGTCTAGAAATGTCATCTTTTCATTACTGGACTCCAATGAGAACTTGATGTCATGGTGCCTGCTATTGATCCACAAATGGAAGTCCACCAACTCCGCGTGGCTCCCCTGCCACAGGAGCCACACGTCGTCGATGTATCTCAACCATTGTTTAATGTATTTGCTGGAGGGATTGTTGGAGTAGATGAATCTGTTCTCATACTCCGCCATGTAGAGTATGGCCATCTCCGGCGCATACGGACAGCCCATGGCCGTACCTTTGATGTGCATGTAAAAACGGTCATTAAACCTGAAATAGTTCTTTTTTAGCGTTATTTCAGCTAATTGCAGGATAAACGAGGTGGGGACCTGATGGGGCCTATCCCTCTTCTCGAGGTATAGTTCCAGCACTTCTAGTGCCTCATCTTGAGGAATTTGGGTGTACAAGGACGTTACGTCCATTGTCACCATCAATTCTGTCATTGGGTCAAATTGCATTCCCTCAATTTTTAGTAAGAAGTCGGTGGTGTCCTTCAGATATGACTTTACACCACCAACAAAGGGCTTCAGAAAGAAGTCAATATATTTCGAAAGTGATTCCAAACAAGACTCGCATCCGGAGACGATTGGTCGTCCTGGGGGCTCCTCCGGGTTCTTGTGGATTTTAGGTAAAAAATATAAAATGGGCGTTCTTGGAAATTTCTTTATCAAGAACTCACTTTCTTTCTGCCCCACAAATCCACCCTCCACACCACTCTTTATTATTTCACAGATTTGTCCCTGAATGGCCCGGACTGGGTCCTCAGGGAGTTCTCTGTACCATTCGACATTATTCACCTGTGTTGCCCCTTCCTTGAGGTATTTGTCTTTAGACCAGATCACCACTGCTCCGCCTTTATCCGCGGGTTTGATGACGACCGACGGGTCATCTTTCAAATTTTTGATAGCTATACGTTGGCCTTTAGTGATGTTTGGTTTGACGTATTTTTTGCTCTTCTCTAATTTATTAATTGATGATAGCATGATCTGTTCAAACGCCACAACCTGCTTGGGGATATTTTGGTAAGGAATGAAGGTGGATTTATTCCTTAGACCTGTTACTTCCGCGTCAAGAACAGGTGGTTTGTTTGCAAAAAAGGCTCGTAGGCGAATTTTTCTACAGAAGGCAATGGTTTCCAGTTTGAGTCTGGTGAAATCAGTTCGCTGGCTGGGAACAAATTTCAAACCTAGGTTGAGGACGGATTCCTCGTCCCTGGTTAGTACTTTCGTGGAAAGATTCACTATTGTCGATGGTGTGGGTTCTAGGATTTGTAAAAATTTCTGCGAGTGCGCATTTCCCACTGGGGTTTGAACCGGGTTTTTGCCTGTTGGCCTTTCTCTAAAAAAGGCCCCTTCTTGTTTGGATTATTCCCTCTTTCCTCAGGACCTGATGAGTTTGAAGAGGAGGATGTGTCAGAAAAGGTTTTAAATCGGTTTCTCGATCGTCCCTGAAAGTTGTATAGGGCTCCACGTGACTCTGTCTGAGTGTAATAATCCTCCTTGAGGAATGGGTAGGCCCTTTCTAATGTGAAAGCTTTTGAGTCCCTCTCGTATTGTGCAGATTTAAATTTGATGGTAATGTCTCTGAAAGTTTGGATATCTTTTTCAATTTTTTCAAGCAGTGTCTTTGCATCAGTGACCGCCTGGCTTTCCTGAAGACTCTTTGTGAGAACCTCAATTTCTTCTAGTTCCTTTACACATAGTCTCTGGGCTGTTTCAATGGTATGGACCATCAGGTCCCGGCTACATTTGGTGTTTATGCAACTAAAACCTTTTTTGTATTCGCTATCCTCCGTAAATATGACAGGGACGTTTTTAACCTGAAGGCCCCATGGGATGGTCCCACCCCTGAGGTGTTTCAGGAGAAAATGTCCGTGGAGCTCTGTCCGGATATGTTTTTTCTTAAGTCTAATAAGTTTATCCGACTCGTTCTGTTGTTGTGCGGAGGTGCTCAAAGTGATGTTATCAAAAGCGGATGAGGCACATAGGTTCTGAATGTGTGCTTCTGAGAAGGACAAAGTGTCTTTCTCTGCCATTACCTCGGGAGAACCTCAGGATCCCCCCGCGATTCTTATGATAAGTAGTTAGGGCTCAACTTACACTGCCCGTATTCTACTCTCGCGAGTGTGCACCCGCCCTCAACTTTTTAGTGTAAAGGAGTTAGGTCCATAGGCTGTGGGAAAGGCTGGACCTTAATATACGTTTTTCACACAAAAAATGCCACCCCACTTTTTTATATTAGCTCTTAGTTATAAGCAACACATCAACTTTGGGCGGCGCCCTCCACAGTGAAGGAAGCATTAGTGAAAGCAAGCTGTATAGAGCAAGGTGAGCCGTGAGAGGGTTTGAGTTGTCACGTAAAACTGGTTCATGTAATGGGGGATTAAAACGCACTCCGGTCTATCTTTTAAACAGTGTATGATACCGGAGGACAACACGAGAGCAATGACGCGGTACACTCAACTAGAGTCCGGTGGACCGTGTGCAAAAAGTTGATCATGGAGTGAGCCGCTCCCGAAGCCCGCGGTGCACCAAACGAGGTAGGATTGTTACAATAATCTACCCAACAAGGTTGAGATATGACAGGAGCTCACTAGTAGTAATCCCCTTCTTGCCCTCCCCCAGGTTAAAAAGCATCACCGTGCCATAGGGAGACGCCCATACACGGACCAAAAAGACAGTTAAAGGTACGTCCTGCAGTGTTTTTGCAAGCAGTGAACCGTAGGGCCATTATTGAGTCTGACTCTAAATGGGATTTTTTAATGTCCTTTAGACTGCAGCTCAAAAGACCCAGAACCAGACATAGGATAACCACGGCTACAATTAAGGTAACATGGACTTTAAATGTAGGAGATTAGAAGCGGAACAATAAAATGAGGCCATAGGAATCGATACTGAAACAGTGTTCTTTTTTCCTTACACACACGCAGATAGAAGTGACAAGGCCCTGAAGAGAACCCATAACTGCTGTATGGAGTTCGAAACGCGTCGGCAAGAAAGGAGATAAAAACCTAGCAATACCAATAATCATTGACTCGTAAAATTAATGTGTCGTAATATCTCCTTTTAACTGTGACTTTGTCCACTACTGTTCCTGAAATTACAAATCACTGATGGTTAATGAGGCTAGAAATTGTGACTTGCCTTTTGGAACAGTCTGAAATAGATATAGATGCTTTGTTGTGTATAGTGAATGTATTTTGATGTTATGATTTTTTCTTCTCTTGGTAAATGTTGTGTTTAAGTTGATGTATATATATGTTATACTTGTTGTGTTCTCTCTCTGACATGTCATCTAAGATTTTTTCAAAAAAAGATTTGAAAGAAAAGGTAAAAATAAATATACCTAACATATCTAACTAAAGTTGATGTGTTGCTTATAACTAAGAGCTAATATAAAAAAGTGGGGTGGCATTTTTTGTGTGAAAAATGTATATGAAGGTCCAGCCTTTCCCACAGCCTAAGGACCTAACTCCTTTACACTAAAAACTTACAGTCACGCTCAGCAGATGGTTTACTACAATTAAAACGTAGTTAGCCACACTCAGTAGTCCTTCCCATTAAGAAAGTTGGTCTGTGAAACAAAATCCATTCAATTCTGCTTTATACAAATGATAAGCCAGGATTACTTTGTGTGGTTTATACATTGTTATTCCCACATCAGCAGTCTTTTCCATCATGTCTGTATTTCCACATCAGTTTTCCTTGATGACCCTCAACTTCTGTGCGAAATATTAATTAACCGAACGATTAATTAGGTAGCCTGCATATTTAAACACAGAGTCTGTCCTGATATGAATGCAGTAAAATTAGAGCAGTCCTGAGCGGGTGAAGTTGACACTCATATTCTTGCATTTAGATCTCCTGGCAAGATTATTGAGACATTTGTGTGTATTATTGTTAATTTAGCCACATTCACAGAACTGTTTAGGGAAACCAATAAGCCTTTCGGTAGATGACTTGGCTTTTAAAAAGAGTGGCAAGCTCTAAATTAGAAGGAAACTCAACATTTAATGCAAAGTATTCTAGTAAGTTATTAAAAATCTGTGGCCGGGGGCGTGGTCTCGCTGCGGATGGAGTAGGACATGCGCTGTGGGAGCTCTGGGCCACCGCTGGCATTCTAAGCATTTTTAAGCAATATAAAAAGCACGGAGGCCCTGGAATCTGGAACATGGTGACAGCGGAAACTCCTCGGCGATGATTTTGAGACCCAGTGACTCTCGGAGACGGCGGACAGCGGCGCGAACGGAGCCGGTGGGAAAGTGCTCCAGACTAAGACACTGAGGTCGCCATCTTAGTCACCACCGCCTCCTGAGCCCTGGGGTGAACGGTCACCGCAGACATCCCGCAACTTTGGCCTGGGGACTGGTGGAGGCCTGAGGTGTGACCAGCGAGTAAGGCACAGAGTGCATGGGGCCTTGCAACTGTTCCAAAGGAGAGAACCCTCAGCTGCTCTCCTGCCTGGCCACCAGACTTAGCTGCATGAAGCACTACGGAGCCTACCTGGCACAGACTACTGACTGGCGGAGAGGCTGCACCCCTGACTGGGCCCCGCCCCCATTTAGAAGACTCAAGTGGGGTTTGGTTGTCTCCCCTGCGGGGCCCCATAGCTGGCGGACAGCGGCACGAAGGCGGGAGCCGGTGGGTGAGCGCCTCAGCCCATGAGGCGGCATCCGCCATCTTAGTGCTTGCAGCAGCACTAACCTGTGAGTGAGCGGGTCACGCCAGTGGGGCCCCCGTGCTTTGTTGTTAAACTCTCCCAGAGGTGCTGGGCTGTCCTTGGGGGGGCCCGGAACGAGCCGGCACACAGCGATGCAGCCACCCTCTTGGGGTCTCCCAACCTCAACAAGAATTCGCACCCTCTGCCCGGGACCTGACGGGGCCCAGTAAAGCCGAAGGTGAAGGTATGTGGGCCGGGTGGCCCTGCTGCTGCTTCCCGGGGAGGGCCTCTTGGGCTGAGGCCTCTCACATCCTGGTGCGGGCGGACGTCTCTGCCACCTTGCCTCCAGGTCCCAGGATCACCTTGTGGGGGATCCTGCTGACTGCCATCAGCGGAAGGGCACCCTAACCCGCGGTGGCCTGCCCGCCATTTTCAAGCCGGAGATCGCGTGGGCCCTGGTGTGCCCAGATATTCCAGACGCCCGGCCTGGTGGTGAATGGAGGACCGCTGGCGTGGGTGAGCGGACAGCGCAGAACGTCGCGACGCCTCGGGGATCTGGCTGGATCCTGAGGTGCCTAGCTGGGCCCCTGAGCAGCCTCCACGTGGCCTGCGGATCTGATAGGAGATAGTGGGAGCGGAGTGGGCGTGGCGGCTCCCAGGCGCCTAATGGCACGCCGCCGCGGGGGTGGCGCCATTGCCCCAGACCAATTGCCCGGACCCTGCTCAGACATTGCCTGCGACCATTGGCAGTCCCTGGCACGCCCTGAGGCTGAAGTGAGGGGGCTGGAGGAAAGTGTGGGGGCCCCCTTTGATAGTATCCCATCCGGCCGCAATTACAGGGTTGCCCCTCGGGTTGCGAATCCAGAGTTGGGTGTATAAGGCCCCCTGTTCGGAGCACGATTGACTTATTGAGACCCTGTTGCGCAGGCCCATCGGATCGCCCCCCTCTGGCCCCACCCATAGTGCAGGCCTGGCCTGCTAGCCTTCTTGGATGCCCACAGCCTCAGAGACAGTGAAACGCGTGGGCATTGACCTGTACTGTTGCTACCCGGGAGGGGGCTGAGGCGGAGGACGGCTCGTCATAGGGTGTCCTGGAAGTGAGGGGTTACTGGAGCGGATCTGGGAGCCGGGCCGGCGGGGACCTGGGGTGCAGCAGGCGTGACAGGAGTGGTGGACTGTGACCGCGAGGAGAGCCTCATAGCTGCGCAGAGGCGCCCCCATATAGCAGGCTTCTGCTGCTCCACTAAGCCGGGGCTTTGCTCGAACACCTGGGGCCCTGTCCAGTTTCAGGGACATACTGCGCTTCCCCCCTATACTGAGACATTGAGCCCTGGTCCTTTCTGCCTGCAGGGGCGGAGCGGCCCGCACCTGTCCTGTTACTTGCGACGCCCCTCAACGTCAAACATCTTGTCCCGGTGGGGGGACTGGATAAGGGGCTCCACAGGCGCTGCGGTTCCTTCTGCTGACTCCTGCATCGGAAGCCTCACGGACTACCTTACGCAGCACTATTGCAGACCCGGACCGCCCTGGGGCACCGGCATGCTGAAGGGCGCTTCGCAGACCGCGATGACACGCACTAGGGGGGCAAAGACACCCTGTGGCGACACCCAAGGACAACTCAGTGGTAGCAATGTGAGGCAGGGCGGGCGCTTCTGCCCCGGTGGAGGTAGCTCCGCTGCCCGGAGGGGGACTCTCCGCCGGTCACGCAGGCGTTCATGGCCTCATTTATGACCGACCTAAAAACCGAAATTGGGTCCCTTCGCTTTGAAGTGCACTCATGCATCCGAGAACTTAGAAGAGAAGTAACCGACCTGGGCGAGCGGGTGGATGGACAGGAAAGGACAGTTGATGCCCGTACGGAGGACCAGGAGCAAATATGGCAACCCTTGGCCCCCTTGGAGGAGCAGCACATAGAACTACAACTTAAACAGGAGGACTTGGAGGATCGGAGCCGCCGGAACAACCTCCGAATCTGGGGGATTCCGCGTGGAGCGGAGGGGAAGGACATCATGATCTATGTGGCACAGCTCCTATATGAGGTGTGGGGAGATGACGACGCTTCTCCACCGACCCTGGACCGGGCCCATCGAGTGTCTGGCCCGCGGGGAGGCCGGGAGTTCTTCCGGACATCCTCACCAGAGTCCACTTCACAGAAAAAGAGGCTATTCTCAAGGCAGCGCGAGCTAAGCAGGACCTCACATATGACGGCCACAAGATACAGATTTTTCAGGACCTGGCACCCAACATTCTGAGACGGCGACATGCCTTCAAGCCGATAACAGACAAGCTGCGAAGCCTGGACATCTCTTATCAATGGGGCCACCCGTTCGCCCTCATCTTTGAGTGGGAGTCCAAGCGCAGGGTGATGTGGTCCTACAGAGAAGCAGCTCAACTACTCCTGCTCCTGTCTTCACCGTCTGCCAGCCCTACACGGCCACCGCCTTCTGTGCGGGTCCCAGCCAAACCGACATTGTCCACTGTGCAGTCGACGCTCACCACCCCTTACTGAGCACTCAACATCGCAGGTCAAACAAGACATTATTGAACACATCAGGTCCCTAGAGGGGGACGCGGCGGGGTCTGCTCAACATCCCCAACCCCTTGAAGGCTGTCTCATGCTTCCATGCTGCATGTTGTGGCCTGCCCCGGGAACCGCCCCGCCCCCATTGGGCTGGAAGGTCGCATGAATGAACCAGACAAAGCTTCAACCACCCGACTGCACCATCGGTGGAGCCGGAACCCCTCACTCTGTTTGATCTGACTGCGGCTGCAGACCTACCCCAAACTGTTCTTGTGAGAGTGACATCTCTGGGTCTCTCCAAACCTAGTGGTGTAGGATGTCCTGACCCTGGAACAGAACATTGAGGCCCGGTTGGCCATTGTTGTTTTTTTTTTCCTCTTCTCTCCGCTCTCTCCCTGGTCTAGCTTTTCTACTCTATCTTCTCTTGTCTCCTAGGTGTGGCGGGCGGGTGACCCTGCGGCTGCGGCGCGTCCTCTTGGCTGGCTTTGATAGGCCCTCCTGTACCTTTACCCCTATTCTGCGCTCCATTCTACAGTGGCAGGACAGCTCACTTTGGGATCAGTCATGACTGGGACTCTACCTAGCCCCTTGAAAATGTTATCGCTTAATGTTAAGGGCCTCAATTCTCCTAATAAGCGGCGGCAAACATGGCGCTACCTACTCCAGCACAACCCTGATATATTCCTCCAGGAAACCCACCTTTTAAAGATCGACGTGCCGCACATGCACATCTTAAATACCCCCTTCAATTCTGGGCTGCATCAGACACCAAAACGGCGGGAGTAGCGATGTTGTGCAAAAGTGGCATTAGGCGGAGGAGGCTAAACCCTTTCGGAGCTCGGATGGACGGTTCATCAGAGCAAATGTTGCGGTTGGGAGACGCCTCTTCACCTTGGCAATGTATACGCACCAAACCAGGTGCCGGACAACTACCTCCGGACGCTCCTGCAGGACCACGTACCACAGGACGATCCCTCAATGGTCATGGGGGAGATTTTAACCAGGTATGGGACTCTAGAGTAGATCGCAGCGTGGCCTCCCTGAATAGGGCGGGGGCCATGTCTTCGACTCTTCGGAAGCAGATTACAGACATTGGCCTGATGGACACATGGCGGTACCACTCGCCGGAAGTGCGAGATTACTCGTATTATTCCCACGTACACCGTTCGTACTCGCGCATCCACTACCTTTTTGTATCTCATGCCCTGATACAAGACACGCTGGCCATATCCATGTCTGCCATATCGCTCTCAGACCATGCCCATGTTGAGCTACTCCTGCAAGACCCGGCCGCTTGCCCCACCCGCGCGCCACGGTGGCGCTTGCCGCCGAGTGTCCTCCGGGACCCGGCGGATGTGGAAAGCATACGAGCTGCCATTGACTCTTACTTTGCAAGTAATGACATCCCAGAGACGGCTTTTCCCGTGGTGTGAGACGCCTTTTTTAACAATGGGGAAATAACTGCTTTTTTCCAACAGTCCGGAACTACAGCGTTGCTTAAGGATTGGCAGCAAACGTGATAAGGGTGCGGAAAAAGTTTGCTGTCAAAACATTTCCAAAATGTATGGGGGAGTGGGTCCAAAGGAGAGCCTGTGGAAATACCAGCAGCAATTGCATTAAATTCCTCTAATGAGGGAATCTGGAAATGGTCCAGGACTGTCACATGTTCCCTCTCATTTATACCCCAGTTGGTTAGAATGTCTTCTCCAGTATCCTGGTACATATCGTCATTTCCCGAAGGTTTAAGACCATTTAAGATTTTACTGATTTTCTTCTTGAAGAAAAGTGCCAAATAATCACATAGTTCCTGTGATGCTGGAATGTTAGGCTTAACACATTCTGGATTAGCCAGATCTTTCACTGGGCCAAAGGGAGTTGAAGTCTTATTAGTTGCGTGTAAAAGAGTCTCCTCAAGGTATTTGGCCTTGGCCTTGCCTATCAACTCCTTGTAGGTATAAAGTAAATGTTCGAGGCATATGAGCTGCAGAATGTACACTTAGCATTAGATCGCCACCTGGTGTTGGGCTCGGATGATTGCAGGTTGTTGTTGTATTGGAAGAAGTCTTTGTAGTCACGAGATAGGTGACTCCTCCCTGGGACAATACTGCGCATGGGCACCGGCTCCATCCTTAGATTGTTTTTTCCGCCACTGGGTTCGGATGAAAGTTTCTCCGCTCCGGCTAGAAAAACACTTTTCAAGCACCTCGAAGCGTAAAAACTTCCTCAAACTACCTTCGACATCGACTACAATAGTTTTCAACGCCATCAGTTCGATTTCTGTCATCCACGCGGGCCGTTGGGCCTATCGACGCTGTGCGGCCTACACCTCATGGAAAGAACTCCGTTCAAAAGATGCCCGGTATGTCGAGCAAAGTTTCCACATAGCGATCACCATGAGGTCTGCAACCACTGTCTATCGCCAGAACACGACAAATCAACCTGCACAGCCTGTGCATCCTTCCGATCAAAGAAAACCAATCGGGATTGGAGGGCCCGTCGACACGAAATGAGGAGAACAGCTCCGGAACCGGAGGATATCTTCAATGAAGAGGTTCCGCTCGTTCCTGAAGAAGATTCACCTGATCTCCGAATCGTATCAGAGGCAGACGACTCAGATGGCTCCATTCCATCGGGTCAGCGTGTGAGTACTACTGCCCCTGCACCACATACAGTTCCTAAACCGAAGGCAAAGGTCAGCACTCCACCCGCTGGGCCCAGTCGAGACCGAACTCCCGCTTCGAAAGCCCCGCCTTCAAGCCCGGCTCCAAAGAAAACAACAAAGCCTTCTAGTGCCTCGGCACCAAGCAAGCCGCACGTGCCGATTCCACCTCTTCCATCGACACCAAAACCCAAAGCTAGCTCGGCACCGAAACCAAAGGATGGCTCGGCACCGACACAGAAAGACCTCTTGCCACCGAAGCCTAAATCGGCACCGAAACCGAAAGAAGTGCCGGCTCCGAAGCCGTCCACTCCTAAACATAAAAGTGTGAAGCCATCGTCCGACGCCTCGAAGCCGAAGACACCGGCTCCCACACCGAAAACACCTTCTTCAGTGTCGAAGCCCAAAAGGCCTGATTCCGATGTGCCCGAGCCCTCGGACCTGCCTACCAAGCCGAAAACACCTTCGGCACCAAAAACTATGCCAAAGGACGTTTTAGCACCTCCCAAGGATAAACATACAAAACAACCTCTAATGGAACCGAAAAAATCGACGCCCAAGAGGGTTGTACATGAGGAGGAACTTTTCTTGCCAGATCCTCGACAAAAAAAGATCTACATCAACCCAAGAACAGGTCATGTAGAAGCTACACTTCACTAGAAAAGACCATCAGATGCACCACCCACACCTGTGGTTCCTGCCAAGAAAAAGGACTGTGCTTCATCCCCTATGCACCTTTCCTTTCCTATACCTCCTCCTCCTTCTTCTCCTGTTCCTCTTCACATATCACCTCAAATCTCTCCTGCCCATTCTCCACTTTTATCATCACATTCACCTCAACATGATGATGATGAATATAGTCTGGGTGGAGGGGATAGTATAGATGAGCCTTTCTCATACCCCGTGGATGGCGTTATATGGGACTTGCCAAACCCACAAAATGCGCCTGATATTCCTGACCCGCAGTTATACCCTTCAAAACCTTCCCCTCCAGAGAATAACATTGGTTTTGGTCATTTGTTAAACAGAGCTGCTGCTTACCATAAAGTCACTATGCATTCTGATGAGACTGAGGAGGTTTTTCTCTTAGATACCTTTAAACAGTCTCAACGGTCTGTTCAAATTCTTCCCATGATTAAAGGAGTCATTAAACATGCTCCAGAAGTATTTAAAGACCCTGTACGCACTAGAGTTTTGAACCCCAGAATTGAGAAAAAATATAGGCCTGCACCCACAGACCCAGTCTACATTAAAGGACACCTACCAATAGATTCTTTAGTTGTGTCCAATGCTAGGAAAAGGGCAAATTCTCAAACTTCTGGCGCGGCACCCACCCTGACAAAGAATCCAAAGTAATTGATGCGTCAGGTAAAAGAATAGCTGCACAAGCCACTAACATATGGCGTATAGCTAATACACAAGCCCTCCTCTCTCGTTACGATAGGGCCCATTATGATCAATTCGAAAAACTACTTGAACACCTACCAGATCAATATAAAGCTCAGGCAACTGACCTCATACAGGAAGGCAAGCTAATTTCAAATGCCTCAATAAAATGTGCACTCGATGCGGCAGACACCGCATCTAGAGCTGTGAATACCAGTGTCATACTTAGGAAACATGCGTGGCCTAGCATTTCCGGGTTTAAACAGAAAGTGCAAACTACCATTTTAAACCAACCATTTAATCAGAACCTGTTATTTGGCCCAGAAGTGGACACTGCACTCGAAAAGATGAAGAAAGATACGGACACCGCCAAGTCTATGGGGGCTTTACAGTCTACATATTTAAGAAAAGGAGGTACCCCTGTGCTGTATATCAGGGAGGGGGATATTCACATCAGCAAAACTAAAGTCCCTGTTTAAAACGTGGCAGACTAGAATAGCTGAACACACCAATACTAACAAGGGTTCAGTACTAGGAGAATGATTATCCCTATCTTGTTAACTAGTAAAGCCTGTACAAGCAAAGCAATTATAGACAGATGCAAAAAATTATTACGAAGGACAGTTTAAGTTGATTACAAACATAATCATAAAATTTATTTAGCACCTCCCAATCTGGGTTACATTCTAAAACACGGGTACTCATAGTACGGCCCGCAAGCCAGTGGCGGCCCGGCAAGCCTTCCCTGGCGGCCCGCTGACCTTCCTGACATCGTACCCATGTTGTATTTAAATTGAAAATGTAAATGTCAAACACTGCTGGTTGCTGCAGCGCGAGTCTGAGAGACTGCTGCTCTGTGGGGGCCGGCCGCCGGGTGATTCCAATGATAGTAGAGCAGCTGCAGGGGCCTAAGAAGAGGTTAAGTACAGCAAGGCATCATTAACATACAAATGGTCTTTCTAAAGACCTGTGAAGTGCTCGGGTGGGGCTGTGTGTGCCAGGAGGCTGTCTCGGCCCAGTTTAACACACGCAGGGTGGGGTGAAGAGAGTGACAAAGGAGGTAGTGGGACGGAGAGAGGGAGAGGGAGAGGGAGGGAGGGAAAGGAGACCGAAAGAAACATCGGGGCTTGTTAAAGTAGGAGTTGGAAAACGATTAACTTTGCACCAGGCTTGTGAGGTGTACACAGCGCCACTCTGCCCGCCCACCTTCTCTATTTTTAGCAGCTAGTTTGTTGTGGGTTTTAAATTAGGGTAAAACAGTTAAGCAGGCTAATGGAATCCAAAAAGTAATGTTTGAAAGCAAAGGGCATAGCATCTAGTTTCAATACAGAATCCCTAAATCGCACGTCATTACTATGCACCTACAGTCCAGTTAGATCACGGGTACTCATAGTACGGCCCGGCAAGCCTTCCCTGGCGGCCTGCGGACCTTGCATACATGTACCCGTGTTTAACTTTTTTTTTTTTACAGAGTGTCAGCAAACACCCCTGCGGCAGCGCGACTCTGACTGCTGCTCTGTGGGGACCGGACGATTTCTGTCGTAGTCAAAGTGGGGCTGCAGGGGTCTAAGAGGTGACAAAGCCTCATTAACTTACGAATGGTCTTTTAAAGACCTGTGAAGTGCTCCGGTGAGGCTGTGTGTGCCCAGAAGCTGTCTCAGCCCGGGCACACACAGGCAAGGTGGAGGGAGGGAGACAGGGAGGGAGGGAAAGGAAGGGAGAGAGACAGGGAGGGAGAGAGACGGAGGGAGGGTGAGTGAGAGTGAGGGAGGGAGAGTGAGGGAGGGAGAGTGAGGGAAGGAGAGTGAGGGAGGGAGAGTGAGGGAGGGAGAGTCAGGGAGGGAGAGTCAGGGAGGGAGAGTGAGGGAGGGAGGGAGAGTGAGGGAGGGAGAGTGAGGGAGGGAGAGGGAAGGAGAGTGAGGGAGGGAAAGTGAGGGAAGGAGAGTGAGCGAGGGAGAGGGAATGAAGGAGAGTGGGGGAGGGAGAGGGAAGGAGGGTGAGGGAAGGAGAGTGAGGGAAGGAGAGTGCGGGAGGTAGGGTGAGGGAGGGAGAGTGAGGGAGGGAGAGTCAGGGAGGGAGAGTGAGGGAAGAAGAGTGAGGGAGGGAGAGGGAAGGAGAGTGAGGGAGGTAGAGTGAGGGAGGTAGAGTGAGGGAGGTAGAGTGAGGGAGGTAGAGTGAGGGAGGTAGAGTGAGGGAGGTAGAGTGAGGGAGGTAGAGTGAGGGAAGTAGAGTGAGGGAAGTAGAGTGAGGGAAGGAGAGAGTGAGGGAAGGAGAGAGTGAGGGAAGGAGAGTGAGGGAGAGGGAAGGAGAGTGAGGGAGCCCGCCAAGAGTGAGGAACCCACCAAGAGTGAGGGAGCCCGCCAAGAGTGAGGGAGCCCGCCAAGAGTGAGGGAGCCCGCCAAGAGTGAGGGAGCCCGCCAAGAGTGAGGGAGCCCGCCAAGAGTGAGGGAGCTCGCCAAGAGTGAGGGAGCTCGCCAAGAGTGAGGGAGGGAGACAGAGTGAGGGAGGGAGGGAGGGAGACAGAGGGAGGGAGGGAGACAGAGGGAGGGAGGGAGACGGAGGGAGGGAGGGAGGGAAAGGGAGGGAGACGGAGTGAGGGAGAGAGAGGGAGACAGGGGGAAGGAGGGAAAGGGAAGGAGAGGGAGACAGAGGGAAGGAGGGAGAGGGAAGGAGAGAGGGAGACAGAGGGAAGAAGGGAGAGGGAAACAGAGTGAGGGAGAGGGAAACAGAGTGAGGGAGAGGGAAACAGAGTGAGGGAGAGGGAAACTGAGGGAGAGGGAAACAGAGGTAGAGGGAAACTGAGTGAGGGAGAGGGAAACTGAGGGAGAGGAAAACAGAGGGAGACTGAGGGAGAGGGAAACAGAGGTAGAGGGAAACTGAGTGAGGGAGAGGGAAACTGAGGGAGAGGAAAACAGTGAGGGAGAGGGAAACTGAGGGAGAGGGAAACAGAGGTAGAGGGAAACTGAGTGAGGGAGAGGGAAACTGAGGGAGAGGAAAACCGAGTGAGGGAGAGGGAGACAGATGGAGAGGGAGACAGAGATGGAGGGAGACAGAGAGAGTGAGACATTCAGAGTGAGTGAGACAGAGGGAGTGAGACAGTCAAAGTGAGTGAGAGGGAGGGAGGGAGTGAGTGAGGGAGAGAGGGAGTGAGACAGTCAGAGTGAGTGAGACAGATGGAGACAGAGAGAGAGAGAGAGAGAGAGAGAGCGGGAGAGAGAGAGAGAGAGAGAGAGAGAGAAAGACCGAGAGAGAGATGTCTGTATGCCGGGTCTGGTTGCTAAGTGGACGAAGGCGTCAGCTGCAGGGACCTGTGATCAACCTCATGGTCACAGTTTTTTTTTCTTGCTCTAGCCCCGCCCCTTCCCCCACTGACCCCGCCCCCACCGGTGCGGCCCTCGGACATAAACCATACTATAAATTTGGCCCCCGAGAGAAAGTTTGTGAGTACCCATGTTCTAAAACATAATAAAAACATTAAAGATAAAAACCACCCGAGGGTGGTGAAGCAATGAGTCTATATTTGGTCAAAAGTAAACAAAACAGTCGACGCAGCGTTTCGGTGCTTTTCTAGATCTTCACACCTTCTTCAGGACATTTGTAACTCTTTGACTCAGTATCTACAAAATTAAAACAATGCATTCTATAAGCAAAAAGGAATTTTTTATACATAAAAAAACACATACCCACGTTGTAATCACCCTGCCTTCCTACAGCTTGTACATGGCTACAGTCTCTATTTCATATATTATAGACAACCCCTTAATTAATAAATGTACATTATGTCATAGAAAAAAGTTAAGATGAAACCTATATTACGATTGTTGTTTGGATTTCAACAGCATTTCATGTTATTTCATGTTACTAGGCTCCCTGGTTTGTAAAGAAACCTGGGAGCCTAGTAACATGAAATACGTGGGTATGTGTTTTTTTATGTATAAAAAATTCCTTTTTGCTTATAGAATGCATTGTTTTAATTTTGTAGATACTGAGTCAAAGAGGTACAAATGTCCTGAAGAAGGTGTGAAGATCTAGAAAAGCACCGAAACGCTGCGTCGACTGTTTTGTTTACTTTTGACCAAATATAGACTCATTGCTTCACCACCCTCGGGTGGTTTTTATCTTTAATGTTTTTATTATGTTTTAGAATGTAACCCAGATTGGGAGGTGCTAAATAAATTTTATGATTATTTTTGTAATCAACTTAAACTGTCCTTTGTAATAATTTTTTGCATCTGTCTATAATTGCTTTGCTTGTACAGGCTTTACTAGTTAACAAGATAGGGATAATCATTCTCCTAGTACTGAACCCTTGTTAGTATTGGTGTGTTCAGCTATTCTAGTCTGCCACGTTTTAAACAGGGACTTTAGTTTTGCTGGCTTTACAGTCTACACCAGTTAGAGGTTCCTTTCGTCGGTCCTTCTACAGAGGAGGCTCCAAACAAACTGGAGCAGACACTACAACATCTTTCAAATCTCACACACAAACATCCTCTAACAAGGGGTATTTTAGAGGAGGGTACAGAGGCAATAATAACAAAGGAAGAGGTCGCAGTAACAAGAGCAATCGATCCTCTTCCGCCACAAAACAGTGACTTCCCTCTGCTCCACCAACAGCATTCCACTCCTGTAGGGGGTAGATTAACACAGTTCCTGCCTGTCTGGAACTCCATTACAACAGACAGGTGGGTGAGACAGATTATCCAACATGGCTACTGCCTAGAACTTACAGCAACCCCTCCACACATACCTCCCAGGCAGCGTCCAATGTCTACAGACCGCCTGACTCTGCTCCAACAAGAAGCTCTGTCACTTTTACAAAAGGATGCCATTCAATTGGTTCCTTTAGAAGAACAGGGAATCTGGGGTTTACTCGCTGTATCTTCTAATTCCCAAAAAGGACGGGACACTAAGACCAATTCTCGACCTCAGGCCCCTCAATCAGTACATACAATCAGATAATTTTCATATGATCACTCTGCAACAAGTGCTCCCACTACTGCAACACAGCGATTTCCTTTCAACCCTAGACCTAAAGGACGCCTACTTTCACATTCCTATACAACCTGCTCAAAGAAAGTACCTAAGGTTTGTAATACAAGGATAACACTATCAGTTCAACGTCCTTCCATTTGGGGTAACAGCACCACGCGTGTTCACAAAGTGCTTAGCAGTAGTAGCAGCACATCTCAGAAGGCAGCCGATTCATGTCTTCCCTTATCTAGACGATTGGCTCATAAAAGCCAAGTCATTCAAACAATGTGCCCAACACACACATCAAACAATTCAAACGTTGCACAACTTGGGGTTCACGATCAACTACACCAAGTCGCACCTGCAGCCTTCTCATGTACACCAGTATCTAGGGGCTACAATAGACACATCTACAGCTCTAGCGTATCCCAGTCTAGCAAGGATACAGAGCATTCAAGCCTTAGTCACAGTCTTCCAACAACAACAATCTCTGCAAGCCAGAGTGTTCATGAGACTAATAGGCATGATGGCATCCTGCATCTTCATAGTACCACACGCAAGATTGCAAATGCCCCCGTTACAAGAGTGCCTAGCACAACAGTGGAACCAGGCTCAAGGTCAACTAACAGACCTGGTGTTGGTGGGCAGCCGCACACATCGCTCTCTGCAATGGTGGAACACCAAAAACTTGACAAAGGGACAGACTTTCCTCGAACCTGTTCCACAGTTAGTGCTCACAACAGACGCATCTCTCACAGGATGGGGAGCCCATCTCTTACATCATACAACTCCAGGTCAATGGAACAATCAACAAAAACTGTTCCATATCAACCATCTAGAACGGCTAGCCATATTCTTAGCACTCAAGACTTTTCAACTACAAGTACAAAACAAAGCTGTCTTAATCCGGACGGACAATATGACAGCCATGTACTATATACAAAAACAGGGGGGGACACACTATCTGCAACTGTCCCAGCTTGCACAGAACATTTGGAGATGGGCCATTCCTCAAAATATACATCTGTTGGCAGAACACCTTCCAGGAGTTCACAATCAGATAGCAGATCTGTTAAGTCAGGAGTCACAACAGATTCACAAATGGGAACTACATCCACAAGTTCTTCAGCCATTCTTCCAAAGGTGGGTCGTCCACACATAGATCTGTTTGCCACTCACGAAAATGCAAAATGTCCAACCTTTGCCACCAGGTTTCCACACCCATTGTCCAAGGGCAATGCGATATGGATGAACTGGTCAGGCAGATTTGCATACGCTTTTCCGCCTCTCCCACTGATTCCATTAGTAGTGGGCAAGCTCAGACAACAGTCTCTCAAACTAATCCTGGTAGCTCCCACATGGGCACGCCAACCGTGGTTCACCACACTGCTGGATCTCTCTCTGGTTCAACATCAAAAGTTACAGCTCACACCCTTACTGTTAAACAGAACCATGGAGAAATCAGACACCCGGACCCAAAACAACTGAATTTAGCGATCTGGCTCCTGAAGTCTTAGAGTTTGGTTATCTTAACCTACCACCAGACTGTATGAACATCAATAAAGAGGCCAGGAGACCTACTACCAGAGCTTGTTATGCTGCTAAATGGAAAAGATTTGCCATTTACTGCAATAATAATCAAATTGATACCCTAGATGCTTCTATCCAAAATATCATTTGCTACTTTCTACATTTACAAAGGTGTAACTTGGCATATTCATCCATTCGCCTGCACCTGGCAGAAATTGCGGCATACTTACAGAACAGACAACATCTGTCTCTCTTTAGAGTACCTGCAATTAAAGCATTTATGGAAGGATTAAAAAGAATCATTCCACCTAGATTACCACCTTCTCCAGTGTGGAACCTTAACATGGTTCTTACAAGGCTCATGGGACCCCCTTTTGAACCTCTACACAAATGTGAACTGCAATTCCTTACATGTAAAACAGCTTTCCTTATTGCTATCACCTCTCTTAGAAGAGTAAGTGAGATACAAGCGTTCACTATACAAGAAACTTTCTTACAACTCCATCGTAACAAAGTTGTTCTAAGAACTAATCCTAAATTCCTTCCAAAAGTGATTAGTCCTTTTCATTTAAACCAATCTGTAGAGTTACCTGTGTTTTTCCAAAACCCGGACTCTGTAGCAGAAAGAGCTCTACATACCCTAGGCGTTAAAAGAGCTCTTCTCTACTATCTAGATAGGACTAAATCTTTTCGAAAGACAAAACAATTATTTGTATCTTTCTCTCCACCTCATAAAGGCAACCCCATCTCTAAGCGTGGAATTGCAAGGTGGATTGTAAAATGTATACAAGTCTGCTATCAAAAAGCAAAACGTACATTAACAGTTCCTCCTAGAGCGCACTCCACACGCAAGCTAGGAGCCTCCATGGCTTTCTTAGGGAACATCCCCTTAGAAGACATATGCAAAGCAGCAACATGGTCTAGAACACATACCTTCACTAAACACTAATGTGCAAGCCAAGCAGCAAGCTGCAGTAGGCCAAGTAGTTCCTTAAACTCTCTTTCAAACAACTGCAACGGATACAAGAATTCACCGCTACGGGAGAAAATGCTGTACAATCAATGCTAAGTGTACAATCTGCAGCTCATATGCCTCGAACGGAAAATGCTACTTACCAGAGTGCATCTGTTCTTAGCATGTAGAGCTGCAGAGTTGTGCACGCCCTCCCGCCTCCCCGGGACTTGTATCTGTTCCAGTTTTTCATCTTATTTAGATGCACATGCATGGACATCCTTTTTTTCTTTACATATACTAACTCCATCATTTCCTGTAATGTATGTGTCTTGTAAAGCGTACTGCTGCCCTGAGGCGTCGTGGCGCTGTAGACCGCTGGGGAACCCATCTTGGCTATCCCTGTGAGATGGTCCCTACTGGGTATCTCCAAGGTGAAACCAGGCATCCCCAGCGAATGTGGGGGCCGTTGTAGAGATGAGGCAAGCTAATACACAGAGTTGCCGAGTGTCATCCCTGGTTAGAGTAGGCACCGATGCGAGAATTATCGAGTCCGCTGACCCTGGTCCACGACCCTGCCGCGTCGGGAATTGAACCCTGGTCCCGGGCCGTTCTCTGCTTTCGGGTCTGCCGCCTCTAACCAGTGAGCCACACCACTCCCCATCATGGCAAAAAACAATCTAAGGATGGAGCCGATGCCCATGCGCAGTATTGTCCAAGGGAGGAGTCACCTATCTGTGACTACAAAGACTTCTTCCAAGACAACAACAACCTGCAATCATCCGAGCCCAACACCAGGTGGCGATCTAATGCTAGGTGTACAAATCTGCAGCTCTACATGCCAAGAACAGATGCATACTGGTAAGTAGCATTTTCCTTTTTAAAACTGCTTTGTCTGATTCCAGATAGTTCCTCCTCCACTTCCTTTGCGCTTGTTTGCAACTAGACTTCATCGACCTACGTTCGTCATTGTACCAGGGAGCGGAGGGTTTTTTATGGCTTTTAACTTTCCTTAGAGGCACTAACTGACCCAGTGAACTGGCAATCTGATGGCATAAATTGTCATACCCTCAAGTGTCTCCCCCAGCGCTTCACTCCTTGCTACAGACCGTTGAGCGGGCCTCGGGCCTCAAAATCAATCATGATAAATCTTGGGCTTTCAATCTTACAGTCCCACAGGAGGAGATACCAATTCTGGAGAACCTTGCTCCGTACCAAGGGGCTACTGACTACATCCGGTACCTAGGATTACAGCTGACTCCCACCTTAGATACGTGGACCCAGACAAACTGGCGAGAATGTAAGAGGGCAATCGAAGAGGAACTGAGGGGGTGGAAACCCTTGCTGATGTCATGGCTGGGCAGAATTAATGCCATCAAGATGTCGATTCTCCCCAAAATATTTTATTTATTCCAATGCCTTCCCACTTCTATTCCGCAGCATCAGATACAGGGTCTTCAGCGCGAATTCACCACATTTATCTGGGGTGGACTTAGGCCGCGATTTTCGCATAAGATTCTCATGTTGCCGCGGAATGGAGGGGGACTGGCCTGTCCCAACCTCATGGATTACTACTGGGCCTCCCATCACCGCTTCGCGGTGGAATGGACAACAACTAAGAGCGAGAAAGCCTGGCTGAACATGGACCGGGTGGTAACTGGGCGTACCATTTGGGATCTCACTTGGCTCCACCGAACAGCTCCCTCTGGAAGTGCCTACATAGCGGTGCCCACTAAAACGGTCCTGGATATCTGGGACAAGGTGGCGGTGCGCAGAGGTCTCACGACAATTCCCCTCCCTGCATGCTCCCTGCATACTCCCATTGAGGGAAGCCCATTATTCCCTACGGCCTATCGCACACGAGCCTTTGCTAAATGGGCGCAAGGGGATGCGGAGTGATTGGCGATCTATATGAGGGGGGTACGCTTAAGATTTTTGCCCAGTGCAGGGAAGAATTTCGTCTCCCAGCGGGGGCGGAAATGCAGTACGGGCAACTGCGGCACTGGGTTTCCTCGTGGGAGATGCAGCAGGGGGCTACCCGCCCATTCACCCCTTTTGAGCGGTTGGTCCGCTCCTTTGATGAATCAAAGGGCCTCATATCTCGGATTTACCATATCCTACAACATCCCCAGGAAACGCCTTCCCATATATACCAATGTCAATGGCAGTTGACGTCTTCTGCGGAAATCACACCCTCGCAGTGGAACTGCATATGGCAGGACATTCCCAGGGTGTATTGCAGTATCCCGCAGCGAGAAAACGCATATAAAATCATGACACAATGGTACTATACGCCTGCGCGCTTGCACAAGATGTTTCCTGCTTCGTCTCCCTTGTGCTGGAGGTCTGGCTGCAACTGGCAATTTCATACACATTTGATGGGCCAGCCCACTCCTGGCTTTGTTCTGGAAGGAGATACTGAGCCACATTAAAAGGGTGTTGGGATTCCCACTGCCTGAAGCCACAAGCACGATCCTTTTGGGTGTCAAACCTGCTAGCCTGAAGACGCTCACTCGCAATGATTGGATTTTGGCGCTTCACATGCTTGGAGCTGCCAAACCGCTCATTGCATTATACTGGAAGAAAGCGGAGACTCCTCTCATCTCTGCTTGGTATGTGCGCTTATGGCATGTCATTACTAGGGAACTCTTTACAGCGCGACTGCAAGCGCGCAACACTCGCTTTAAGGCTGTCTGGCAACCTCTGATTAAATACCTTTGTGCAATAGAGCATGCATGCTATATGCCCGCCAAGCTTAGGACGCTGCGACTTTTTGAAGATGCTATACTTCCACCTGATTATGGCAGATTGCTCCCTTAACCAGATTATATGGCTGCGTAACCTCCCCCTATGGGTAATAGCCACTCCAATAGGATGCCCCACAATACTCTCCCTCCCTGCCCGCACACACCACTCTTATTCTTACTGCACCTTGCCTGTCTTCTCTCCTCCTCTCTTTTCTTTTGCTGTCTCTCTGTCTTGTCTTCATTGGGCTTCTTGCCCGTGATCTACAGTTACAGTTCTGAGAGAGGTCTTGTACAATCTTGCATCAAGTCGAGTTAGCGTTATATAATGTGCCACATGGCCTGTCCCACAGGGGTTTTAGGCGACATGCTGTGTACCCACTAGGCCCTTGTGTTGCCTTACTATGTGTTCAGAAGAATGTCCACAAACGCGGCCGGCCCTATATAGGTGGAGAAGTGTGGCTCACTGGTTAGAGCAGGCAGACCCTGAAGCAGAGGTCAGACCCGGGACCAGGGTTCGATTCCCGACGCGGCAGGGTGTTGAGCTCAAATGTCCACGGATTCGATAATTCTCGCTTCGGTGCCTGACCTAATCATGGGTTCACACTCTGCAACTCTGGGCATTAAGCTTGCTTAATCTCCACAACGGCCCCCCCGCGACTGGATGCCTGGCTTTCACCTTGGGGATGCCCTGTAGGGGCTATCTCACAGGGAAAAACCAGGACGGGTTCCCAAGGCAAGCGCGGAGATACCCCTTCGGGGGTCGATTCTGGCGCTATATAAGAATGTAGTAATAATAATAATAATAATAATAGGGTTGTAGGCTTAGCGCTGTGTACATGCAGACCTGTACTCTATTCTCTTTCTTATGAGTTGAAAATAAAACAGAATTTCAACAACAAAAATCAGTGGCCTCCTTTCAGATTTCCCTGCTTCTTGTTGCTCTAATATGGAATGCCATATATTTATCAGTTTATTAGTTTTAAGAAACAACATTTCTGGGAAATAAAGTATCAAGGTTAATGGTACAATACTGCATTGCATTTGTTTCATATATGATACGAAACTGATGAGATTTCTTTCAGGAAAGTAACGAGGTTCCCGTTCCAAGTCCATAATTAAGTCCAAAAAATCAAATAAAGATTCCATCTATGCTGACTTCGATTTCAATTTAGACACCTGTATCTCTCACAATGTCACGGTATCATTGATATATAATGCAAAGTGGTCAATGCAGGTGCACCATTTCCAGGATGAGTCTATAGCATATAGAACGTCTCAGTAAAGTTTGAGTCAAAGACCTTGCACCAAGCATTTTAAATCCCATATTTTTGGAGTAATATAGTAACATTCTCAAGAGCTATTCAGTTCTAATTGGTTCAGTATTACACCTACAAGCAATGTGTCCTTAGTTTAGTGAGCTAGTAAATGAAAAAATAACTGTAACCATGCCTACTTAAAAATAAATCTACAAGGGCACGAGACATGATATGCAAGCCTGTCCAAGGGGGGGGGGGGGGGGGGGGGGTTAGTGTGCAAGCGGTTAAGATATATGTACTGCATTGGGAGGTTCTTTATTTTCTTGAATAGTGCAGCAAGGAGACTGAAAAGGAACATAAAAACCAGTTGCATTTGTATATGCATGGTTGTACACAGCTGTGCAATTATAGACCAATAGCTCTCTCTCTTTTTGTATCTTGACAGGTCAATGAGCTTCTTTGGAATTCAGATTCCACAGTGTTGGCTCTCTGGCTGGAAGACTTGGAAAAAGAAGATGCCACCAAACCTAACACATATGGTAAAACGTAATTCTTCATTTCTTTTATTTGCATCATTCCATGTATGTTTTTACCAAAAATGTGCATTCAGCCAAAAGGGGATCATTAGTTTGAATGGTTGAGTGGGATGTATAGGTTTGCTTTCCTATCAGACTGGTTTGGCATGTGCCATTTGCTTCCTCTGAAGTACCCTTTGCAGGATCTGAGTGTAGTGAGATGAGACTTGTGATGGTTAGAAACGTTCCTATTGTCATGGCAGGTATTCCATAATATGCTCTTGGTTAGTTCATTCAACTTGGAAGGTCCTTCAGCCAGTTGGGTACTTGTAGATGGTCCAAGTCCTCTTTGCTAAAGCTGATCAAAGAGAGCTGGTATGGGCACTTGGCGCAAGCCCAATGGATAGGTGCGGCAGTGGATTTGCCCTTGGCCACATCCTTTAATAATTGATGGTTCCTTTCAGACTAGAAGTAGATCTGCAGAAACAGGGTCCATTAGCAGTTAAGAACACGGTGTTTCTTACTTCCCTCGTGAGTCAGAACTCGACACAGAAAACTGCGGGTGGGTTTGGTGAAAAGGGCGAGCCTTGCAGGGATATGGAGGACACAGGTAGATCGCTAGGTCAATGCTTATGCAATATTTCTTAGCTGCCCATCTTCTTGGGGTTATTCATTCTCTGCCGTATCACTTACTGTGTGCACCTTAGTCATACTAAGTACACAGCTTCTATACTATGTTGGAAGCATTATGGCCAACTACATGGATTTTTCTTTCCCAGTTTGTGGTGCAGTTAAAAAGTAATTTATCCCAAGACCATATAATCAGCCAGAAATTGGCTTGGGCCTGCAAGGGGGTTGCACTCTCCAATGCTAAAAGAAGTACTGCTTTGGATAGATCCCAGCTATGCCAGTGAAGAGGCCAATTGTCAAATCTTGTTTAGTACCTTCCAGGAGACTTGAGATATGAATCCCCACGACCGAAAACGTGCCTCTTATCCAAAAAAGGTTGAATTCAGGAGCCAACACCATGTGCTTTTGACTATACACTCCCCAGCATCCTCTTCCTGTGCCTACATAGTACAGTGGCATACCACATAGGAGAACAAATGTAGATTCCTCATCAGGATATTTTCTTTGGTCATTCACTTTGTGGTTATTATGAGTTGACCGGGATCTGAGTTACCGATCCTGCTGGTATGCACACTTTGTCCCATGTTATTTTTCCAGGTGAACATTTTGCCACTTGTACTGCCACACCTAATTAAAGAGCGCTGCAGTTGAAGGTGGCTAAATTGCCTGTGGGGATGGGAGCATGGGCACAAAGGTGCTCGCCCGTTAAAAAAAGAAATGAAAAAATACGTCAATCATTGCGGGACAAACACCAGTGTCGTGAGTGTGCCGGTGTTTACTCCCCAATTAAATTTCTGCAAATCAATTCTGATTGCTGTCTCCCCCCCATTTACTGCAGGAATAAAATGTTTGCTTAAAAGTGCTTGTTTTTTTCTTCTTACTAGGTGCTTTCCCATACCTGGTAAAACCGAACCGTGCATGGTAGTTCTCCTGCGAACTCAGCATAACTCAGAAATACCACCTAAGTATCATGTATTTGATATCTGTTATCTGCCAAATGCCACTAGTGTAATCCTAGGACCATCTGTATCCAACTCTTACCTCACTTGTCACTGTAAATGAATAGGAGCCCTGTCTCTCTGCTTACTAGTGGTCAAGTTTTGTTGTACTTTGGTTGTCAGAAGGTCACCACATCAAGTTTTAAAATTTAACATAATCATTGATGTGGTACTTTATTTGAAATCACGTCTCCTGTGTCCTGCAATTCCTAAAGCGGAGAGTGAAAATTGCCAAACGAAGATGATGTGTTATGATTAACCACTGATTTTGCCATGCAACTTTTGTCCTGGTTTTTATGGAGTGGTGTTGACAGACTTATTTAGCTGTCTTGCATTTTTCTTTCTCAGTCCACTGTGTCTCACAATCCTTCTTCATTTGTTTCTCTACTTTTTATATCACAGTTCAGCTCTGGACAGTTGGAAACTACCACTGGTACCTAAAGCAGAGTCTACATTTCGGCAGTGACGACTTAAGCAAGATTGTGTCTCTAGTGTGGGATCTCGAGAGCCCATACCGACTGCACATTATGTGTCAAGGTTGGCGGTACATGTGCTATGAGTGGCACTGGAGTACTGACCGAAGCGCTGGTGAAGACCCCGGTGACCTGGCACTTGTGGCCGTCATTGATGGAGGTAATGATTCTCCTATGATTTCACTAACTAAAAGGTTAGACTGTGACTCATTAGGTAATGTAACAAACACGACAAAACATTGCAAGGCTGCAGCTAAAAGTCTGCTTTGGAGAATATGAATATTTGTATTGTGAGCAGCAGTTTCTTTTAACAGTTTTTCCTCCTGGTCCTCAGTACCGATCTTTTCTATACTGATCTCTGTTTGGTGTGGTCAGTGTTTTGGTGGGTGAAAGATCTGTGAAGGTAGTGGAAGACCATGCTGTGTTTGCTAAACATCGGTTTGACACCTGTGCGATTTGTGTATCACTTATGAGGCGAGAACAATTGCCATATGCAAATCATTTAGTGTCAGGCAGCACTTTAATACTATGCATGTAGCAAGCAGTCAATGACCCTAAAGGACAGGGGATTATCTGGCATTCATATATTCTATGATGTATTTTAAAACATTCAAGTTAATGCAAATTCCACCCATTGAAAACCTTACTGTGTGGATTTCTAGTTGTCTTGATGTTGTGGTTTTGGGATATATTTTTTATAGGGTTAATACCTTTCATCATGACATTGCCACGAGCATGGTATCCAACTCGAAGATCTGAAAGTTGGTAAAAGACCAGAAGTGGGTCCAGATTTCCGGCATTAACTCATTTACATACCTTTTAGATAGGTTTGTGAGAAAAAACGTATGCTAAAGATTCAGGAAGTGAGTGCTCCTAAAAATTCTGAAGTCGACCCAGATCCAGCCTCAGAAATCTAGAGGGTAGCTATAAGGTGCTTCATTAAGCTTTTGGGTGGTACCTTAGCCCCAGAAGATTCTAGCGCCTTTTGTTTTGTTGCCTTAGTTTTAGATGCTTCGTTTTACTATCTGATTATTAGGTTATTTTACTTTTTTAATTAAAGCACTGACTGTGCATTAATATTATTGAGTGCTGTTTGCTATGTTACGTTGTATCTGAGTTTCTAGCTTTCTTCCCAAAACTTTCCCCACACTTCCTGCAATAATACTTGCCTGCTTTTCCCCATTACTCTCTGAGAGTCCAGCTCCTAAATAGAGTAACTTGTTTATGCAGTTAGAGGGCATTAGTCTTGCCACCCAGGTAAACCTGCGGTAAACGACAGTACCCAAACATGATACTACCCAGTAACCACAGACTTCCCCAGGATCACAAGAAAAGGCCACTAATTCCCCATCCCATTTTTTTGTTTTAAATGTATTTTATTGAGCCGATAAGCATGGTAAGGCATCACATTACAGTGCGTTTGTAACAAGTAAACCAATCGAAAGAGACAGACAAGCGTGTCTACATCGTGCTGTGCGACACGGCAAATGAGATAGCTACTTGATGATAGCGGTTTGATGCTCAAAAGACAAATGATAGGCAATATCGGCAGACAAACTTGAAAAAACGATTCCCACAAATCCCTCCACCCCCCCAACTTCCCCATCCGCCCCCTCCCCCACCAGTGTGCCGCTTGTGGAAAATCCATCGTTCTCCGGTCAATGAAGAATGTTTGTGCTCAATCTTGAGGCTCCTGAGGTCCAGTGGTTGTGTCCGTGAGGCGTAGCAGTCGGAGATATTTCGGGCAAGTTATTTCATTGAACTCCTTGGATAGGAGGGATATAAACGGCTGCCAAGTCTTTTGGAATGTGTCTGTTGTGTGCCTGAGGGTAGCTTGAATGCGTTCCATTCCCAGGGTGAACCAGATTTTGTGTAGCCATCCAGTGTGCGTGGGTTTGTTTGTCGATCCCCAGAGTGATAGAATGTGTTGTGTAGCCGCCTGCATGGCAATGTCCATTTGGCGACCTCAAACAGATTTCAGGGGAAAAGTGAGTGCGTTAGGTAATCCCAGGATGGCGTATGCGGGAAATTTCGGAATTTCAGTGTTAAAAGTTGCATCTATGTCATCCAAAACCGCCTCCCAATAGCCCCGGACCTCACCACAGTCCCAAAGGATATGCGTCAGAGTGCCTGGTTCCCCGCACCCTCTCCAACACAGGTCACTCCGGGTTGGGTTACCTCTATGAAGCCGGACTGGTGTGAGGTACCAATATATCGCTAGTTTCACGGCTGCTTCTCTACCCATTGTGTTGCATGAGGTATGTGATGCCCTATTCGTAGTTGTTAGTGTTCTGCCCAATTCAGCTTCCCATCTTTTCTGGCCTGCTGTTTTGCCTAACACTAAGGGGGGGTAAGCATTTTATGTATGTCCGATATTAGGTGTCGATCCATCTCCTTCGTCAGTAGCCACTTCTCAAAGGCGGTCAGTGGGCGGCCTACTAGGGTTACAATGGCAGGGTCAGTTAACCAATGTCGGAGTTGAAAGTACTGAAAAAGATGCGGGTCCGTGATGTCATAACCGAACTTGATGTCCGAAAGGGTGAGGAAGCCTTGTTTGTCAAAGAGGTCTCCTGTGCACTTGCATGCAGTGGCACGCCATTGTGAGAAGGCGCGGGGGTTGTTGCCCGGCGGGAAGTCCGGGTTGTCTAAAATCGGGGTGAACGGAGAGGGGAAGGTGGTCAGGCCTCTCTTGACTGCCACCGCATCCCAGACTTTAGTGACAGTGCGTGTGATAGGTGAGTTTGTGAGGTAAGTCGGCCGGTGTTTTCTGGGTAAGAAGGGAATTCCCCAGAGGGGCCTCTGAGCCATGGCCCTGTCTTGAAAGAGCCATCTCTTCTCCGAATCGGGCCTATACCATTCTACTAGATATCTGAGTTGTGCGGCCTGGAAGTACTGTAGGAGGTTGGGGACTCCGAGGCCTCCCTCATCCATACTCCTGTGTACCATTTGTTTGTGTAAGCGAGCTCGCTTTCTCTCCCAGATGAAATGATGTAGTGCTATTTGTAGTTCCGAGATGGTGCCCCTCGGGGGTGCAACTGGGAGAGTCTGAAAAATATACAAGATTTTAGGTAGGGTCAACATTTTCACAGCTGCGACTCTTCCCAGAAGGGACAATGGTTGTTTGAACCATCGCGCCAAATCTGCGCGGATCTGAGTGGTGAGGGACTTATAGTTGAGAGCCACTGTTGACTCCGTCGAGGAGGTGAGGGTAATCCCCAGGTATGGGAGTTCTATGGCTATTTGTAGGTCACACCCATAAGTGGGAGTCAATGTGTTAGGATGAGCGTTTCCCCCTAATTGTAATATCAGGGATTTCCCTCTGTTGATTTTAAAACCTGCGACAGTGCCAAACGTGTCCCATCCCATTTTTTAAGCACCTGTGGGAAATGTTAAAAGGGAAAATGGTCTGCAATCTGAAGAAATTTGTTTTGACTTCAGTGTATCTCAATAATCCAAGCAATCAATCAATTCAATATTTATTAAAGATTTGGAACTCTTAGGAGGTCCACATAAAAGTACTTACTTACTATTACAAGAAATTAAACATAATAGAGCTCATTCCATGAATCATCATAAAATTATCAGGGACCTGCTTTAGCAAGGCTGGAATTCCTTCAGGTAAGAGTAGTTAATATTGTCAATTAACCCAGTACGAAGAATACTTAAGGTTTTCAACACTAAAATCATATACCGAATAAAATTCAAAGTGCAGTTTCAACTAGAAGATCAATTTAGAGTTAGCAGCAAGAAGAAGGGTATAACAGATCATCACTTAAAAATGTGCAAAGGGCCGTAAGTATCAGTCAAATCTTATGCAGAACAAAGTCCAAAGTACAATTTCAACTAAAATATTCCAATTGGAATTAGCAGCGAAAAAGGAATAATTTAAGCAAATCCAACCTGTGCAAATAGCAATTCAGTAGCAGCCAGTTCATGTGCAAAATACATCCAATATCCTACTTCAATTAAGTTTTGAAGTTAACAACATAGCCCTAATGTGCAAAATAGCAGTAAATAACAACCAATCAGTGTGCAAATTAAAAATTGATAAAGGACTAAATACTTATACTTCGTAAGAAGATGAGAAACCAGGGGGGTAGCCACCCAATTAAAAGAATATGTAAAACTTTTAAATCTATTCATAAACTCCTTAGAATAATTAAAAAGTTTTAAACACACTGCTTCGTTTTTTGGACAAAAGAGAGTCTCGGGCAGATGCTAAATTTTTAACACAATTTTGTAAAAACCTAGCCGAAGCCAACGATGACGACTCGAAACAAATACTGGAAAGACAACAGAACATGGTCCAGGGTCTGAATGCTAAGCTTGCACAAGTTACAAGTTTTTCCATTATTCAAATTCTGGGACAAGTTTGCTGGTAAATCATTTAAAGGTAGGAGATTCATGCGACTTAAAATGAGCAAACATTGAATTCTGTGTTCTAAATTCCAATATAAGTATTTTTGTGCAATTCTCGGTGAGTTTGTACTGGCTATTAGTTTTAATCATTTTTGGAATTGCCAAATTTAATATCTGTATTAAAGCTAATTTTGCCACTAAGGTTTGTAGAAGAGATTTAAATCCTAATGGTGGGAGTGTTATTACTGATTCTTCTTGTATACCAAAGATTTTTAGTGCCAAAGAGAAATCACAGTAAAAAAAGTGATTACCGGCCTTAACATCGAAAATTTCATACCGCATGAAACCTCTTGGTGAATCTGGCTTGCTATTTTTTAGTTGATATCCCCAGCGTAGAACCCTGGATAAACCTTGGATATAGGAGCTTATCAAGCCAAATTCCAATCTAATTGCTACCGTTGGGACTAACGTGTTAAAATTACAAATTTTACTTGGTATCTGACTTCCATCCTATATAAAAATCTCCAGTTCTTAACAGGGATTTTGATCGCATAAAGCCGGGTTGGAGGAATTTTTGCCTTAAAAAACCATCGGTAGATGTAAAAGTATCTTCTGCCCATAGCACTATAAAAAATACGCAAACCATTGGCTTGAGATGTAGCTTTACAAGTGCTGTGTTCGATATGAGGTTTGTTCTTCGAACTTCCTGTTATAAGTTTCCCTAAATAAAGGTATGAGTCTACCACCGCTAGCTTTTCAGGACCAATTTGGCACTTAGTTACATTATTTTCTACTTTTAATACTTTTCATAATTAAAATTTTACTTTTAGAGACATTTATTTTCAAAAAGTGGCACACTGTAAATTTTTGTAGTGATGCCAGCTTTCTGTTCAATCTAATAGTGGTTACGTCCATTACTGCTCTATCATCTGCATATAAAAGACATGCAAAAGGCCGGGTACTTCTCTTTGGCGCATCTCCATCAGTTTGAGCAAAGCAGTCTTGTAAATCTGCTATATATAGAGAAAATAACAGCGTTGCTAACAAGCAGCCTGGTTTCAAACCATTTTCTGTAGGGATTCCATCTGATAAACCTTGATTTCCAACCATTAAAATCTGGCATCAAGTCTGCGAATGTAGTGCAATAATTAATGATAGCAGGGTTTAAGGCAAATCCATTTTTTGCAATTTTCTCCATAATAAAGCGCGATCTACCTTATTGAAGGCTGTTGAAAAGTCTATGAAAGCCATGTATACATTTGAGTTACGAGAAATTGTGCATTTCTCTTGAATTAATTTCAACATAATGATATTATCTAGAGTGGAATAATTTTTCCTAAAACCTCTTTGTTCTATGGGGAGGACTTTCTTTTCCATCACCCATTCCGAAAGGTGATCTAGGATACTATGTGCAAATATTTTCCCTGCCGCATCCAGTAAGGCTATTTGCCAATAATTACCTGGGTGTGTGCTAGGGCGCTTTTTGTACAGAGGCATTAAAATACTTCCTGCCCAAGATGGTCCAACCACACACATAATCTGCATAGTGGATCTTGATTTTTCCCTGTCACAAACCTTATGATTTTGTTAAATGGATAACAGTTTGAAATCTAAGTGCCTAATTTACAAAGGTAACTTACACTTTTGAGTACGTTTACTACTTCTGAGTATTTACAAACTGCATTTTTGTGGTAACTTACACTTTTGTAGTAAGTCCAGCACTACACATGGCCTACCACTGGAACTGCAACACCCTCTCACAGAAAGTAACAGAGATGGAGATTTACTACAAACGTTTGTGGTATTACGAAAGTGTACATTACTACAAAAGTGCAGTTTGTGAATAGCAGTGTGTAGTACGTTTTGTAGTACTACAAACCGTACTACAAAGTGCAGTTTGTGAATCAGTTCCTGCATTTGTAATGTAACAAACATGTGGTTTGGGAATTTTTTAGCAAGGCTTGCTTTGCACAAAAAGACTTTGCACAATTGTTTTTCTTATTCAGAATGTCCTATGAAATGCCTCTTTTAATGCATTGCAGCTTTCATTTTGCAGGTCTTCTTTGAAATCTGTAATGTTTTAAGGAATTCATATAATTGTTTGTTTTTTTTACCCTGTTCTTTGCGTGCTCTCTCTTTGGCTGTAAAAGAGACCGTTTTGGTGACAGCCTTTCAGCGGTCAGTTGTTCCTCCTCCAATGTGCGCCTTTCAAATCCAACTTCATCATCCCATCAACCAGATTACTTTCCACCCAGACCCCAAAAGGAGTAACAATTTTGCACTACTGGATGCAGACAGCAAGGTGTATGTTTACAGATTTGGCAAGTATTGTTTTGTTATCTTTATAAAGACATTTTGTTTATGAATGTCAAGTGAAAGTACATACTTCTATTGTGTATTATTTTTACAAACATTCAAGCAATTGTAACTGTCATACATGTCCACTACACTCTGTAAAGCAAACATTATTGTCCTCCGTTCCCCAAAAACTTCATTTTGATTTTGTGTCTGATATCTTGTTTCTCCGTTCTCTTTTTCTTTCATTTCTTTTAACGTCACCACTACAAAATTATTATTTTTTTTAAATATATTCCCACATTTCCCCCCAATTGCAGTGTTCTACCTTGCCATATATGAGTTTGAGACATACCATTTAAACCCACAGCAGAATGGCACATAGAGTTTTCAAGACATCATTTCTGACCATCAGGGTGCAGAATATCTAGGCGACAAAAACGTTGGCCATCTGTGTTATTCTTCTGCTTTGAACCTGCCAGGAAAAGGGAAAATACAGTAGGATATTATTCATTTAACATAGGGAGGTGATAACAACTGCTTGCCTGTCTATAACTGAGAGCATTATTACATTACAACATGACACCAAAGTAGCATTTATTACTTTTACCTCATGCAAAAATATGCATATGGTAGACCCCATGGGTCTTTTTCACAAAGCTATGTTGGAGTACATAAATGGCACTGTTTTAGGTACTCCAAAGTGCAATCACCAGACCTCAAGCTGGCTATCTTCGTCCCTGCATCGCCTATCTTTCTGTATGGAGATCTCCACACTATTACTTAATGTGGGAGCAAAACGTGGCGTGGTTGGAGAACATAGAATAATTACCACAGAATGGGTGGGGTTAAGGGAAATTGAAGAATAGGTATAGGGAGGGACATGCTAATACAAAGTAACACCTTCATCATATTAAGACAGTAGTAATATGCAAAATATACATTCAAGTAGTACTACTAACAAAATAGGCTCAAATGTACGTCCCAGCCTTGTTGCAAGTCAAAGACCTCACATGCAGCCACTGGTGCTTCAACACACTCCCCTAAAAATCAATGGAGGCAGAGGATTACATTGACAAATAAAAAATCATATGAAATATTAAATTAAGTAATATTTCAGCACAACTTTATTTAAGTTAATTTAAATTTGATTATTTAATACCATTAATTAAAATATGTAATGCCATTTTAATATAAATGATAAGTTAATAACATACTGCAAATTATTATTTAAAATCAATGTAAGTAAATATAATAATATCTAACTTGCATCCAAGAATGTGACACTTTCAACACAAATAATATGGTAAGGGACGGAGAATGGAAAAGTAAAATTCAATTTAACAAAATTAATTAAAATGTAATAATAGATTAAGTTTTTGAATCAGCATCGATCACAGGCCAATATTGCATACGGAACTGCTTAGGGTTCTGTCAGGCTTTTACGAACTACTGCAAGATTCTGCCTCATTGTAACAGCAGGAGACTTCTTGAGCACAGTTTCAGCTTTAGGAAAAGTGACCCAGACCGCCTGAGAGAGGTGGAATATGTCCCACTGGTTGGTGAGGGAGCAAGGGAGAAGAGGGATGAAGAGAGCTGGAGACAGTTAAACTTTGACCTGGGGCCCCCCAAGGGGGCCCTGATGTAGAGGTACATAGTTCTGGATAGCAGGAAGTACTGCTGGGAGCTCCGACGGGCGGCAAGAAGGAAATCAGGGAGACAGCTGAGGCTTGAAGCTACCGGATTTTAAGATTTATTTCTGGTCATCTTTCTTTAGTCACCTCCGTAGTCATATTAATCCTACGAGTATTCTATTCTTTCAAACATTTATGTTGGGGGAAGAAAGTAAGATGTTTTTGTATAGAATAATGGACCATAATGTTTTTAAGAGTCAAATTCAAGACCGCTCGGGATAGCATATATATCTGGCGGGCGATTTTGCTTATAGGTAATATATCTCCATATCATTATAAATTCCCTCTGTATTCTAACCCTGCCTTACCTAAAATATTTCACGATGGGGTGGGGAAAAATTGGGGCAGGTTGGGAGTGGAATGCTTGGGTGATCTCTACGATTATAATGGTATTATTGCTTTTGATAGACTACAATCTATATATAAATTACCAAATCTTATGCTGCTAAAATATTTTCAGATCCGAGATTATTTTCTAAAGCACCTGAAGTTGACTAATATAACTGGGTCTGAGGTTTGGGATTTTATATATGATGAAGTAAGGGAATCTATGATTAGCAAGGTTTATAAATGGCTGAGCAGCAAAAGAGCAGATGATTGTGAAAGACTGGCTAATCAATGGAGTAAAATATTGGAGATTCCTGTAGCGTTTAGTACTATAATACAAGCATTGGACACTATAAAAGAGGCAGTGCATTCTACTAATCTGAGATTGCATCAACATCGGATGATCTGTCTTCTCTATTACACACCTGAGAGTATAGCCAAGTGGGCGGTTAACAATATAATTACAGATAGGATAAAGTGCCCAAGGTGTGATATGTATAAGGCAGATATCAAACATATGTTCGTAACGTGTTTAGAGCTAAAAACATTTTGGCAGGCTGTTCAGAATATCATCCACCAGAAATTGGGGTTACAAATACCTTTGACAGTAGGGGAAAATTATGCTGAGCCTCAGTAATGTTGGACTTAAAAGCAGCGGCCTATTAACTATTTTGCTAGTCTCTGCAAGGCTGATTATTGCTCGAGAATGGATATTGCCAAAGCCTCCAAATGTGATGGATTGGTGGCTTTTAGTCCAACAGACATATGATATGGAACAGGTATTGGCCAAGTCAAGAGGCATACGTTCAGTTGTTAAATGTAATAGAATATGGGGGTCTTGGCTTTAGGTAACCTTCTGGAAATTAGAGGATACTTAACATGGTGTAAATAAGTGGGTCCTAATATGTATTTTGGTATTTATGTTTTATGTGCTCCTTGTTTAATTACTTTTTTTGTGATACTATGTTTTGATATTGGCTGTATGCAATATTGATACTGATGTATTTGATTGTACTATGTATTACCCAATTATCGACAAATAAAAAATGTAAAAAAACAAAACAGGGAGACAGCTGTCTGGGGAGGCTGCTGGAGAGTTCGTAGTGTCCTCCACCCCATTGCTTGTGAAGAAAAGGACTGGTGGCATGTAAATGAGGCTTGACTCCCTCACATCCCCAATATAGCAAGTGTGGCACTGCTGACTCTCCTACTTATGGGAAGGAATAGGCAGGGTAGAGACGTCCCGCCTGGAGAAATCTCTGAATGAAGGACAGACAGATCTGAGTGAAAGGAAGATCCTTTGGCCCAATGCCTCCTGCAGATGGTAGGGACGGAGGGGTGAGCTGCTGCAGCTGGAAGTACTGACTAGTTCCGTCCAGATACCACTCTGCACCTTGGACCTAGAGACCTTACCTCCAAGCAGATTGGGCACATAAAGGAATTGTAAGAGTTGAAGGGAGACATGTAATAGTAGGCCAGCCATTAGCAAATCCTTCCCCAACAGAGGACAAATGGGAAGTCTGGATTTGATGATTCCAGTCAAAATGGCTTTGAGAAGGGGAAAAGGCCACAGAGGTGCAATCCTGGCAATGTTAGTCCCGAGACACAGTGGAACACAGACAGATCGGCAATTGGGGGAAACCCCATACAGACCTAACTCCTGACTGGGGTTTAATACTGCTGAAAGAAAACACTTATTACCTCAAGAATCTCTCCTACCCCTTGTATCTTTTGCAAAGGCACCCGGGTTGTGAATAACTTTTTGACAGTCCGAATAATAGACTGAGGGGCTGGCTTTCATTCCTCAAATTAACATTGCTTGACACAACAGTCTTGATGACGAAAGTGCTCATGCACCCTGCTGGACCTAAATACATATCTCACTTAGGGTGGAACTCTTGTATAATAGCAGAAAGTGCTACAGCAACTAAAAATCGACAAAAAAGCCAAGCTGACCATGGCAGGAGAACACCCCCCTCCATGAGGAGAAGGCTGTAATGAATAAGACAATGTAGAAGGAGCAGTGGTGATTCAGCAGTTGATTGGAAGTATCCTACATGTACTGAAAAAGCACACGGATGGTGGTGGATCAGGCTTAATCCTATATAGACAAGATCTGGAAAATACTGTACACAAGAGCTGAGAAATTCTGTTGATAGACTCACAGAAGCAGAAGGGTGACTGTTGGACAGGGAAGACATGTTCTGAGACCTGAATTCAGAAGTCAGTAGATTGGCACTGCAAATAAAACCCTACAACACTTGAATGGAAGATGCAGAAGGCATGCTCTCTCAGAATATTCTGAGGCTGATCATCTTCCTGGAAAGAGTTCAAGTTATTCAAACAAAACAAGTGGGTTAGGTCTTGGATGTCAGAGAAAGAAATTTCCTCCTGCTTCATTGCTGAGCATGCCCTCAGAGTGATGATTAGAAAACTTGTACTGGAGCTCCTCATTGACTGCTCATTATCAGAAAGCTAAACCACAAAGATCAAAACTCTTGCAAGTGACATGGGATCAAGGCTCTACTAATGATGGATCCACAAGATTACCCAAATTCCCAACTAAACTAAGCTAGCACAATACCCGCAGAAATCATTTCAGGGAATGAAACAAAAGCTACAAGTCATTCATCTTGGCTACCGCCTATCAAACTGGGAAAAACTCAAAGTTCTCAAACTCTAAGGCATACTACTTTGAGATGGGAATAGGATTAGGCATTTGACAAAATATATTGTTGGGAACTGCCAGAGGAAGGAAGGTGCAGCGGACCCTGAACTCATAACGATTGGTTCATTAGGGAGGAACGTCATTTAGCTTTTTAGCTGTGAAAGCTGTGAAAGCCTTGGCTTGTATGCTGAAGGGGATTAAGTCGCACTTTCCCTTTAGGAATCCTTTTAAAACAGATTTATTTTAATGAATCTCAAAAGGTATTTAGCACCAGGATGCCAATGCATGGGGCAGTTTAGTAGAATTAGTTACATCGTTAAGCTGCAAAAAAGAGTAGAGGCATACATGCACCAGATCATATATAGCGCTGCAAACAAGATAATTAGTGATATAGATAACACACAACGTTTCACTATGCCTCTTTGCGTCTGAAATGGGCATGGTTTACTTACTGAGATCAAATGGAGTGCAATACTTGAAGTCGCTAAATATTACTATGGGGACACAACCCTGCAAGCAACTCACTTAATCGTATTGATTGTCCCTATCTTGCACCCCATGGACTTTCCATAATAGTACTTGCACAACTCACTACTAGATCGTGAGGCGTTGCAAACATGGAGGGACCCACTGTAACTCTTTTGTTGTGACCATGGGTACCATAGCAGGACAGATCATCTCTTTAGTGTACTTTTATGCCCCACTGCCATCCACATTTTTAGAATGTATAGAGCAACTCAAGTCAGATCTTCCAGCAAACAAGACAGATCATGCATGAGGATTACAACGCTGTATCAAGTTGGCATATAAGTGGGACTTAACGTGTTTGGCTCCGTTTTGAATCACCATGGGTCTGTGTGATGTTTGTCATCATATGTCTCCACACCAACGCTAGTTAATGTTTTATTTGGGAGCACAAATCATTTGGTTATCTTGACTTTTTCTTGATGCCTGACACTGATCTCCCCATAGTCAGGCACGTGCTGATTCCTGCCTGGGATCTTTCTAAATATTCACTGGTCGAGTTTGTGCTTGACCTGGGGGAGAAATGCATAGGTAGGCCTTTAACGCTTTTATTAGAGAGTGAGTTATCAACCACATTGCAGGACCCTACAGGAGACACCAAGTGGAGGTGACATGACTAGAAGCCCTTATCCTGGCTTTACAGAATAAATTTGTCTTGACCCCAGATTCTCAGACATTCACAAATTTAGAACATTATAATTACAAATTGATGCAGGCACTACTGGGAAAAGGTACAGCTGCATGGTCGCCTCTCAATGTCTCATATATATCAATGGGTGAACAAGGCCATCAGGTTATCATGCCAGTTATGTCAACTTATACCCAAATTAAAATTAGCCATATACAGTATCCTGACGGACAGTTAGTAAGGGAAAACTGACCAATTGCACATGCCTTTGCGGCCTGTTATCAGAAGTTAAATGCAAAAGGAGCTCCTCCTGACTTAATAGTACTTCAGAAGCTCATAAGTGATCTCCCAGTGCAGCGATTCGCCAATGACGAATTAGATTTCCTTGTGGAGGAGATCAGCAAACATAAATTGTCAGCCACCCAGTACTAACTTCAGAGTGCAATGTGACACCAGGCCCCAGCAGCTTCCCTTTTGAATCATTTAAACATATTGCACAGATAGCTAAGTCTGCCTTGAAGGCAATCCTTGTGGAGGCATTGGAGCTTGGGAAACTACTGAGTTGTATGAGTCTTGTAGCCCGACTTCTCTTGTAAACATTGAGGACAAACTCATAGCCAAATGCTTGGCTTTGTGTCTTTTAAGAGTGATTAGGTTCATAGTGTACCCTGACCAATGACAAATGCAGCTTCATGCCCCGAAGATCCGCCAGACTTGACATCAGATGCCTCCATAATATCCTGGCCTTAATTGATCATATAAATTGTCCCTTGCCCGTGATAACTGTGGACTTCGAGGATGCAGTTTACTTGGCTGAGTGGAGCGCCTTGTTTACTCTTAGAGTTGGTTAGTATAGGACCCAAGCTCCTAAGCTACACATTCATCCCTTATACAATGATTGCAAGGGGTACAAGGGTTAGGGTGGTAAGATCAGAAGCCTTCCCATTTTATAGATGTACCAGACAGGTATGCCACTCCTCTCTGCTTTTCACACTTTCATTTGAACCCTTGATTGAGTGGATCAGAATTGATGCATATTGAAAGTATTTGAGTTGGCTTTTGGAGTAGCCGACAGAGTCTCACTTTATGCAGACAGTCCGCTCATTTACGTTCAATAACCTAAATAGTTAGGCCCCAGGGCCATACGGATGCTTTACATTTTGGGGAAATACTCTGGCCTGAAGGTAAATCAGCAGTCTATTTTATAAATTCCACAGAATTCGACCTTCAGTGGGCTTTCAACATAATGGTTGCCAGGTAAGGATTCCACTGCAGGGAGTTTACGTGACCTTGGAAAGGATCCAATTTTGGGAACACAATTTACTGTGTGAGATCGGCCAGTTACAAAGTGACTTATACTTCTGGTCCTCCCTTTCAAATCATTGATGTGTAGAGCTGAAATTGTTAACATGTTCACAATGCTGTGTCTTCTATACCAACTTGAGTAATTCAAATGAAATCTTGAATACTATTTTCTCTTAACTAACTCAATCCTTAGAGCATTCCTATGGGATGGTTTGGGGCCCCCACAGATTGCCATGGTGAAATGCTGTGTTAATTTGGTGGTGGGCTATTTGCGGCCGACATAAGATCACATCTACTCATCATCAGTTTAAATTAATCGGTTGATCACTCTGTAGCTGACCCGGCATATGCAACTGAGAAGTGGATGATGAGAGACAAACATGCACTACACTTGCTCCATGGAGAATGGACTAATCCTTCAAGGACCACCATCATTGTTTTAATGCAGGAAATTTATCTCTGTGCACAGCAGAACTAAATCTACATATTTTTACGAGTTAAAAAACGTTTTTCCCCCCTACATTTTACCATAGGGAGACTCTGCAATCACAACGGAGATCCCAGTATGGTAAAGTATAGATGAAACTAAAAAACCTCATTAAACTTGGAAAAAGTTAGTAAGATTATTTTTGTTAATATTATTGTAAATTAATTTTATGTATTTATTTTAAATGTAAGACAAAAGAAAAATATTCTACATCAATATTAACTTTATTCTCAAATTAAATCTTCAATTAGTTTAGTATATCAAATTGGAATTATCTTTTACATTTCTTTTTTTTAAAATCCCATCCCAAAGATAAAAAAATCGTTAGGCGTTAATTATTAAGTTATTTGTTGAATCATGTTAATAAAATGTAATTTGACATTAATTATGACATTGAAAAAAGTTGATTAAATATTTTATAGTTAAATAAGAAATTATTTTCATATGTTTTAACATTAATGTATTTATGGATATTTTTAAAATTTTTACATACTTTAACATTATTTCCAATAGGGTTTTATTTTATTACCTACCTTCATTATCTTCCATGTGAGAATTTTGAAGTATCAGTGGCTGGCGAAGTGTGGTGCTGGACTTACTACCGTTTCTTGTTGAAAGTAGTAACTTTCCCCCTTAAATTTGTTCCCACCTCTTTTGAGGGGATGTAGACATGTTCGCCTCTGCTTTTTTTTTTATAATCATTTTATTAAATTTAAACATGTCACATTCAGGATAGCATTAATATATATTCAAATACAGAAAAAGAATAATAAATTCTCATTTTTCGTGCACAGCATTGCAGTCCGACATTACAGTTCTGTGGTCCTCTGTTTTGACATTTCGATCTCCACCGTTGGTGAAATACATAATTCTCCTCGATATGCATTCCAAGCACTCAATTTTTTGTCTCACTTTTTAGGACAGCCCCTAGGTTTTTAGACCTCTTTTTCAGCAACCATACATTTGTCCATTTCTGCCACCCACCTTATTGTCGTGGTCGATCTACTTCCCCCATTTCATAGCAATTGTCCTTTTCACCAATGTGTATCCGAGGGTGGCTAATTGTTGCTCTGTGTCTGTTAGGTCAGTTGCATCCCATACATTCAGAATCCCCATTAAAGGTGTAAGAGTGATTTGTTTCCCTAGCGCACCTTGTAGCTTTACTGTGGCCCTCTCCCACAGGAGTGTTAGCCTATGCTTTTGAGTGTTAGTCAAAAGTGTAAGAGTAAATTTACATATGTTTTTTACTCATATTTGGAAGTTATCTTTGTGAATAGCCCCATGAAGGGTGGCCAAGGTCTAATCACTAGCTAATGATACATTCCATCTGGGTTAAACATGATAGTCCAGGGGCATCCCCAAGGTGGCAACCGAATCAGTCGCATGGTTGTGAAGTCCATTCAGTGCCAAATTGAACCTGTAAAAAGAAACACTGATTTTCCCCCACCTCTTCCTGGACAGCAAAAGCGCAGAGATGGGATGGGAGGGTGGTTGCCGAGGCAACACCAACAGCATTGGTAGCACCAGCAGCCCCAACTGGCTTGTTCTCCTGACACAGGGACCAGTTTGGAGACTGCTATCCCACCAGTGACTACTAGGGACTTACGGGTGGATGCGCGCCCAGTACTAGTACTCAAGTACGGCCACAGATATATGCCAACGCAAGAGTGTGCTACAGAGCCCTTGATGGGAGCTCGCTGTGGACGGTAGGATACGGGCCGGACACAAAACAGCCTGATCCACTGCAGGAGGCTGCGGGAGCAGGGGATCAAACTTTTACCTTGGAGAGATGGTCCAGTCACATAGCACAGAGGCCCTCACTCTGCAGGAACACAGACCCTGGTTCGGTGACAATGAGGAGGGACAGTATCACTCCAGTACAGCCTACTAGTTTTGCCAAGGGCCTGAGGCAGAGATGGAGAGGAAGCTGGTCACTGGTAGGTCTTCTTGTGGGCCAGGCCCTCCCAAGTGGCCAAACACAATCACTGATTATAATAGTGAGTCACGAATGTGGGGATCGTGTAGGCAAACTTCTGGCCTATAAGGTGGCTGAAGATAGGGATCAACATTGATCAAGTCTATAAAAGGCCCCAATGATACCTTGTATATAAAACCTGTACATATTATGGAGCAATTTGCTTCTTATTATGAGGAACTATATACTCCAGAGACTAAGGCTAGCTTGACTCCGATCCAATCATACATAAATGATAATCTCCCCGTAAAACAATTTGTAGAACAGGCCACATTAGACAATTTAGAAGAGGAATATACAATTGAAGAACTACGTCTAGCAGTATTCTCTCTCCCATCTAACAAAGCGGCAGGGGAGGATACGCTTCCTATTGAACTGTACAAAATATGTGCTGAAGAATTACTTCCCCTTTTGTGCTCAGTCATGAATTCAATAGCTATACCAGGTAAGGCTCCGGATTCTTGGAGAACTGCGAAAATTATGTTCTTTTTTAAAAAAAAGAAACCTCCGACACAATGCGGGTCATATAGGCCCATTTCCCTAATTAATACTGATGCTAAGGCTTACTCCAAATTGATTTCTTTACGACTGGCACCCCTTATGCCTCATTTAGTAAACGCACAACAACATGGCTTTGTAGCTGGCAGGGACACTACAGCACATGCATGTCAATATGGCAATTACGGCATTTGACATAGCTGCTACTAATCGCACCCCACTCGGCATGATACTCCTGGACGCAGAAAAAGCGTTCGACCGGGTGGGGTGGGATTACTTATGGGAGGTGTTAACTCCGTATGGGTTCAAAGATCGTTTTCTTAGAGGCATACAAGCTATTTATAGGGAACCCAATGCTAAAATAAGCTATGCAGGGCTACTATCACCAACATTTGTAATTCTAAGGGGAACAAGGCAGGGGTGTCCTCTTTCACCCCTGCTGTTTGCCCTCTCAATGGAACCTTTTATTAATGCCCTGCAGAATCAGGATAAGATAAAACCAGTAGTTCATGAACATCAAATACTCAAAATTACTGCATACGCAGACGATTTAGCCATATACACTACAAATGTAATAGAAGCACTAACTGGAATTGAAGACGAAGCGAAAAAATTTGGGGATATTTCTGGCTACAAACTAAATTTTAATAAAACTCAAACTTTAATGAATTACCAAGTCAACCAACCAGTCATAGGTTTATGCAATTCAGCTGTATATTTAGGGGTGAAAATTTCTTCTAAAACTAGTGAAATAAATAAATTAAACTATGACCCTTTACTTAAACACACTTCAATGGTTCTTAAAAAATGGCACAAAATTCCACTTAATATCTTAGGCCGAATTAACTTGATTAAAATGAATATTCTACCAAAATTTTTATATCTTTTCCGTTCTATCCCCCTTCGAGTTAATAATATATTCTTTAAGAAATTGGAGGGCATCTGCAGCAGTTTCGTTTGGAGCTACAAAACCCCTAGGAGATCAATGATGATACTCAAATTATCTTTAGAAAAAGGCGGATTGGAATTTCCAGACTTTAAGGCTTACTTTTATGCATCCTTTCTAGGACGGCTTTGGAGTTTATTAAATAAAAACGAAAGCCATTTCTTTTTTTATCAATTTATGTTAGGCACTAATTCATCTCAATTTCTAGCAAGAGTACAAGATCCTAACTTTTTTAACAGAGTCAAATTTAAGATAGCAAGAGACTCGTTAGCAATTTACAATCAGATCTTGAAAATTTTTGATACTTCTTTTTTTCATAGAGATTTACCACTATGTGACAATCCAGGACTACCAGGCATTTTCAATGATAAAGGTGGTAGAGATTGGGCCATTAAGGGGATTAAGACACTGGGAGACCTTTATGGCTCCGATGGTTTTTTGCAGTTCTCAACATTACAACGGCTTTATAAGTTGCCAGGGGAAATGCTATATAAATATATACAAGTTAGGGACTACTTAATACGAAAGATGAAGCTAAGTAAAATTACTAGCTCAGAGCTGTGGGACCTCTTGTATAGTACAAAAAAGAAATCTCTAACTAGTTCTGGATATAAACTCTTAAGTCAACATAATGGAGATGACTGTCCGAGATTGGCACAAAAATGGACTATAGAATTGGGAACAAATGTGACACCACAGAACATATCTAGCGCTTTGGTTAATATTAATAAAATAGTCCACTCTTCGAGCCTAAAGCTTCAATTATATAGGACGGTCAGCCAACTTTATTATACCCCGCAGAAAATTTCTAAATGGTCACAAAATAGTGATCGTATTAAATGCCCTAAATGTGATCTGGTGGCAGCAGATCTTACTCACATGATCTATTTGTGCCCTATGTTAGCTCCATTCTGGCAAGAAATAGAAAATTTTCTAATTCAAAAACAATTAATTTACCAACCACTCACGGCACCTACGGTATTACTTGCTTTAAATACGAGAAGTAACAATCATTCCGGCTGGCTAAACATAGCACTGTCTTGCGCTAGATTGGTGGTTGCTAGAGCATGGATTTCACCAAACCCACCATGTAGGACAGAATGGTTAACCTTAATCCATGAAATATACTCTATGGAAAAAGCTCTTGCTAAGAATAACAGTCAAAAGGCAGCAGAAAGAATGGAAAAGATATGGATTAATTTTGTATAACCCTTTTTTAGGAAATAAGATGAATGGCTAGGGTCTTTGTACTTTGCAGATTGAATGCTTTTGGTTTACTACTGATTTCTTATATATTGTATATATTCTGCTATTCTGTATTAGTATTCTTTTTTGGTAGGCTGATGTGCTATCATATGTAGGAATATGATGTTTTACTTTGCATAATCGGTATACTGAACTTCTCCCTGAAATCATTCCAAAATTTGTATTGATATAATGCGTTTTTTTTTCTGGTATGACATGCTTGCCAAAATAAAGATTTTAAAATAAAAAAATATATATAATAGTGAGTCACTAGAAGCCACAGGAACACAGGGATGCACACTTGGCCTATGGTGGAGTCTTTGCAGCTAAAGGAGTTAACGATTTTTGGAATATCACCCTGCCTTTGCAGTCAGTGGCCTGCAGACTACTGTGTAGTGTAGGGACTGGGGGGTTGTAACCAGTAGGGGTGTCGCTATAACTTACCAGCACTGCTCAGCTGCCGATACTTCGAAGAGGAGTCTGTTAACCCTGGAAAGGCCCACACTATGGCAGGAACAACGTACATGGCTGCACACTTTGTAGGACATTGATCCCCACACCACAGTGGTGAAACAAAATGGAAACAAAACTGGTGAAAGAGCAACGTCAGCCTCAGCGGACCTGGCTAGTGCCTACCCAAACCTGTCAGTGCCTACATTAGAATGCATGCTACAAGATCATAGTGAGAAATTCACAGATTTCCAAACAGCAGTAAAAAACCTGAAACATCACTGGAGTGTGAATTAGATGCCCTAATAGTTGATATGGGCATCCTCTGCTAGGAGCATTAAAAAACTCAAAGCCACAATGAGCCCTCACAAACAATCTTGTTGATGATGAAACCAAATGTGATTAATGCTCAGTCACAGATGGAGGCCCTGCAACAAAAACTGGAGCTGCTACGAAGAAGGATGGACAATGCGGAAGGCTGCTCATGGCAGAACATCATCAGGGTGGTGGGGTTGCTGGAGAAAATCGAAGGACCTAGTATGAAACTATAAATGGAACTGTGGTTAGAAGCACGATCCCAGTAGGCAAACCGATGGCTTTCTTCTCAGTGGAGGGTGCACACCAACTCCCTGACAGACCACCTCCACCTGGTGCACCCCCAGACCAGTAGCGGCAAGATTGCTCAACTTCCGCAATAGAGACTGTGTACTTCAAATGACTAGAAGAAAGGGTGTGTGGCAGGTGTAGAACAGCAATGTCATAGTTTTCCTCGATTACATGGCAGTTGTGTAGAGGCACCGGGAATCCTACTACTCTGTAAAACAACTGCTCCAGCCCTTGGACTCCAATACGCTCCACTGTTTCCAGCAAAACTTAAGATGCTTGATGGAGACAAAGCATTTTTCGCCTTCTCCAAGGAAGCCTGTATTTGGTTGCAGACTAAGGAAGAGAGAGCTCCCTCAAATCACAGAGAAGCAGAAAAGGGGGACAAGGTGACGTATCACTCACAATCTCCATGGCAAGTTGCAAAAGAAAGAGCACTGGTCAACTGGACTCTGGATCAGGAACACCTGGTCCTGAGGCAGGGAGCTCCGATTTGGATACACCAACCTTGATGGATAGATTCCTGTTAGATGAGATCCCCAAAGACCTGCAGTGTGGTCCACAGATCACCCCATAATGGCAGTCTTATTGCTATGATAGACTTTTTACTGCATACCCCTGATCCGCATGATCATGCAACATTGGATTTTAAATGATAGGGACAGGGGAGCACCTGACGGAATATGGTGCTCTGGATCAGTCCTATTGTGAACATGAACACTGTTGACAAAACTGGATGCTCACCACAGTCAAGAAGGACCTCACGTTGGATGTTAAATTAATAAGTGCTTTGGCTGTCCATAACACATTTGTGCACCGGCCAAGGAAAGGGGTTTTTCGAGGTTTGCTTTGAATGGTTAAATTAATTGTTAGTTGCATGCTGGGGCCTGCCCTACTCCTCTACAGCACTGGGAACTTACTCACAGACAACAGCATGCTCATACCATGGCAACACAGACTTATAGACTAATCACATGGAATGTGAGAGGCATGGGCACATACACGAAAAGATGTAGGCTCCATGCATACTTGAAAAGGCATCACATAACCTTTACATGCCTCCATCCGACAGCTGGAGAACTCCCTAAACTACTGAAGTGGCGGTTGGTTGGTTGGCAAATCATATTCAGGATACACTTGAGGGTTCCTCGTGTGGGTGTCCCTGGGAATCCCCTATACTGTCCTACATGCGCAGATCCAGAAGGCCAATATGTGGTGCTTCAGTGAATACTAGATAGTGAACCACTGGCATCAGTGGCTATATATGCACCTAATATGGGGAGACTTTCTTCTTTGTCTCTTTAATGCTAACACTCTTACGCTACACACTAGTGACTTTAACTGTGTTCTGGCCATAGCAAGTGATAGATCTACACCCATAGTTTCTGGTGCACAGTCCTGCCTTGCTTCCCAGCAGCTACAACATTGGGCCCACAACATTTAGTTCGAGGACATATGGTGGTTGTTACATCTTGAAGAAAGAGAATACTCACACTACTGAACGGTACATTTGCTACACACACCTAGATCTAGTGTACTGCTCATCTAACTTGGTACCCAAATTCTCACAGACAGAATAGTTGGGGCACACACTGTCCGACTACAACCCACTATTGGCCACTCTTACCTGGAGGAGTCCCTGTCGGAAGATTCCTACATGGCTCCTGGCAACAGCGGCTTTGAACAACTAGGTGTTCTGCTCGCAAACAGGAGAGGGGATAGGGCAGTATTTTACTGAAAATGAGGGATCGGTATCAGAAGTAAGGGAGTGGGACACGTTTAAGGTGGTACTAAGGGTAGTGTGCATGAAAAAAATGTACGGGACAAAAAAGGTATTGAGCGAGGAGGTAATAAGAATGGAGAATCGCATCCAAGGTGTTGAAAATTATTGTGTGTCACACCCAGACCAACGAGTAATATTGACTGTTTTCATAAAGGAGCACAGGATAACCCTGCATAGACTTATCTAACATATATTACAGGGCATACCTGAATTGTCAACTTGAAGGCTGGCAGCCTAGTGGCTTGGTTGTTGCGGACGGAGACCTCCCACACTCCCATAGCCACCATCTTCTCTGGAGTGGGACCGATAGTGAACTTCCAGCTGGAAATAAATAAAGCATTTGAGCTCTACTATAGGAACTTGTACAGGGACAGCACAGGAATGACACAATCGGCATATCTGGAGCGGATAGAGACCCCCACTATCAAACCCCTTCAGAAACCGTAATTGGAAGCTCCCTTAACTGTTGAAGAAATTAAGCTGGTGATCATGCGGATAGCAAGCGGGAAAACTCCAGGAACGGATGGGTTCCCGATTGAGTTCTACTTCACTTACCAGGCGCAGGTAGCACCCCTCCTGTTGAAGGTGTATGACACCACTACAGAGAAGAGGGTTTTGTCAGACTCTATGAGGGAGGCTTTACAATATGGCATCCTATCTCCTAGTGTCACTGTTAAATGTCGACTAAAGGGTGCTTAGCAAAGTGCTTGCAGTCGGCTGACCCTGATAGTCGATATCATTGTACACCCTGACCAGAACAGCTTTATCCCAGTTCGTAACGCATTCCTTACTTTGCATAGACTATTCCACATCAGAGACTGGGCGCAAGATACAGAGACGTATGGTTGGGTGCCTCCTTGAACGTCGAAAAGGCATTAGACACATTGGAGTGGCCATACCTTATGGCGTAGCCGAGGCAGTTGGACATGGAACTGCATTTTTTGCAGTGTGTACCACTGCTATATGCTACACCAGTAGTAGAGGTGTGCACTGGAGGGGTAATATTGGACCCTATTCCAGTTGCCAGGTGCACAAGGAACAGTTGCCCCATGTTCCCTGTTCTATTTGGCCTGGCAATGGAGCCTCTGGCATGCTTACTTCGGGCACTGCAATGGTGTATATTGCTACAAGGACTCCCACATATAGTGTTGCTCTATGGTGACAATGCTTTAGTCTACCTGTGGGCGGACGCAGAGGTGCTACCAGAGGTAATGACGTTATTAAATGACTTTGGGCAGATAGCCAGGTTCCGGATTAATTGGGCTAAATTGTGTTAATTCCCTCTACTTTACCCCATTAACAGGAACCCAAAAGGAAGCTGTGGCGAGAGTAAGATTTCAATGGAAACTGGATTCTATCAAGTATCTGTATCAAGTATCTGGATGTACAAATCTACCGCTTGTTGTATCATATATCTGGATGCAATGACAGAAACAGCAAAATACACTATTAAGCACAGATTTTTAGCTTATGTGTTTTTAAGCCAAGCCCTTAATTACATTGCCACGCCCCTTTGAGGCACCCCCCCCCAGTTTTTTCACCCCACTTAAAGCCCTGACTAGGAGGGAAACCCCTCCTGCACCGGCTATTGGATGCTCCCCACCCGGCGGTGCCAACAGTATATTACAACACTTGGTCGTATGGTGCTGGAGACGGTTTCAACTTGGAAGTAATAAGACAACACCTAATGCCTAGGGTTGAATTGGGATTAGAAATTAGCCCGGGCACGCAAAAAAAAGTGGCTCACATTTGCATATTGCCTTTCCTCACTACACTGCTTTGGTGAAGGTTTATAAACACCTGAAAACAAGTGAGGCCCCCTGCCCCCCTCAGTATGCATACATGAATTGGCCGGCCCAGCGAGAGAAAGGGAGTGACACCTCTGCCTGTTGATAAAAGGGAGGTAATGGTCACCCATCTCCTCCAGAAAGGCCACTCAGGGCCCCACTGAAAACACAGACACAGCCCAAATCGGCCCCCCAGACTGTCAAAAAAGCAACCGAGTGCCTGCTTTACCAATCCGACCCTGCTTATGCCCCGAGTCACCCTATTTAGGCGAACCCGAAAGGCGCTGCCCTCCGCTCCCTGTATCGGAGTGGAGACTGGGTGGAACCAGGCAGGCGCGCAATGCCCATTGGACTCAAAGGGCTTCAGCACCCCGCCCCCCCCCCCCCCTTGTGTGTGTCAGCCCGGGTTGAGACAGCTTCCTGGGCACACACAGCCGCACCGAGTACTTCACAGGTCTTTTAAAGATCTTTTGCTTGTTAATGAGGCTTTGATGTCCCCCTTCCTCTCTGCTTGGAGCCCCTGCAGCTCCACTCTGCCTTTTGCTTGACGAATCAGCCCCTCCCGAAATTTTTTGTTAGCCCCCCGAAATTTGACTCTAGTTGCGCCTCTGGAACCAGGTATGGTCAGATTTGACGATGGAAGGGAAACTGTGAGCCTTTGCAGACTTGTTTATCATATATAGGTTGACCAGGCGTCTCGGTTTCGCCGGGACAGTCCCGTTTTTCCAACAGCTGTCCCGGCAGATTTCGGGAAATTTAGCTCCTGTCCCGGTTTTTCGAGAGGGTCGACTGAAAACGGAGGAAGGTGTCTTTTTAGGTTTTCCAAAGCAGGGGATAGTAATCAGCATCTATGAGAAAGCATTTTTATTCATAGGCTTGCTACTGGCTTTAAATTGTATTTTATTTATGTTCTTAGCTCCTCTTCTGTACTTCCCTGCTAAGGAGCGCTGTCATTCTGTGCGCTCGGTTGAAGCTAAATTTTAGTCCTACTTCCATTTTTGTGAAATTTCCCGGTTTTTGGCTTCTAAATTCTGGTCACTCTAACCATGTATGACCTAGAGCTGGTGCAGTTCCTGCTATACTTGGGCCTGAAGAGAGTAAGGCTGTTGACGTGGGGTACTGATCAGATCCATTAAAGAAATAAATAAAATAAATGTGGTTGAAATCGGCGTTTCTCTTCTTAGACATAGTTTTATTAGGAAAGAGGTGGCCCACACACCCTGGTTGCTGATGTATGCAGGATGTGGAGCCTTAATGTAACTATGGGCCAGATGTAGGTGGCCGTTTCAGGCCATTTACCGACCGGTAACGGCCGATTTTGGCCGTTACCGATCGGTAAATGGGTGACAGGTATGTAGGGGGCATTTTTTTACCGATTCGGTAAAATTACTGATTCGGTAATTTTACTGAATCTGTAAAATAAAAATTCTGTAAATTTACCGAATCTGAGGCACCCAGATGTAGGTGGGACTCTTCTGAGTCCCAGAGGCCTTACCGAATCGGTATTTTACCATCAAATCCAATTTGATGGTAAAATACCGATTCCAGTGTGCATGCACATGTGTGCATGCACACCTATGCCATGTGACAGGCAGACCTGCCCTTAGGGCATGTATACCTGCCACATGGCACCCGAGCCTGTTTTGGGGGTGCCAGAGGGTGTCAAAGTGACACCCCCTGCACCCTTGTGAAAATCTGTATCCATCAGCTAAATGAAAATTTGAAATTAACACTTAATGCAATGTTGTGTTCAACATGTAATCAATGTTTTGTTCTTACTATACTGTGGCCTATTTAAAGAGTTTGGGGCTAGATGTAGGTGTCCAAATACCGGTCGGAAATGGCCGAAAATACCGATTTTCGTCCGTTTCCGACCGGTATTTGGACATTGGTATGTAGGGGTTTGAAAAACCTACAGATTCGGTAATTTTACCGAATGGGTAATTTTATCAAATCGGTAAAATTACCGATCGGTAAAAATACCGAATTTGTCATTTGCTATGTAGGTAGCAATGTTAACAGTGCTACCGGCCATTCAGGATTTGGTATTTACCATGTAATACTATTACATGGTAAATAACGAATTCCTGTGTACATGCACATCTGTGCATGTACACCTGTGCCATGTGGCACACAGACATGCCCTAAGGGCATGTATGTGTGTCACATGGCACACAAGCCTGAAACAGGGGTGCAACAGGGTGTCAAAGTGACACCCTGTCCCCCTTTTAAAAATCGGCAAATTTACCGATTCGGTAATTACCGATTTGTGCAAGGGTGCAGGGGGTGTCACTTTGACACCCTCCAGCACCCCAAAAAAAGGCATGTGAGCCATGTGGCACACAGACATGCCCTAAGGGCATGTCTGTCTGTCACATGGCATAGGTGTGCATGCACACATGTGCATGCACACCTGGATTCGGTATTTTAACACCCAATTAGATTGGGTGTTAAAATACCGAATCTGAAGGGCCTGTGGGACTGAAAGTAGTCCCACCTACATCCCAAATTTAAAAAATCGGTAAAATTACCGATTCGGTATTTTTGCGATTCGGTAATTTTACCGAATCGGTAAAATACCGAATCGGACAAAAAAAGGTCCCCTACATCTCAGTAGGCCAAATACCGGTCGGAAACGGCCGAAATCGGCCGTTTCCGACCGGTATTTGGTACCTACATCGGGCCCTTAATCTCCCCGCACCTACCAAGAAATGAATGTGTCCTTGTGTAACGTAACTGGTGGGCGTGTAAAGCGCTCCAATACCTTCGGGTCGAGTTCGCGCTATACAAAACTGCAAAAAAAAAAAAACAACAAATACCTGCCCAGCCTCCATAGACTCTTACTACTCCCATCTGGTCTGCGTCTTTTTTCCTTCCATCCCCTTTTGACTGTCTTGATCCACACTGTCTCCATCTGTCTTGTCTCCTCCCACCCATGCTCCAAATGATATAAGACTGCACCTCCATATCGATAGCAGCATTACTTCAAAATTGTTTAGCTGCTGTTTTGTAATGCATTTGTTTAATACTGTTGTACTTTTATCCCTTAGCCTGTTTGTTCTGTATATTTCGTCCATCCTTTTAAGCAGAGCGATAGCTTTTTACACGTTTAAAATATAAATCAAGGAATGAGTGCCATCTAGTGACTTTTGCCAGTGATTTTCTTATTGCCCTAATGTAATTTCTGAGTTTAGTCTGGTGCAACAAACAAGGGTGTTCAGTATACTTCGCTTCTTCTTGAGGATTGCGTGCTCTTTCTTGTGGCCAAGCTTGGTCGTGAATAGAACTGGTAAACAAGAGTGTACTTTATGATTTTTCTGCAGGTGACAAAGGAATCATGGACCCCACAGTAAAGGCAGGAGCAATGGGCAATGGTTTAAAAGTTTCTGCGGTGACGCACTACCTGGAAAGGAAGTACAAGTAAGTTCGGTTTCAGTTTAGATAGAATATTTTAAAAAGTTGAAGTGGAGGAAGTGATTTCATGTAGCATTCGATCTTTCACAGTGTCACAAGCTAACAGTTATCCTCGCCAGCTCAGGTGAATGCTTGGCACATTGTACACTTAGCAGGTTTATAATCAGGAGGGCTGAGTTGCCCTGTAGGATGGCCTTACCCCCCTTGAAGCCTATAGATCATGTTAAGGTGGTTTATCTTAAATCCTTCCAGTCCCACGTTAGGGCATAAATCGAAGTCGACACCAGCAGTGTCTGCTTATGACTCTCCTTGATCATTCAAAATCTTACTCTTTTGTTTGTTAGTGAGCATAAGAGTGTATCGGAATATGAAATCAGCAGTGATAAGGATGCTACATTTTTATTGCATTTCCACTTAACCTTTCTCTCTAGGTGTGTCTTGTATAAGAGTGTCAATTTTCTTCGTGCACAGCATTTGCATGTTCCTAGCTCTATTGGTGGGGGGGGGGGGGGGGGGGGGGGGGAGTAAAGTCCACTGACATGCGCTTCTAACCAAAACTATAGCCGAAAATATAGAATGGAGCTTGCATAGCGCTAGCATCTGCTTTACCACAGTCACCAGCCCACCAGTTTCCCTCCCCCTTCCCCTCCCAGTAAATCCACACAATAGGAGAAATGAAAGGCTTGAGAGTTAGCCCCCTACTGCACTCTCCTCTCCATTCATGTCTTTGGCTTAGTAAATATTACCTCGAACAGCTGCTTCCCTCTTCTAACAATTAAATAGTACATTTCTGCACTTTCTGCTCTGCAGTTCAAACAGCTGATCTGTGTTCCAACACACCCCGGATTGAATCTTTGACAAGACTCCAACATAACTACTTTGAAACCATTCTCCTGACCTGGAACGGCCATGTGTGACATTCTGTTCAACTGCAAAAAGAACAATTGATGGACGGAATGCTGAACAATGTCAAACGTTCACGCCCAGTACAGATCAGGGCCTAAATCTATTGTTTTCTTGCCCACCATGCCATTCCATGTTGGACCCAGCCATATGCAAATCAGTCTTGACCCTGCTCCCCATGGAAACATTCCAGCCGGAACTGGAACGATGGATTAAACCCTGTTGACTGGGGGTGAATGTTTGCATTGCTCAGCATTCTGTCCATCATCTGTTCTTTTTACCATTCTGTTCAACAGCACAGCACCAAAAATGCAGCAACAACAAATGCATATGTTCTCCCAGTATTCAAGATTGAGTTGAGCAGGATCTTAACCTGACAATCTGGAAATCGAAGTAAATGGCTGCCCAAAGGTATTTGAAAACATCATCCCACTGAAATTGGTTGAAATGTGACTCGCACTCAGCAGCTAAATTGGTCCACAAGGAACTATGATCCACAGTGCCACAAACAGAGGACTTGAGGGCATATGAGGTAAAACACTTGTCGTAGACCGCTGTCAGAGCACCCATTATGAACATTTAACCAGCCCAGTGCCTCTTGCCCTAGTTCACCAAAGCAGCAGGCTTATCCTAAAATACATACACTAGAGGTTGACCCGCTTAGTTTAATTAGCGTGACTTTACCACGAGTGAGAATCGGGAAACGAGACTCGCACATTAAAGGCTAAAAATAAGAGAAGGTGGTCAGTTGCAAAAAAGCCCGGTGGACTAAATGGACAGAACCTATCCGCTACAATAATTAAGATCCAAATCTTCTTGATTGCTTTAGGGTCTTTTAAAAGTTGATTGTGCTCATAATGCCCTCTATAGTTTAATCTTACCTTCGTAATAGGAAATCACATTAAGGTCAGGTGTTTGGGTAGAGGAAGCCTCAAACAACCTTAAAGTACATCTAGTAGCATGAGGCAGATCTAGTAGAACTAACTGCTTTGGTGGCTAAGGCTGGCCCTATTTTGATAAACCACGTTTTTTAAAAGGAGGCTAGGGATCATGCTGTACTTACAGGTGTTTGCAAACTAAACAACCCTATTTTGAATTCCCTTACTGTTAATGGACGGGAGAAGGCCAATCATGGCCTGAAAGCCCGAAAAGTGTTTGGTTCAATTGTATATGTGCTAAGGCTAGTCACTTGTAGGCATGACATCTTGCGATTCTAGTCTCCAGCATCATAAAAAACTCCTAAGTCCTGAGCCTACTTAATATCGGCCAATTTACCTGCTTGGTCCTTCATTGAAATTGCAGTGGATAGTGCTGTTATGTAAACTGGGTTTATGGGCTATGATGAGTAAATGATGCTATGTATGATATTCTGTTCAGTTTGGGCACTCCTCAACAGTGCCTACAGTTGATCGTGGTAGCTATCAAATATATAAAGCAAAGCAAAAGAGCCAGACATATTTAAATGTATGTACCTGTCCTCCAGTTTTCTTAAGGTGAACAGGTCTTAACTCTGGGGCTCATGCACTCATGTGGGTATCCCCAGAACTGAAGCACCCCAAAAAGCAAATCATGAGCACTTTTAGTCCTCAGTTAAGTTTGAAAAATGGCAAATTCAGATATCTTCTTTCTTTGGATTGTAGAGTCCATCAGTGTTGTGTTAGGCTCCTTTACGTTTAATCTATACATACATTGAATGACTATGATTAAGAAAGGCACAATGGAGGCCAGGATAGATTTGTTGCATAAGGTTACCCACTGGTGTGACAATACAATAGTAAATGGACATCATATATCACCTCACATTATTGTAGCCAGAAGAGTGGGCTGGGTTGGTTCTAATATAAAATTGGATAGAGAAGGAGACTACATTGTCGTTAACCTAAGACACCTCAAACACATAAGAGCTATGGTTGACAGCTATCGCAGGGAAGAGTCCAAACCCACTATTGGGATCATCCCGTTCCACTTCTTCTACCCTATGGGCATGTCATACCCCATGAGTGTGTATACTAACATGGCCCTTCCACTAGCAAGGACATCACAGCGTCTGTACACAAGATCAGCCATCCCCTTGGCCTACAGATTTGCTCCACTGGAGAGCCTAGACTCTATAGATTGACAAATGACTTCTTTTGGGTGCGGGCTAATTGTGGGTGTGCCAATTGTAGGGTCCCCTTTATCACTGGTCGAAGGGCCCATTTTATTGCCCTAGTCTGACCCTACCGCCCTCAGTCATTCAGTCATCAAATGAAAGACTTGGAATATCACAGGCTTGAGCGTCAATAGTAATAAGGGGCAGCGGTTAGTGGAAATAAGGTCCTGCCATCTAGTTGCACTACAGGAAACTTGGGATACATCTGACTCCTTTGTTCTGGATGGCTTTTTAAAACTGCATCTCCCGCTACAGTAGGTCGAGCTAAAGGCGGTCTGCTAACCTTGATCTCGCTCAAAATCGCTTGCACCACCAAGGTGGTGTCATGTCACTCTCCCCATTTGCTGGCAGTGGAATTAACCCTCTAGCAAGAGCCCTACTCTGATGGTAATTAACTTGTATAATTCCTTTTCTAGAACTAACAATACTGAACATATAGCCTCTTTGGAAGGTCTTCTAGAGCATTATGGGGAGGTACCCCCCCCCCCATCAAAAGGTTATTATTCTGGGGGACTGTAATGCACCCTTTGTCAACATAACTGCACTTCAGGCAAAAGATTTTAGGACGCCTTATCTCCATCTGCTCACTTTGAGCATTCAAATCAAGGTCTTTAGATATACAGTTTGCTCACAGCTAACAATCTGCACTGCCTCTCACACAACAGAAAACTAGATTTTGTTCCAACTTTTATTGGCAGGGGATGTTACTCTACCATTGACTTTATCCTGGTTCCTGATGTGCTCACCTTATACTCTTCCTGGATTAGCTATAACGCTCATAACCCGCTGATCCTGGAATTGAGTGGGCTCAGGTCTATTAGGGATCAGGCATGGGATGATCTAACTCAGGCCAGTGTATTGTCCAGTAGCTCCAAATTTTGGGAAGTTGTCAATAACCATTTTTTTGCTGACCAGCACTCTTCTAGAGTGGAGTGTACCATCTCCATTGATAAATAGGTCAATCAATTTGAACAGATCTATAGAGGGGTGGATGTAGGAGTGAACGATATTTCTTGGAAGCTAAGTGCAGATGTACAACAGTTGATCTTCAGGGTAGAGGAGGTACAAAAAGCCAGGACGAAAGCGCCTGGTCCTGATGGGGTTCCGGCGGAACTTTGTAAAGCTGATCCTGTGAGGTGGGCCAAGATGCTGACCCAGGTTTTTAATGCAGCAACCGTGAGTGGCCTGCCACCCTCTTGGGCACCGACTGTCAATTTTACAAATTTAAAAAAATGGAGTGAGGTAACACCCAGCCTGCTATTGCCTGTTCTCCTTACTTGTCTGTGCTGCATAAATTTTGGGGAAGGTGATCTTGGAACGCCTAACATTATGGCTAGAAAACTCCCGTGTAATTTCAGAACTACAATATAGTTTTAGGAAAGGAGGGGGAACAGTGGACTAATGTACTAATTTGCTCTTGGTTACGGGAAAATATACAATAGCTAAAAGGAGACACTTGCACACGGCCCCTTTTAGCTATTGTATATGGACCCAACGTCCGCATTTGACCATGTACATAGGTCCAAACTATGGCTTTTGTTTTTAGACATGGGTATGGTTGTCGAACTGGTGGCTTTCGTGTACTGCTCACATTCGAATCTGTCCGTCACAGTCCGATATAATGAAAATGGCTCACTATCAGCATCCTGGGACCTCAAGCGGGGGGTAAGACAAGGATGTATCTTAGCCCCCTTTTTGTTCACTCTATATATTAATAAACTTTGGGATGATTTTTTCAGCTGCGTGTAAAGATATTCCCAGAGCAGGTCCTAAACTCATCCCAGCTCTGTTATGCGCAGACAACGCAAGGTTACTCACCAGAATGGCTGTAGGGTTGCAACAACTCTTAAATACTTTTACAGATTGACCTTTCTTTTAATTTTTCTAAGTCACATATAATGACGACAGGTAACACCAAGCTTCCCAAATGTAGGCTCTCCAGCAGGGGGACAGAATTGTCTAAAGTCTCTACATTCCCTTATCTGAGCATCCTGTTTCACGAAAGGGGGTCCTGGGTGCCTCAGAGAGAACTAATAAAAAATACCTTGGCCAGAGCTGTAGGAGCCACAATGGATTTTGCTATTAGACTGGGGGCCAAACCGTTAACCGCTCCATTGAAGGTGCACAATGAAAAATATATTCCCATGGCCACTTAGGGCCGTGATATCTGGGGTTTTAAAGATGTTGGTAAACTGCAGGTGTCTGAGAATAAATTCCTCTGCAGACTTCTAGCAGTACTGCCTTGTTCGCCATCCTTTATGGTACATGAGGAACTTGGGCAGGGTTACATCAAGGACTTTATTGATGTGGCTCTATTAATGCAATGGTTGAAAATCTGTTCCAACCCCACCTCTATGTTGAATTAGTTGGTCCTAGAGGGTTGTATGAGGCTTGACGGGCCCTTGACATCCCATGGTTGGGTTACGTCTTAGAGCAGTTAAAGATCCTAGGACACCCTGAGCGGTTTACACATCATAGACTGATGCACCCTAGTGTGCTGAGAGATATAAAATCACTGTTTTTGGCCAGGAGGATGGCAGAAAGGGAAAACGGGGAACATACTAAACCTACAATAAGGAAATATTTTATTTTGAGTCCAGGGACATTAGGGCAGCCTTATTGGATGTATATTAAAAACCTGCATCAGCATTTTCTCTTAACCAGGTTTAGGTTTAAATGTATTATTCACTGGGGTTTATCTGTCCTTGTGGGCTTTTCTAAGCCAGGCGCTTTAAAGCCTTGCTCTTGTGACGATTTCTCGGAACAAGATCTTTTACATTTAATTTGTTTGTGTGATTTTTATCGCAACTTACTGGAAAAATATATTCTCCCACTTTTAAGGTCCTGTAATTGTGTTCAAGTGAAGCCAGCCTTGACTTATTTGCAAATGCTGTCTTCGCTTCTGATTTGTTTTGGTGCTGCTAGTTTTTTAACAGGTGCTTTAAGACACATGAAAACATTCTCAAAAGCATAATTGTGCTAGTCTTTGTTTCTGTTTCCTGTTAAAATTCATAGGCCTGAGTTAAAAAAAAAAAACATTTTATGGTAATAGTCTAGTGGTTTTTATATATACATGTAATGTACTAACTTGTACCCTTTAGGTCTGCTCAAAATCTAGTCCTTGTGCCTCCTGATTAATATACATTGCGAATGTTTGACATAGCATCACGAAGAATCGGTTTGTCCTTTTAATATTATTTAAGGATACATTTTAGTGTCTATTTCTTGTGTGTTTTATGTACTTTTATGGCCCATGTTGGCCAAATAAAGTTTGCTTTCTCTTGACTTAACTGACTATCTGTACATACTAAGACATACATTTTATTTTCTAATTGTTGTGCCACCATGGTTAAATAAACTATATTTTAATTGTTTTCCGTCAGAATTTGTTCCAGTACCAAGGATGACAGGGAAATGATTCCACTGAATCTACGCCTTTTAACCTGGTTAGATGATGGCACCTTTCTGGGCATTTCATGTGGTCACTCGCCTTCACATTCTATCATTCAACATCTGAAGGTGTCTCCTGCGGCTGAAGGATGTGAAGATGGTCAAATTAATATTAGGTAGTGTGAGTGAACTTTAAAATGAACTGTTTATATTGAGATTTATCCAGGGGCATTGCAAAAGTATCTAAAAAAATTATAATGTCCATTCACATCACCTTTAATTCCTTATGGAGCATATAAAGCAATTTCCCTACTTTATGTCAATTAATCAATTTTAAATATACAGCTGTGGTAGAATAAGGCAACAGTAGCCATATATGTGTTTTCTAGTGAGCACGTGAAATTATTTTCTGTGGCGAATTATAGTAGCGGCCCAACGAGGTAAGAGCGAGGGAAAATGTAATTTATTTTTTCATTTTCCCTTGTCTTAAACTCCAAAATCACCGCTCTTAGCTACATGGGCCACTACTGACACATTTTACATCTCAGTTAGGAGAAGTACTTTATTGATCACCTGAGCTTTAGGCTTTCTGCTTTTGACTCACTAGTAGAAAATTATATGTCATTTTGTAAAGAAATGGACTGCAAATTTGTGTGTGGGGGAGTGTTTCACGTGCTTTTATATTGCTGTGTTTTCTGGAGTCACATAGTGGTAAAATGTGATCCACTTTCTCATGTGAGATGTTCTGATGTGAGAATGCTTTGCAATTTTTCATATGACTGCTTGGCTAAAATAGCGAAAATTGGGACGGCAAAGTCCTCTGCATGGTAAAAGGCATGTACCCCTGCCCTGAGTGCCCAACTGTACTGTATCTGGATCTCTAATGCTGATTTTCTGTCAAAGGCAGACACGGATTGTGCATATGCGCCATGATATAGGCCTGTCTCTCAGATTGCGGTCTTGCCGGACTGATTTAAGCAGCACAAGTGCAATGGTGGCAGCGTATGGTGTAGTGATCAGTAGAAGTGAACAGGACCTTTTTGCCCAGTGACAGTTTTTTCAATGCTCTGCTACTTTGTGCTTAACTCACCCCTGGCCTACTTCAGGTAAATGTGAAGTGCGCCGCTGAGCAGGAGTAGTGAATTTGTGCTGGATGTATGTATGCCTGAGAAGGGTATAGTGCAGAGGCAGAACAGTACTGTGTGGTACTTGTGGGATTAGCATGTGTTGAGTGTATGTATGCCTGTGAGGAATACATGAAATTAAAGATGTAGAGCTGTGTAGTGTGTGTGCAATGAAAACATGTGCTGGGTGTATCTGTGCTTTTGTGAAGTACAATGCAAGGTTGAAGTGTTGTGCAGCTCGTGTGAATGGGATTGTAAATAGCACACCCTGTTACAGTATAGAAAAGTTCAGTGCGGAACCATGCGTGGAGACTATGTGTGTACTGAATGTATGTGTACTTGTAATGGTACAAAGCATGGAGGGGACTGTGCTGGACAGTAAGTGTGCTGTTGAATGTACACTGTGTAACTGCAACAAATGATGGACGGAATGCTGAATGATTCAAACATTCGCCCCAGTCAAGAGATCTGGGTTAAATCCATTGCTCTTTTGCCCACTACGCCACCCCAGTTTGGAGCCAGCCATATGCAAATCTTGACCCTGTGCCTAATGGTTACAGTCCAGACTGAACTGCCAAGCCAGGTCCCCCCTGGACCGGAAATGAGCATCATGGGACCGGTTTCAGGATATGTCACCCTTCATCCACCAGGATAGCTTGAATCCAATGGCACAGTGAGCAAGGGACCCACGTCTGGGCGTACCCATCCCACTTAGGGCAAAATGTGTAACTGCAACAAATGATGGATGGAACGCTGAATGTACACTGAGCAAGTGTGCCTGCATTAATACATTATATTGAGGACCTGGTTTGATTTGGAGAAGCCCAGGCCTGCCTGGTCAAGACTTGAGGAGGAGAGGTAGCCTCCATACAGATTTTTGTATTGCTGCATTCCTGTGAGCCCTGTGTGTCATACACTGGAGGAAAGGAGGAATAGAAACTTCAAAGGGGTCATACACTGGAGGAAAGGAGGAATAGAAACTTCAAAGGGGTTGCTCTTTGTTTTCAGAGCTAAATCATAAGAAAGGGGCCTCATCACTTCTCAGGAAAGGAGATGGGGCTAATAAGGGAATTATAAAGAGTAGAGCTGGGAACCTGGGATTAATCCATTGCTGTACATGTCACTGTAGCAGACATCCAGGTGTGAACTCTGGTCACTCCAATGAATTGTGTTGTTGTTGCTTTGCAACCTTGCCTGCTGTGGCTTGCCTCCTAAGAATAATGTACACTTTGAAAGATGCAGTACCCCAACATAAAACTTCAAAGACTCAGACCCTAAATCACATTTGGTTCGAGGCATGTGGGCTGCTGAATTCATATCTGTGCATAGATCGCCGCCTAGTGTTGGGTCCGGATGATCGCACATTGTTGTCCTGGCAGAGTCTTCGAAGTATCACGAGATAGGTGGCTCCTCCCCTGGACTACAGTGCGCATGGGCATCGACTCCACCCTCAGATTGGTTTTTTTCGCCATTGGGTTCGGATGTATATAGGTTCCCTCTAGTCGGAATCGATAAAAAGAAAAAAGTAAATACTTTTCTTAAGACCAAAAGGTCTTTAGTTCCAAGTCGGTATTGTCTTGCGTTCGGTGCCTATCTCTTCCAGCTCGGTTCCGAGCCGGATTCCATCGCCCGCGTGCTTTCGACGCGGAGGGCCCAGTCGACGCCTCAGACCCTATCGACTGTTCATCATGGAACGAAGTCCGTTCAAAAGATGTCCCGTCTGCAACTCAAAGTATCCCCACATCAACGTCCACCCGGTGTGCAACAAGTGTCTGTCGCCGGACCATAATGAAGCCAGTTGCATGGCTTGTTCCTGCTTCAGGTCCAAGAAGACACTTAAGCATAGACGCGCTGCACGCCAGGAGGCCCAGCTCAATGCACCGGCGCCTGCGGACATTTTTGATGCCAGGGATGTCGAGGAAAAAGTTACCGGGGACATCGGTGACAACCTGTCGAATCCCGGGTCCGATGTCGACTACAACTACGATGCGGACGCAGAAATGTTCGAAGCTGAAGAAGTCGTCAACGAGGTAGGGGACGACGACGGGGCCTTCGGGGCCACGGAGGATAGCTCGGACGAAGAGTGACCTCGCTCCGACACTGGGGTCGTACCGATTCATAAGGCTCAGGTCGAGGGATCGCCATTAGGCCTTACCCAAGATCTTACGATGGGTTCTACGGCTCCGCCTTAGGGCTAGGCCACGGACATTGATATGGAGCCGCACCCTGGAAAATCGAAACCGAAAGTGAAACCTACGGTCTCGACACAAGAAACCGCGCAGGTGCCCGCCTCGAAACCGAAAGTGCGCATTACTTCGGTCGGATCCAAGGCCTCGGAGCCCTCGGCGCCGAAGAAGCAAAAGGGTGCTGTCGAGACAAAGGCTCTTGTCAATGGCGTCGAGACGAAGTCTGCCGCGCCGAAGACTAAAGCCAAGGTGGTCGAGCCGATTAAGTCGGCGCCGAAGGCGGTCGACACCAACAAAGGACTCGGTGACCCAAAGAAAGGACTCGGCGACCCGAAGGTTCTCGAGACTCCGCGTCAACAGGACATGGCCAAGAGCGGCGCACCCCGAGTGTCCACTCCTGGTGGAGCCTCGAAGGATCCCGTCGACTCGGCGCGCCCGTCCGCCGCGTTCACCAAGGAGGTGACGGACTCCCTACAGTGCATCAGGGAGAAGGCCTCGACGGTCGGACCAACAGATCCTCCACCTCAGAAGCCGGTCGAGAGACCTCACAAGGCGTCGACGCCCATTCATTTCACGTTACCGCCGAAGGTGACGCCGAAGGCTTTCACCCCTAAAGCGGTCGCCGGCGTCCCCCAGAAGGTGTCCTCGGTGCCGAAGGCGTCGACGGTGGTGCCCACCTTGAAGCATCGACAATCTTCGGTGGACGACCAACATGAACATTTTATTGATGCCGACACGGGCAGACTTTCCCTCCACTAGCGGAAAATTGCCCCGGAACAACCAATGGAGTCCTACAAGATTCCCCTAAAGAGAAAGAAGGACTCTGCTTCCACTCCTGTCCTTGTGGAACCAGTTTCTCCACAGACTCGTGATGTCTCGCCCACTTACTCTGATGTGGACGCTGGGGAGGGCGATGATGAGGATGAGTACAGCTATCCTGTCTATACAGACCCTGATGATAACAATGAACCCTGGGCTGCTGGTGCTGACCCAGGTGATACACATTCTGGACAAGACACTCAACTCTATTCTGTGAAGACATCTCCTACAGAGGATTCTGCAGCATTCAATGCCCTCATTGAACGGGCGGCTAAAAATCACAACGTCCAGCTCCATGCTGACCCTGTTGATGTCGATTTCCTTTTTGATACCTTTTCAGTCTCGGAGAGGACTGTCAAAACTCTACCTATGTTAAAAGGTGTCTTAAAGCATGCTGGAGATATCTTTAAAGAGCCTACCAGAGCAAGGGTGATAAACCCTAGGATTGAGAAAAAGTATAAGCCAGCGCCTACTGATCCTGCCTACATTAAAGGACAGTTGCCTCTGGACTCTCTTGTCGTCTCGAATGCCCGGAAGAGGGCTAATTCTCAGACTACGGGTGATGCTCCTCCCCTAGACAAGGAATCTAAGGTCTTTGAGGCATCAGGGAAACGGGTGGCAGCACAAGCGGCCAACATCTGGCTCATTTCCAATACACAAGCGCTTCTAGCGAGGTATGACAGGGCACACTATGACACACTGGAGACCCTGTTGCAACACCTGCCAGATGAATAAAAGGAGGCAGCTGAGATGCTTATTCAAGAGGGGAAGCTGATCTCAAATGCTTCCATTAAGTGTGCTCTGGACACGACTGACACCGCAGCCAGGGCTGTCAACACTAGTGTTATGCTGAGACGACATGCCTGGCTGAGAATCTCTGGATTTAAGCCGGAGATACAGACCACCATCCTTAATCAAACAGTGAATCCAGATCACCTGTTTGGCCCGGAGGTTGACACCACCTTGGAAAAGATTAAGAAGGACACTGAGACTGCTAAGTCCATGGGTGCCTTACAGTCCCAGCAGTTCAGGGGTGGGTCTTTTCGTCGCTCAAGCACTAGAGGCGTTTCCAGAGGCCAGCTCTCCCAAACCACGCAATACTAAAAAGGCAACACACAGTCCACATACACCAACAAAAGTCGAGGTGGATATCGTGGAAACAGCGCCAAAGGCAGGGGTCGTGGATACAACAACTCCAGATCCTCTGCCACCAGCAAACAGTGACGCCTTGTCACTGCCCCCCGACCACACAACACCGGTCGGGGGGAGACTTCAGCAGTTCCTGCCGGTCTGGAGAACCATCACCACAGACAGGTGGGTCAGACAGCTTATACAGTACGGTTATTGTCTGGAGTTAACATCCACTCCACCCAACATACCCCCAAGACACAATCCTATGTCTGCCGAGCATTTGCACTTATTGCAACAGGAGGTCCTCGTCATGCTGCAAAAAGGGGCGATAGAGCTCGTGCCTGTGCAGGATAGAGGCACAGGAGTCTACTCCCTGTACTTCTTAATACCAAAAAAGGACGGGTCCCTCAGACCCATACTGGACCTCAGACCCCTCAACCAGTACATCCTATCGGAGCACTTCCATATGCTGACCCTGCAGCAAGTGCTCCCGTTGCTCAGTCAGGGGGATTTTCTCGCAACTTTAGACCTAAAGGATGCGTATTTTCACATTCCGCTGCACCCGTCACACAGAAAATACCTCCGGTTCACCATCCAAAACCAACACTACCAGTTCAAGGTTTTACCTTTCGGAGTCACCACGGCACCCAGGGTGTTTACAAAGTGCCTGGCGACAGTGGCGGCGCACCTAAGGAGACAGAACATTCACGTCTACCTTTATCTGGAAGACTGGCTCATCCAGGCAAAGTCAGCCCAGCAGTGTGCCGCTCACGTGTCCCACACCATTCACCTCCTTCACGATCTGGGATTCTCACTGAATTACCCAAAGTCCCACCTCCAGCCCGCCCACATACGGCAGTATCTGGGTGCGACGATAAACACTCTGGCAGCCACAGCACAGCCAAATTCAGTGAGGGTCAGCAGCATTCAATCGCTGATACAACGATTCAAACCCCAGCGCTCGCTTCCAGCGAGAGTGTTCATGCAGTTGATAGGCATGATGGCCTCCTGCATCTCCATAGTCCCGCACGCGAGACTACATATGCGTCCGCTTCAGGAGTGCCTAGCACGTCAGTGGACTCAGGCTCACGGGCAGTTGAAAGACCTAGTGTTGGTGAGCGGTCGGGCATACAACTCTCTGCATTGGTGGAATCCACGAAACCTTTGCAAGGGACAACCGTTCCAAGAGCCTGTGCCACAGATCATCCTGACAACAGACGCTTCTCTCCAGGGATGGGGAGCTCATGTACTCCATTACACTGTGCAGGGACTATGGACGCAACAGCAACGGAAGATGCACATCAATGTTCTAGAACTGATGGCAATCTTCATGGCACTAAAGGCCTTCAAAGTACATCTGTGCAACAAGGTCGTGTTGATCCGGACAGACAACATGACTGCCATGTACTACATTCAGAAACAGGGAGGTACCCACTCTCCGCAGCTGTCTCACCTGGCTCAGAACATGTGGAAGTGGGCCATTCAGAGGAACATCTTCCTCATGGCAGAACACCTCCCGGGCAAAGACAATCAGATGGCGGACCTGCTCAGCAGGTACAGCCACCAAATGCACGAGTGGGAGATACATCCATCAGTACTCCACCCGTACTTCCAAAAGTGGGGTCATCCAGAGATAGACCTGTTCGCCACAAGGGAGAACGCAAAATGCCAAAGCTTCGCCGCCAGGTTTCCACACCCACAGTCGCAGGGCAATGCGATATGGATGAACTGGTCAGGCAGATTTGCGTACGCTTTTCCCCCAGCACCTCTGATACCGCTGGTGGCACGCAAACTCAGGCAGCACTCGATGACTCTCATCCTGGTTGCTCCAACGTGGGCTCGCCAACCATGGTACACCACGTTTCTAGAACTGTCCGTGGTACCGCATCAAAGGCTACGCCTCACACCCAGCCTTCTGACGCAGAGCCATGGCGACATTCAGCATCCAGATCCGCAACAGCTCAACCTGGCGATCTGGCTCCTGAGGTCTCAGAGTTTGGCTACCTAAACTTGCCTCCTGACTGCATGGACATCATCCGGGAGGCGAGAAAGCCCACCACAAGAGCATGCTATGCGGTGAAGTGGAAGCGGTTTGTCATTTACTGTGCAGACCACAACATTAACCCGCTGGATGCATCTATTCAAAACATCATTTGTTATCTTTTCCATCTGTACAAATGTAATTTGGCCTATGCTTCCATTCGCATACATCTATCTGCAATGGCTGCTTATCTCCAAAACAGGCAGCACCTCTCGCTTTTCAGGGTGCCTGCCATTAAAGCCTTTCTGGAAGGGCTCAAACGAGTCATTCCTCCGCGGACTCCGCCAGCTCCAGAGTGGAACCTCAATGTGGTCCTCACCAGGCTGATGGGTCCCCCTTTTGAACCGCTGCATTCCTGCGAGATTCAATTCTTGACATGGAAAGTAGCTTTCCTTATAGCGATTACATCGCTGCGACGAGTTAGTGAGCTCCAGGCACTAACTATCCAAGAGCCATTTATTCAAATTCATTCTAACAGGGTGGTGCTTCGCACTAACCCTAAATTCCTTCCTAAAGTAGTGTCTTAATTCCATATTAACCAAACTATTGAATTACCTGTGTTCTTCCAAAATCCTGAGTCACTGGCGGAGAGAATGCTCCACACCCTTGACGTCAAAAGGGCCCTGATGTATTACATTGATAGGACCAAGGATTTTAGGAAAACTAAACAACTCTTTGTTGCCTTTGCGCCACAACACAAAGGTAACCACATTTCCAAAGCTGGTATAGCCAGGTGGATCGTTAAATGTATTCAGATCTGCTATCTGAAAGCCAAGCATACTCTCACCATTCCACCAAGTTGGGGGCCTCCATGGCTTTCCTTTGAAATATTCCTTTGGAAGACATATGTAGAGCAGCCACATGGTCTACCACACACACATTTACAAAGCATTATTGTGTTGATGTGCACTCCAAACAGCAGGCAGCTGTAGGGCAGGCCGTTCTAAAAACACTTTTCCAAACTGCTGCAGCTGGCACGGGCGGCCGCCGTTAATGGAGGGACTGCTATGTATTCTATGCACAGATGTGAATTCAGCAGCCCACATGCCTCGAACCGAATATGCTACTTACCAGCATGCATCTGTTCTTGGCATGTAGGGCTGCTGACATTCATATCGCCCGCCCTCCTCCCCGGCGCCTGTAGCAGCTGCAGAATTCACATATACTTCTAGCATGGTCATCATTCACTTAGTTTCACTCCATCTTGGCCACAATGGCTAAAAACAATCTGAGGATGGAGTCGATGCCCATGCGCACTGTAGTCCAGGGGAGGAGCCACCTATCTCGTGATACTTCGAAGACTCTTCCAGGACAACAATGTGCGATCATCCGGACCCAACACTAGGCGGCGATCTATGCACAGATATGAATGTCAGCAGCCCTACATGCCAAGAACAGATGCATACTGGTAAGTAGCATATTCGTTATCTGGAAAAGGACTATATGAAGCAGAGGTTGAAACCCCAAATCTTGTCATCTGCCAAGCAGCCTGACGGGTTGTGTGAGTAGGAGAAGCTCTGCAATACTTCTGCCTGTAACTAGGACTGGTGAAAAGGCCTGCTTGTCTCCCTCCACCCTGGAAAACAAAGACCAACGGCCCTGGAGCCTGGAGTACCAGCGACTGCATCCTTGCTAAGACCAGTGTGCCCCGTGAGGAAGAGAAGAGGGTTGGAGAGAGCGAGGTCCATTGGAGAGCCCTACTGTGAGGACTCCCTGTGTGAGGTTTGGGGATTTGCTGTGCACCAGTGGGGTCGTTTTTCTGTGTTCAAAGTTGACTTGGAACACGCGTATGCCACAAGAATGCTGCCGTAGATTTACCCGTCCAATGCCACCAACGAAGTGCTGCCCTCAGTGAGCGCTGTGCAGAAAGGGCACTCCCCTAGATTTGATCACTTCAATGCGTTGGAGCAGCAAGGAGTCATTAAACTGATATCAGAGATTCGGTCCGGTTCTCCTTTGAACCCTTGTCCAGTCTCTATGCTGAAGGCAGTCCCAGATACGGTTGGGGAAGTTGTCACTCAACTGTTTGCCTCTATATTTAACACTGGCTACTTCCCAGGCCTCTGGAAGATAGCTTCTATGCTGCCTCTACTTAAAAAATTTTATTTGGACCCTACGGACCCGAGTAACTACAGACCCATCTCTCGTCTTCCCTTCCCGGGTAAGATGATTGAGAAGGCCATGAATGGTCAACTTAGTCGGTTCCTTCAGTCCAAGTCCCTGCTAGACACCACGCAGTTTAGATTTCGTCCGGAACACAGCACCGAGCTGGTGCTAATAAAATCTATGGATGAGATTAGAGAGGCCTTAGATCAGGGTGGGGCTGCCATACTTATTATGCTGGACCTCTTGGCCGCTTTTGATACAGCCCATCAAAAAGTTCTGATGGACCGTTTATCGGCGGTCGGAGTCAATGGCAAGACCTTTTGAAATCTTTTCTGGCCAATAGAACACAAACAGTGGACCTTGGCAGAGACAGCTCTAAGCCCTTTTCCCTCCCTTGTGGAGTTTCACATGGCTCTTCGCTTAGCCCGACATTATTTAATGTCTATGTTGCCCCATTGGCACTTTTAATCAGATCCTTTGGCTTTCAGCTAACCTCTTACGCCGATGATACACAAATTGTGTTTTCCATTCAAAAAGGCGCTGAGGTTGAGACTGGTTCAAAATACCCTAATTGTATGCAGGCAATTGCTGTATGGATGGCGTCAAACTGCCTTAAACTTAAAGCAGGGAAAACCGAGATTATCATCTTTGGGAACCCAGCACATCTGTGGACACCTGATTGGTGGCCAGATACAATGGGCGTGCCCCCAACTCCGGTGGATAGGACGAAAAACCTTGGAGTGATTGTGAACTCGAAAGTGGCATATGGTGATCAGGTCCGTAGGGTCGTCTCCTCCTGTTTTTTCATCCTGCGTATCCTGCGTAAATTCAAATATTTCCTTCCGGAAGAAAGTATGAAAATAGCAGTCACACTGCTCATTCTCTCACGTCTGGATTATTGCAATGGTCACTTCATTAACATCCAGAAGACACAACTGGCTAGACTCCAGGTTGTGCAGAATGCGGCAGCCAGGTTGCTTTCAGGGACCCCTAAGTTTGTTTCGGTGAGGGCAGGACTAAGAGCCCTTCACTGGCTCCCTGTCGAACTCCGGATCCAGTTTAAGGCTATGTGTCTAGTTTATAAGGCCCTTAATGGCATTGGCCCTGACTTTCTGAAGCAATCTATTCAGTGGTACGTTCCTGGAAGAGCCTTCCAGGAAGCAAAACAAGTTACTCTCCCCCGCGTCAATAAACAGAGCTGGGGTGGCAGGAGTTATCGGTACTGTGCCGCCAAAGCATGGAACAGTCTTCCTTTCCTTCTAAGGAACTCGACAAAGCTGCTTTCATTTAGGAAGGGATTAAAAACCTGGCTGTTCAGGTAATTGTTTTTGCCCACAGGTCCAGCCACAAATTCCTTCTGTCAAGAATTCCTGTCATGCGAGGGGAGGAAAACGGTAACCAGCGAAAACGGACTACATCTCCCAGGATGCTTAGCGGTTGAGAGGTTATGTAAACAGGAGAGCCGTTACATAACTCAAGGAAAACACGCCCTTATGTAAACAGGAGAGCTGTTACATAACTCAAGGAAAACACGCCCTTATGTAAACAGGAGAGCTGTTACATAACTCAGGGAAAACACGCCCTATAAAGGGAGGAACCTGGAGGTACAACGCTGTCGGATATTGTGTTTACACCGACGTACCTGCTTCGTGAAGAGCAGCGTTCCGGAGTGGTGCTCCAGTAAGGCAAGAACGGAGGTAGGTAGAGTCGTTACTCCCTGGGCCGTGTCTTGCCCCATCGTCACCTGTGAAGGACCCGGAAGCTCTACCGGTCAACCATTGAGCTTCGCTTTTTGACTCGGCTGAGTCAAGGCGCAGTGGCGCTTATGCTGGTTGGAGTCGTAACTCCCAGCCCGACCAGAGATACAGGGACTGCCAGCTGTAACGCACACCAGGAGGTGTTTGCCGCGTTACAAACTCGGAAGTCCACAGGATCGATCGAGCGGCTGCTCTCGGTTCAGTCTTCTTGCTTTTGATTGGGGTATCGGTGACGCATCACCAGGAGGTGACTCCGCGTCCCGGTGCAGTCTGAGGAAGAGGTTGAGCGGCTGCTCCCTTCAGGTAGAGACCCCGGCTGGGTGTTTCCCTGACTCCTCGATTCTCCCCAACACTCTTCGTGCCCCTCACAGCCTACCGATTGGCATTGTCGGCCATTTCATTTCTGCCCTCTGTTGGCATACCCCGGGATCGGCGTATATGCAGAGGACGGTTAGGACCATCCGTGCTGTGGGCTGGTTACATACTTAGCCTGGAGGATTCCAGTGACTATAACTTTTGTTTACTCTTTGTATTATTTGTGCCTTCATTAAAATAACTAACCCTTCACAAGTGGTTGCGTCCTCATTATCGTGTCTGTTAAACGATCCTGAGACGTTCAGGGCGTTACAAAATATCCGACCTTAATAACACTAACCGTCTCCCGGTCGATAACAGACATGGCAACACTTGATGATGTGCTGGCTGCTTTAGCGACCGTGCAAGTTGAATTGGCTGCCTCTAGGCAAGAAACAGCCGATGTAAAAGCCAGACTGGATGCTATCCAATTGGACCCGCTCACGCCCAGCACCTCCCTCACGAACCAGACCCCTGCGGTAGTAGTGGAAATGCCGGTAGCCATCCCCATGGCAACCCCAGAGAGGTACAGTGGGGATCCTAACACAGTGCAGGTATTCCTCACACAAGTGGCGTTACATTTATCGTGCAAACCAAAGGCGTTCCCCACGAGTCAGGCTCGTGTGGCTTTCCTTATTTCCTATTTGGCTGGAAACGCGGCACAGTGGGCCGTACCTCTGGTGAGCAGGGACGACCCCATCTTATGTGATTGGGGTGCTTTTCGCGAGGAATTCCTGAAGGTATTCGACAGAAGGGCTGACTTGTACACGGCGGACCGTGAAATGCTTGAGTTGAGACAGGGATCCAACGACCTGGTGCAGTATCTCAACGCGCTCCGAAGGCTGGTTGCGGAAACCAAGTGGCCTGTTGCTAAACAGATGGCGCTCTTCCATCAAGGGCTGTGCGATGAGCTCAAGGACGCCGTGGCTCATATTGACCCTCAACCCAAGACATGTGAGGGCCTTATCAACCTGGTATTACGGCTGGAACATAGGCTAAGTGAAAGAAAGGGGGATCATGGGAGAAAAGGAAAATCCCTTCCATCCTATGTGACGGTGGGAAGTCCTGAAACTTCCACCGCATCCAAGGGAGAACCCATGGACATCGGCGCAATACGAGCGAGCCTCACAGCCACGGAGAAAGAGTCACGCCGTAAACAAGGATTGTGCCTATATTGTGGCAAAAAAGGCCACTACGTACGTGAATGCCCTGCCAAACCGAAGACGTCACGTTATCGGGCCAACCGGTCGGTAACAGCCGTGGTGGACATACCGGCGGAAAACTAGAGGACTCCCAGACCAAAGAAGGGGCATCTCGGAGTCACTCATCCATCCCTTCACTTTCCAACTCGGTCACTAAGGGACAACGACACCTGTTTCTCACGGTGCACGTGGGAGTGCATGATCAGTGGATACCCGTTGTGGCCATGGTGGATTCAGGGGCCACTGGCATGTTTATGGACCACAACGAGGCATGCAGGCTAGGGCTAGTGCTTCTTCCCAAAGCTGTACCCGAAGACGTCTATGCTGTAGACGGAAGGCGATTGGTGACGGGGCCCATCGGGCAGCACACGGGGGTCCTTCCGGTGAGATATGGGAGGAACCATATGGAACAAATCGATTTTAACATCATCCGAGCGCCCCAATATGGTGTCATATTGGGATTGCCGTGGCTACAGAAACACAACCCCTCTGTGGATTGGCCAACACATCGCATCGAAATGACGTCACCGTATTGCACCCTGCATTGTGGAATACGACCGGAATCCCTTGACGCAGATGAGAGCGGGAGTCAGACGGTGGCTACAGCGGCAGAAAAAGATGTGGCTCTCCCCCAGGCTTATCACAGTTTTGAGGACGTATTTGATGAGGTGAAGGCGGAAGTGCTACCACCACATAGACAGTTTGACTGCCAGATCGACCTGGTGCCAGGGGCCAGTGTTCCCAGCGGCAGGCTGTATGCCCTGACGGAGCCTGAAAACGTGCATCTCCGGGGGTATTTGGATAAACTCCGCAAGCTAGGATTCATCCGCCCGTCCAAGTCTCCGGCCGCCTCGCCACTCTTCTTCATCCCGAAGGCTAATGGGGAGCTGAGAGCCTGTGTGGACTTTAGGGCATTGAATGCGATAACCATAAAAAATCGGTACCCCTTGCCTCTCATCAGTGTACTTCTGGAACAGGTCAAGAAAGCCCGTATCTACACCAAGTTGGATTTTAAAGGGGCATACCATCTGGTGCGCATGAGGGGCGGAGACGAGTGGAAGACCGCCTTTAAGACCAGGTTCGGCCTTTTTGAGTACCTCGTCATGCCGTTCGGTCTGTGCAACGCCCCGGCAGCCTTTCAGTACTTTCTGAATGAGGTATTCAGAGAGGAGTTGGATATCTACGTGGTCGTATATATCGACGACATCCTCATCTATTCGTCCAGTGTGGAGGAGCACGTACACCACGTCAAAGCTGTGCTCCAAAAGCTGAGGGAAAACATGCTGTTTTGTAAACTCAGCAAGTGTGACTTCCACGTCACATCCGTGGAATTCCTCGGAGTGATGCTGAGTCCAGAGGGACAGGAGATGGCAGAACGAAAGATCAAGGCGGTGAAAGAATGGCCGGTGCCCCAAAGCGTGAAGGACGTCCAAAGTTTCATTGGCTTCGCCAACTTTTACAGGCGGTTTATAGATGGATTTTCAGGATTGGTGGCCCCAATCACACAGCTACTGAGGAAGTCCAAGGAGTTTGTCTGGTCCCCTGAAGCGAACACAGCCTTTGAGGCCCTGAAAAGCGCCTTTGGTAAGGCGCCGGTGTTGGCTCACCCCGATCCGGATCTCCCCTACGTGGTGGAAGCGGACGCATCGGATGTGGCGCTGGGGGCTATCTTGTCCCAACGCAACCACGACACAGGGGTGCTTCATCCCGTTGCGTACATGTCCCGCAAACTCAACGACGCCGAACGCAACTACCATATTGCGGAGAAGGAGCTTCTCGCAATCAAGGACGCCTTCACCGAATGGAGGCATTGGTTGATGGGGGCAAGACATGTGGTATCGGTGTACACGGACCATCGGAACCTACAGTTCATGACGGCCACAAGACACCTTTCTCCCAGGCAGCTGCGGTGGATGATCTTCTTTGCGGGGTTCAACTTCCGCATCACATATCGGCCGGGGACAGAAAACCGGAAGGCGGACGCCCTGTCCCGTCAATCTGCAGTTAAGGAACCATTGCCTGCGACTGAGCATTCCATCATTTCCCCGAGGATGGTATTGGGGGTTATCCAACCGGATACTTTCCTGAGGGGAATAAAGAGAGGGATCAGGTCATTCGCATGGCGGAGGTGGCTCCTCAGTCACAGAGAATGGCAGCTGAAGGACGGGATACCCCTGAAGGGCAGGTGCCTATTGATACCCACGCCTAGGCTAAGGAAACAAGCATTCATCTGGTGCCATGACTCTCCATGCGCAGGTCATTTGGGCTTTGAAAAAACGGTGGCTAGCATGGGACGGCATTTCTGGTGGCCAACCATGAGAGTGGATGTCAGGAGGTGGGGACAGGAGTGTCCTACGTGTGCTACCATGAAGGCCGACCATGGCCGAACCCAAGGGCTCTTACATCCACTTCCAACCCCGGATAGACCATGGGATAGCATATTACTGGACTTCGTGGTGGGCCTACCGGTGGACCAGGGGATCACAGCAATACTGGTGGTGGTGGATTACTTGACGAAAATGGGGCACTTCATCCCCTGCAAGAGAGTCCCTACGGCCGGGGAATTGGCGTCACTACTCCTAAAGAATGTGGTACGACTGCATGGATTACCTGGGGTGATCGTGTCGGACCGGGGGTCGCAGTTTACTGCGCAATTCTGGAAGACTTGGTGCACTGCGCTGCACGTTAAGACCGCCCTGTCCACCAGCTACCACCCTCAAACGGACGGCCAAACCGAGCGCCTGAACCAAACGCTCAAACAGTATCTGCGATGTTTTGTGGACCAGGGCAGGGAAGAATGGGTCGACTTGCTATGGGTTGCAGAGATAGCCTACAACAACGCCACTCACAGCTCCACACAGTCATCTCCGTTCTATAGCAACTATGGCCAACATCCCAGGTTCTTGCCATTTCTACATCCGTTCAGAGAGGACAGGATTCCTGCCACGGCGGACAGGGTGGCACACATAAAAGACACGTTGATGCGCTCAAGGGCTGTCCTAATAGAGGCCAAGAGAAGATACAAGGCTGCGGCAGACAGGAAGAGAAGGCCCGGGCCACTGTACCGCACTGGAGACTACGTCTGGATATCCACAAGAAACATGAGGTTTCGAAAGAACAGTGTGTTCCATCCCAAGTACATGGGCCCCTAACGAATTACCAAGTGTATGGGTCCCGTGAACGTGAAGGTGTGCTTGCCCCAGTCATTGCGGATACACCCTGTCTTTCATGTATCATTGCTCAAACCAGCAACCTCCAAGCCGTCTGGGACACCTAGGCCGGTATGCGTGGAGTCGGAGGTGGAGTATGAAGTGTTGGGCATACTGGCGTCCAAATGGCGCAGGGGGAAGCTGTGGTACCTGGTTGCGTGGAAAGGCTATGGCCCGGAGGAGCAATCATGGGAACCGGCTGAAGGGGTTCATGCTCCGCGCTTGGTCTCCTTGTTCCATCGGCGTTTTCCTGCCAGCGCTGGCCCCGTGGGGAGCCGCTGAGAGGGAGGATGTACTGTCAAGAATTCCTGTCATGCGAGGGGAGGAAAACGGTAACCAGCGAAAACGGACTACATCTCCCAGGATGCTTAGCGGTTGAGAGGTTATGTAAACAGGAGAGCCGTTACATAACTCAAGGAAAACACGCCCTTATGTAAACAGGAGAGCTGTTACATAACTCAAGGAAAACACGCCCTTATGTAAACAGGAGAGCTGTTACATAACTCAAGGAAAACACGCCCTTATGTAAACAGGAGAGCTGTTACATAACTCAAGGAAAACACGCCCTTATGTAAACAGGAGAGCTGTGACATAACTCAGGGAAAACACGCCCTATAAAGGGAGGAACCTGGAGGTACAACGCTGTCGGATATTGTGTTTACACCGACGTACCTGCTTCGTGAAGAGCAGTGTTCCGGAGTGGTGCTCCAGTAAGGCAAGAACGGAGGTAGGTCGAGTCGTTACTCCCTGGGCCGTGTCTTGCCCCATCGTCACCTGTGAAGGACCCGGAAGCTCTACCGGTCAACCATTGAGCTTCGCTTTTTGACTCGGCTGAGTCAAGGCGCAGTGGCGCTTATGCTGGTTGGAGTCGTAACTCCCAGCCCGACCAGAGATACAGGGACTGCCAGCTGTAACGCACACCAGGAGGTGTTTGCCGCGTTACAGACTCGGAAGTCCACAGGATCGATCGAGCGGCTGCTCTCGGTTCAGTCTTCTTGCTTTTGATTGAGGTATCGGTGACGCATCACCAGGAGGTGACTCCGCGTCCCGGTGCAGTCTGAGGAAGAGGTTAAGCGGCTGCTCCCTTCAGGTAGAGACCCCGGCTGGGTGTTTCCCTGACTCCTCGATTCTCCCCAACACTCTTCGTGCCCCTCACAGCCTACCGATTGGCATTGTCGGCCATTTCATTACTGCCCTCTGTTGGCATACGCCGGGATCGGCGTATATGCAGAGGACGGTTAGGACCATCCGTGCTGTGGGCTGGTAACGTACTTAGCCTGGAGGATTCCAGTGACTATAACTTTTGTTTACTCTTTGTATTATTTGTGCCTTCATTAAAATAACTAACCCTTCACAAGTGGTTGCGTCCTCATTATCGTGTCTGTTAAACGATCCTGAGACGTTCAGGGCGTTACACCTTCATATGGTAGCGTATAGCGCAGGACACCTCAGGGTAGCAGAGCGCTTTAAAAATCTTAGTAACATTAACATTAACCCGTGAGTTAAGCCCAATGCTGGATTGGACAGGCGTTTACCGTTACACTGTGGTGACCACGTATGCCAGAGGGGGCTATCGGTAAAGTTGCTACTGAGAAAAGTGTTGAGGCTCCTAACTATCTTGGGGACAGTTTTGCCAGAGGATCCTGTGCCTGTACTATCTGGTACTTTGTCAACCCCGTATGCCAGGAGGGTCTGCCGGTACTAGCGTTGCTGAAGGATTTTTGCTGCCACCTGAATGAGGCTACGTTCAGTGGATTGGACTTGCACTGTGAGGGAACTGCCCCTGACAGACCACTGAGGACTGTCGAGGACACCATGGATGATGTCACATCCTCGTTGGGCTCCAGTCTGGAGCTGAAATAACGATACCCCCACCCCTTCACCCCTGGGTAAAGCCAACTTACTGCATCTTTGCAGCTAGGAGCTGCACTGATAACGGAGAGAACTCTGGCAACAGCGCTCAGGAGAGAGAGCCTGAGCCGCTGTGTGCTGCTGCTTAGGCCCATGGGTAGACCTACTTCTCCGAGCAGAGCTCGTGCAGAAGGCACCCCCTGCACTGCTGAACTCTTTCATGCTGCGAGAGCATGCTAAAGTATCATTATCAAATTTTACTAAATCCAAAAGAGTCAAAGGGGGATTCTTGAGTACGGCCTATTAGTGACAATTTCCTGGATGTTGCACCAGTGAATGGGGAATAACCCTTAATATGTTACACAAAGGAGCTTGGGACAGTGATTTGCCTGACAACTACTCCAGCCCAGACTTCAAGGGTATTGTGTTGGTGCTTCTGAATGTTGTATTTCTTTCCATGTGTAGAGTTAGAAATAAAATTCTTCTATTTCTTATAATAGCTGATCTGTGACTGTACATTCATGTATTATTCATACTGTTGGCACTTTGATTTATGAGTCATGTTCAATGACCTGTATCTACAGTTTCCCCCCTGAAGTTTTTTCTGCTACTGAGAGTTAAATGTAGAAGGGGTACATGGCTCAGCTGAGCAGGATCTCTAGTAGGTCGTGCCCAGGACATCAGGCGTAAAAGGCGTCAACCACCACGGTTGTACCCAGAAGCCCCTGCATGCCACTTGGACCGGGAACTTCTGACGAAAGACTATGAATGCAGTTCACTGCTAGACCATTCCCCAAAATACATCGGATCCGAGAGGCTATACGGATTAGGGCGTTTAGTGAAATAGCATAGTTGGCATATTCTTTAAAAATATTTGATTTACTGGTTCCAAAGTAAGCCAAAAGAATTTTCAAATTGAAAAAAAATCTTAACTGTGCAAGGTTGGCAGCAGGAAAGTGCTCATTTACACAGCGGCTTGTGCTGCGGACCAGGAAAGGGGGCGCAGTGTAAATGAGCACTTTGTGCTCAGGCAAGGACTGTGTACCATGTAGCATGGGATGCATGACACACAGTGCATGGAGTCACTACATGTGCCCCTTGGGCCTCCAAAGTCACTTTCTGAAAGCTTGTTGGAAAGGGATATCCTAATCCCGAAGGCATTGAAGGGATACGATTCCGACCGCTGCCCGCTATCCTCTCGGAGTTGGTGGTTTCCCCTCCCACCCCCCACCCCCTGACCATTGAAGATCTGACCGAGTGCATCAGAATGCTGCAGTCGGACGAAAGGGCTGTCAGATGGATGGACTGCCACCGACAGGCCCAAAGTTTCTTACTCTGTTCTCTTGATAGAGCTTAAATCACTTTGTTTATTAGCACATTTCCTGTAACAAATTTTCAGTTATTCAGTGTAGTTGATTAATATTTACAAATGCTTGATGATGGTGTTGTATCGTAGGAAGGAGTTCCAGTAGACGTGGTTAGGTTATAGATGAATAAGTTTATTGTTCTTAGATGTTAAGTAGGTTTAACCTTAGATATAACAGATTGTCAGATTAGTATTGTATAAATGTGTACATTTATCTCCCTGATCTTGCTACAAATGAAATCCTCCCTTTTGGGAGATTATTTGATTGTCATAGCACACAACATCATGTGTGGGATCTCAGAAGGAACACTTACTTTCAAATCTCTTTACAGACACGATTTTTAGTCTTGGTGTATTTTCTCTCATTCAAATTAGTTTACCTCAGTCATACAGATCTTGAAAATACTGTACATCTGACTGAAAGCATTTAAACTAAAATATACATATTGTTTACGAGAAAAGCGTGAACCCTAATTGTTGCCTTCTCAACTTCTTCCTTTTCCTGCTCTGGGACTGGGAATAAACAATGGAGGGAACTGATTGTTTGCAGCATGCCTGGATCCCCACAGGTGTTTTAAGCAAGCCATGATACCACCACTACCCCAGAGGTCTTCATATTTAAAAAGTTGTCAGATATCTCACGCTCTTTCCAATGTTAGAAATGCTCTCTCTTCTGCTAGGGCGGGATGTGCATGGGGGGGTTGTCTAAATTCATAACTCCAACACCAAGGATGCAACCTTTGTCTTCTTTCCACGCATAGGATCCTCACCTCTTGCTGGGTTTTTTATGTTTGGAAGGCTCCTAATATATCTGTTTACCTCCCTTTGGATACCAACACCATAGCCCTGTAGGTTGCCAGAGGTACTCTTTTAGCTTCATTATCTCTCAGCAAAGAGTATATACCCCACCCCTCCAACACCAGAGTTCTTGCAAATATGGGCAATTATTGAGCAGAACTCAATTTCATTTGACAACCAGTGAGCATCTGGAAACCCCTCAATTATGATTCATATCAAATACAACCCCCAGGGTAGCAAAATAAATTTCCTGGACAGCCTTGCTAGCCTTAATAAATGTCTTTATAATTGTTTGGGCCCTATTGCTATGACTTTGTATTAGGGAACATGGGTTGTAAGCCCTAAATTACCCTTGAAAGATGCATATTTCCACAAGAAACACCAGGTTAATTACTATATGAGAAGTCAGTAGTGCATTTTGTTTATATCATAATACCTGATAGGTCCACTTCCTTGGGGCATGTACTTTAACCAGTCTCTGTGCATTCTCTATCCCATTAACATAGTGTGAAAAGGAAAGGTGCGAGTATAGAGCCCTGGAGCATTTGTTTTCCTGCACCACATTCGAGAGAATGTGTGCTGTCTCCCAGTAAAAATATGCCCTGGACCCATAACTGGGATCCTTTGCCTTCATAATGGCAGGGACATGTATTAAGTGTTTTTGTATGTCTGTGATGTGTGATTTAATGGTGACCTTGTGAACGACGTAGTCCCTTTTTGACTTCAGGTGCCTGCTCCACAATATGGGGCTTTCCTTTGTACCCTTCTAGGAGACGCCAGCCTAGACACTCCTTTTCTAGCCTTTTTCCTCAAAAACATGTAAAGGATGCTCACTAGCCATTTGCTGTATCTAATGTAGCTTACCTCTGCATTGAATGAAACTCTTCTCTATATAATTTCATGTGTTCAGGTCTTCTTCCAAGGCAATGAGTAAAGCTGCTGCGCTAACATTGAGCCCCCCCGGACATCACATCTAGCATCTGCCCTCTTCCAAGGCAATGAGTACAGCTGCTGGGCTAACATTGAGCCCAAAGGACATCACATCTAGCATCTGTGTGAATTGGAATGTGGTCTGGGGCTCAGAAATCCACAAAATATAGTTAGCCCAGGGAATTGCCATGCTCTCTGATGACTGTTAGAGACCACCTAGTTTCCTCTGCCTGCAGCAGAGAGCAGGAAGTACTAGATCCTCAGACAGAATTTGTTTGTTCCTATCATCTACCCAAAGGGAACAACTACACACCAGCATAGGACTCTCCAGTCTAGACCAGAAGTGAATCTAGTTGCTATACGCCCTCCAGGTTTGAATTAGTAATGGTTCCCGAAATTTGTAAAATAAAAATACAAAATCCTACCAATATGAAAACGGTTTAGTTCCTGTTCTATTAATATCCATACCATTACCTCCATTACTCCCCTCTTAAGATTTTGGTGTATAAGACCTCCATATGTGATGTGAAAAAAAGTTATTTGATCTTCAATTGTAGCCTCTTTTAGTTGTCTTAAGAAATTGCCCGTGTCTTCTTTTTTTGCTAGTGAAATATGGGTTCTCTTAAATTTAATTAGTTGCATCTTGGAATTGGTGTCTGATAGGGTACATTGTCCAGGTAGAGTTTTCAAATTTGTATTGACTTTAATTGCCATAGAGGAGGCATTATTTGGAAATGTATATATTAAAATGTTACCTAATATGCTTTCCAGTTCTTTTGTTCCAGCCAATGGTTGAGTGCGTGTGAAGGGTCTAGTGAAGGTGTAGTCGTGAGGGAGTGGTTGTTTAAAAAAAGGTGGGTCAGTCCACAAGGACCTTTATTCACGTGGCTGACTCCCTTGATTAAAATGGTGGGATGGGAGATAGGGACTGCAAGGGGCACAGCGGACTATCTCAACCCTCTAATTAGGTCGACATGTTTCTTGCCCAACTGGCAATTCTTCAGGACCTCAGGTGCTCAGTACTACACGGTGATAAAAAAACAACAAAGAAAAGGAAGGAAAAAAAGATACAACCTCTCTGGGTCAGTAAGGGGGCAGGCCAGAAGGTCCTACTCTAGCGGGGGACCCTAGGAGTGTCCCTAATGGGCCCCACAGTCTGTTCCCGTGGAACAGCTGTTCCGCGCAACCTTTGGAGCGCTACGCGTGTGGGTATGTTCTCGAGCCCTGGCTGCTCGCACTAGAGGCATCGAACCTCATTGTGCAGTCCCACGGGAACAGACTGCGGGGCCCATTAGGGACACTCCTAGGGTCACCCCGCTAGAGTAGGAGGTCAACCATTGGCTGGAACAAAAGAACTCCAACAAAGAGCCCCTATATGGCGCCCGTCGGACATTGCAGCGCCAGTCTGACGAGGAGCAGGAGACCAATGATGAAGCATGACATCTAGCTTACTGGGTGTGTGAGGTCTTCTAGTTCTAACAAGGGAACACCCTGTTCCCTGCCTATGCTCTCCTCCTCCACACACAAACATTTTACCTTTCCCCCGGGGAACTTTGTACCTTTTGTGGTATATGGTTGACTGGACATGTACACTGGACCCCGTTAAAGATTGTCCATATGTGGTTCCCATTTTTGTATTGAACACTTGAAGAGTGACCAGGATGTCAAGATAATTTTTGTGGCTACTCTGTCTGGTTGCTAAAGGACTGCTTTTGTCCTACCATTCCGGGGTTGTTGTAGGTATAGTGGTATAAACAAGTTGGGGAAAGATCATCTTCTGTGGAAAAATTCAAAAGCTATTTGTGAAAGCGATTAAGTGTATTCATATGTTAAATGGTTACTTGTGAAGTGCAGTGAATAGTGCATTCAGTTCTTTTCACCACTTTTCAAAAGATTAATTTAGCATACAGAAATATTCAATTGCTAGTCACATGCCTTATACGACTGCTAGCGTTTTCTTTTCTCCTGACGGTGTACCCTCTTAACATGTGAAACTTTATTAAAAAAATATTGTCACTTTATGATTGTTTAACTAACCTTTTTGTCAAAATGTTAATAATAAGAGTATACTTTTACAGTTTACAGCCTTGAGGAAGTCTGTAGGATGAAACATGTTGGTTACTGGATATCGGTTGTAATGGCATGTGGCTTGAAAGGATTGATACTTTCATTAAAAGCGCTTTTCATGCCTGTACGTATATTTATAAGTCTACTTTCCAGAAGTGATATATCTCTGCTGTTCCGATCCCCATCTCTGAGCTTATCTGCCAATAATTTTTCTAAATGTAAAATATTGTCCATCATTGACTTTGTTTCTCTTTTCCTTGTTGCATTTTGTTTAAGTATATATTGTTGGGTTGTTCCTCTAATAAAGGCCTTACAGGCATCCCAAACTGACAGCACATTAGCAGAATCTTTATTAAATGTAATGAACTCCTCTATCTGTTTTTTAAGCATGGTTACAAAGACCTCATCTGATAGTAAGTACCTAGGAAAAGAAAAAGTGCGTCTTTTTTTTATGCCTAAGGCCGAATCAAATATAAATATTATAGGATTGTGGTCCGATGAAATTTTTGGCATGACCTTCATATCTCCTCTCCTCAATAGTTCATCTGAGGCCCAAGCTAGATCAATCCTAGAGCAGAGTTTATGAGGAGCAGAGTAGTACGTAAATCCAGGCAGACCTGGATATAAGCTACGCCAAATGTCTTTTATATTGTGTATTTTAGCTAGTTCCAGTATTGCTGCTCTTGTTTGTCGCATACGTAGCCCTACTCCTTTTTTAGTTGTATCCTGTTGGTAATTCATAACACAGTTAAAATCTCCCATTAGGATAAGTTCTCCTGACCAAGATAATAATTCAATATTCAACCAATCAAATAACCATGGCTCATCTTTGTTGGGGCCATACACTGAACAGAAAACATATAAAGTGCCCTCCAATCTTATTTGCATTATTGCCCAACGCCCTCCCTTGTCTGCTGCTGTTTTAACAACTTCCCCTTGCCAATATATTTTCTTTAGGATAGCCACACCTCTTATTGGTGCATTTAGAGTAGTACAAATCACCAAATCGTATCCTAATTGACTCAACATTTTTTTATCTTTATAGCATATATGGGTTTCTGTAAGCATTACTATCTGTGCATCATACATTTTAAGTTCTTGATAAATTAAATTTCTTTTAGTCTTATTGTTCAGACCAGAAACGTTCCAGGCAAGACACCTACAGTTCGTCATTTTATATACAATAAATCAATAGCCGCTTCCCTTATATTATTTCTCCATATAGCTCTCTTTCTTGTTAAGTACCTTGTAACTTCGCCATGGCTTGTCTTGTCATTTCTGTTTTTTCCCCCCCTCCTTCTCCCCCCCCCGTACCAAAGAAACCCCCCCCCCCTTCATACCTGCTGCCTTTTGGTAGGGCAGCCTCTCAGCGGTGCAACCACCCGCCACTTTCCACCACCCTCTTTAAGTATGTCATTTTTACTAAATTTAGAATATCTTAAATCCCTTATTCTCCATTTTATCCATTTTATCCTTTAAGCATGTCAGATTGGTCAAACCCTTTCCACTAACCTTACCCTGAGGTGTAGTGTTATGTCGCTTATGCTTTAGTAAGCTTATCAAGCACAGTTTCTGCCTCCTTCACCTGATTAAGATAATACGTATGCCCAGCTTTCATAACCTTTAAGCATGCGGGCTCTTGGAGGAAGACCTGAGCCCCTGCAGTCTTGAAAGAGTCAGTTAGTTGACGCAGATTCCATCGTCTCTCCATAGTAGATTTACACAAATCTGAGCGAACAAAGAAGGTCACGTCTTCCGTAGTAATCGGAGAATTAGATTTAGCTTTTAAAGAGACAGCCTGTCTCAACAGAAAATTTCCGAAATAAATCAAAAAAGGACGAGGATACTTATTGTCTCTGTTTCTATTAGCTAACGGCAACCTATGGGCTCTTTGAATCTGTGAATCCCAGTCCCAGTCCGCAAGATCTGGGAAGGCACGTTGGCATAGTCTGACTATATAGGCCCTGGGGTCCGTCCCTTCAGCCCCCTCCGGAATCCCAAAAAGTCTGAGGTTCTGCCTTCTTTGTCTATTTTCCAAATCCTCCATCTTGGATTGTAAGGCCCGGATTTCCTCCTCGTGTCTAGTGCTTTTTTGATTGTGCTTGGTCGAAGTCTCCTCAACTTGTGCCACCCGTTGCTGAAGTACCTCCACTTCTTGGGTTACTTTGTTCATTTTCCCATTGACCTCCAGCAAGTACGACTGAATTTTAGAGTTATCCTCCTTTAGTTGTGAGAAATGCTGTTGTGCCTCTTGTCTCTGTTCGGTCAGCATATGCAAAATTAGAGCCATAGAAGGGGTCTCCAATGAGGAGACTTCCTGATGTAATTCCTTCGTGAAATGCCCGGCCTGATCAGTTTCTTCCTCAGTTGTGGCAATAATTTCATTCACGTTTGAGGCCGTCTCACTACCATCTTCCCTTAAGGTAGAGTCTAGTTGTATATCTTGTATTCCTTTAGAACCAGCTACTATCAATTGGTTTGTAGAGGTGGACGGATCATCAGCCTCTACATCTTGGATATCCTGAATATCCTGAATATCTTGGTTAGTTAACTGCGGAGTTGAAGACTCCATGGAACTGTTGCCTGATAAACGTAAAGCCATTGTTTTTACACCTCCCTTAGCTTTCATCCACTTACGTAATGGGCTATCATCAATAATAGGTTTCCCACGGTTATTAGCCTGATTTATTGCCGAGGAAAGAGTAGATTGAATAGTGTTTTTCTTGCACCTTATTTTATTTTTAACTTTCCCTCTTCCTTTTTTCCGTGTCACTATTTTCCAGTTGTCCTGTGGGGAGCTCTCCATATTATCCTCCGCCTCATCAATTAATTCTTCATATTCATCATTCGACTCTACTGGTGTTCCGTTGCTCTCTTCTACCTTGTCTATGGGGGTTCTAGTAGCCGGGGCTAAGTTTTGAATATCAGTTGCCTCGACTGGTGTAACTACGCAGCTCATCTGGGTCAGGCCGACACCCGTGGAGTCCCTACTAATGTCCGAGACTGTGGGTTGTGCCTGTGACACCAGCTCAGTTGTCCCCTTATCAATATCCGTATCTTTCTCTTTACCCATATCCATATCCTTTAGAGCAGCTGTATTGTCTTGTATCACCATCACAGTCACAGTCTCAGTCACCAACTCGGTAGCAGTCTCTGTTGCACAGCCCTCCTTTCCTGAAGCCCTCTGGAGATCCCTCCTCAAATCTGTATCAGTGTCCCCATTTTCAGTTATTATCTGCACAGTCTCAATACTGCCCCCTGCAGGCGCTGGATTTACAGCTATCTTAGCTCCTTTATCTTTATCTTTGGCAGCGTTATCTTTATCTTTATTGCTAGCAATTAGCATTAGTGATCGCAAAGATTGTTGCTTACCAGCCACGTATGCTGCTTTCTCCTGACTCCCGGTGTTGAGCAAATTCTTAACAGCATTGACAGCTGTGATTACCACTTCTGTTCCGTGAGGCTTAGCCGGAGTTTTAGTTTTAGCTGCCGCCGCAGCCGCCTTCTTCTCTGCTACCCCATTGATTGCAGCTGAGGCGGCATTTTCCTCGGAGTTTCCTGCTCCTTTTGTTGTCCTGGTGCTCCTCGCATGGATCTTGGGAGCCATGTCAGTGCTCCCTGCCTCCGAGTCGATTGTGCTCTCCCCCGTCAAGGCGGCGCTCCAATCCCTCTCCGCCAAACAGCTGGCTATGCTCCTGGTATCGATAATTGCTCTTGATCCTGGACCCGCGGAGCCAAGCCAAGTCAGCAGGGTCCAACGAGCCCAACGCGCGCAGCCTGTCTCTGCTGTCTCCGCTGTCTCCGCTCCTCGTTCGCGGACACCGCCGCAGCTGCAGCCGCCCACACGCAGTATCCGCATCCAGCCCTCCTGCGCTCTCTAAGACTCGTGCGGTCCGTAGCTAGTAACAAAGTCTCCGGTAAATCGTCCCGTTGTTTACCGCTCCATTAGCTTCGTGCCCATTGGGATAAAAGCAAAATTAAGTTGATTATCTGTGAGGTGGTGGGAGCGGCGTTCTCAGGCTGCACCCGACGGCACCTTCAATCCGCCATCAAATAGTGGCAAGTTACTTAAATATAGAGTATCTCAGTATGAATCTGGAGATCGAATAGGAAAGCTCTTGGCTTATAAAGTAGCTGAAGACCGAGCTTCTACATTAATCAAAGCCATAAAAGGCCCTAATGGTATTATCTATACACAGCCAGGAGATATAATGGAGCAATTTGCTTCATACTACGAAGCACTATATACTCCTGAGAGTAGGGCTAGGCCAGAGCAGATCCAATCTTACTTAAATGATAATCTCTCTTTGGGACACTTTTTAGATCAGGAGATTTTGGATAACTTAGAACTTAATTACACATTAGAAGAACTGCGCTTAGCGGTGTTCTCGCTCCCTTCTAATAAAGCGGCAGGGGAGGACACGATTCCGATTGAATTATATAAGATCTGCGCCGAAGAGCTACTCCCTCTGCTCTGCTTAGTGGTGAACTCTATAGGCACATCTGGTATAGCTCCGGAATCTTGGAAAACGGCGAAGATCATGTTCTTTTTGAAAAAGAATAAACCTCCATTGGAATGCGGGTCATATCGGCCTATTTCTTTAATAAACACCGATGCTAAGGCCTATTCTAAACTGATATCAAGGCGACTGGCGTCTATTATGCCGCAATTAGTTAACGATCAACAACATGGCTTCATAGAGGGAAGGGATACTACCGCCCATATCAATATGGCGATCACGGCATTCGATATTGCTGCAACTAATCTCACCCCACTCGGTATGATATTACTGGATGCAGAAAAAGCATTTGACCGAGTGGGGTGGGATTATTTGTGGAAAGTGCTAATGCAATACGGGTTCAAGGATCGCTTCCTTAGAGGCATACAGGCGATATACAGAGACCCTAACGCTAAAATCAGTTACGCGGGAGCACTTTCCTCAACTTTCGCTATATCTAGGGGGACTCGACAGGGATGTCCACTTTCACCCCTGCTGTTCGCCCTCTCTATGGAGCCTTTTATAAACGCCCTGCAGAATCAAGAGAAGATAACTCCGGTAGAGCATGAACATAAAATTCTTAAAATTACTGCATACGCCGATGATCTAGCCATATTTACTACTAATGTTATAGATGCTTTAGCAGGAATTTCAGAAGAAGCGGAAAAGTTTGGAGCTATTTCCGGTTACAAATTAAACTTTAATAAAACTCAAACCATTATGAACTACCAAGCTAATCAATCTGTTACTGGGCTTTACAACTCGGCTGTTTATTTAGGGGTGACAATTTCTTCTAAAATAAATGAAATAATTAAACTGAATTACGAACCTTTACTTAAACAAGCTACGTTGATGCTTAAAAAATGGCACAAAATTCCGATGAATATTTTGGGAAGAATTAATTTGATTAAAATGAATCTTTTGCCTAAGTTTTTATATCTCTTTCGTTCTATTCCCCTTCGAGTTAATAATATTTTTTTTAAGAAGCTGGAAGGAATTTGCAGCAGCTTTATCTGGAGCTATAAAAAACCTAGGAGGTCAATAGCGATACTAAAACTACCTTTAGAGAAGGGTGGATTAGATTTTCCGGATTTTAAGTCTTATTATTTTGCATCTTTTATAGGGCGCTTTAGGAGTCTATTAAATAAAAATAAAACCTTTTTTTTTTCATCAATTTATGTTAGGTAGAAACTCATCTCAATTTCTAACAAGAATACAAGACCCGAACTTCTTCAAACGAGTTAAATTTAAGACAGCAAGGGACGTGGTAGGGTTGTTTAATTTAGTCATGAAGTTTTGCGACACTTCTTTTTTTCACTCTGATTTGCCATTATGGGATAATCCAGGGCTACCAGGTATTTTTAACGATAATATTGGGAGAGAATGGGCCGATCATGGGATCAAGAGACTGGGAGACCTATATGGCCATGAGGGGTTTCTGCAGTTTTCCACTCTACAATTAATTTACTCACTACCAAGTGAAATGGCACTTAAATACTTGCAAGTAAGGGACTATCTTATACGGAAAATGAACTTAATAAAAATTACTAGCTCGGATATTTGGGAAGTTTTGTATAGCTCTAAGGAGAAATCTACTATAAGCAGAGGATATAAACAATTAATCCAGCATAACTTTGACGATTGTCCCAGACTCTCTCAAAAATGGACGCTTGAATTGGGAACTAATGTGACCCCCCAGAATATTTCAAAGGCTTTCACAACTCTTAACAAAATAACATACTCTTCCAGTTTGAAACTTCAATTATATAGAACGATCAGCCAACTCTACCACACCCCACAGAAAATTTCTAAATGGTCACAAAATAACGAACGTACCAAATGTCCTAAATGTGATCTGCAAGCAGCTGATCTTATTCATATGATCTTTTCTTGTCCAGCATTGAACTTGTTCTGGCGAGAAATAGAAACTACATTATGTGAAAAACAACTGATCAGCTCCCCACTTACCTCATCTATGGTTCTACTCTATATATACGAGCGGGGCCACGATAATAGAAGCTGGCTTGACATAGCGATCTCTTGTGCTAGACTGGTAGTAGCTAGAGCCTGGATCTCACCAAACCCTCCTCAGAGGACGGAATGGCTAATACTACTTCATGAAATATACACAATGGAGAAGGCCCTTGCTAAAAATAGGACCCGGAAAACGCTAGATAGATTTGAAAAGATTTGGGCTAACTTTGTATAAATATTTAGTGTTTCTCTTCCCTTGCCTGTTATTTTCTTATAAATGTCTTTTTGTTTGGCCAAGTTGTAACATTTAAAGATTGTCGATCTTACTAATTTATGGATGTTTTCCCTGATGTCACTTTAAAGTTTGCTATATTTGTATTTTTTTTTTCTGTTTCCTTCTGAATTGCAATGTCTCTTTGCTTGTGACTTGTCTGTCAAATAAAAAAAAATTAAAAAAAAAAAAAAAAAAAAAAGGATTGATACTTTCAACTTGACGGTGACAAAATTAAAATCACAAAAAACACAGTTGATGGACAGAATGCAGAACAATGTCTTACATTCACCCCAGTACAAAGATCTGGGCCTAAATCCATCGTTTTTTGCACTCTACACCACCCTAGGTCAGACACTGGCTATATGCAAATCAGCCTTGACCCTGTGCCTCATGGGAACAGTCCAGCCCGAACTACCAAGCCGTGTCTTTCCTAGACCGGAATCAAGCATCCAAGAGATGGTTTCTGGCTATCAGCCTTCTCCAGCCTGGATAGCTTGACTCCAGTGATGTGGAGAGCCTGGGACTCACGTCTGAGCATACCCAGCCCACTCGGGGTGAAAATTGCAAAAAACACAGTTGATGGACATAATGCAGAACAATGTCTGACATTCACCCCAGTACAAAGATCTGGGCCTAAATCCATCGTTTTTTTGCACTCCACACCACCCTAGGTCAGACACTGGCTATATGCAAATCAGCCTTGACCCTGTGCCTCATGGGAACAGTCCAGCCCGAACTACCAAGCCATGTCTTTCCTAGACCGGAATCAAGCATCCAAGGACCGGTTTCTGGCTATCAGCCTTCTTCAGCCTGGATAGCTTGACTCCAGTGATGTGGAGAGCCTGGGACTCACGTCTGAGCATACCCAGCCCACTCGGGGTGAAAATTGCAAAAAACACATTTGATGGACAGAATGCAGAACAATGTCTTACATTCACCTCAGTACAAAGATCTGGGCCTAAATCCATTGTTTTTTTGCACTCCACACCACCCTAGGTCAGACACTGGCTATATGCAAATCAGCCTTGACCCTGTGCCTCATGGGAACCGTCCAGCCCGAACTACCAAGCCATGTTTTTCCTAGACCGGAATCAAGCATCCAAGGACCGGCAGTTCGGGCTGGACTGTTCCCATGAGGCACAGGGTCAGACTGATTTGCATATAGCCATGTCTGAACTGGGGTGGCAGAGTGGGCTAAAGAACAGTGATGGATTAAACCCAGATCTTTTGACTGGGTGTGAGTGTTTGATTGATTCAGATGTTCCGACCATCACCACCCCTTTTTGTACCGCTTTTGGCCGCCATAAGTGTGGCAGAGTATGCTCAGACGTGAGTCCTTTGCTCACTTTGCCACTGGATTCAAGCAAGCCGGGCTGAAGACGGCTGGAATGCCAGAAACCGGTCCTCGGAAGCTTGTTTCCGGTCCAGGGAAGACATGGCTTGGCAGTTCCGGCTGGACTGTTACCATGAGGCACAGGGTCAGACTGATTTGCATATAGCCATGTCTGAACTGGGGTGGCAGAGTGGGCTAAAGAACAGTGATGGATTAAACCCAGATCTTTTGACTGGGTGTGAGTGTTTGATTGATTCAGATGTTCCGTCCATCACCACCCCCTTTTGTACTGCTTTTGGCCGCCATAAGTGTGGCAGGGTATGCTCAGACGTGAGTCCCTTGCTCACTTTGCCACTGGATTCAAGCAAGCCCGGCTGAAGGCGGCTGGAATGCCAGAAACCGGTCCTCGGAAGCTTGTTTCCGGTCCAGGGAAGACATGGCTTGGCAGTTCGGGCTGGACTGTTCCCATGAGGCACAGGGTCAGACTGATTTGCATATAGCCATGTCTGAACTGGGGTGGCAGAGTGGGCTAAAGAACAGTGATGGATTAAACCCAGATCTTTTGACTGGGTGTGAGTGTTTGATTGATTCAGATGTTCCGTCCATCACCACCCCCTTTTGTACCGAAAATTAAAATCAAGCAAAAAAAAATATTTATTTGTACTCGTACTTTCAAATCCCTATCACTTCTTGTAAATGGCTCTGTTTGTATGCTTCAATATCATTTGTACCATATATTCAGGAACTCTGTGCAAGATGTCTCTTCAGTCCTCATGAGATTCTTTTTGATTGATAATGAGTTTATGTAGATAAAAATAACTTAAGGCAAATCACTTGGCTTACCAGGTAGTTTACTTTACTCAGACTTGGTTAAATTCACTTATGCTGGTCAGTGACCTACTACTGTTAATATGCTTTTGATTTCCTTTTAGGTCTCGCCTAGACAGGCCTTGCGCTGTGCCTTCAAGACATTTTGTTTACTGTTAGTGGGCTTGAAAGCATCCCATTAATTCCTCTTGGTGGAATTCAAAGCCACTCTAGTTTGAGTGCTTCCTGCTGCTCAGCTCTGCAGTTGTTTTTTCCCCATATTCTATTTCCACCCACGGCATCCCTGCCTCGCCGCAAAACCCCCTGGGGTTCCCTGTGGTGTCGCAGGAGGTTGCCGGGACTTACGGCTCATCCCCGAATCCCCCTCGGTCCTTTGGGCAGGCGGCTGTCTTACCGGAGGCCGAGGCGAAACCTTTACAGTTTTGACGGCTTTCCTTACCGGAGGCTCTGTTGGCGCCGCGGGTGGAGGTCGGGGCCCGGGGCGCCTCCCAGAGCCCCTCTCGGTCCTCTACGCATGTGGCTGCCTCGTCCGAGGTTGAGCCGGCGCCTTTTCATCGCCGTCCGTTGGCTGCTTCGGCTCCGATCCCGCCCCATTCTCCTATGAGGCGCGTGGTGGTCGATTCGGCACCCCTAGTGGAAAATTCGGCGCCGATCGAGGACACACCAGTGCCCATGGTGGACTCCCCAGCGCCGTCCCCGCGTCAGATCATCGACTCTTCTCCGAATGTCCCTTCCTCTCCAGAGGATTGTCATCTCCTTGTCTCCTCTTCACGAGAGACTGGACGCCTCATCCTTGCCTTTTCCCAGGCGGCTTCCGGGGTGGGTTCTATGCCGTCTCCGCGTCCACAACCCCCGGACCCGCTCTTCCGCATCTTGTAGTTGATTGTTCTGCAGGCTTCTCCGCCTTCTCCGGAGACCCTTCAGTCCCTTCACTCGTCCATGGGTCCTCCATCCTACAGGGGCTGGCCTTTTCTTCCTCCAGCAGGGCACGGGGACGGGCAGCTTAGTTTGCAGCCTTCGCCCATGGAAGAGTTGCTCCCTCTGCCACGTCGCCCTACGAAGGTGAGTGTGCATTCTTTGTCCGGGCCATCTTCATGGCCACCAGCATTTTGCAAATGGGCTCCACTCCACTGTTGCTCCACTCCCAACTGACCACTTGTTGGAGGTTCTCCACCAGGGCTCTGGTGGAGGGAAGCAGGTTCTTTCATTTGAAGCTTCGCTCCACAGCTCTCTTCAGGGGGCGTCCTGCTACGGGGGATCCGGTGCCTCAGCCGCTCCTCCACCGCAACCGTCCTGCCCCGCATGATCTAGTCTGCCTTTTTTCTCACCCGTCTGCCCAGGGTCCTGTCATGCAGACTGCTTTCCCTTCCTTGTCTTCAGTGTTGCTCCCTCCATCACGGGAGGCCTGGTGGTTGGACTCCTGGGGGCGTAACATTTTCGCTTCCACTAGTGCTGCTCTGCGCGCGCTCAACACACTTTGTTTGTTTGCCAGGGCTACCTCTGACCTATGGGATTCCGCGGATTCCCTTCTGTCTCGCACCTCCTACAAAGGAGTCCGCGCTGATCTGCAGCACCATGTGCTGGATGGTCAGGAGTTAGCAGCATTTATTCTCCATTCGGCCTTGGATGTCTCTGATTCTCTCGCCCGCGCTATGACGAGTTCTGTGGCCCTCGGCTGCCATGCTTGGTTGTGGGATAGCATCTTTCCCGAGAATATTTGGGAGCGTCTTGTTGACCTGCCCTTTGATGGGATTCTTTTATTTAACACCCATGCGGACTCCGCTATTCAGCGACTCCTTGCGGGGCTCTGTCCTTCTCCCCCTCCATAAGCTACGGCTTGTCAGTCCTCAGGTGTCTTATGGGAGGCGTTTATCCCACCTTTCTCTTTGGGCCTAGTGTTTCGGTTGGCCCCACTGTGTGTGGTTTGGAATGCCTTTAGGGTCCTTAATTTAGCACCTCTGTACTTTTTGGCTGCTGGTACAGCCCGTCAGCTTTTGTGGTGTGTGTTTTTTGGCTGTTAGTGAAGCCGTATTGGTCCTCAGGTGATATCCACAGGTCTTTTATGTTCTTGACCTCTTCTGCGGGTTTCCCTAAGAGGTGTTCCCCTGTTTTGTTTTGGAACGTGCCATATCCTAGGTGAGGTATTTGTTGGCTATTGTGTAGCTCTGTCCTAAGCTGGGCGGGTGTGGATACCTTCTCGGGTTCCTCGCGTTTTCTGGCTTCACTGTATACCGCTTGGTGCAGTCTTTTTTCTTCCGCCTTAGCGCAGCTTGCACTGCTCCAGGTTCTGTCCTGCTCAATATCCAAAGGTGTTTCTATCCTTCTTCTACAGGGCTTGCCTGTCGTACGTTTTGCCCTTTGTTCCTGCGGGATATCTGCTTCTGTGCATTTTGCCTTCCCTCTTCAGCCTCTAGATCGCTAGACCGACTTTTGTCATGCAGTCTACGGCGTTGTGTCTTGGTGTTTCCACCTTAATATCCGACGTTTCGGCCTGGTCCTCTACCTTGTGTTCCAGGGGGTCTATGATATTCCTGGTGTACTCCTGTGTTCTGGTTGACGGCGTTAGGTCTGTGCTACATATTTCTCGCTTCTCTTTTTCTTTTGGCCGGTCCCACTTCTCTTCATGGGCCAGATTGTGCCACTGGGATGGTCCTTCTCTGGTGCTTTTTCTGGGTTTCCCTTGCCTCTGTCTTAGTCTTGCGCTCGGCTTGTACCTTGTACCAGCTGCCTGCTGAGCACGCATGGTTGTTATGGTCCTCCTCCGTGGGCCTCGGCGTGTACCCGTGTGCTCCTGTCCCTTAATCTACTGGAGCTTTGCACGACTATGTCTTCCTTCTCATGTATGCTCTTATCGGCTGTGTGTGCTCTCCTGAGGCGGGCTCTGCCTCCGTTTCCACATCTTCTCCTTGGATTTTGCGGGTGGTTCTTTTCTTCCTTTGGTACTCTCTTAGTGCCGTCTGTCCCTCCCGGTTCTCTGGCCGACACCCTTTGCCCCTCAGGTAGGCTTGTGGTATCCTGGCCTTCCCTTCTCCTTGCTCTTATTGACTTCTGCTTGGTAGGGGCTGGGCCGTCCTTCCTATCCCCATGACACATCCCCTGTTGGGGCCCTGTGTTCTTCCAAGCTGGTGAGGTTCTCTCGCAGACCCTCCTCCCCTCTGAGGTTCCGTGACAATTGTAAGTGGTGTTTTCCGACTCGCACGTAATTGGGCGAGTCTGGTATCTATGAACCGCAAATGACGAGTTTAGTAAGTGTGCGCAGTTTCGCTGTGCTAACTTAAACCGTTCGTTTGTTATATGGGTTTTTCATCTGTACCCACGGGTTCCATCTTAGATACGGCATCCATTTTGTCTCTTGCCCTCAAGTAGCCAGCGAACGGACGCTGTCCGCTTCGCGACCCTGGGACTCCCAAGATATCTGCGGAAGACACGTGTTCTTTGAAAGTGTCTTTATGACAAGGGGGTTGCTGCTGTAAGGCAGATGGCGCCGCTTGAGGCTCATCTTGCCGCACGGGCTTATTGTCTCAGCCGTGCATCTCATTAGGCACATCCCTTTGATGCCTGTATCTCGTGTTTCCCGATACCTCCCCTTTTTACACCCTTTCCGATCTCCCCACTGTCTCCGTCTTCCTCTGCACCTGTCTTTGTTCCTATTTCGATCTACTTTACTGCTGATTGGAATTTGCTAAATGGTGGGAAGATGGTTTTTACAGTTGGGAACCGCCAAATGTTTCCGCACTTATGTTCCGAACCTTGTGTGTTGCAAAGTGATCAAAGCGACCCCTCTGGGAGCTAAATGTGGGAACCGGGTTGTAAACTTTTGTGTTCAATGTTATCCTATGGGTAAAAACTGTATAAAAGGAGCGATCCACAGAACCAATTTGAAGCAGTCTCCCCGAACTACACTCGATGTACTTCCTGTGACTTCTGTGTTCCCTGCAGCAAATAAACCTTGAATCTTTGACGCCGAAGGAAGTGTCCCGTGTCTCTGTGACTTGTACGCCGGAGCAGGTTACCCACGAAGGTTTCAGGTGTTGTGCCCTGGCACCGCTGGGTCCGAAAGAACCCAGTCCTTCAGTTGGCGCCCAACGTGGGGCTGCATCAGTGGTACCGGTCCAAGCCCGACGATCGTGAGGAACTTCGTGTGAAATCTCCAAGGGAAGGTGCACCCCGCTTCATCGATCCTGTTGTCGAAATAAGTGGCCCGAAGACTTTTCCCGCGAAGATTCCCGCCTCCTGACGGCTGCGACGGACTGCTGCCCTGACTGTAGACCTGTTTTGGCGCCTGGCGTAGACCTTGGTATAGCGAGACGATTGACGGGCCTTCCTGAGGACGCCATCGATCTTTGAGTTAAGTATTTTGTGGGTCGCTCCCAGAGTTCTTGGTTGTTGACACTTTAGCGAGTGTCTTTGTTGTAAACGCTGTGTGAGTGTTTTTGTCGGTGACACTTTGCTAGCGTACTTTGTTGTTGTATTGTTTGACGACTGCAGCCGCCAAAGACCGAGGGTTTTGTTCTTTGCTGGGACTTGGTAAATCCCGTAACCCTTGAAGTTTGTGAAACTCGGCTAGTGTGCAAGATGCCTGGTCGCAGTACTTTGTTTAGTTGTTTTAGACCTTGTGGTGCGGATTCCCTGCTGGAGGACTCATGTCCGATTCCTCCAGTTGGAACTCCTACTTACGATTTATATAGCAAACATGGGCTAGGCCCGATTGCTTTTAACGATTATTGGATTAAATATACAAAGAAAGACGGCGATCTTCGTTGGCCACCTCACGGTAGCTTCGAGGCGTCAATCTTAGATAATTTGGAAATAAAGTTGTTCGAACGTAAATCTAGGCCGGCCATGTTTGATGCCTTTCGGTTGTGGCGCAAAGAAGCCCGACAGAAAGAAATCAGACAGAATAAACGTAGTCAGCGAGATACTGTTGCTACCATAGTGAAGAAAGCTGAGCAGTTTCAGCGTGATAAGGAGGATAAGGATAAGGAAGTGTTTGAGAGGCTACAGCGTATGTCCATAGATAAATGCTATCCTGCTTTACCTACGGAGTCGGATAAAAAGGAAGAGGCAGTTGAGGATCCTTTAATGTCCTATCTTATGAAGTCGCCACCTCCGTACGTACAGGGTACCACAGCTCCTGTGGTCCCTGCCGTACCTGTTCTTCCACCTATTGTTCCTCCACCAGTTCCTCAACCTGCACCCGCTCTTCCGACTGTTCCTGCTCCTTTGTCTGTTTCTATTCCTACTGCTCCTCCGCTTCCACATACTCCTGCTCCCGCTACTGCTCCTGTGTTGTTAACCCCTGTTGTTGCTACTGTCTCTACTCCTTCTCTTGTTAGTCCTGTGTCTTACTCTTCCCCCTCTACTCGTAATCGTAATTCTCCCCTTGCGACAAACTTCTTTCAGTCGCTTGGACCTGTTTTTGGGTCTGCTGGATCGGAAGGTCCTCAGAGACGTAGTCAGCTTCCTGGTAACAGAGAACGTGTTGCACTATATAATATGGCGATGGGTTGGATGGTAAACCCCCTTAGAAATCCACCCCGTGTTGTCCTCGAAACGTTTAATCAATTCAACATACCAACCCAGAGATATGTGTTTGACGAAATGTGCAAGTTCCTTCATGATCAGATAGTGGCCGATGCGCCTGACGAGGTGCTGACCGCCCTGTCTGAACTTCGGCTTCAGTTCGCAACTGGACTGATAGTAGACACTAATGTCCGACGGGCTATTGAGCGGTTGCTATCTCTTCGTCCCGCTCCTATTCCTCATGCATTGTTTGTTGAGGATATTGAAAAACAAGACGAGTCTGGCCAATACCCTATGCGGGAAGTTCCACCAGTGTGGATGCCCGGCGATGCTACTGCTGTTCCTATTGTTCCGCCGCATTTCCAGCGAGTATGGATACATCTCCCATGGAAAAGATCGGAAGTGCTACAGGTGAAGCAATCTTTGCCTGACCCTCGCAAAAATCCGGCAGGGTATTACAAGGAATTATCGCAACTCGTAGACGCAACGATAATGAATCTTGCCGATATCGATATGTTGTTTGGCAACGTCGTACCGCAACCGGTATGGGCTAAGATTCGTCACCAAGATCACGCAAATGAATTAGGTGGTGATTGGGCAGCCATTGTAGCGTCGGATGGGTTGCAAGTCGGTGGCGCTAAGCCTGACCAATTGATTACTGCTCTTCCTCAGCGGATAATAACATTAATGAAAACGCTTATGCCAGCTATGAGGGTAAATTGGGACAAGTTGTCCGCTTGTAAGCAAAAGAAAGAGGAGAGTGTTTCCGACTTCTTTACGAGGTTCGAGGAAGCATTCATTGATCATAGTGGACAGGATATGGGTACTGAGGGTGGACAGAGGTTGTTTGTGGATAAATTCGTGTCGAACTTGTTGCCCGATCTCAGCAATAAATTGAGGAATTCAGAGAGTGCATGGGCCGTTTCTACCTCAGCTCAGATATTGGCTACGGCACAATATTACGAGAATAGAGAGAAAGAAGAAAATGACCGTGCTGACAAAAAGACGAAAGACCTAAAAACTAAAGTGTTGTTACAACAAGCGTATCCGCCGCGTTCTAATCAAAATGCGCCCCAGCAGAATAGATCGCAGTCGCAATCGAATAGATCGCAGCCACGTAATGATTCCTCTTTCCAAAGGTCCTCGTTAGGGTACAATCAATGTGCTTATTGTAGACAGGAAGGGCACATTAAATTTGATTGTCCTGTTTTAAATGAACGTAATAGTGGTAATTCGTCTAAAGGAGGCCGTGGTGGCTCGCAGCAGGTATCACGTGGTAGAGGTCGTGGTGCTCAAAACGATCGCTCTGACCATTCATCAAATTCTAATAATTGTTTCGATCAACGTGGATCATCGCAAGGACGATCTGCGCAGTACAATGTAGACGATTATTACGTCGATCAGGGAACTGACGATAGTAATTACTAGGACAGCCAAAGACAAGGAGAGGGAGTGGTATCAGTTCCGGTTGATCAGAGAGGGCCTTACGTCGCAGTTGCTGCATCGGGCGTCGTTGAGCCTTTTCTGTTGGACACTGGTGCAGCGAAAAGTTCTATCATGCATTCGAAACTCCCTGGCGCACCTTTGTCTGGCTTAACAAATGTATCCGTTGGATTCTCTGGCGCCCCCGTTAGCAATCCAGTTTCGCGCCCTTTGCCCCTTCAAATTGGGCCTCGTGAGCTCCAAGCTCCGTTGATATTGACTACTGGTTGTGGTGAGAATCTTTTGGGTCTGGATTTGCTTAAACGTTTGTATGCAACTTTGTATTGTTCTCCTGCGGGTGTAAAGCTTACGTTAGGAGAGGGGGTAGTCTCTCCCATGTATTTGTCCCTCGATAAGCTTCCACCGGAATTGAGTTCTCTTCCTGCGTCTTTGTGGGCGACGGGTCCAAATGATGTGGGCCTACTTGATATCTCCCCTTATGTTGTTCAGTTGAAGTCTAATGTGCGATTGCCACGTATTCCCCAATACCGTATCTCCCTTGATGGTGAACGAGCTTTGTTAGCGATCATCTATGATTTGATCGAAAAAGATGTTATTGAGGAGACTCGGGGAAACGTGTGCAATAGCCCTGTACTGCCCATTCTTAAACGTACTGATCCTACCAAACCGCCTGTTTATCGTTTTGTTATCGATTTACGGGAGGTAAATAAAATTGTTGTTCCTCAATTCCCTGTTGTGCCTGACATCACGGCGCTACTGACTCTGATTCCAGCTACTGCTTCATGGTTTTCGGTGATTGATTTGAAAAATGCATTTTTCAGCATCCCGATTGCCGAAGAGAGCAGGGACCTTTTCGGTTTCTCTCTTGGTGGACGTAGCTTCCGGTTTAAACGCGCTCCTCAGGGCTACTGTGAAAGTCCATCGATTTACAGTCAAGCCTTGAAGGGTCAACTGGATGCGTTTAGGTTGCCGGTTGGTGCGGCTTTAATCCAATACGTCGACGACTTATTGGTGGCTGCCGATACTCAGGACATTTGCAAAATTGTTACAGTGTCGTTGCTGCAACATCTCTGTGAGTTAAATCACAAGGTGTCACCTTCTAAACTCCAATATTGTTGTCAAGAAGTAACCTATCTAGGTCACTTATTGTCAAAGGAGGGAAGGAGATTGACCCCAGAGAGAATTGCAGCGATTGCGCGAATGGCTGTGCCACAAACCCAAAGAGATGTGCGTGCCTTTCTAGGTATCACGTCGTACTGCAGGCAATGGATTCCGAATTTTTCATTGCTAGCGAAACCATTGGTGGCTCTTACGTGCAAGGATGTTTCAACTCCTTTACCATGGACGGAAGAATGTCAGAAAAGTTTTTCTGAATTACGTGATTCATTGTGTTCGGCTCCTGTGTTAGGTACCCCTGATTACAGCAAGCCGTTCACGTTATATGTTCACGAGAGGGAAGGTTGTGCTTTGAGTGTCTTAACGCAACCTTTTGGTGGTAAGCAACGTCCATGTGCATATTTTTCCTCGACCTTAGACCCAGTAGCTAGAGCATTGCCGAGTTGTTTGAGAGCAACTGCGGCAGCTGCGGTCTCCATCCGACAATCAGCAGGATTGGTCATGGATAATATGCTTACGGTGATGGTTCCGCATGCAGTCGATACTCTTTTGAATCGAACGAAAACTCAGCACTTGACGAGTGCGAGGTTGTCTGGGTACGAATTGACGCTCTTGGCAAGCCATATTCAGATAAAACGTTGTAATGTCCTAAATCCGGCAACTTTGTTACCAATTAGCGCAGAGTCAGATGAAGTAGCAGAACATGACTGTTACTTGCGGACAGAAGAGGAAACAAAAGGTCGTGTGGACCTTAAAAACACCCCATTGGAAGATCCGGATGGCACTCTGTATGTGGATGGGTCATGTTTTAAGTTGCCGAATGGCGATGTAACTACTGCTTATGCTGTTGTAACATTGAATACTGTTGTTGAGACTGCAAGATTGAATCAGAATTCTGCCCAAGCTGCAGAGCTGATTGCTCTCACTAGAGCATGTGTGTTAGCAAAAGGGAAACGTGTGAATGTGTACACCGATAGCCAGTACGCTTTCGGTGTAGCGCATAGTTTTGGACGATTGTGGCGAGAGCGTGGTTTCTTGACGTCACATGGCACGAAAATCCAGCATGGCCAGCTTGTGAACGATCTTTTGGATGCATTGACTTTGCCTGCACAAGTTGCAATTGTTAAATGTAGTGCGCATCGTAAAGTGACGGATGATGTTGGTCGTGGTAACGCGTTCGCGGATGAGATTGCTAAGGAGACTGCCCGGAACCTTAGCACTCGAATGTATGTGACGAGTTCGGTTAGGTGGCCTGCAGAATCAAGTATGTGTGAAGATACCATAGAGAGTGTGAAAGCAATTCAGAATGAGGCCACTGACACTGAAAAGACGAAGTGGAAAGAAAGTACGGGAAAGTTGGATGCGAATGGTTGTTGGATTGATTTGTCAGATCAGAAAAGATGGATGTTGCCTGATGCGTATGTGCTGGCCGTTGTGACAATGGCACATGGGTTAGCACATATTAGCGCGAAAGGCATTTGCAAATTGTTGGCTGATGTGTGGAAGAATGATGGCATTACAAAGTGTGCTGAACGACTGGTGAAGAATTGTATGGTGTGTATAATGTACAATCCTGGCAAAGGAACCCCAACTCCCCCTGGTAGTTTTGCTCCTCCTTCGTATCCCTTTGAGGTGATTCAATTGGACTTCATCCATATGGAGCGATGCAATAACCTGAAATACGTTTTGGTTGTGGTTTGCGCATTCTCCCGATGGATCGAGGCCTATCCCCTCAAAGACAATACTGCTTTGTCTACTGCGAAAATCCTACTGAAGGAATACTTTCCTCGGTATGGAATGCCTAGAGTCGTGTGGTCAGATAACGGAAGTGAGTTTGTTGGAAGTGTGATGAAGAGTGTGTGTAAGGGCCTTGGAATTAATCAAAAATTCCATAGCGCCAATCATCCCCAGTCAGCTGGATTGGTTGAGGGGTACAATGGCACCCTTAAACTAAAACTAGCGAAGATTCAGGCTACGACTGGACTTTCGTGGCCTGATGCTTTGCCTCTAGCACTACTGTCAACTAGGGCGACTGTACACTCCCGAATAGGGCTTAGTCCCTATGAGATAGTGTTCGGCCGTCCTGCGAATGTGTGGGGGGTTCCTAGGCCAGGAATATTCTCTGATCTTGAGTATCCAATGTTGATTGACTACTTACATGACTTGACTGCTAAACTGAGGTTAATTCACCAACAGGTTTACGACGCCTTGCCAACGCAGACGGAGGGTCCAGGCCACCAGCTCCAGCCCGGGGACTGGGTGGTTACTCGTAACTTCTCACGCAAGAACAATTTGGACCCCCGATTCACCGGACCTTACCAGGTACTCCTGGCCACGAGGACTGCCGTTCGTCTTGAGGGGCGGAAAAATTGGGTACATGCTACCCATTGTAAGCGAGTCCCTATTCCTCTGCCGGCAGACCCGTGGGTAAGGAAAGGCATTGCGTCAACAGAAACAGAAACATTGCCGGCGTTTGTACCTTTTAGCGACGCACAGCTTGTTGGAGAACCCTCAGCGCAGCAGAAAGCCACTGTTGAACACTTGTCAGCAAAAGACTCAAGACCAGATCAACCAACTGATCAGCAGGACGCTGTCTCTTCAACGGATCCTTTGTTCGACGAGCAGACACGTCCCGGGAAACATCGATATTCTTTGCGATCTCACACTAAGGACAAATAAAATTTTCTTGCTTTGCTGAAATTGACAACTGCAATATCCTCGTTTCCCATGATCAAGTTTGAACATTCGTATCATTGAAATTTTTTGTACATATATCAAGCTTCTTCCTTGTATCTTTTTACTTCCACAGCTGAGAGACACTGTGCCTATATATATATACATATTGTGTATTGAAGGCCGTAGGGCCGCGCGCGTACTTCCTTCTGAACAGTAGGTCTTGACGCTAGGTTAAAGGCCGTCGGTTCCTAGGAACTCCTGGGGATTGACTATTGCTGCACAGAACGAAGTGCGTCAAGAAACGTTGCGGACGGTCATAGGGAATGGCATTTTCGAAGCTGAACGATTTGGAAGGAGCTCAGGGACACAGATTCAAGCTGCAGCAACTCAGTCGTACCAAATGTTTTATATTCCAACTGTTTGTATTGTTTTTGACTGCTTCTGCATTATTGGCGGGTGGGGTGTATTACACTATGTCTTACTTCTTACCTGCTACCCCTACTCCTACTCCTTACCCTAACCTTACTTCGACTGCTTCTCCTCATTCTTTTCACATGTTACCGGAACACGAGCAGGCTAGACGTGTAGAATTCCGCAACAATTCCTTTATTCAGCTCCTCCATCAGCATCAGTTAGTGGTTAACACTACTAATTGTTGGGTGTGTGGGTTGATGCCACATACTGCGGGTAAGGGAATTCCATATCTGGTATTACCGTATAGTTCCCAAGGGTCAGCTCGAGCATTCCAAACAATGTTTCGAAGCACACTGGGTTTCCACCCCATTCAAGAACAACGTTCCCCCAACTCTGGTCCTACCTCGTATCAGAGGCTGCTATCGATGGCAATAGAGGATATGGAAGATGAGATCCATGATCCTTTTCTTATCCCTGACGAAGAGAGACAAGCCTATAGGGTCCTAAGTAGAGGGGAATATAGTATGTTCACTAGTGAAAAGCAGCTTAAAAGCTCGCCGATCCATTCGAGCTGCTGCATTTTCATTCCAGATAATGCTCCTACTGTCTATCAAGCCATCTCGAAGTTGCATAAGATCTCCGAATCCATACACGTGGATGTAGGGGATTCGACGCTACTTGGATGGTTTTGGGGCCTGATGTCGACTTGGGGTTGGAAGATTCTGATGATCATCGGAGTTGTGGTGGTGTTCCTGTTCACGTGTTGCCTTTGTGTGCAGTGTGGTCCTGCCTTATGTGGCCTCTGTGCTACAACGTGTATGAGACAACCATCTGTTACCAAGGGGACTCGGTTGGACAGAGCTATGCTACAACAACATCTTGATGGTCTGATGAATATCGAATATGATTCCGACTAGTGCTTGCCTACATGAGGGCAAAAGGAGCGTCTGAGGTTCCGTGACAATTGTAAGTGGTGTTTTCCGACTCGCACGTAATTGGGCGAGTCTGGTATCTATGAACCGCAAATGACGAGTTTAGTAAGTGTGCGCAGTTTCGCTGTGCTAACTTAAACCGTTCGTTTGTTATATGGGTTTTTCATCTGTACCCACGGGTTCCATCTTAGATACGGCATCCATTTTGTCTCTTGCCCTCAAGTAGCCAGCGAACGGACGCTGTCCGCTTCGCGACCCTGGGACTCCCAAGATATCTGCGGAAGACACGTGTTCTTTGAAAGTGTCTTTATGACAAGGGGGTTGCTGCTGTAAGGCAGATGGCGCCGCTTGAGGCTCATCTTGCCGCACGGGCTTATTGTCTCAGCCGTGCATCTCATTAGGCACATCCCTTTGATGCCTGTATCTCGTGTTTCCCGATACCTCCCCTTTTTACACCCTTTCCGATCTCCCCACTGTCTCCGTCTTCCTCTGCACCTGTCTTTGTTCCTATTTCGATCTACTTTACTGCTGATTGGAATTTGCTAAATGGTGGGAAGATGGTTTTTACAGTTGGGAACCGCCAAATGTTTCCGCACTTATGTTCCGAACCTTGTGTGTTGCAAAGTGATCAAAGCGACCCCTCTGGGAGCTAAATGTGGGAACCGGGTTGTAAACTTTTGTGTTCAATGTTATCCTATGGGTAAAAACTGTATAAAAGGAGCGATCCACAGAACCAATTTGAAGCAGTCTCCCCGAACTACACTCGATGTACTTCCTGTGACTTCTGTGTTCCCTGCAGCAAATAAACCTTGAATCTTTGACGCCGAAGGAAGTGTCCCGTGTCTCTGTGACTTGTACGCCGGAGCAGGTTACCCACGAAGGTTTCAGGTGTTGTGCCCTGGCACCGCTGGGTCCGAAAGAACCCAGTCCTTCACCTCTGGGTATGGCTAAGGTATCTATTGTACGTTAAGGAATCTGTGGCTAGTAGTCTCTATCAGATGTACAAGTGTGGTATCTTCCGCCCGGACGAGCCTTCACCCCTCTGCCTCTTAACGCACCTTGGAATGCTCCGTGGTGACATCAATTAGAATGTCACCACTGCGAGGGTTCTGAGGTGGACGCCGGCGAGAGCGCTGACTGGGAGCGCCGCAGCGAGACTCTGACTGTGGCTGAGGTAATTGAACTGTTCTTTGTTCCTTATTGTCTACGAGGTTAATAAACGCTTCAAGACCATCTCTTCGTGTCTGTGCCTGCTTTGATGCCCACCACAACAAGTTACTTACCTTTGGTAACGATGTATCTGGTAGAGATGATTCTAGCCGCAGATTCCTTCAAGGCTCGCCCTTCCTCCCCGTTCTGCGAGGACCTTCCGTTTGGTCTTCTGCACTCGCCTCCATCTGAGTAGCTTTGTCTTCTGCAAGTGTCCTCTTTCACTTCCTCCCTGGCGGGATGCTTTGTTCTGTTTATTTGTTCCACCCCTTCCTTTCTGGTACTTGGACGGTAGGTTCATGTGTACTTCTGCATCCCTACACCCTGGTTATTCCAATGTGGGGTTTCTGACTCCTCTGCAGTCCACTGGGTTGGGGTCTCTTGGCTGTGCCTCAGCCCTTAGCTCTTTACAGGGGATACAACACTCCTGGGTGGTGCTGTCTTGCGGTAATTTATCGTTACTCATCTGTTTCGGATTTGTTGCCCTTCACTGTTATAGATTGTCGTTGCAGACTTTCTGTTGTCTGTTATGACATTTTTCACATGTTATTCTGCCTCCAGGGTTGATATTGCCCTCGTTTTGCAGGGTTGCTTCTCAGAAGCGCTGCTCTGCTCTTTCCCTTCCATGACTTTCGGTAACACAGTGCCGGGCGCTGTCTCTAATGGTGCTATCCTTCACCATTCGCTTCTTCCCTTTCCGTTTCACAGATGTTTTTTTCACACTATTATACCCTTACTCTCACAGTTTTGTTTGTGATGGCTCCTCATTGTGGCGCAGAAAAGTTTTTCGAAGAAAACTGACATCAGGGCGCTGGGGTGGGACTTATGTGAACTCGCTGACGTCACGTCCGCGGACAGCGTCAGGGCGGACTTGCGTGGTGCCGAGACATTCTATGTCAGGACCTTGAATGACTGAGTCATGGACGGGACTAGAAAAATAAGTGTTAGCTAGCGGGGACTGAAAGAAGCCAATAACGGCAGTAAGGGGAGTACTCGTAGCTGAAATCACAAATAGGGGATTCTACCTGGGGGGCTATGAATCTTGCACTCATCCAGAGTAAAGGCAAAAGAACAGAGAAACAGTGCCAACAAAATATAGACATGATGAACAGTCCCCATACTCCCCTCCACCCCCCCCCCCCTATTCTTCGAATAAGAAGTATTTGTCGCCCAATCCCAAACTATTAACTAGGGGAAGATGAGTTCAAGTGGGCCATAGGGCCCCAGCCCTTTGCTCCCAAAACTGCAATTAACAGCAATTGTGCGGGATACAATGGTGCTGGCATGCTGACAACAGTTCAGACGCACATGGTCCATTCATCCAGAGTTTGCAGTGAGGGTGATACCTGAGGCCATCAGGTGCACAGGCGCGGCATCTCCCGACCGCTGGCTCCACCCCCGCCCAGAGTCTTTGGCATAATCTGCATCCAAGTGACTTATTGGTCAACTGCCTGACCTTTTCAATTGATGTTAACTCTTGGTTCTCCCCTGCATATGCTGATTATCCATCTTAGGCAAGTCTGAGGATCCCCACGGAAGAGGAGTGTTAGTGGCAAGTGGGAATTGTTCAGTTAGCCAAGTCCATGCCTCCTTTCTAGATTCAAAGATAGTTTTGTAGTGGTGAATAATTTGTAGTTTGGCTGAGTAGAGCAGCTTATAGGAGATGTGCATACTCCGTAGTTTGGCCTTGGCCTGGTCGAATGATTTGCATTGCCTCTGTACCATGCAAGTATGGTCAGGAAAGATCAGAAATCGCCCTGACTGGTATGTGAGATCCTAGACCTGGCGTGCATCATGCAGGGCTGCGCCCCAGTCCTTGTAATTTTGAAAAGGGACAACGAGTGGTCCGGGATGGGACCCTAGAGGGGGCTTTGCGGCCAAGGAGCGATGTGCCCATTTGAGAACGAAGCAGATAAAGGGATCTTCAAGTTTTACCGGGAGCTAATCCATTGTTCAAGGAATCTCTCCAATCCCTCAGGAAGCCAGTATCGCTTATTATTGCATCAGGCCCTATTTTAGGTGTCTTCTATATGGTCTTGAAGGAGTTTTGCATCTCAGGAAGTCGATATATCTCAGAGGAAAGATGTTTGACCGTGTCTTCTAATGTGGAAATCCTTTCCTCCACCTCCAAGACCCTCTCAACAGTTTGGCAGAGGTCTTGGTGTAACAGAGATACGTCCATTCGCATCTCTTGGATTCTAGGAGCATCTTAGAATTATTGAAGGCTTGTAGGATGAGGAACATGTTGTGCTCCATCGGTGGAGCCTCTGGACCAGGCCCGAAGCCCACCCCCCTCCCAAGAGGGGTCGTATCCTTAACCATATTGGCCTGGCCCATCTGGCACCTTGTCTTGGCCCAGCATGACCTGCATGCGCCAAGTGACATGCGTCTGCAGTAAGGTTGGGCGGGTAGTAAGGTGCCGGTCCGCCCAGGAGAGCATGACCCGCTTGTATCAAGTGCGAGACCCTGGCAGCACTAGCAGTCAGTGCTAATTCACAACTTCAGAGGCTTGGTGGGTCCCCAACTGCCTAGTCCAGGGAGAGACTGCCAAGTCTGACGGGCACAGCAGAAGTAACAGTAATTGTCTCTCAGACCTGGTATGTCTCATATGTGAATTGATGAGTTAGGGGGCCCGACCCACTCCAATGGCACCGCCTCTGGTGTGGGGGGAAGCTCCTTCTGGTATCAGACGGCACCTGCTTGCTCAGGCCGCTAAACCGGTCCAGGTCGCCCCCTTCCAAATTGGAGAACACGACCACCCAACGACCAGCCGCAGGCCGGACTGGGATGAGATCAGTCAACTCAATGCCCACAGAGGGGCCCTCTTAGGAGCAAACGGCAGATCTGATAGAGACATCTAACCATAAATTCCTTACCTTTAAACTTCCAGGCGTCTGGCTTGATCCGGAAGATTTTTCTTAGCAGAAGCCCTGCACGCTGGTAGGTGGCGTCAGTTGACTCTGCGCGAGAACATTGGCGTAGTGTTCATCGTCGTGACGTCCGCATCGTAAATATAACCGCCCCTCTAGTGCGCTGACATCAGTTATTTTCTTTCCCCACCAGCCAGCGCTGATCCATTGAAGAGAGCTACCCCCTGTCATTTTTTGACAGACATTTTTTGACTTTTTGTCGACTTAATTTGTGTGTTAGGAGTCGTGTAGAGCAAGAAGACTTCCGGGTTCAAGCCGTGTGGCGCCTGTCACAGTGCCATATCGGTCACTGACCCCCATTTGGTTTGTATTTGGTGTCTGGAGCGCAATCACAACTCTAGATTGTGCTCTGACTGCCGGGCCATGGCGCTGAAGGCTTTGAGAGAGCGATTGCTAAAGCTTTTTGCAGCCCGATGCCCAGCCCCGAAGATGTCGCCTCGTCGGTCTCGATCACGGTCCAGGTGTTGATCGAGAGGAAGGTTTCAAGCACCGCTCCGGTGAGTCGAAGTCCTCTTCGTCAAAGTCTTCGAAGTCAGGTTAGAGGCACCACAAAAAACACAAGAAGTTAAAGCGTGCTTCAACTTCACCCTGCCTGTCTCGTAACGGGGAGGAGGAACCTCGGCGTTTGAGGCTCCACTCGGCGGAGTGGGTTCCTGGGTCGGCGCCCCGTTTTCGTCCCTTTCTGGCAGCTGAAGGAGTTTCATGACACCATATGCGCCATGTTGGACCTGGGGTTACCGGTCCACCTAGGGTAGCCTGGCTCAAGTGGTAAGGCCTAACTCTAAGACGATATGTTGCACTTGCGTCACACCCAATACAGTAGCCCAGCGTACTTCCACTCAAAAATGACACCACACCATGTTAGAAAAATATGGATTGCTTTGCTTGGGATCACCTTCTCTGGGGACACCAGATGACTCCTTACCATAGTCATACTGGCACTTGTGTCCCTCAGACCTTCCCCTCTTTGGCCATTGATGGTGACCCACTGCCCATACTTGGTGGTATTTGGGGGCACCTGGATCTTGGGAACCATCTCTTTGTCTCCCAGGGACACTAAGGTTATTCCCGCCCACTCCCCTCCCTTATCCAAGGGCAACTCCTCCCCGAGCACTACACTAGCCACCCCTGGGGTTTTTTCTCCAGTGGGAGGGGGTGGTCTCTTTGGGCATTTGGCGTCTCCTTTATAGTGCCCAACCCCACCAGATTCATAACAGCGGACAACCCTTGGCTGCTGACTATGGTCAGGATGAGGGGGTCTTTGTGGGTTGGCTCTAGGAGTGAAACCTGATCCCTTTCCTTGGAAACTGTTTTGGGGGCCTTTTGAGAACCCCCTCTTTTTGTCTCCCCCCCTCTTTCTTCTGGGGAGCGCCCTGACCAGTCTTTTGGGAATCCCCTCCAGTCTCCTTTGAGGACACCCGGGTATTGGCCCAGATGTCCGCCTCTGCAAGCTTCCTAGGACTAGTCAGCTTGCTGTCCACCAGGTGTTGACGCAGCTCTGGAAAACATTTCTCGAGTAGGTGCTCCTTCAATATCAAGTCATACAACCCCTCGTAGTCAGTTACCTCACTGCCTTGCACCCAACCCTCTAGGGCCTTCTTGGCATAGTCTAGGAAATCCACCCAGTTTTGTGTAGCCAGTTTGTGGCTGTTCCTGAATTTCTGTCTGTATTTCTCAGGGGTCAGCCCAAACTTTCTGATCAGGGTCACTTTCATGGTGGGATAATTAGTCTGTTCTTCCTGCTCTAAGGCTAGAAGGGCATCCCTCCCTACCAGAGGCATATATTTGTACAGACCACCCCCCTTGTGACTCTCTGATATCCCATGGGCTCTTAGCGAGACCTCATAGGCAGCCAACCACTTGGCAATATCGTCCCCTACACTGAAACTGGCCACTACGTCTTTGGGCATGTAGGGTCTGGGTTCCCTGGTGATTTCTTTAGGTACGCTGCCACCAACTGGAGTACTATGGGTCCCTATCTGTAGGGCTTTGAGGTCCAACTCCCTTAAACTTAGTTCATGAGCTAGCCTCTTCTCCTCCCTCTCCTGTTCCAACCTAGCTAACTCCAATTTTAATTGTCTTTCCTCCATTCGGTCAGCTAACTCTGCTTCGGTCAAACTCCTTCCAGAAACACTAGTGCCCTCCCTCGAAGTTGTCATAGGACCTCGTAACAGGTTCCCCCCTTCAGTTTGGTACAGTGCGTCTACTCCAATGACAGTGTCACGATCCCCCTCTTCTTCCTCATTTTCCCCATCTGAGTGAGCTGCCACCCATGCTCTTAAGCTGGTTTGAAGTTCCACCTTCTTTGCCCCACGCTTAAACAACACCTCCTTTTCCTGGCAAAATTCCTTGAGCTGGGCCGCTGTGTAGGTCTCCAACTCATCCACCTCAAACTCCATTTTACCAAGCGGGGCCTCATACAGTTATTTTGGCGTATTTCCAGAAAGAGGCGCCACGTAAGGCTAATTTAACCCACCACCAGAAAGGAATTTGGAAAAACAAAAGCTTCCAATTATGGGAATTACTCAGAGAAAACTCCAGGTGTCGGGTACGTGGTGCACACTAAGCCACTGTCAAGTGGACTCATGCGCAAGCCCTATCCCACTGCTGAGCGCCAATATGTTGGACCTGGGGTTACCGGTCCACCTAGGGTAGCCTGGCTCAAGTGGTAAGGCCTAACTCTAAGACAATATGTTGCACTTGCGTCACACCCAATACAGTAGCCCAGCGTACTTCCACTCAAAAATTACACCACACCATGTTAAAAAAATATGGATTGCTTTATAAAAATCTTTAGCTTGTCTTTGTCCTTTAGCAGTGTATAACTTTAACACAGTAAGTATCTCCACATTTGATTATTGGCATCCATAGAGCTTCACATTGCATTAAATAATACCTTTTCCCCCAAGATGAAAGGAGCTCAGCAATAACCCTTGCACCTTAACCTTTCAGCGATTATTTCACAGTTTACATAAGGTGAACAGCAAGAATAATGCTTCCTTATGGTGAAGCAAGACTGTACATTACCCTTGAGGACTCAATGTCATTACAAGCAGGAAGTTACAGGTGTTCAGCAAACAGTTCCACTAATGGTACACTTGTTAATTGGTTCAAGCAGCTGGATATCTAAATGGAAACAGGCAGGTTATTTAATTATTTCATGTAGCCATTTAGTTCTCTCTATGACCACATTGGATTGACAGGATATCACAGTAACACTTCTAAGCCCTGAATGATCTGCATAAAAATATTCCCCTCAAACAGTCCTTTCTTAACCCTGAGTCAGCCCTGTTACCCTGACTTCCGGTAGCTGGTAACTATAACCTATATTCAGAAATCTCTCCCTCACAGAGCGATTCTACTCAGGCAAGGAAGTTACTGGAATAAGCAAGTCAAGTAATTAGGGATCACTGTCTGTGGCGCAGTTTGTCAGGTTTGAGGTATCCAAAGCCTGTGTGTCACTTCCTAGGCCATCATCACTGCCACCGATTAAGGCCTAAACACTATCTTCTCCACCCGCAAGACTAGATTCCCAGCTTACTTTATTTATGCAGTTCTGTCATTCAGTTCTCAGTCAGTGCCCGATCTGTTCCCTCTGACAGGGGAAGGCTCCGCTCCCGGCTGGCTCTGCTTGCCTTCCTGATCGAGGCTGAATCCAGACGCTCTTCACTCTGTCGGTCTTTGTGGGCGTTTGTCAGCGCTTCCGCATTCCTCTGACAGGGGAAGTCTCCACACGTGAAAGACTCCGCCCACGCCCGGCCTCCTCCAGCTTCTTTCCTCCTCTTCCGACGTTGCTGCGTTATTGTCGGCGGAGTTCGATCAGCTTCCCCCGTCCCTCAACTGCGCCTGCCAGCTTCTGCTTTGCTACCGCAGCGGGAGGAATCCGGGTCAGGGACACTCCCGCCAAGGAGGGGTTGACGGCTGGCAACAGAGGGCCTTTTGCACGGCGCACCGCCCCCCCTCCCACGGTGAGTTCCGCTTCCCACTTGAAGGGCCAATTCTCCGCTTTCCTCCCTTGGGTTTCCCGCAACAATCTGGGCTCCGGGCTGGTGAAGTAGAGGCTCATCGCACTGCTGGATAGAACGCTACAGGCGGTGTTAGGAAAAAGGCTGATAATACCGCAGTTCTTGGTGTCTCTTTAGAATCAGACGCTCCCGATTCTGGGTTCCCAGTCCAGCTACCTACAGCTCTCCAGATGTGGCTCAGGGACGTTTTACCAGGATTACTAAAAGGGTTTAGGGAGCTAGTGGTAATACAACAATGGCAGGGTTTAGTCAACAGGTAGGGGCTCACGTCATTAAAGAAGAGCGGCCGGCCCATGGGACAATCTAACCCCACTCAGTGCGCCTTCCTCCCCACGATATCGCCTCACTCCTCACCAGGTTCAACTCAAGCTCTCTGGTCACTTAAAATGGCCCCCCAGGTTCTGTCCTTTTATAGTCTGGGCTCTGTTCGCTAGAACTAGCTGGAAGGTTCTAGAGCTTTCCCATTGTATTCCTATGGCTAAGGGTTCTGAGGTAAAATTATGACAGTTAACAGGCCTCCATTTTGTGTCTCCTTATTCTCCCTCCATTTTACGAGAGCACCTGCGCTGTATTACTCATAAGTAATAATGAGGCGCCCATGACCTAGGGTCAACACCAGGGAAGAAAAAAAATATATATAGTGGACAGAAGGAATAAAAAACGCAGAGGCAGAAAGAGGATAAAATATATAATGATTAGGACGGACCACCCGAAGGGCTGACAGGTCTAACACGCCATATTTGGGAGGCCTGACATTACTGGCTCACCTTCAGGCCCGCAGGCACAGAGGACAGAGTGGCCCCGTGTTTCCTATGCCGAAGACTCTGGCCTTGGTGCTACGGCCTCGATCGGACCCTTTCCCGGGTGAGGATCGACCCTGGTCGCACCTCCACAGCGACCTTCCCAGGCGTTGCGTCCGACGCCGAGGTTCTCGGGTTTGCTGGTAACGGCCGGCTGCTACTCCCCGATCCTCATTCCTGACAACCCGGAGCCGGTCGGGCAATCTCCGAGACCCTGCCCTATTCTGAAGGGTAGGGATGGAGGAAGAGGATAGGGAGGGGGAGCAGGATCCCTTAGAAATCCCACACCAACAAGATATAGACTGGTACGTGGAACTGGGTGATGCCAGTTATTTGGACACCTCCCCAGATTCTGGCATGCTTTCCCCTCCTTACCTGGCTACGGAGGAGGGAGCATCTTTTGCCATGGTGGTGCATATGGCTGCTGAGGTCCTCTCCCTGCAGCTTCCTAAAGTGGCGGTCAAGACTAAAGTATTGACAGAGGTCCTGCAGCCTGGGGTTTCTAGCTCGGAAACCCTACTACCTTTCAACAAGTCCTTAACGGACGTCCTTCTGGGAACCTGGTCCAAACCCAGCACAGGAGTTCCTGTGAATAGGACAATCGCCCGTCGCCATCTCCCCCACAGGGCGACCCACTTTTCCTCACCACTCACCCCACCCCTCATAGCTGGGTGGTCCAGGCTTCCACTCTTTGTGGTGCGATCCCTTCTGCATCCCTGGCCAGGGATTTCAAGAGACTGGAGAATATCGGAAAGAAAATGTTTTCTCCCGCCAGTCTGGCATTGCGGTCGGTGAACACTGAATGCCTTTTGGGTCGTTACACTCATTCGATATGGGATACGTTTGCGCAGGTGCTGCCCTTAGTCTCAGAGGAGGTCCGGCCTCTACTCTCTCAGGCTATCTCAGATGGAAGAGACGCAGCTAAGTTTGCCATTAGATGTGGCTTTGACACAACTGACTCGCTAGGTAGAGCGGTTTCCACAATTGTGGGCGTTCGCCGCCACGCCTGGTTGAGAACGTCTGGTTTTTGAGGGGATGTCCCGGCTAACCTCATGGACATGCACTTTGATGGCTCCCGTCTCTTCGGAGAAAAAGCGGATGCTGCCCTTGAGCGCTTCAAAGACTCACGTGATAAGTTTTGGGCCTCCCCACCACCCCCTGGGCTTCATCCGCTATTCGCTCCTTATGTGGCTATGTGAAGTGGTGGACCCACGCAGAAGTAAGACAAGTAGGCGTGGTGTTTGAGGATAGGAGTTTAATGTAGCTCCATTTCATACGATACCATCCTACAACCAACAGCAACAACTGATCTTACATTCAAGTACACTCATTCTACGTCAGTAAGATTCTAATACAGAATGGAACTCCATGATAACAAGGGAGAACAGTGGTGCTACATTGCTTAGGCTGGATAGCTAACACCAAGAACACCACACTATGGAAGGAGCTATCAGCCATGCCAATCCTATTCAGGCCAAAGGACCCCTTAAATTTAGCAACCTCCAGGGGCTGTTGACGCGGTTCACCCCGACCTCGTGGGTTGGAGAACCAGAATTCGAGCCAAGCCACAATCCCCTCCTCCACTGCAAAACCTTCCTAGTCCGATCCTCCAGTATCACTCTTGGCCAGTTGGTGTTAGAGTACGCCATCATCTCTACCACTGGCAAGACTTTACATCGGACAGGGGTGTGTAAGTTAGTCCGAAGGGGGCTACTCCCTCCCCTTCGAGACTGCTCCCCCATCTATGCCTCCAGTGCATGATCGTCTGACAAAGGATCAACTTTCTTTGCTCCGCAAGGAAGTCATGACTCTCTTTGCCAAGGAAACTATAAAGAGGGCTTCCGGTCCCGAAGTAGGCAGCGGTTGCTATTCTCGCTACTTTCTGGTCCCCAAGAAGGACCTCAGAGACCTCAATTACTTCCTCAAAAAGGAGAAATTCAAGATGCTCACCCTTCCTCAGGTCCTGTCTGCCTTGGACCCAGGAGACTGGATGGTAGCGCTGGACTTGCAGGATGTCTACTTTCATATACCCATCCTACCTGCCCATTGCAGCTACCTGTAGTTCACGGTGGGCCATGAGCACTTTCAATTTGTGGTGCTCCCCTTTGGCCTCACCACACCCTGTGGGTGTTCACAAAGGTGATGGTGGTGGTCGCAGCCGATCTGCGGAGATCGGGGGTTTTAGTCTTCCCCTATCTTGATGACTGGTTGTTGAAGGCGCTCCAAGCAGTTGTCTCCCACTTCCAGACTATGGTTAACCTCTGACATTCACTGGGGGTCACTATCAACGTGCCATAGTCACACCTGACTCCCTCTCGGATGCTCCTTTTAATTGGAGCGGTTCTGGACACAGCGCAGTTTTGGGCCTATCTTCTTGAACGGTGAGTCCAGGATATTCAATGCTATAATACCAATGTTTCAGCCTCTATCCTGGATTTCTGTGAGAATGACTCTGCAGCTGTTGGGGCTCATGGCCTCCTGCATCCTGCTAGTGACCCCTGCACGGTGGCACATGCATGCTCTGCAGTGGGACCTGAAGTTCCAATGGGCGCAGCATAGAGGAAATCTCACCGACCTGGTTCAGATTTCAGAGGGCACTGCGATAGACCTGCAATGGTGGCTAACAGCCCGTGATTGGTTCTAGGGCAGACCCCTCTCCCTTCCCCACCCAGATCTAACAGTGGTGCTGGATGCGTCCTTTCTGGGAGGGGGTGGCCATCTCGGGGAGGTGGAGATCAGAGAAAGCCAAGCTCCATATCAATCTGTTGTAGCTGAGGGCGATCCGACTGGCAGTGAATGCGTTTGTGCCGTCAATAAACAGAAGGCTCGTACAGGTGTTCACGGACAACATACCTCCATGTGGTACTGAAACAAACAGGGTGGAGTGGGGTCATGGACTCTTTGTCAAGAGGCCCTGCGTCTCTGTACTTGGTTGGAACAATGGGGCATTTCCCCAGGTGGTTCTACACCTGGCCGGTTCTCTGAACACTAGGGCGGATGAGCTCAGCTGAGGTGCCTTGAGGATCACGAATGGTGTCTCCATTCGGAGGGTGCACAAGGTTTCTTTCAGCTGTGGGCAGAGCCTTGGTTAGATCTGTTCGCTTCCAAAGAGGATGCGCAATGTCAGCAGTTATGCACTTTGGAGTTTCTAAGGCGGCTCTCGCTCAGCAACGATTTTCGCTGCGAGTGGAGCTCAGGCCTCCTATACGACTTTCTGCCAATTCCACTCCTGCCTAGAATGCTCAAGATGAACAGGAGCGACTGGGCGCAAGTTATTCTTGTGGCTCCGTACTGAGCACGGAGAGTTTGGTACCCCGAGCTTCTAAACATGAGCATCGATCCTCCTCACGAAGGGGCAGCCTGACCGGATCTTCTGTCGCCGCAGCAGGGGATGGTTCTCGAACTTGTCCACTCTCCACCTCCTTGCGTGCAGATTGAGCGGCGACAGTTGACTGCTTTTGACTTTCCTCCAGAAGTCCGTGAGGTTATCTTAGCAGTCGGGCATCCCTCCACAAAATTGGTATACGCCTGCCGATGGAACAAATCTTGTCAATATTGTACAGACCGGTCTATTGACCCATTATCTGCTCCCTTATCTGAAATCCTTATGTTTATACTTTCTTTGGCCCAGCATGGCTCTACTCTGGGCACATTGAAGGGCTACCTTTTGGCCCTTTCTTTTTTTCTTCGGCTGCCTGATCAGCCCTCTCTTTTCAAATCCCCTCTGGTGCAGAGATTCTTGAAGGGGTCCACCCATTTGTATCCCCCTTCACCTTTTTATTATGCCACAGTAGGACCTGAAATTGGTTCTCATCTTTCTGATGTGAGCACCGTTTGAGCTGCTGCATTGCTGCCCTCTGCGGTTGTTCACCATCAAGACAGCTTTTTTGTAGGCAATAACCTTTGTCAGGAGGATTAGTGAACTGCAGGCACTATCTTCAAAGCCTCCTTACCTGACGGTCTTTCTGGACAAAGTGGTACTCCGCACTAGGGCATCTTTTCTGCATTAAGTGATAACACCCATCTGAGACAGTTGGTTACCCTGCCCACCTTCTATGCACCCCTGCACCCTTCCAAGGAAGAGGAGCGTCTCCATCGTCTGGACCCAAAAAGAGCATTAGCATTCTACCTCGATCGAACTAGAGAGTTCTGGGTGGATGACCAACTCTTTATGGGATACATGGGTGCAAAGAAGAGGACTGTATCTTGATGGGCTATCCTCTGTATAAATAAATCTGTTACGCCTTAACGAAGAAGAATCCCCCTGAAGTGCTTAGGGCCCATTCCACCAGGGCAAAAGGCGGCCACCACAGTTTTTCATCTTGGTGTTCCCATTTCCGATATCTGCCAAGCTGCCACTTGCCTGGATTCTCTGGTTCGCAGAGAAGGCCTGTTCGGTGGCTCGGTTTTGCCGGATTTTCTGATCTAAGCCATTTGGCAGTCCCTCCTCCGGGGATGGTATTGTTTGGGTATCTGTTCAAAGGGAAGGAATCTGCGGCTAGATCTCTTTCAGATGGGCAAGTTACTTATCTTCAGTAAAGCCTTATCTGGTAGAGACATGATCTAGCCCCAGATTCCTTACCAAACCACCCATCCTCCCCACACTATGGAATTGGTTTCAAACTCCAGGGATGTTCTCCTTCAGACCATGGTCAGTCCCTTCATGGCTTCGAGCTTCTGGCGTGGAAAGCTGTAAAAAAGTACTGATGTTAACTCACCAGAGTGGCAGTTATATTGACTATGCGGATGCCACAACGCTGATGACGTCACACAGAGGTGGGTGGGGGTCGTGTTGCCACAGTCCCGCATCAGCAGGGTCTACAATCAGCAAAATCCAGCATTGGGCTTCAGGAATGGGAGATTGGAGCTCCTCGTGCCTGCCACTGCAGCTGCCACACCTGCGGTAAAGCCGCCCGAGGTATGCGCCGCAACCTTTACTCCACAGAAGACACACATTCCATCGGTAACCCGTGGGAGGGGGGGCCACTGGTGGGAGAACACGCACAGCAAAAGTCCTGTAGGGGCCTGGGATCGCTGCCTTTCAGGTAATCCCTCTGACTCAATGCGATATCGGTGAAAGGGTCCCAGCTAGTTCCGGTCTGCCATGTTGAAGGAAGCATGCCTCAGGCCGCATCAACTGGGAAAGGCCCGGGCCACACCACAACCGATCCCCAGACTGCAGTAGAGAGTTGCTGCTGACTGTTTGGGGGGTGGTTAACAGCAGCCCCCCCCCTGGTTATAAGCATGCCAGAACCTGCGAAAGGAGTTTAGGAGCAGAGCAGCCTGGAGGTCACAAGGTTGATTCCGCCATATTGGCTTCCCAGGCCATGCCCCATTTTTTTAAAGTCTTTTGTAGCCCGAACTCTAGCCCTAAGGTATTGGAGCACTTTACATGAGCAACAGTTAAATTACACAAGGACACATTCATGTTATATAGGCAGAGGAAGATTACATGTTTTGGCTTGAGTCCGGGATGGTGAGAAGGCACCGAGATTGAGCACCTCTACAGTGCATCGTTTGTAGCTGGCTCTGTCGTCTGCTTTCTTTTCTCCACTCCCACCCCTGCCCCTGTTTCTTCTGTGCCGCCTCCCAACCACAAAAGGAAAAAAAAAAGTGCTATGAAGCAGCCAGCGTTGGCCGCTTCATAGCGATTTTTTTTTACCAGTCCTGTTACCTGCCCTCGCCCGATCTACTGTTCAGCACCTTCCGATTCCCCGGTTCACCACCCTATGCGATTTCTACAGCATAGGCGAGATCCATTGGTTTTGCCAGTGCTTGTTTTAAAACAGTTTTGGTGTCAAGCCTGGCGCCCATGTCCCTAACAGTTTTACCTCCTGCTCCTTGATCACTTTCGTGTTCATGAGGCCATGCTGCTCGCATGACCTGAAGTCTTGGTTTGGTCCCAAGCAGCTCCTCATGAGGATCCATCCATGACACGAGTGGCAGAGCTTGAAACCTGATTAATTTGGGGAACTACATCCCTGAAGCATTGCAAAAGGTGGAGCGTTTTCCGTGAAGACTTTAAGGAGATTAGCCCTAAATCTGTATTAAAGGGTGTAGATAAAAAGGAACCGACATCAGGGCAATGGTGTAGCACTATGTGTCTCCAGTGACATCACATCCCTACAGTACCCTAGTTGAGATCGTAGGATCGGCCCTTAAGCTTCTGGTATCTTTTCTTAGTAATATAACCCAGTCAGATACCTTAGGTGACTTTTGTCTTGAGCTCCTTTTCCTTACCGTGTGGGGTCCAACAAGTGTCTTCTTTAAACCCCACTTTGTTTAATATCTATGTGGCTCCTTTGGCGGCATTGATTAGATCTTTGGTATTAACACAATCTTATGTGTATAACACATAAATCGTAGTCTCAATCTATTCGAATGTAAATGAGGTAGCCAATAGATTTAAAAACTGTATGACACCTGGATGGAAGTTCAATCTCTCAAACTGGACTCTGATAAAATGGAGGTGCTGCTTTTAGAATCATATGTGTCCTTTTGGATTCTACTTGGTGACCACCCACATTGGGCCCCCACCCTCACCAGTCACCAAAGCCAAAAACCTGGAAATTATTTTTTATTCCAAATGAACCTTTATCTATTAGATAAAACAGCAATCTCTTCCTGTTTTTACCTTTTGAAAACACTGAAAAAAGTCCTGCCATTTATCTCTTTTTTTAATTCAATTTCTATTTATTAAATTAAAAAGATGAGCATATAAGTAGCGTAGGATACAATAATAATGATAGGTACAGTGGGAGTCTAATATAGGAGACAAAAATGAGACAACCTGTAAATCATAAGAGAGCAAAGTAAATAAGAAAACAATAAATTGGAAAACAATAAATTACTCAAGTGCTTTGCAGTGGTAGTCACAGTGAAGTCGTGATGTTATACTTGGATAATAGCAACAAATATTATGCAATACAAGTGAGTCAGCAAGTACAGTTACATGAGTGTATAGATATAGGATGCAATACAGTTTTGGAGTATCACCATTAGTATATCCTTCCACAATCCTTACAACAGTATAACCCTATTACTTTATTGGAAGCTAAGATTATTTTCACAGAGGGTCATATGAGAAGGAACAGACGTCAAGCGTCTAACATAATTTCCTATGTGATTTACGCCAGGGAGAGGTGTGGAGTGCAACATTGTCTGCGCCTCTCAAGAAGGAGAGACATTCTTGCCACATCCTAAATGAGACCTATTTGAAGCTTTTCCACTTAGTCAGAACAATTTTACCGGCTAGGGTAAGCATAAGATCTAGCAAGTAGCGATCATTTACATCTGTGATCTTAGGGTCTAGAGCACCTAGGAGTACATAAGAGAGTTCCCTTTGAGGGGTTATGTTGTAAATATTACCTATATATTCATACATCTTATCCCAATATGTTTGAAGACTAGGGCAGTGGAAGAGCAAATGGCCTAAGTTGCATACGTGGGATTTGCAGTTACAACATGTAGGGCTTTCACTGAGGTTCAGTTTAACGATTCTTTCGGGTGTCCAGTAAGACCGGTTTATTAACATCAATTTGGTTTGTGAGAGTATTGGGGAGATTTTGTTTGAGAAGGGAGTGATATGTATCATTTCCCAGTCGAAAGGGATATTGTTAGCATTGGGTTCCGATTCCCACTTTTCTTCACATTTCTTGTGGGATTTGCTGGTTTGGGATATAGTAATTTATATATTTTGGAGATGGTTTGTCCTGACCTTAGTAGCTGTAGCTAAACAGAGAAGGGGGTTCCCCGTGGGTATCTTGGTGATGTAGGCAGGAAATAAGGGGGAAGAAACCAATTATAGAAAAGGAGAGAACCCTGCCTCAGGATATATAGGCCCTAGCTATGGGGTCCTGACTGATACATATGGAGGGGTGATTAACCAAGGGGTTGACGGCACATAGCAAAATCACATGGTCGAATCAAGGGGACTAAACAGCTTCATTTTATGAAAATATATTTTTATTTTTTTATTTTTATTTCATGATACAGAAAATACTCTTTTTGTGGAGCAATATAGATTTAATTAGGATATATCACAGGTGCATATAAAAACAAATAGGTTTGAAGGCAAAATTGTCACAACAATTCATCCTACCCAGTAACAGCCTCAATTCACACACGTATACTCACTCATTTCAACCCTACTTACACTCTCTCTCCTAATTACATACACCAATCGCTCTCTCATTCATTCTACTTTCCCTTGCAATTATAGCACATAGGTGGTCAAGTCGGGATGTTCATCCGGGTGGTTGGTTTTAGCTACGGGTCCTGGTGTTATGAGGGCAATAGCTGTATTCCAGGGGACATACGCCGACGCGCGTTTCGGTGACCGGCCAGTGAGGCCGCACCTTCGTCAGGGCAAGGGGCAGTATACTGGGGCAGGCACAAAGGTATAAAACTCTGTAATAGAGAGCAGAACAAAATACATTTTTACTATTCTGTTTAGTTATGTACATAATCAGATAACTAATCTCTCTCTTTTTTTAAAAAAACACAACACCAATAATGAGTTTTCATCCACAATGATTATTACAATTCTCAAGTATTTAAACAGACACGATTCTAGGGTTTCCATCAATTACTTTTTACATTTTAAACAGTTTTGCAGCAAAAACTCCTAAATTCGGCCAGTGACTGCCACGCCACGTCAACCCTCTTAAGACACTCCCTAATACAGATTCCCTAGTGAGTGAAATCTGGAAGGCATAATGATGGCCTTAACTGTATGGACCATGGAGTACATTTAGCACAGAACTGGACATCTTCACTTACATACAGCTGTATTTTTATTTTTTTCCCCACACACATTCACTCGTATTTAGATTTGTTTCCGTCTTCACCTCAGGTACACGCATGACACGAACAACCTTATAGATAACTCCCCTGGTTCATTAGAAAGGGTCCTAATGGCGCATTTTTAGATGTTTATGATCAAAAGAACGGTTGTTATATACTTCCTCCGCCATATCGCATAGGTTGTTTCAATATTTTACCTGGTTCTTTATTCAGGTCTGCTGTTCAAAGAAGGCAGGCTTCAGAGGACCTTATAAGGTACAAAGGTGTTTACGCTGTAATCGTTTCGTAGGACTTCATATTTACTGAATATTAACAGTTAGATTCCTGTAAGAAGCAGATGGAGAACCTATTTTATTTCTAAACTAGATCATAGTTCGGGTACTTAACTAGAACCTTAGTTTTTTCCAAGTTTATGGTCATGTAGAATTTATATGAACTTCTTTCTTCCAATCCTTTCATTTATTTAGTAGGAACAGATTTTATAGACTCCTACTTAAAATGACACCTATTCATTAAAGATCACGCTCTAGAACCTACCCCAAAATGCATTAATCACCTACCTATTTAGGTATAGTGGTGGTCAAAACTGATTTCTGGGAGGCAGTTCAAGGCAGTGGTTGACCGCAACAGGGCCTATCAAATAAAGCACAGTTATATCAGTTTATGGTACTGACCCCCCTAAATAGTAAGGCATCGCTGTGGGGGGATAGTGGGAGCATTTGTTGACACATCCTAGCGCACCTCCCCACGGTGGAAAGTTTGGTCAGGTACATGGCTGGGGTACAAGCATTCAGTATTAGTCCATTTCATTTCGAGATGTCTCATGTCCAGCGGTATACCTTTATATAGAGCCTATCAATTCTAGGTCCGTGGTACTCAAGGGCCTGATCCACCCATCCCTCATATTTAAATTATTATTATTCACATCTTTGAATAGTTTCAATTACCTTTCAGAGTTCAAGACGGAGTTGGAACTCTAGAATGCCACTCATATTCAAATATAGATATTTTATTTCTTAGTGGGTTCCTGGAGCATAGGGGTACACGGTTCCAGAAGGTGCCTATATGCCTGCGAGTAAGGACAATAATTAAAGGCGGCTGGTACCCCTCGTTATCCCTCTTCATTAGTTTATTGTCCCTCTTCATTAGTTTGTAGTAATAGCTATCGTTTTTACCTCTTTGTAGGCGGGAAGACCTCTCGAAAGCGGTTTCGATATTATTCAAATTCCCTGCTATGTACAAGAGCCTTTCCCGCAGTTCCGGGCCGTTTTCGACAAGAGCTGACAGTTACATTGCCTACAGGGGGATAATAGAGGAAGTTTTTAGAAGCGGGAAATATCCATGATGGTGTTCCGAGATACGCGAGGCTCCCGCATAACACTTACCTTATTCCAGGACGCCTGTATCCTCAAGATGGGGTTCCGCCGACTCAGTCCGTCGGCCAGTTGAGAGATGCCGGTTCACTCGCATTTTCGGCGTCCTATTTAAGTATCGGTATATCCGCCCTTCGTGGGCGTTCCTTCTCAGCTGGCCCTGGTTAGAACGATGGAAATAGAGGGCGGACTCTCGCTACCATTGTGTCCTAAGTCGCCATATTGTGTATACTACCGGCGATCATGTTAATAGTAATCTGAGGGAATGTGGCGGCCATCAAAGTAAAGCCGATCATCTCTTGTCACAATGCCTAATGTTATTGAGGGAAATAGTTCCCACCGTGATAACCAACGTGTTATTTATTATCATCAACGGCGCTCTTGCTTTTTAGAACATTATTTTTCTCTCGCTGCCTTAATTTCCCAAGTCGCCATATGATGTATATCATCGACAGTCATATTGATAATAATCAGAGGAAATATGGTAGCCATTAAGGTAAAACCGATGTTCTCTTTTGCCGCAATGCCTCTTATTATATTGTTAGATTCCTGAGGGTAAAATTATTCCCCATAGTAGTTGGTGTATTATTTGGTATTGATGATAATAAATAACACGTTGGTTATCACGGTGGGAACTATTTCCCTCAATAACATTAGGCATTGTGACAAGAGATGATCGGCTTTACTTTGATGGCCGCCACATTCCCTCAGATTACTATTAACATGATCGCCGGTAGTATACACAATATGGCGACTTAGGACACAATGGTAGCGAGAGTCCGCCCTCTATTTCCATCGTTCTAACCAGGGCCAGCTGAGAAGGAACGCCCACGAAGGGCCGATATACCGATACTTAAATAGGACGCCGAAAATGCGAGTGAACCGGCATCTCTCAACTGGCCGACGGACTGAGTCGGCGGAACCCCATCTTGAGGATACAGGCGTCCTGGAATAAGGTAAGTGTTATGCGGGAGCCTCGCGTATCTCGGAACACCATCATGGATATTTCCCGCTTCTAAAAACTTCCTCTATTATCCCCCTGTAGGCAATGTAACTGTCAGCTCTTGTCGAAAACGGCCCGGAACTGCGGGAAAGGCTCTTGTACATAGCAGGGAATTTGAATAATATCGAAACCGCTTTCGAGAGGTCTTCCCGCCTACAAAGAGGTAAAAACGATAGCTATTACTACAAACTAATGAAGAGGGACAATAAACTAATGAAGAGGGATAACGAGGGGTACCAGCCGCCTTTAATTATTGTCCTTACTCGCAGGCATATAGGCACCTTCTGGAACCGTGTACCCCTATGCTCCAGGAACCCACTAAGAAATAAAATATCTATATTTGAATATGAGTGGCATTCTAGAGTTCCAACTCCGTCTTGAGCTCTGAAAGGTAATTGAAACTATTCAAAGATGTGAATAATAATAATTTAAATATGAGGGATGGGTGGATCAGGCCCTTGAGTACCACGGACCTAGAATTGATAGGCTCTATATAAAGGTATACCGCTGGACATGAGACATCTCGAAATGAAATGGACTAATACTGAATGCTTGTACCCCAGCCATGTACCTGACCAAACTTTCCACCGTGGGGAGGTGCGCTAGGATGTGTCAACAAATGCTCCCACTATCCCCCCACAGCGATGCCTTACTATTTAGGGGGGTCAGTACCATAAACTGATATAACTGTGCTTTATTTGATAGGCCCTGTTGCGGTCAACCACTGCCTTGAACTGCCTCCCAGAAATCAGTTTTGACCACCACTATACCTAAATAGGTAGGTGATTAATGCATTTTGGGGTAGGTTCTAGAGCGTGATCTGTAATGAATAGGTGTCATTTTAAGTAGGAGTCTATAAAATCTGTTCCTACTAAATAAATGAAAGGATTGGAAGAAAGAAGTTCATATAAATTCTACATGACCATAAACTTGGAAAAAACTAAGGTTCTAGTTAAGTACCCGAACTATGATCTAGTTTAGAAATAAAATAGGTTCTCCATCTGCTTCTTACAGGAATCTAACTGTTAATATTCAGTAAATATGAAGTCCTACGAAACGATTACAGCGTAAACACCTTTGTACCTTATAAGGTCCTCTGAAGCCTGCCTTCTTTGAACAGCAGACCTGAATAAAGAACCAGGTAAAATATTGAAACAACCTATGCGATATGGCGGAGGAAGTATATAACAACCGTTCTTTTGATCATAAACATCTAAAAATGCGCCATTAGGACCCTTTCTAACGAACCAGGGGAGTTATCTATAAGGTTGTTCGTGTCATGCGTGTACCTGAGGTGAAGACGGAAACAAATCTAAATACGAGTGAATGTGTGTGGGGAAAAAAATAAAAATACAGCTATATGTAAGTGAAGATGTCCAGTTCTGTGCTAAATGTACTCCATGGTCCATACAGTTAAGGCCATCATTATGCCTTCCAGATTTCACTCACTAGGGAATCTGTATTAGGGAGTGTCTTAAGAGGGTTGACGTGGCGTGGCAGTCACTGGCCGAATTTAGGAGTTTTTGCTGCAAAACTGTTTAAAATGTAAAAAGTAATTGATGGAAACCCTAGAATCGTGTCTGTTTAAATACTTGAGAATTGTAATAATCATTGTGGATGAAAACTCATTATTGGTGTTGTGTTTTTTTAAAAAAAGAGAGAGATTAGTTATCTGATTATGTACATAACTAAACAGAATAGTAAAAATGTATTTTGTTCTGCTCTCTATTACAGAGTTTTATACCTTTGTGCCTGCCCCAGTATACTGCCCCTTGCCCTGACGAAGGTGCGGCCTCACTGGCCGGTCACCGAAACGCGCGTCGGCGTATGTCCCCTGGAATACAGCTATTGCCCTCATAACACCAGGACCCGTAGCTAAAACCAACCACCCGGATGAACATCCCGACTTGACCACCTATGTGCTATAATTGCAAGGGAAAGTAGAATGAATGAGAGAGCGATTGGTGTATGTAATTAGGAGAGAGAGTGTAAGTAGGGTTGAAATGAGTGAGTATACGTGTGTGAATTGAGGCTGTTACTGGGTAGGATGAATTGTTGTGACAATTTTGCCTTCAAACCTATTTGTTTTTATATGCACCTGTGATATATCCTTAGTAGCTGTAGCATCTTTGAAGGTATCGATGGGTCTGTAGGCTTAATAAAGCGCATCGTGAGGAGAGATTTTAATTTAAGGAATTCGTAAAAGTCCATTGGTTTTAGCCAGTGGCGAGACTGAAGCTCTGAAAAAGCCATGGGGAGGGTCCCAATATAGAGGTCTTTAACTAGATTTATACAGCTTTTTGACCAGAGTTCGCAGTGGAGCATCCTGCAGTCAATCTTCAGGCTTGGGTTGTGCCAGAGAAAGGCATATCATTGATGATTGATCTTTCTATGTCCAGCCAGACTGGGGTTATAGTCAGTCTGGGGGAGTAGCCAATTGGCCCCCTGTTTACAAAGAAATGTCGTTTGATAGTTCCTAAAGTTCAGGAGACCCAGACCGCCTTTATCTTTGGGTAATTGGAGTTTTTTCATAGATATTCTGTGTCTCTTACCCTGCCAAAGGAACGTATTGAAGAGTTTATAGATCTTGCTCAGGAAGTCATTTGAAAGCGTCATTGGTAGCATGCTAGCTAGACAGTTGACCAGAGGAGTAATCATCATTTTTGTCTCAGCTCTTCCCCACCAGGATAAAAATTTAGGCGACCAGCCATTCAGGAGTGACGAGATTTTCTTAAGGAGAGCATTCTGGTTGGTCTGTAGGGTGGTGATCAGATCTTTCGTGAATTCTAGGGCTAGGTATTTGAAGCACTTAGGTTGCCATACCAGACCGGAATTACCAATAATTTCTTTCCCACCAAGGGTGTTCCGCAGTTTTACCTCTGTCTTGTCTTTATTCAATTTGTACCCTGATACTGATGCAAATTCATCTATTGCGGACATAAGTTCAGAGATAGCAGCCTCCCCATTCTCAGAGACAACTAAAACGCTGTCTGCATAAGCAGTAATCTTAATTGTACAGTTGTTAAAACGGATCCCTGTGATCTGCTTATTGTTCCTTAGGTGGTAGAGGAAATGTTCAATTGCAAGGAGGAATAGAGATGGTGACAGGGGTTAGCCTTGTCTTGTTCCCTGTTCTAGTTTGAAAGAGGATGAGAGGCAACCTCCCGCTCTGACCCTAGCTGAGGGGGTTAAGTATAGTGCCATGACCATACTTTTGAAATTTTCACCCAAATTAAATCTGCCAAGTGTAGCATCTAAGTAGGCCCAGTCAACTTTGTTGATAGCCTTTTCGGCATCCAAAGTAATGGCGAACGTCGGTGAGTCAGTAGATTTGGCTTTCTCAAGTACATGGGCAGGATGCGAGTGTTATCACTAGATAGCCTATTTTTAAAAAAACCAACCTGTGAGGGGTGGATGAGTTTGGGTAAAAAATGTTGTAGGCGTTTAGCGAGGATCATAGCGTGAAGCTTGCAGTCTAAGTTAATTAGGGTTATCGGTCTGTAATTTTATGGGAGTGTTGGGTCCTTCCCTTCTTTGGGAATTACTGCTATGATAGCTTCTGCTGGTGTCTCATTAATCTTTCCAGAGTCACTGAATTCGTTGAATAAGTTTAGGAGTGGGATAGACCGTGTCGATGAGAAGCACTTATAAAATTTGGCGTTAAACCCATCCGGGTCCTGGGCCTTTCCGGTTTTTAGGGCCCTTATTGAGCCTTCAATTTCTGAGGCAGAAATTGGGCTGTTAATTTCAGTTTTTCTTTATCACACAGGGCAGGGAATGAGCATTTATTTAGATATTCCTGTTTTTTTATGGACCCAAGTCTTTATTTTTACTATACAGAGTGCTATAGAAGTTCTTAAAAATTCCTGCGATCTTGTCGGGGTGAGAATGCGCCATACCTTTTTGGTCTATAATATTTTATATTGTGTTATTTTACATTTTAAACTTTATTTATGAGGCTAGGCTTTTACCTGCCTTGTTTGATTCACAGAGTCTTTCGCTGACTATTTTATTATACTCATATTTCTTTTTCATTTTTTCGTTCAAAAGTATGGTATCTCTGGAGATGACATGTTGTCCCTCTAGCATAGTTATATCTTTTCCTAGTTTGTCAAGGCTGCTATTAGAGTCCCTATTCATGGCAGTTCTAATTTTAATGATCTTTCCTCTGATGGTGCTCTTTAATGCCTCCCTTTTTGTAAGGTCTGACGTCTCTCCAATTTTGTTATCCTTTAGATAGTTCTGGATCGCGTTCCCTATGGCTTGTCTATGTGCTTCTTTTTCTAAGATTTCATTGTTGTGTCTCCAAAGGGGTTGTTTCTTAACAGGTTTTGGGTCAGAGATCTTAATTAGTACTATACCGTGCATATTTTGACTAAGATCCCTTCTTTTGATTCCTCGGGGCTATAAACTTAATGTGAACAAACAGTGCGACGAAACACGTGTTGGCTGTCTTTGTGGTTACATACGGAATAAAATAATGTAACCATCAGCTTCTCTGTGCCTTTACTTTGTGCTTCGCAGCTAGTTCTACTTAGAGTGACAGACCTTTCACTTTTATGTGTGGTGGTGCTCTGGACATTCTTTAGATATTTACTGTAATGCTTCTCACCTGGGTATATAACAATGTCTTTTACAAAACATTAGCAGCTGCAGTTTGCTACAGTCCAGTTTCTAAAAAACCTTAAGAGATCTGAATTAGCTAGCAAAGGGCTCAACAAACTGCACTGGTTGCCAATTATGAGGAGAGATGCTTTTAAGGCACTCTGCTTGGTACACAAAGCCCTACATGGCATTGGCCCTGACTACTTTAAGGACCAAATCATTTGGTATATTCCCAGAAGATCTTTGTGATCCGCCTTGGCCAGAACCATGCAAGTACCTAAGATCTGTAAAGCTTCTTGGGGTGGTAGTAGCTTTATTCATTCCACAGCTTTCCTGTGGAAACAAATGCAGCTGCATCTTAGGTCTCAGTCCAGCAGAAGGTGTTTTAAGAAACAATTAAAAACCTGGCTCTTCACTTACAATTAACCCCTTCCACGCTGATGACGAGCTGGGCTCGTCATGGCGTAGCCTCCTCGCACGCTGATGACGAGCCCAGCTCGTCACGTAACATGCGTTTTAAAAAATCTCAGCGCAGGAGCGGAATCCCGCTAGCGCGCATGAGGTTAACTAATCTTTTGCTGCTTTTGTCCCTTCTGAGCCCCGGAGTAGAGCTGTTAGTGCCAAGACGCCCTTGGGCATTTGTTGTGTTTTACAAATATTAATATAATATAATAACATATTTTATTCTATACTACACTGCTACATATCTGTGTGTAGGCAAGCTAATCATACTGGGCAGAAAGGGGCGAAAACTACAGTCATATGAAGTCGGCATCCTTGTAAAATAGAATTTATACATGTGCAGTTTAGGCTCATTCTTCTCCTCTACCATATGCTGTATCATTTTCATCAGGAGAATTGTGGAGGTTCCTTTATTAATCATGCGTGGGTGAGAGTATAGCTTAGTAGGACTTTTGCCGTTAGTAGTAAATTCTGATATTTGCCACTTTGTTGATGTCCGAAAGTAGTGGCTTTTCCCAAAATGTGACATTTCAGAGCATTATGGGTAAGACGGCTTCTGATGGATACTTCTAACTGCAGATTCCTCACCTTGTGAATTTTCGCCCAGGCATTCGACTGGATACAAAAACTCAAGAGCAGTACTCATGTGCACCTGTATTTGACATCATGCAGGTCTACACCAGTGTTGTTCTGCTATGGAATTGATGCACCATTCAGACGTGCTGACATCAGTTGCTTTCTTTCCACGCCTTTAGGTGCAAATCCAGTGCTCTAGTCCTGTGTATGAAGAGATTCACTAGTCTTTTTCATAACATCCTATCAGTGTGCTAGGGAAGTTTACCCTCCTAAAACTAAAAGGTTTAACCCTTGTAAAACTGTTCCAAACAAAGGTCTATGACAAGACCCCCACATATGACAGACCCCCACAAGTAATGCCTGTGGTGCGAGCACAACTACATAGGCAGCACTTGCACCAAGATGAACCCGAAAACCATATGAGACTGCAAGGCAAAACTCTGTTTACAAACATCAGAAGCCTCCATACTCTGACCGGTTAAAGTCGAAGTTAAGGTCCACTTTCCACAGCAGATCTTCGTTGCATTCTGGTTAGTTGAAGAAAAAGCATAAAGTCCCAGTGGGGATCGGCCTCTTCTGTCACTCTCAAACTCCTTAGAGGGAGCAAGGGCATCCTTGTGCCACTAGGTCTCACTCACGAACTCCTGAAAATCTAATTCCGATTCTGATCCTGGTGCAACCTACATTTTTTGGTCAGTGGCAATGTCGTTGCAGATCAAGGTATTTACTGTGGCATGTTGTGCATATTGTGCCCTGTTTGGCTCCCTCTGGTCCACCTTCGGGCCCCAAGCATACACAGAGGCCTCCAATTGGGATTCCTTGGGTGAGGAGTGCCCTAGGTAAAGGGGTGTAGCTTGGTCAGTAAGATTGGGGGGGTGTAAGCTTTAGATTTTCCAACAACCATGCTGGCATGTAATGTTCAAATACATTATACCATAAGCAGGGTGCATGACAGAAGCTAAATAGGCAGTCGAAAGGGAGATGAATGCAGATTGGCAGGAGTAGCAAGTGAGAAAAAAAAAACATTTTGTAAAATGACCAATATTTGAAGACTTTCAAAGCAGAGATGGGTAGAGTGTTGTGGCGGGGTCGCAACAACAGGGCGTAGGCCAGGTCGGGTAAGGTATGGCTTTATTTTTCAAAAAACACGCTTTTGTCTACTCGTAAGTCTTTGGTTGGCAAATGTGGCGGGATCCGTCTTGGAGCAGGTTTCGGGTCTCTTTGGAGCAGGTTAAGGTTCACTTGCTGGGGCTCCTAGCGTCTGGTTTCTGGATCTCGGATGTCACATCAGGTGGAGGAGTGTTGCGTGAAAGAAAAGAAAATTAAGATATATGTCAGGACTCTTGTCCTTTTGGTATCTGGTATTTTAAGGGGACCAGGGAGTGAGGGAGAACACCACACACAGTGCACGATGTGACACATGATCCTAACAAAACTAAAAGGTAGTGGACTTGTGCTTGTGTGGGTGAAACAAATGGGTTTTAAAAACTGGTGGGAGTCGGAGGTTTCTCGCTAGGTGGTTTACGCTCCTTCCTTCCCACCCACCCCAAGAACTTGCCCCGTACCTGTTCTAGCCACGCTCCTCCTGGAGCATGACACGGCGGCTCGCGTTGTCGTTGGCCTCCTTGCTCTGTCGCCGCTGCAGCGGGACCTGTTCTCCGTTCTTCCTCGTTTTCTCCTTCTGCTCCTCTCGTCACCGTAAACGATTTCCCTCTCAACTCCGTTTCTCCTCCAGTGTCTGCAAATCTGTTATGCTTGCCTTCTGTTAATTTGCTCACAATATCAGTTCTGCTGTTAAATGAGTTTAAGTATGTAAACAGTCAATATTTCAGAATGATGAATACAATGTATTGATTTGTAGAAAATGAATTTGTATATATCACATTTGATTTTGGAAAAAGAATTTTAAATCAGAATTGAAGAATAAAACTAAAATAGTTTTGCAACAGTGCACAGTGGTCGGGTGTGATTTCACTCGAGGTAGGAAAGTTCCATTACATGCACCATATAATTAAAGACCAATGTCCTGACAAAGGTCTCCAATCTGTTCAGGCCCTTCTTGAACATCCCATTTTACAACACCCTTGCAGATACTCTCTTGAGCACTTGGGCAAAACCAAGTTGGGGGCACCAGTCAATAGACACATGGCTCGTCGTCACAGACCAGTGCTGGCCGACCCTGCCTTCTTGACTTCACACCCAACCCCAGAGAGTTTGGTGGTATATGTGTCCCCTATGACTCCTCTTGACAGTAAATCTAAATACATGGAGACATTTGGAAAGCACATGTTCTCTTCTGCCCTCAGTTCTGTCAATGCCAGCTGCCTCATGGGTCTCTACCCTTATACTTTGCGGGTAGGGGTAAGATATATGTATCATAGGTTAACTGGCGAATTTCAGTGTTATTTGTTTTAAAACAGTAGTTTTAATAATATTAAAAGCCTGAACTATACTTTAGCTTTAGTTCTTTATCTGTGAAATTCCGTTTTTTTTTAAACATAAAATTAGATATTGTTACTATAACTAACTATAACTTCGCTTTAACCTTTGGAATTTTTCAGTAAATTGCTGGGATACTATACCTAACGATAATATTGTTTTTTCTGTTTTAAAAAAAATATATATATATTCACCCAACTATTTCACTGAGCATAGCTTTTGATGAGCTCGGTAGGGTGGTGGATACAAAGCCCCACTGCTTACAGCTAACCACAGAAACCAAACCCGCCTCTGGGCGGCCAACCCCTCACCGCGTATGAACTATAATCTGCAGCCAGACACTGCCCTCAAGCCCCTTTGGCATCCAACGTCCAGTTGCTGGCCAACACCCCAAGGTCTCGCAACTCCCCATGGACACCCACCCTATATTTTCAAAATGTATTTTATTTTTCCTTGCAGTACTCCCATGCCACTGTTGCACAACCAGCATTCCAAGCTACTGCGGCACAGTATAAAGTTGCTCTTTTTGAGGACTGTAGGGTCCCGGGGATCTCACAGGAAACCTCGCTGGGTCTCATGAGAGTACTGCGTGCCCACAGTGATACTCCAAGGTACCACTCCAGCGATGGCACCTGTCCATATATCCCTATATTTTGAAGCTTAAATTCTCTTAAGTGGCTAAAAAGCCTTCCACCAAATCACACAATGCATTCTGTCTTATTAAATATCTAGCTTTCTGACAAATGTGGTGTGAATTTTCTTCTGTATCACTTCTCAAAATTCCTATGGGAAATGGTAATTTGTTTTGGGACCACACCACTTTTTCTCAGCCCTCCACTTGACGGATCACCCCAAAATGTTCCAGGAAGGAGCTGAGGTCGATGAACTCTTTTTTTATTTTATTCTTTTACTTGGAATGGTTTGTGAAGATGTGTCAAATGGCACAAAAGTTATCAGCAACATAAAAAATACTCTTTATATGGAAACGCTCACTTAACTATACCCAGGGTGATTTCATTAAAAAGTCTTTCCTGTGCAAATTTCTTCTATTCAAAGAATAAGCAATAGCCATTTAGAAAGTTTTACACCTGTGCACTCAGAAACGAATTTCATAAGAGACAAACTATTGATATTTGTTTGACGCACAGTTTTTGTGCTTAGGACAAACCTATTAGTAACAGAAGTGCAAAAATAAATATTACCCTGATGAAAGCCTTTATTTGCACTGATACATTCTCGCTGTCTTTGTTTTTTCTCAGCACTGGCGCCACTGTGGATGGTCAAGTCATAAGCCTCTGTTACAGTCCGAAGACGAAAGCAGTAGCTCTGCAGTTGTCCGATGGGCAGATCATGAAATACTTTTGGGGTGCGTGCAAGACTGCTCTAACATGTTACCAGCACAGGAGGCTAGCATCCATTGTTTTGCCTCTGTCCACTCTAGAACAGATTGGTTCTTCCTTTCAGTCATGTCTTTGTGTCCGTTTCTTATTTGTGTATTTCACATCATCACTCAAAATTGTTCATATTACCACTTTTGTATTGCTATTGAAAAATAACTCAAACCTTTATCTAGTCATAGGAGTGTGCCATGTACTCCTGCACTCATAGACTTATCCCCAATATTATATCCCCCTTTTTCACTTCTATTGATTTTCAGGACATCTTGATATTCTTTAGTACACAAGGAGTATCTTTTGAGCCACAACACTTCTTTTTTCACAGTACCTCACTGTTTAACATGTGACGCTGTAGAGACCTTAACTCTTTAAATTATGATATGTAGATTGAAATTGCTATTGGACAACCACTGGGTCTGCACACTGAGTGCAGACTATCTTACGTTTTGTGTACTAAATTTCTTTGTGTGTTCCTGAGAACAGGATGCAGTACATTGATTTTGGCATGGGGCCTGAGCCTCAATGCTCCACTTTGGGATACCAAAATGTTTCACGGTGTAAATATGCCAATATACATCTACAGTCTCAGAAGGAGATATAGTACTAAAGCAGTTAGATGGAGCATTAGAGAGTAAATCCACTGTTTCGCATCTCTAGATCCCAGGGCACCTAATGAAACAAAATATGACCCTATTGCAAAAGCAGGTATTAGTTAATGATTATTGGTGATTTCTGTGTGTAGCAGTCAGACATCCCGATGGTCATTTCCATTAGGTAAGAGGAGACAGAGCGGAAATCGAATGCTGTGTTACACTTTGTATCTCAGATAAGTTTGTGCTTCTACCTCAGACTAGTAGAAACTATGCATTAAAAACAGAATGCATGACTGGCTTTCAAACAGTGGCAGATGGGATTGACATATTAACCTTTCCATTTGGTCTATTCTCCCTATTCAGGATGAAATCCTGCATCAGCTATTTAGAATCATATGTTTAATGATTAAATAATGTTTTACTATTAGTAAGAGCGAACCTTGCATATTTAGAACTTGTTTTGATTATGTTCTTATAGAAAAATCCAAAACATTAACATGTAGTGCTGTTCAGTAATAGACCAATAGCGAACTTCTCTTTCCCACACAAGTGCTTGTACATTTGGTTAGCTAGCAACTTTAGGGTCATAGGTATTGTAATTGATTGTTGAACAACAAACGTACTGTTTTTTTCTCTAAACGGACGAAAATGCCTATCTTGGACATCAAATATGAGTTATTTATTGCAAAGACTATATGTTTAAAGAATATTGGACTGTGTCATTGATTCTGCATTATTTGTGTGAGCTTTTGAAATTCTTGGGACAGAGGCACTTGGCTCTTACATGAAGTGAGGGTTGCGTGGTTCGAGGGGCATGAGATGGTTAGGTAACAGAGGCACAGGGGCCTACCTATAGAGGAGGGGGGGTGTCTATAATGATGTCATTGCAGCCCACAGGTGGTATTGGGGGCAAAATTGAATGCAGAGGCCCTGCACACTTGTAGGTTTTGCAGTTGCTCGTAGATGCTTTCAGGGATGATGCTGAATAAGGAAGCACAAAGACCTTCCTTTAGGGTCATGGTAGCTCAAAGGTACCATGGTTGCAGACAACCAGGACTTCACACAGACCCGCAATAGCTCATAGAGGCTATCGGGGAAGCTAGGTCATCTTTCAGCAGAACAGGGGAGGTGGTTCATGTTAGGCTGGCAGAGGACACAGAATTTGCACTCACAGCAGTATTTGACTCAGGGCAATGTCTTCTTAACTGGAAAGCAGCCTATCCTGTTCTTTTTTTGGGTTGCTGACTTAAGTGTGAACAGCTCTTTCAGATAAAAGGTGAAATAGCCAAAGAGGTCAGCTTATATTCTTCACAGTTGGCAGTTCGCCTCCATTAAACCTTTCACTTATATTCAGAGTTAGCAACAAACGTTTGGGAATAGTCAGTCTTAACTGCATTTCTGTGTGATGTGCTATGGTTCCATGGCAGTCAGCCACCAATGGAACTGTCCTTCACAGATTTTGATTTGGAAACTATTTGAACTCTCTCCAACCAGATGTAGTTTTTTTGTCAAAAGGGATACAAACTATGGGTGATGAACAGTTATATTATCTCTTTTTTTGTAGGTGTATGGCTTTGACCATGCCGTTAATAACAGCGTGTGTTCAAATGTTGCTCCTTTCAGTCCAAAGGCTTCCCTGCTGGATCTGATGTGATCCAAAGTAAATGAGCACAGAAGGGTTTAATTTCTCCATTCTGTGGATGTGTTTTCAAAACCAAATACATATGCTTTGTATACTTTTCATTTTAGTGGTTTCCTCAGAAAGAGAGGAAAGCATAGAGCAACGCAGGAGAACACCCTGGTAAGAGGCGAGAAAGCACTGACTGCAATTAAACTGTGGAACTCACCCCTCAACTGTAGGGGCTGCATTTATACTGGGTGGACTAAGTTTGTGTGTACTGTACCTCTGATATCTATGTCTGTGCTCATCATGCACAATCCAAAGCTGGTGGGGGGCAAGGTGAGGGGACAGTTAGGTGATAGCGAAGTAGTGGTGCAGGGTGCTATCATGATGACTTGCTCAACGGCTTTACACAAGAGGGAAGGTATGCAGAGTCCTTGTTTGGGAACAGGTAAAGAGACCTGTGCCCGACAACTATTCATCAGCTTACACCACCTGTTAGTCATGCATAAGCTAGGTCATGGAACATAGTCTCCCATGTTAAATAGAGCACCGTTTGGGTGGACCCCTATCATCGAGTAGAGAAATGTACTCTATTAGAGAACAATATCCAAACATGTAGGCCATCCATTACATAACTTATGATGTGACTCTCCTGCCCAAGAAAACATACAAGGTTGGTAACAATGAGAAAATGAGTCGCAGGATGTCCCATGGACACTGTGTTATGGATTTTGTTTCTCTGGGCTGTGTCCCGGTCTTTGCACTCTTAATTGTGTTATGGGTTGCCATTGCTGAATATTTACTTGTCTTTCTAGAGGGGCAAACCAGATTGGTCATGATGAATGTTTTAATCTTGGAGTCTAGACCTTCATTCATCAATAGTTTTTTAAAGATGTTGCAGTGTACTTTCTTGATTGTTTTCTGTACATTAGTGGGAGATGACCCTTTTTGTTACTTTTTTCCTTTTAAGAGCCAATTTACAATGTTTAGAACAAGCCAGATATTTTTCAAAACATATTTGTATTAGTATTTTTGGTAGAAGAAACGAAATCATAAGCATGTAGAGATTCTGCAGTCACAGTTACAAGCAGAGTAATCAAAGGCAAATATACAGTAAAGTATGGGTTTTGCTCTTGATGGTTAAAAGAGGAAATCCAAGGCAAGTCAAGTAAAACTTTACTCGACCAGTAAAACGATAAAAACTATACAATATATAATAAAAGGGCAGGTCCAATATTTCATATACAGTTACCATGTATCGATTACTAAGCCCTAATATATGTTTGACTTAACAAAACCGAACTGCTGCACCGTCATAGACGATAAAGTGCATTCTATACAGTACTAACACATAATTAAAAACAATTCCCTCTAAAACATTACATTTTTAATCTCGGTTCAGTGCATGATCAAAAATGTTTATTCTCCATAAAGCGCCTGCTAAAATGCTCACAACCCCATAACATATCAAAGGTGAGGGCAGTGTTTGCAAATAAATCAGAACTGGACTCACTTGTGCAAAATAATAATGTTTTAAAAGTGATAGGATGTAGGCAATCCTTTTTACAGGATTGTTCAATCATGTGGTAGTCATGTGTGGGTAGTGCCTTGGCCACAATACTGTGCATAATCAGCAATATCTATGTGAAACATATATCTCATAAGGCTAATTAGTGTAGAGAGGAAAACGTACCAGAGCCATAATGCATGGAAGAATGAACCTAGAGGGATGGCCCCAAGAGAGAGGTACCTGTCGACGTCTGCTTTGAGTGTCCATGTGGAGAAGTGTGGAGGATGGCAGAGCCATGTGTCCTGGTCCCAGAACGGTTTGTGTCCCTACCAGCAAGTGGGGGGTATGTCTCAGTAGGAGGCGGAGGGGGACGGGGCTCTGTGAAATTTAGCCCGTAATGACCATACAAGTTATGAGTGAAGAGAGCTGAAAGCATCATGTATTCAAATTGATTAAATGGTTTGGAATGTAGTGCATCAACGAAAGGCCGATGGATAGTCAGGTATCGAGCGAGTGGTTCTCTCTTCATGGGGGCATAGTTTTGTTCATGGGATTTTTACCCAGTGTCAGCCAGAGCTCATCTCATTGTTACATCTTTGGATATTTCCAGAGATCTCTACTGTTCCCTATGGAGGGTTTTGCTTTCCCCTGGTGACCATTGTATGGTTATCGAGCGCTAAGTATTCACAGAAGCAGGATACTGAGGACTTCCACTGGGACGTGATTGTTAGTTTTGCTAATTAGAGAGCCAGGTCATAAAGCTGCAGCGTTGCCTTATGTCTTGGGGCTTCAAAAAATCTTCAGTGCACAGCGTTCCCATGTGGGTTGGAGAACAAAGCTTGTACAACTTGTCAGCTCTTAAAATATCCTTGTCCAAAATCCTGTCATGGCTGGGCAGTCCCATATCATGTGGTGGAAGTCTGCCAGGGTTCGATGACAATGAGGGCAGGAGGCAGAGTCCCCAGGGAAGATATTGTATAGTTGAGCTATCGAGCAATAGGCCCGAAGCAAAATAATAAATTGAGTTACATGAAAACTGTCATTAGGGTAGAGTGTACACAGGTATTTGAGGAACGTAGTCCATTCCTTGTCATGCACAACGAGCTGGAATTCAGTCTCCCACGTCTCTCCTGAAGAATTCGCAGTGAGGCATGCGGATAAGAACATTGTGAACAGTATACCCCTGTAAAGGATGCGAGGCAGTTGATGAACACTGCGCACCTCATCCGCAACCACCCAGTTGGATCAGAGTATATGCGTAAGAAGGCCTTAGTTCAAAAATTGTCCTTCATGCAGAGATTGGTTGTCTGAGAACTCCTGGAATGATTGAAGACAACTGTTGTTGAATAGATTCCCTACGGTGTTGAGCACTGCTGTCAGCCAATGCACCAGATGCCAGGAATCTAGCTGGTCGTCTTACTTGGGTAGGCCCAGTAGTGGGATGTTCGGGGTGTAAAGGGACATACATTGAGTGAGAACAGTCTTACCCTGATGAGCAGTGCAACCTGGACCAGCCGGGGCTCCCCCCCTGGGGAGTCGTGTCGTGGGAAAGGCCAGATTATTTATCTCAGGTTGGGTCATGTGCTTGGAAGCCACCTAGTATCCTCTAATACAATTTCCACCAGCCATTTTAACAGCCATTACAGTTGAGCTGCCAGCTAGTTGGCCTCAAAGTGGGGCTTCCCCGCCCCCCACGGCGAGGGGAAGTCGCAGCACCGATAAGAACACTGTACGATGACTGTTCAACGGTATGAGGTCACCCAGTAGTGAATCCAGCTCATAGAAAAAGCCTCATGTGGCAAGTAAAGGAAGATTGATTAAATAGTACACGAGTCTCTGTACCATTACCATTTTAGAAATACCAGTACAATCCATGGTTGACAGAGGTAGCATCCTCCAGAAAGCCACCTGAGCCCTTAGGTAGGTAACTGCCCTTTTAAGGTTACCATATTGCAGGTCATTGTTCCCTATGGAGGCCTAAATATCAAAAGTGGACCCTTCCATTTACGTTGTTTGGCACCCAGAGAGAGTGCAAGCAGGGCAGGGCCCTGACAAAAAGGAAATAAACAAGATTTGCTCTTATGAACCTTGAGTCCTGAGACTTCTCCAAAGGTTTTGAGCACCCATACTATTTAGTGAAACCCATCTCCGGCGCCTTGGACAAATACTAAGATGTTGTGAACTTATAGGGAGATGACCTGTAGGCCATCCTTAAGGGGAATATTCCAAGTCCAACCTTTGTGTCGCATTCTGACAGCTAGGGGCATAATGTCTAAAGTGAACAAGAAGAGGGAGAAGGACAACCCTGATGTGTCCCTCTGCCAACTACTATTGGGGCAGAGACATTACCCTCAAATCTCATCCTCACCATTGTGACCTTGTAAAAGAGTTTAACCATTCAGTTAAAATTGGGCCCAAGCCCAAACTTTTGAAGGACCTCAAAAAGATAGGACCAATCTAGTGTGTCAAACCCTTTTTCAAGATCAAGAACGTGGTAATTTAAAAGGGTCATGTTCCCAGCACTGCGTTCATGATCCTAAATAGTCTTCAGGAATAAAGGGATGTTGATGTGGTTGGTTTTAAGCCATTTTGGCTGAAAAGGAGGCGGGACATTAATTCTCACAGGCCTATTATATCCGCGCTAAACCATATAGCGTGATCAGTATAGATTTCACAAAGTAGATGCAGTGCTATAGGTGGGCGAAATATCCCTTAAACCCCCAGAGCGGGACCCAGAGGTCCGAAGCAATACAAAACAACAAACCCTATGCACACGCAACAAAGTATAAGAAGTGATGAAACACTGTCTTGTAGTTCACAAATGAGAAACGAGTTCTTGAACCGTTGTGGTCCGTTTTTAATATGGAGTTCTTGAGCAAAACCAGCCAACATGTGTTTCGTCAGTGGGTAGTAAACTCCTTGACTTCTTCAGGACTTTCTGCAATACTAACTGGTGTTTTCAACCTCTCCACCGGTGATAATTCCGACTCGGTTGGTCATGTAACAATCTTTGTTCTCAAGTAGTTAAAATAATTCCAAGTCTCCGATCCAGATAGTGTCTGTTCCGAGCCTCTTAACAAGTACGTTTAACCCCTGGTGTGGCGCTCCCAATATGAGTATCATGTGGACAAGATCAGGCAACGAAGTGAGCCGTCTGGTTCAAACAAACTTCAACCGTGACGAGTACACAAAACATTGTGTAATCTCGGGATATCTGTCAACCGGAGAGGATAGCTTGCCATTACTCTGTAGGGTGGCCAGAGTCTCTCGAAGGTGTCTATCCTCGAGCATCAACACTGTCTCCTATCCTGCGACGGGTTGCTGATACTGGCACCCATCACACACATTTGGGCGGGTACCCGTTGTATCCCTACTGCAAATGGTATTTAGTGTTTCCTATGGTTTTTGTAATTCATTTGTTGTTATAGCCTGCACCTGCCTAGACTGCTTTCTTCAGGGTGGAGATGGCCCTTCCCGACTTGCGGAAGTCAGACTCTACCCATCCAGAAGCTATCATGATGACTGATATGAACATAACAACACGGAATGTCCATGGGATGTACACACCTTCTTGGAGATATGCAGTGTATTGCTACCTGTGCCCCAGGATGACACATATAACGATCCTACAGGAATCCCACCTCACTTGGGTAGAAGTCGGGTGATTGCAGAAGAGATGAAGGGGCCGAGTATACTATTCCACTTATGCCCGTGGGGTGTTGGTGTGGATCAAAGCTGACGACCACTTCGTTGTGGACAATATGGTCATTGACCCAGAGGGTCGCTATGTTTTTGTGGGGGGCCAATTGCACAGCTGCAGGTTGTTATGGGAAGCAATTTATGACCAAGCTGCTTTCTTAAATGCTCGGACTGGGCTTTTGTTGCAATGGAGCAGACTTCCCTAGCTGTTGGGTGGTGACTTCATCAGTGTCCTTAATTTAGAGTTAGGCTGTTCCTTCCCGACCCCTTTGCCGTATAACTGCTAACTCCAGTGCCGATACCTTAACTAACTGGCTGCAACTCTGGGCCTAATGGACGTCTTGTGCCTGGGCAATGCTACCACAAGGTTTACTCATTCTACTCAACACCCATGACCTACATGTCCCACTAGATCAATTCATCAGCACATCAAATATAACCATGCACGTTACCCACATTGACTATCTTGTCAGGACACAATACAACCATAACCCACAAAATCTACGTCTAAGCTGGCAGCATGGTACTCCCCCCATTCCCAACGTGCGACTGCAAGCAACAGCACTGGAGGACCCTGCATTCAGGTCTTTTCTTAATGGTAAGAAAATTGAGTCTATAAACACTGATGCCGCCACCTCCCGGCAGATTGAATGGGATGCCTTCAAGGTGGCAATCCGAGGACACTGCCTGGGCAACATCCTGAACATGTGCCATCAGATTGATGGTGAGGTCTTCAGGCTGGAGCAGAAGCTGCTCCGACTTGAGAAACAAGCTCAGACTTCCGCAGTAGGCCAGGAGCACCTGGATCGGGCAAGGCGAGAGCAAGCTGCACTACTTGAGAGACTGTGATGCCTTAATTACGCAAAAACACACACAGAGGCAGGCAAACCAGGAGCACTACTGGCATGGTTAATCGACAGGAGCAGCGCGGCAGCCTGTGCTGTCAATGAATGCAGACTCTGGGGTCCTATTACACACACATGCTGCCTTCAAATGCCATTGCGCTTTATATATACATGGTTGACCACGGCAAAGAAAGGGAAGATCTGGCTCTGCATGGCCAATGCTGCCCTTCCCTAGATATTGCTTGAGCAGAGGGAGGAATTAAACTGAGACTTCACGATCTTTTAGAACAAGGAAGCCATATGCAGGGTTGCTCCAGGCAAGACCCCAGGACCTGACGGTTTACCGTCAAAATTCTACAAGGCCTATGCTACATTACTGGCCCTTAGGTTGAAAACAGTATATGACGAGGCCATGGCAGCAGTCTCTCTTCCACCCACGCAGGGCGACACATTACTCATATCATCATCATCATATAACTTTATTTTGATCACAAAGATCTTAAAAAGTACACAGCACAAGTAGAGTAAGATACAGAGTAAATAAAAGACGATTTCATATTTTTGTTTTAAAAGACACCAATGTCCTTAGAAGATTTAAAAAACAAGAGAAATAAAAACAGATAGAAAGTGCAGTGCATTATACCACACATTTGGAACTCTTAATCCACAGTGCATGCCAGAATCTGTCAAGGCCAAAAACCATTACTCTACGTGTATCCGTGCACAGAATTCTCAGCACCTCAAGGTAATGGCCAGGGCCAACCTGTCTACATAATGGAGTAATCCATTTTTTCCTCAGTTATGTTTAGTATAAACAGAAGAAAAGTTAGTGCACAATAGATTCTGGACAGGCTTTGCACGAGGGACAAAGATCTTCAATAAAAACATTACAGCACCACTTAATACAAAACAAGTTTGTGGGTAAGGTCTTGTAGCGGAACTGTAGAAATAGTTTGCGTGCCAAAGGGGGAGTAATTTCATCGATGGTATCCCCGAAGCGAGAGACACATTTGAAATTAAGGAATTCATGAGTCAAACTGCCCACAGATTTTGCCATGTCCTTTTCGTATGATAATTCCCAAAAGATTGCTTTGAGCCTTTCCCTCGGAATGAGGGCCATACCTTCCTGATTGGACCAGAATGCCTCCATCCCGAGCCTCCCCAATAAATGCCTTAGTGGACTGAACCAGGGTATCGAGGTTACCTGAGGGAGTTTCAGAAGGCCAGACAGATCCTCTTGATAGGATGTGCGCTCTTCCACGGACCACAGCCGTAGCCAAAACATGAGTGATTTATAATTCATTTTGTGGGCCAGCTGTCTATGGGCAAGATCCAAATAAATGGGGGTCAAGTGGGTACTAGAAAGGAAATCTACCAAAGATCTAAGGAAGCGATTTTCAATGCTAGATAGGCAATTAGTATTTCCGGTGCCCCAGGTTATGCTCCATAAAGTTTCCCTCTAGAACCTTGATGTTCTAGATTTCCAGGGCTTGTGCTACTTGCCCGGACAACTTTTCCCTGTGAATATTAATAATATGAGCAGTCTGTTGAATTAGTAGCAATTTCACTCTCTCAATATGGGCGGCCCAGTGTATTGAAGGAGTCAAACGGATACCTAAGTAATTAAAAACATTAACTTGCTCCAGTTTGCTGCTACTAACAAACACCGGGTTTGGCATTTCCTCCAGTAAAAATCATATATTTAGTTGTGGTCTCATTTAACACCAAACCCTGCTCGTCACAAAATCTTGTAAAATCATTCAAAAGTTGTTGTAGACCCTGCAGAGATTTAGAAATTAGGAGGGTGTCATCAGCGAAAAGAAGAGCAGGCGCTCTTCTTGCGCCAATTTTAGGGTCATCACACCCCTCTCTATCTAAAAAGTCAACCACCCCGTTAATAAAAAGAGTAAAAAGTATGGGAGCTAACACACATCCCTGTCTCATTCCGTGTTTAACTGGGAAGGTTTCCGTTACTTGATTGTTCTCCTCCCCACCTGACCCGTGCTGTGTTAGATGAGCGTAATCTAATTAAAACATCTAATAGATTTCCCGGGAAGTTCATCCCCTCTAAAACTCTGCAAAGGTCTGCTCAAATGCAGACCGCAGATCGACAAAGGACAAGTAAAAATTCCCTCCCTTGACAGCTACTTCCTTCCAATAAATACAGACGAGGCGAAATGCCTGGTCCAGAGTACTAGTTTTTGGCTGAAGCCCACTTGAAAACCATTCAGAATTCGGGACTCTAGAATCCATTCCTGAATCCTCCCTAAAATCGGTTTGCAGAAAATTTTCTGGAGAGAGTATAAGGTTTATAAACCTATATCTAGCTGGCTTGGCTCTATCTCCCTTTTTGTAGATGGGCACTATTTCTGCTATCTTCCACGAAGGGGTAATGGCAGCACCAGACATAATTGAGTTAGAAAGCAAATTTATATAGGAACCCCAAAGAATTATATCCACTCTGTACAGATGGTTAGGAATCCTATCGAGGCACGGGCTGGGACACACAAACGGATTGCTGTTTGAATCTTCTCTATAGAAAAAAGCAGAGCATCACCCACATCAATGGGGGCCTACCCCCAACTCTCACTAGCTTCCTCTATTACCATGGTGCCTGATTCATAAAGGCAACCATAGTGCACTACCCACTCATCAGGCTGAACTGTAAATTCCAGGACTGACTTGTTTCCCTTGAGCCAGTACGCTGATTTGATACAAAAGGTTTTGGAGTCTTTTTCAGAGCATTACATAGGGAGGACCAGAAAGAACCCCCCCAATTCCTCTTGGCTATCTCCATTTCCTGCCTATACTTTGCTCTACATACCGCTACCTCAGGGCATGCTTTTAGTTTCAATGAACGTACAAGTGCCCCCTTTGCATTCCTGCAATCCTGATTATACCAAGCACCCTGGAAATCCGACCTCAGATGTGTACAGCTTCCCACCATTTTTTTTAACTTTACGTGGTTGGCTTAGCATGTCCCTAATCTCGTATAGCAGCTCGTGGTGGGATCCCAGAATCTTCACAACATCGTTAGTAGGGTATTTGGCTAGCTCCTCTAGTTCCAGGTAGACTTTACCCTTGACTGCGTCAAGGGCCCCCGGATCGTCCTCCACCCAGTCCCATCTGATTGATCTCAGGTTATTCGTAATGGAGAAGACACCCAGATCAGGACTACCCCTAATGTCAGATTCATGAGTGCCTTGCTTGATGAAGGTAGGGGCAAGGGCATTATGATCGCTATCAGTTCTTTTGGCCACTACCGTATCACCGACTAGGGGTCAGAGTTTGAGGGTGACCAGACAATAGTCGATTCTGCTTGCGTGGGCAGGTCTATTAAAGGTAAAATTTCCCTTTGAATCAGAGGTATTTCTCCCATTTGTGGCTCTCAAATTATGCTCCAAGGTAAGAGCCAACACCTGGCCTCCTCTCTTTGTCCACCTGACTGTAGGAAGATCTAACTGAGGGATATGCCACTCACGCTCCCACTCCTCAGTCAGGTCTGGCGGAGTGAGGGCAAGTGGTTCAAAAAGTCCAATTGAAATCACCCGCCACTAATACAGGAACATTATCTGAGAATTGGGACAGAGCATGGTCTATGATGCGGATCGTGTTGGTTTCCCCTGAACCCTGCGCCACTCTGTTATATACATTAAAAATCCTAATTTTTTAACCACTGTAAAGAGTCCGCTCAAATGCGAATATATCATGCGCTTCTACGTGGAGGAGCTTAACTTCAGATCCTAGTGCAGTTTTAACCCAGACTGCTAAGCCTCCTGACGGTCTACCCAGCTCTTTCCTAGTTGTATTAATGCCATAGTCATAAAAACGCTTCTATGTGGAATATACAGGCTCTAAGTTTCCTGAAATAAAATTACGTTTCTGGGAATCCACAAAGGAACCCCAATCTGGGTGAGATTGTAACTTGGAAATCCCTGACACATTCCAGACAAGAAACCTTAGAGAGTAATCGGCTGATTCTCCCCCTGCAATACCAGAGGAGAGGTTAAGCATGCCCCTGCTTGTGTCAACTGCAAAAGAAACAATTGATGGACCGAATGCTGGACAATGCAGATATTCACCCCCAGTCACAAGGATCTGGGGTTAATCCATCATTCTTTTGCTCACCACACCACCCCAGTTTGGACCCAGCCATATGCAAATCAGTCTTGACCCTGTTCCTTATGGGAACAGTTCCGCCCGAACTACCAAGCCAGGTCCTGCATGGACCGGAAACAAGCATCCTGGGACCTTTTGAACAGGCCCTTACTCCACCCCTTGGTATGTTTTTTAAACATCTGTGGAATTAGCTTTGTAGGTTTTTTGCTGGTGGTGGTTCGGGGAGACGATCATCAAGTCTCAAGGATTATTGTCAGGGTTTGTGGGAGTACCTGGCAAGGAGAAAGGGAAAGGTGTGCCGCAATGGGCTAATTCATGACATTCAGTAAAAATTGACTCTATCCTGTCCATTGTCTCATTGCAAACTGCACCAGAGGACCTTTTTTAGTGTGGGCCATATCTTGGGCCCTCTTCTGCCTTTTCTGTTACCCGTCTCTCAATGTCTCCTCTGTCCCTCAATTCAGCCCTGAGGTCCAAGAAAGTGCTGTTTGAGGGGAACACACATGCACCCTCACAACAACCCACACACTGATTCTTAGTGTCCCAATACTAAGTTTAAATTGTTTATAGAAGATGGAGACACACATTAACAGTCAAGAGAGGTGCCAAGACCAAATTTCGATACCTTCTACAGCAATAGGCAGTTCAAACACTCTGTGACGTCTGTTGTAGAGGAAGAGCTCGTTGACAGCAGCAGCCAAGGGGGGTGGCGACGCTTGCCTCTTCATGACGCTGACGGGCCCTGCAGGAGCCCGGAGCTGCCTTTGTGCGCCTCCTGGTGCAGAGAACACGCGTCGGTGCCTCCCGGGGCTATGTTAGCTGGGGGATGGAGTCCCCAGAGGAAAGGGCAAGGTGCGGCGTGCAATGAAGGGCTTCTGGTATTCATCATTCAGCATTTAGGTCCTGGCTTTTGCACCAGGTCTGGATATTGGCAACACTTCCCCCCACTGCGTGGTATCGCCGGCTCTCCACCCCAGTAATGCACCTCAGTTTACTAGTGACGTCAGTCCACAGCAATAGATGTTCACGGGCTACTGCATCATGTAGTTATCATCCTCTAATGTAATAGCAGGTTTCACACAGAGGCAGGAGAGCACCTAAAGCCACTGTATCCCCACAGCACAGCCACTTGTGCACTCTCTGCCCCTTTAACCACTCACATGGGCCTAGTGGGGGGCATCTGCGGAACAACAGCAAGCGTCAGGACACTCAGTGTGGGAGCTGTGCAGGTAGGCTGCAGCTCTGTAGCATAGACGTGTGGGTGCGTCCCTCGTTTGGCCCAAGATAAGCTGTTTGGTGTCAGCAGGCCCCACATCCAAGGCTCCGCAGCATCTCACCTTGTTGGCAGGGAAGTCTTCAGGCGCATTGCTTTCCAGCCTCAGTCGGGCCAGGCCATCACCCTTAGCCAAAACTCACATGATATCGAGCCACCGCTCTGCCCTCCTAGCCGTCAGCCCTTTGCGGTCACCTGTCAATCAGGGTCCGGACCTGGCACTGCACCTCTCAGCAGGCACTGCAACTCCTCTTGTTACGTGCACCAGCGCGATGCGCCTGGTCACCGTCGGCCCCCACAGGTCCTAGAGTGGGGCAGGGTCTTCAACAGTACTTATATCATTACCCAAGCCCAGTAGGGATGCAGTGGTGTTGGAATCTTATAGACCTCTACCACTCCCAAACACTGACTATGAAATACAAGGATCCTGGCTTGTCCACAACTGGTCCATCTAGGCCAGAATAGATTTGTACCGACCAGGAACACCTCCCTGAACTTGTCACTTTTTTCAGGCACTATAGAATGCTCCACTGACATGCCCATGTTCTGGGTATTTTGTGCTCAACCTACAAAAGGCCTTTGACTCTTTAGAGTGGTCCTATCTGTTCGAGGTTCTTTCTCGATATGGCCTGGGGACCCGCTTTGTCCATATGATTAAACTCCTTTACACTTAGCCACAGCCAGGGTTAAGACCGGTCACCTCATATCTGAACCGATGTTGATCTAGAGAGGCACTCGGCAGGGCAGCCCGCCCTCCTTGCTGCTCTTTTTCCTAGTGATGGAGTTGCTGGCTACATCCTCCGAGAACAGGGCCAGCAATGGGGTATACCACCCAGTGATGGCCTTCATTCCATTTTCTCTACGCGGCTGACATGCTACTATACCTTAAGGACATACATGCAGTCCTGGATACCATAGTGCAGATGCTTAATAGGTTTGCTGAAGTGTCGGGCCTTAAAAGTTAATTGGCTAATACCCATATACTATTTCTACGCCGGACCCTGACCTCCAGCTCAATGGAGCCCGACCGACTAAACTGGCAGCTCATCACATTCCGATACCTGGGAATCCAGATTTACCACACACAAACAGATCTTGTGGACTGGAATCTTGTCCAAGTACTGACTCCCTTGCAGGCGCAAACGTCGTTCTGGCTGACTCTGCAACTATCAGTGGTGGGCCGAGTGGCCCATTCGGAATGACTGTGCTGCCACGGTTGCTGTACTACTTGGCCCCTATATACACTAAACCCTTTTTCCACACGCTGGACAGTTTAACAGGCACTTTTATACGGCATGTGGTGCGCCACAGGTTGGCCCTCACCAAGCTATATCTCCCAGCTGAACAGGGTGGATTAGGAGTGCCAGATTTCAAGCACTACTACTTGGTCTCACAACTACAGTTGGTGGGTTGCTGGGTCGCGGGTTGCCAGCTGGAAGATACCACAAATGCCTCCCCTCCATGGGATCTAGCGCATATACTACACACATTTCACCCCCCTTTCCAGGGCGCCACTGCCTCGATCGCTGCTGATCCAGGCTGCTTGTCGTTACTTTCGTTAGAGTCTCTTCCTCACCCAATTGGTATCAGCTTATGCCCCGGCACTGCACTGCTTGCCACGTCACGGGGAGCAGTGGTGACCTCCTTGAGGGGATCCCTGACAAGAGGTGGAACTCTGCAATGTCGGAAACCTATACCGTGGTGGTGTCCTCCTTTCTATTGAGGAACTTATTGCAGATGCTGACCTCCCTCTAGAACTATTTTTGCTATACACTTCCCTCATCCGGTTGTTGAGGATACATTGGGAAGACAATCAAGAAGAACAAGCCATGCACCTCACAATTTAGTTCTTACATGTAATTGCCTTATCCCCACGAGGAATGGACTAAAGCCACTCTGTGTCCTAGCCCCCATTTTATTTTCCGTTTATATAAGTGACCTCCTAGAGTGTTTTCAATCAATTAATAATTCTCTTCCAAAAATAGCTTTAAGCGATATACATATTTTAATGTACGCCGACGATGTAGCAATTGTGGACCTTACTCCGATAGGCCTACAAAGAAACCTAAATGCTCTAAATCATTATGCTAAGGACAATTTTCTCATACCAAACATCTCTAAAACTAAAGTCCTTCCCTTTAGAGGGACAAAGCTTGTCTTCACTAGAACTGGACATTAGATGGCAAGCCCCTAGATATAGTTATGAAATATGTCTACTTGGGGAGAACACAGACCTTACAAAGTTCATGGGGATATCGTCCTCAAGGCTGATGCTCACGTATGTGCATTATTGAGATTTTACTCTTCTTCAGTTAATAGACACTTTGCATCTATGCTGGAGGTCAATCTTTCGAAAATACCACCATTTTTAATATACATCTTAGAAAATATTCCGATTAAGGCGTGGCACCCAATAAATGTAAAAGAAGAAATTTCATTACGTAAACTGCTAAGAGTCCATCAGTCAGTCCCTGTCCAAGCAATCGGCCTTTAGTTATCCATAGTCAGTGCATACGTAAAAGCCATCATAAATATACTCAGTTAGGCCTATATTCTCCTACATTCAGACCTAGGGTGTATAAGGTACATTAAAAAACTGGAGACTTTTAGAGACACGTCATCTCATCATACTTTTAATAAGAATTTAAGTATTGCACTAATTCAGTCTTGTTGCACGACAGCACTTTTGAAATCTATGACTCACATTTGAAGCTTTATTTAGAGAACTTGTCTCCAAGAATAAGCTAGGATTAGGATTTAGATCATCGTTCACAGCCAAAACATTATGCACATTTTTTAGATAGCCTAGAGTATAACATTTCGCAACAATATATACCTTTTGCTGTAGAGCATAGGGTCCAGCGCACTATAATTTTAATGAGGCAAAAAAGTCTAATTGAGTTTTGTAAATCACCACTTAATGAATTTGCTCCCTATAATTTGTATACATTTTTAAAAAGTTTTTAAAAATTGGTTTAATGTTCGAATAATATTGTTTTATCACCTTTTACCCATGTATTTGTTGACCTCAGGGGAGGTCTAAATCAAATCTAATAAATATCTGAATCTTTGAATGTAATTGCCTTGGGCGGACTCAGGACGCGATGACTAGCCGGCTCTTTAAGCACTCATGCTGCAGTTACATTGACCACACTGCGTCAATGCTGGGACACCGATTTGGGCCGTCACTGCACAGATAAAGCATAGCAGGATGAATTGGCATACCCTGCCCAGTTGTCCCGTAATACGCTCTTCAAATTAATACATACTGCATAGAGCCTACCTTACTCCCCTAAAATAAACCAATACTTTCATTGTACGAACGCCGCCTGCCTCAGTTGCCTCCCCAGATGCAGATTTCCTACACATGATCTGGAAGTGCCCATCGCTTTCTCAATGCTAGCTAGGCATCACAGCCCACTTGGCGTTGTCCACGGGCCATCCCACGTTGCCCACTTGGGAAATATGCCTACTGGGACTGATAATCCAAACCAAGGCAAACAAACCAGTGACACGATTTATAGATTTGGCCCTTATTCTGTCTAAACGCCTGATCACATGCAGATGTAAGTCGTTTTGCCCCCCTAACCTTTCAGCCTGGGTGCTCTCAATGGAGGCCTGGGTGCAGGCTGAAATAGCAGCCCTACACAGAGAAGACTCAAAGGTCTTATGCAAATACCCTAACTCACACAGCTGGGATACTCTCTGGCATAAATGCGCGCTAGCCTGCATACTGTTGATCATCCCCCTCCCTTAGTTAATTTCACTCGCCATTTCCTTGCTGAATAGCAGCTCTAGCATTTAAGTGCCATCTTCAAGGAGTGCCCTAGCTCCAACTTGCGGCCCGCAACATGCTCAGTTGTGACATTGCTCCTCCTAATTCATGTTTTTTTGTCCAGAAACAACCTGGTGGCAGATGAGAGACTCTTGTTTCCTTATGTGCTATCTTGATTGGGCAAGATTTGGTCATTCAGACCAGGTGTTCACTACTACCTGGATGCAGGGTTTTTGTATTCACACTTAAGTTAGCCAGTGCTTGAAAACATGCGGTATGTAAGAAGTCCTTGAAAATAATGCTGCTGTCCCTCCAGTGTTCTTGAGGCAGTTTCAGAGGAGGAATTGCTATCCGGGAACACTGCTCTCATGCAGTGTTAGGTTTAATTGATGAAAGGGAGGTTGAGGTTGGAATCTGAGATGAGATTGTAGACCTGTAACGGGTTCTTATTCATTGATTATAAGTACACAAGGGATATGGTGTGGCAGAGTAGGATTTCTGAGAGAATTAGGATTGGTGTTAGAAAAAGCCCTTCTTAACATGGTTAGCAAATGGAGATTACAGTGAGGGAAAATAGACAAGGAATATTATAGAGTTATGGAAAAAAATAGGAAGCCAAAGGTGATAATAGAAGGCAGGAGAGAGAAATGATAGGAGATGGGATGGAAAGAGAGAGTCCGGCAGGTGCAACCATTTGTAGGTCTCGCGACCTGCGGTGCACTGCGTAGCAGTGCTCACGCAAGCTGCGTGAGCTATTGTAATCAAAAACGTGGATTGTGAGCTCACCTAGGAATCGCACACGCTCGTGCATGTGCGTTTCCTATTCAGCTCCCCCATTGGCCTTTGCGTGCGTCTTATTGTAAAAGACTGCACGCAATTGGCCCGAAGCACGCGCATAGCTCCTCCCATGGCCTATTGGTGCCTATTACGCGCACCAAGCGCATAATCTACACCAATAGGCCGTGGGAGGAGCTATGATTGTGCCCACACAGGCGTGACGTGCGCGCCACTTGTTCTACTGTCTGCTACCTTCCACACGCACTAAGGTCCCCTTTCTTTTCGGGACCGCAGAAGCACGATATATTTTTGAAAATATTATTGCTCGAGGTAATTGCTGGCAGTCTGCAACTTGGATTCATGCGCGAGTGAATTAACTTAATATTTAGGAAATTAATAAATTCATTATTAACACCATGTTTTAGTGACTTATCTTGAAATGGTGTCTATTAGTTAATTAACCTATAATACCAATTAACCTTAATGATACAGTACCCCATAGCGGCGAGTCAAAAACATGTTTCTTCTGTCAATCTGCCTTTTACAGCCCCTTGAGAGACTCACATTTGTAACAGACACAGGCCAAATTCGTTATGAAGTCACTTTAAAGAGGCGATTCATTTATGTTATCCCACTATAGTATCTGTGTTAGCAAAGGCAAACTTCATCCAAATGTTCTAGAATCAAAGTCACTTTTTTGTGTTGCATATTTATATAGCGCAAACCCGACCCGAAGGGGGAGCGCTTTACATGAGCACCGGTTACGTTACACATTCAGGCACGGGGAGATTAAGTGTTTACCCAGAACCACAGGATGTGGACGCGACCCCGAGGCTCGAACCCTGGTCTCCAGCACCAAATTCGGCAGTTTTTGGTGGGGCTTATCAGTGAGACGCAGTAGACGCACTTTGATGGAAATGGTTCTTTCAAATGATCTCTCGACAATATTATGAAACATCCCAGAATCAAGGTTTTGCCCTGCATGTGGATGCCACATGTGATTGTAGACTGATGCCATATGCATAACATCTCACTCGGTCTTTAATATATCCAACAGCGGAAGTTGCAGTTTGCTCGTGGTACCTCAGTACAGTAATTTACAGCCTGCTTTTGATTTTTGGGGCATAGAATGTTACTTTGCATGCTTCACCCCGTCCTGCAAGGCAAGATACTCTATTTTCACCCCCGGTGTACCCGGACAGCTCAGTTGCCCTCACAAGCAGGACACTCCCCTTCCCAGGTGTCCCAAGCCAGGAGCTACCTCTAACCCTGGCGTCCCTCCCCTTACACTAACAGGTGTTCATAGCACGGTGAGTCCGGAGCTAAAAAGCTTACACTTTGTGCCTGGTGTGCGAGGAGCAGAGTTCGGCTACGACACAAAACTGGGATTATTGAGGGCTCAGTCTGGCAAGCATCTCTGTCTGGGACGACATCACAGGTATGTATGTTTATGGCATTTCATTTGCACCAACTCGCCTGCATTTGGCGAATGCAATGACCTGACAAAATAATGGGGCTTCCTGTAGAATGTAAGACTGTGATTAGAGGTACTTAAGTCTTCTAGATCTACCCAAAGTCACCATTCCACCATGCACCCACCCCACACCCTCCACAGACATCCAACCACCACAGCTCCCATTGCCAAAGTCACCCTGCTGCCATGCACCACCCACACCCCTCCCCATACACCCAACCACCCGCAGCTCCTGTGGCAGTCACCTTGCCACCATGCACCCACCCCAACCCCTCCCCAGACACCAAACCACTGCAGCTCCTGTGATAGTCACCCTGCCACCAATCACCCACCCCAAACCCTCCCAGTTCACCCAACCATCTGCAGCTCCTGTGCCAGTCACCCTGCCACCATGCACCCACCCCAACCCTTCCCCAGACAGCCAACCACCCGTAGCTCCTGCGCCAGTCACCCTTCCTCCCTTTTGTTCTCCTGAGCTCCCTGTGATCTCCACTCCCTTCTGTTTTAACTGGGACGCCATTTGCACTCCTTTTTCTTTCACATAAAAGGTCCAGGGGGTGGGGAGAGCTCTTTGACAGAAATTACTGGCTGTGGAAAAGGTGAACCTCATTAGTGCCAGTTTAGTACTTGAATTTAACAATCCGCAGCTGTACAGTAACGGATCGAGCTTGGAGAGACCATTCTAGTGCCCAGAACCATCTGTCAGGCTTTTTTGTTAACTTTCGTTTAAGCTGCGATGTGTTTGTTCTAATCTGAGATTCTTCAGTAGGTTGGGGATTCCGTGTCTTGTTTGAGAAATACATAATGCTGTTTAAAATGTTGTGGCTGCAGCAGCATATAATTCCATCCTTGTTCCTTTTTTCCCCGAACGGCATACTTATCTTGTCTCCCCTCCCTCATAACCTACTTCCCATGTTCTGGTTCTTCAGCGGTGCCCCGAGGTCATACGAATGGCAATAGCGCTATGCAGATATCATCACACAACTACATACAAAAACACAAATAAAAACATTGACATTTTTAACAGCAACAGCTCTAGCTTTCCCAAATGCGAGACCTGTTCAATTGAAAATGCTTGTTTGTTTTTGTTTACATTTGTTTATTGGGATTTTACATTTCATTATATCAATGAACATCATTTCATTATAAAATACATTATCAGATATCTATAATCAGTCGAGAGATCACTGTGGAAAGAACAGATTTCATCACTTATTGCATAATCTGACAGTTCAGACATGGTACAGTAAACATTCTAGGTGTTCTCCCCGTGCCTAACTTCTGATATTGTATTAGTATTCGGTTGAGTACATGATCCGTAGTCGAGCATTACTATGTGTTCCTTTCGTGTTCCGTTTTTGTGAATTCTCGCATGGCGTTTGGTTAATGCGTTCCCATTTAAATGCCATCGGTTTCAGAACCACCGATGTAGGGGTAAACTATTAACCTTGGGGGTGAACTGGGGAAGCTGGTGCGGAGCTACCAGAGTGATATGTTTATGTGCTTGGTCGTGGTTGCAGTATATGTTACAACATTGTGTGTGTGGGGAGGGGCTTAAAGGGTTGGCCTGACATGGTAGGTGGGAGTGTCCGATGCTGTCCTATTACATTTCCCGCCCTAGGCGTCTGAGTTTGGTCTTATGTTATCTTCTATTTGTCTCTGGGGTGACAAAGGTGGAGTCTGTGATTGGGAGGCTGCCTGTGATGCTGATTGTGTTGTTTCGTGAGTAAATCAGTGCATTAATTGTGCCCACTCTAGAGATATGGGGTGCTTCCTTATTCCCCTCACTTCCTCATCCCTTAGTACCTCTTTCTCCGTGCTCCCCATTTCTCCATGGCCCCTATCCAGGCTGCCTTGGGGGGTCCCGCTGGGGCCCGCCAGTGCCTGGCTATACCCATTTTTGCTAAGAGAATGGCTAAGGAGGCGAAGCGGCACTGTACCTTCTCGGGATTCCGCCTGCAGAAGATTCCGAGGACATTGGCTTCCCATGGTGACATGGTCCGAATGTTGGTCGTCTCACAGAGTATTTGGTGTATTCTGTCCCAGTATTGCTGAACAGTGGGGCAGTCCCAGAACATTCGTTTGAAGTCCGCCTCAGGAGTCTGGCATCGGGAGCAGGCAAAATTTGTGTCAGGATAAAAGCGGTGGAGGCGATGTGGGGTTAGGTATGCCCTTTGTAGGAAATTGAATTGAAAGTTCCTAAAACGTTCATTTCTGGAGGCTTTTTTGCGGTACTCAAGGGCTTTTTCACACTCTTTGTCATTAAAAACCCGGCCCGCTTCGTCTTCCCATGTCTGCCGTAGGGAGTCTAATGGGCCGATGATCAATTCCTTAACGGCTTTGTATAGCCAGGTAACTATATGTCTACCTGCCCCCATATGCAATATAGTGTGTATTACCGGATGTGTCGGGGGATCCCCCTCTTTTAGGTCCCAGTAGGGTCGACCACTGTCTAGTAGCTGCTGATGTTGTAGGAACTGGCCCGGGGGAAGGTCATAGTGAGCAGCCATTTGGGCATATGTCCTTCTTCAAACAGGGACTCCATCTCCTTGACTGAGTGATCGGTCCATACCTTAAGGGGGTGGGCGGTATAATATTTATCATTGCGAGGAAATCCTACCAGTGGGAGTAAGGGTGAGTAAGGGGGCTTTTCCCTGGACATACAATGGATTTTCAGCATGCACGTATGGGCTCTGGTTTCTTGCAAAGGGTAAGTGCGGAGGGGTTTGGTACCTGGCATCAGCAATCTCCGCATGCTGGGAGGGGTATCCGCCTGTCACCTTTGGGTCACAAGAATGGAAGGAGCCAACACTGGAGGGGAACGTTTTAACTCTTTTATTGAGTTATTACACAAAAGGTTTGTGACAATCAAGGTACAATAAGGTTCCAGGATCCTTTCTTTGTGGCGTCGGCTTCAGTCCCTGGGGCGGAGGTCCGGGGTTTGCCAGGACATGAAGGGAAAAACTAAAGAAAACAACGCGCCTTTTAGGTACTGGTCACTTGGTTTTGAATAGATATGGGGAAGGGGAGTGAGGGGGATAGCCAGAACCACCACCAACAACTATGAAATCCCGTGAATGGTGCTCGGGAGCTACGGTGCCCGGGCATTCCCTCCCGTTTCCTAACCGGTCCCGCCCTTCTTAGTCCTGAACAGCGAACCCAAACGAGCACGCACCTGGGAAAGCCACGCGTCCTCCTTCGCGTGGCTGGGCGATACGCGGTACCGTTGGCTTCCTGGCGTTTCAGTTGCCGGTGACTGCTTCTCCTCCGGTTCCGTCCTGACGCCTTTTCTACCCCCTGTGTCGGGTCTCGTGAAGGGCTCCGCCACCTTGATCCCGGCTCCTGCTTCGGTCGCGTTGGTCTCGGTTTCCTTGCTCCAGCTCGCGTTCTTCTCCTGGCGTTGCACGTCTTCTTCCCATGACGAGTCTGCCACCCAAGACACGGCGTCTTCCGGGTCCTCCCTCAAATGACGCGAGGCCGAACCGGATAGGCCCACAAAGTCAGGTGGTCCAGAGGCGAGGTCATCACCAAGAGAGCAAGGGCTGTTCTTAAAGGGCCGTAGCAGTCCGCCTGTAGGTAAGACGGAGATTCAGGCATCTCAGTCCGGGCCGAGCAAGGGACCCCCTGACACATCCCCCCCCAGACTTTTCCCGTTCGGGGGAAAGTGGATAACGGGACAGATAGTCAGCATTTGTCTGAGCAGAGCCTTTCCGGTGACACACTTCAAAATCATAGGGTTGCAAAGACAAGAACCAACGGAGGATACGATCATTGCGTCCTTTGTTCCGTTGCAACCACTGTAAAGGGGCATGATCTGAAAACAGCATAAAATGCCGACCGTCTAGGTAATAGCGAAGCTTTTCAATGCTCCACTTAACAGCCAGGCATTCTTTTTCTATCGTGGGATAGGCAGTCTCCCTAGGGAACAGTTTCCTGCTCAAGTACAGGATGGGTCTTTCCCTCCCTTCCTGATCATGCTTGGATAAGACAGCGCCCAGCCCAACCCCTGAGGCGTTAGTCTGTAAATAGAAAGGTTTGTCAAAGTCGGGTGTTATCAACACTGGAGAGGGGAGGAGCCAAGATGGCCGCGGAGACGGACGTGTGATCTCCCGGCTCCCTGAGCCCTTGTTTCCCGCACAACAATCCTGTTCCCTATCCTGTACCTGTGTACCGGCGGATTGACTGGGGAAGTTTCCTGATTCCGGAGGTGTTCCTCCGGTGTTTCTACCCGCCCGGCAGCCTGAGAAACGTCGAGAGCCGCGCAGGGGACGACCCTAGCCCTGGACCCGGGACCTGCTCCACACAGCGCCGCCTGCGACTGCCGTGGCTACAGGGGCCGATTACCTTGGAGCAGCGCAAATATCCCGGGCTGGCCGACTGGAGAATTGGCTTTCACGTTAGGCGCTCTGGTGCCTGGGACTGCTGGCCGCGTAAACCTGACTTGCTCCTTCCCACGGTGAAAAGCAGTAGGATACCTACTCATTGCTTATTGCATGCCGGGGGCGCCTCAGCAGCCATAACTCCTTCACTGCCTCGCCTCTCCTGTGCCGGTCGGCAAAGAGCCCCCCCCACTGTCTGCAGCCTGCGACTGCGGACCTGTCCTGTCTCGGGGGAGCGCATCGTTTTCTCCTGGCGCCGGCTCTGCCTGGACTCATTGTTTGCTCGATGGTGGGACCATGATGGCCGGCTCCTCTGTGGTAATGGCGGGTGGCGCCCTGGCTTCTGCCCGACAGTTCCGGCTTGCATCTCGTTGGGGAGCTGACTTGACTGACGAGGCTCATACCACGGAGGTGATGGAGGAGCACTCTCAAGTTACCCTCGCCTCTGTTTTTCTGGCTCTAACTGAACTGCGGGGTGAATGGCGCACGTACTTGCTACAGCTGGAGGAGAAGGTCGATGGCTGCCTGTCTGGATCGGAATACATCCTGCCCATCCTCTCTCCCTGCTCTGCTAAACAGCCTCCGCTGATCCCGGTCAGTGAAACATTGTTGCCGGGGAAGTGTGGAACTGATCAGCAGCTTCGCGGTGTTCAGGAGAACGAGCTACGAAATTCCCGCCTGTGTATTGCTACAGTATCTCTCTCCCCAACACGGAGAGCAACCTCTCCCACAGAGTTCCAGGGGCTGCTGCTACGATGTCTGTCTATCCTGCCTGACTGTGCTTATCTTTTGGGGACGTCATTATCTTCCGTGATGTGTGGTATTGTGGCTTTCATCATGCTGCTTTATTTCAGTATTGACTTTGGTTGGGACTGGCGAATTTTACTCAGTCCTCGGACTTTTCTCTATTGCCGAGTGTGGCCATTTTGTCCCTTTGTTCTTGTGGGGGCGGGCTCTCCCCTTCTTCTCGCAGTTTCAGGCTTCTCAGGGTGGGCGGGCGCAGGGGGACGTCCCAGATCGGGCCAGGGCTAGGCTTTACTTAGTGTGATGGATGCATGGGCGGGCGGGGATCGGGTTGGGACTGTCCCTGGCTTCCTTTGCCTGTTCCATCAGAATTGTTCCTCCCCTTCCGCATGACGCTGACCATTTGTTTCACAAGGCGTTGGGATTGCAGGTGGCTGGGAGTCCGGGAGATCGGTTACTGTGTGGGCTCCTCCCCGCCTCCTTCTTTTGGGAGTGGTAGATCAGCTTGTTCTTTTCTTCCTCCCTATATTCAAGAGTGATAATTTTTCATTTCTTATTGTTTTCTTTTTTCTTCTTTCTACATTCTCTTGCTGTCTCTTCCCCTTTCTTCCGGCTTTTCTTTTCTTACTATATTTCGGGTTTATAGGGCGACAGGCACGCTGCTAGGGGGGGGGGGTAGGCCATAGCCTCTGCATGTGTGTAGGGTGGGGGGTTATATTTCATTTTTTGTTAGTTTCTATGGGACCTGTTTTTTACTTCTTCTATGATTTTACCTTCTCCTGGCCCATGTTCAGGCATGCTGGGTGATGGGTGGCCGTGGAGATACGATTGGGATGTAGGGTGCTACCTTGTAGCGTGGATATTGTGAGGCCATCCTGCCTGGCTGGGACTTGATTATCGATATGTGAATTGATTTGATACTGTAGCCAATGTCGTGTCCCACCTGCATGGACCTTGTTCTTATTTTCCTATTTTATTAGTACGGAACACCACGACCTGAACTCAATAGTTGCATAAAAAAACTTAAAATTTAACCTTCATTCCTCCTGTGCCACGGTATTGCGACGTTTTCCAGTTCTACTTCTGCTGAATATCCGCGGTTCTGCTGCATTACTGTGTCGCCATACTGCAAGCTATAGTGCTAAATGAGAGTTCGTGGCCGGCCGGATGGTTGTGGGCCCGTATTTGTTATTTACTTCATGCACAATAAAGGTTTTCAAAAATTAAAAAAAAAAAAAACACTGGAGACGAGGAGAGGGCATCTTTCAAGGCCTGAAAAGCAGCCTGGGCTTGACAAGAAGGTTGTTGAAACTGGGTGGAAGTAGCACTTTTCTTCAACAGATCCGTCAAAGGGGCTGAGAGGGATGCAAAATGAGGGATGAAACGTCGGTAGTAGCCAACCAAGCCAAGAAAGGCCCGGAGGTCCCGCCTATTACTGGGAAAAGTTTGGAACTGAATGGCTTTTACCTTCTCTTGTTGAGAATACAACTGACCATTACCCAATATGTACCCTAGGTATTTGACCTGAGAAAAGGCTAGGCGCGACTTTTTGGAATTTATGTGTAGACCCGCCTTCTCTAATGCCTCTAGGACCTTTCCCAAATGTTCTAGATGGGTCTGCCAGTCTGGACTGTGAATAACTATATCATCCAAGTAAGCCGCAGAAAACTGGCGGTATGGGGCTAATACTGTGTCCATAAGACGTTGGAACGTAGCAGGAGCCCCATGCAGGCCAAAGGGTAAGACAGTAAAATGAAAAAGACCGTCCGGTGTGGTAAATGCGGTCTTTTCCTGATCTTCTGGGGAAAGGGGCACCTGCCAATATCCTTTGGTGAGGTCAATAGTTGTTATAAATTGAGCCTCACCAAGGCGTTCTATCATTTCATCCACTCTTGGCAAAGGATACCCATCTTGTTTGGAGACCTTATTTACTGCTCTGAAGTCAATACAAAACCTCTTACTTCCATCCGGTTTTGGGACCAGTACCACTGGGGAAGACCAGTTGCTCTTAGACGGTACTATGATCCCTGCCTCTAACATTTTCTGTACCTCATCTTTTATCAGTGCCCGTCGGGCTTCTGGAACTCGATAAGGCTTTTGTTTTATAGTCACCCCTGGTGTGGTTGGAATGTGATGTTCAGCTAAGGTGGTTCGACCTGGCTGATCTGAAAAAATAGACTGGTGTCTTAACAACAAGTTCCTTAGTTCCTTCCTTCTGGGTTCGGGAAGGTCGGGGTTCATGACCGTCTGGTCGATAGTATGTGCTGGTGTGGTAGCTAATGAGACAGCTATAGGGGTTTTAGGAGGAGGACCCAACCACTTCTTCAAGATATTAATGTGGTAAATCTGGGTTTGTGAAGGAGACAACTTTAAGGCATAAGTAGTCCTACCTATTTTCCTTATTACCTGAAATGGACCTTGCCACTCCTTGCGGAGTTTGTGAGTAGAAGTAGGAAGAACAACAAGAGCCCAGTCCCCCAGATTAAATTCTCTCCACTTCTTGCCTTTATCATAAAAGGTCTTTTGTTTTCCTTGTGCTTTCTCTAGTGTTTCATAGGACAAGGTCCTTAACTTGTGTAGCCTAGTTTTTAGCTGCTGGGAGTAATCCAATAGCTCTTCAGCGTCTTGGTACCCTGTCTTCTCCCAACTATCTCTGGTTATTTCAAGCAGGGTACGAGGCTTCCTTCCAAAGAGTAATTCGAAGGGTGAAGTTCCTAGGCTGCTTTGGTATTGGCTTCTCAGTACATACAGAGCCAACGGAAGCAGTTGATCCCACTGTTTGCCATCTCCCGACAACAGTTTTTTCAATGTGGTCTTTATCAAACCGTTGTAACGTTCTACCAGGCCATCGGTTTGTAGATGGTATACCGAAGTGCGTAGATGTTTCACATGTAGGAGAGCACATACTTGCTTCATGAGACGTGACACGAATGGTGTTCCTTGATTTGTGATAAGATCCTTGGGGAATCCCATTCTAGCAAACAATTCAGCCAGCTTTTGAGAAATGGCGCTTGTAGTAGCTGCCCTTAAAGGAAACGCCTCAGGGTAACGCGTCGCGTAGTCAACGACCACCATGACATATTGATACCCTCTGTGTGACTTTGGTAAAGGGCCTATGATATCTACGCCTATTCTTTCAAAAGGCTTCCCTATGATCGGAAGAGGGACAAGAGGAACTTTGGGAGGAATGTAGGGATTTCTTTTTTGACAAATCTGGCATTCCTGACAGTATTTCTTGACTTGAGCATATACCCCTGGCCAATAGAAACGTTCTATGATGGAATTAGTAGTCTTTTCTGCCCCAGAATGACCCGCCAAAAGGTGAGCGTGAGCATAAAACATTACTTGTTCTCGGAACATGGTTGGTACTATTAACTGTGGAGTGACCTGGTCTTGACCGACTCTGTACAAGAGGCCATTTTGCTCAATAAAACAGGGATATGTTAGCTGTGTCTGCCCTTTGTTATCTTGTGCATTCTGCCAGGCAGTTGCCAGGGAAGCGTCATTTAACTGAGCCGCCCTGAAATTAGAATCGGTCGACCAGGGCTCTTCCGTTAGCAATCCCTCCCGCACTCTGCTATTACTGTGCTTTCCTAAAACTTCTGACATAAGGGTGGAAAACCACTTATTGTCAGTCCCTATAATAAGGGGTTCAGGTAAGTCTGGGAGAACTCCTAGCTCACACTGTAGTTGCATACCCTTCTCGGTTGTTAAGGTGACCTGGGCTAGAGGGTAAGTACGCACATCCCCGTGTACACATTTAATCCGTACAGTACGGTCCAACAATACAGAGGAAGCAGACAGGGTACTGTTCGTTACCACAGAATGACGACAACCTGAGTCCAACGATGCCCGGGTTTTCTTATTGTCTATGAGGACACTTACATAAAACGCTGGTCCTGTCTCTTGGGCATACATGATGGCACATGGAGCATACCCGACCTCCATGGGGTCTTCCTCTTTTTCTTTCTTTTTGCGGCAGTACCTCGCAATATGTCCCCATTCACTGCACTCATAACATTGCGGACCCGTAAGGACTGGCGTCTCTATCTTCAAGGGTCTGGGTTTGACAGGAGGGGGTTCGTTTTGGGCTTTATACGGCTTTCTGTCAGGTTTTGTGGGGATTTTATTGGTAACAGGCTTTTCTGGTTCTCGAAAAACAGGCTTCGTTTGAGCCCGAGCGTACGAATTAGCCATCTCAATGGCATGGTCTAAAGTCAACCCTGCATGCTGTCTGAGCCACCGCTGCGTACCATAGGGTAGTGCCTCAAGAAATTGTTCCAGGTAGATTTTATTCATGACACTGTCCATATCACCCTCTTGTGGTTTCAACCACCTGTCCGCCGCATCTTTCAACTTTTAAAAAAGAGTCTTAGGAGCGTCATTTGGGTTTCCTCTTTCTTGTCTGAACCGTGTCCTGTGGGTCTCATCATCCACCCCCAGTCTATCTAGCACTATTTGCTTCACATGTCCATAGGCGGCTGTGCCATCCTTGTTGGCCAACTGGTATGCGGCCTGTGCTTCCCCAGTTAATAAAGGAGCCAGGTAAAAGGGCCATCTTTCACCTGGCCAGGCGCTAGCCCTAGCCGCCCTTTCAAAGTTCAAAAAGAAGGAAACCGGGTCATCTCCTGCAACATACTTCTGGAGGGGTACCACTGCCCCAGGAGGGTGTGCGGCTCGACTCTGTCCTAAAACAGCCAATAGTTGCGACTGTCCTTCTGCAAGTTTGGTAAGGTGGTCAGATTGCTGTTGTATAGCGGCAGTGAACGTAGCTCTATCGCTGTCGGCTTGCTCGTTTGACCGCCCAATTGCCCACTCCAGTTTGGACTGTCCTTCGCTCATTTGATTTATCAAGGCCTCCATCTTGTATTGGCAGATGGAAAGCTCCTGGCTGTCTTGCCACTTGTCACCTTTGGGTCACAAGAATGGAAGGAGCCAACACTGGAGGGGAACGTTTTAACTCTTTTATTGAGTTATTACACAAAAGGTTTGTGACAATCAAGGTACAATAAGGTTCCAGGATCCTTTCTTTGTGGCGTCGGCTTCAGTCCCTGGGGCGGAGGTCCGGGGTTTGCCAGGACATGTAGGGAAAAACAAAAGAAAACAACGCGCCTTTTAGGTACTGGTCACTTGGTCTTGAATAGATATGGGGAAGGGGAGTGAGGGGGATAGCCAGAACCACCACCAACAAATATGAAATCCAGTGAATGGTGCTCGGGAGCTACGGTGCCCGGGCGTTCCCTCCCTTTTCCTAACCTGTCCTGCCGTTCTAAGTCCTGAACAGCAAACCCAAACGAGCACGCACCTGGGAAAGCCACACGTCCTCCTTCGCGTGGCTGGGCGATACGCGGTACCGTTGGCCTCCTGGCGTTTCAGTTGCCAGTGACTGCTTCTCCTCCGGTTCCGTCCTGACGCCTTTTCTACCCCCTGTGTCGGGTCTCGCAAAGGGCTCCGCCGCCTTGATCCCGGCTCCTGCTTCGGTCGCGTTGGTCTCGGTTTCCTTGCTCCAGCTCGCGTTCTTCTCCTTGCGTTGCACGTCTTCTTCCCACGACGAGTCTGCCACCCGAGACACGGCGTCTTTTGGGTCCTCCCTCAAATGATGCGAGGCCGAACCGGATAGGCCCACAAAGTCAGGTGGTCCAGAGGCGAGGTCGTCACCAAGAGAGTAAGGGCTGTTCTTAAAGGGCCCGTAGCAGTCCGCCTGTAGGTAAGATGGAGAATCAGGCATCTCAGTCGGGGCCGAGCAAGGGACCCCCTGACACCGCCCCTCTTCCATGATTGTTTCTCCTATGTGACGCTCCGCTGTCCAGTGCGACAACCACTGGAGTTGAGCCGCCAGAAAGTATGCTTTGAATGACGGATCTCCCAGTCCTCCCTGAGTTGCCGGCAAGTATAGTGTGTTTAAGGCCACCCTTTGTCTACCTCCCCACAGATCAAAGTGGTTAGGAGCGTGTCTAATTCCTGAAAGAAAGGGTGCAACGGTATCACAGGAAGGTTGGTGAAATGATAAAGGAGCCTGGGGACCATGATCATTTTTGCAATTGCTACTAGTCCAATGGGGGTGAGAGGAAATGTCTTCCAGAAGCCCACCGCCGTGCATATTCCCACTAGTACCTTGCGGTTCCCTCCGTACAAGTCTGCCGGGAATGAAACAGTCTCACTCCCAGATATCTGGGTGCAGCAGTGCTCCAGGTGAGTGTGTGGGCTCCTACAGATATGTCGAGCGGGGCCAAGTGCGGGCTCAGTGGGTAAATCGTAGATTTGGCCCAATTGACTTTGAGGCGGGAGACCGCCACAAATTCACGCAGCATCGTCCATATTGGAGTGAGATTACTTGTGACATCTCTGACATATATCAGGAGATCATCTGCGTATAATGATACACAGTGCACCGTATCTGCTAACGGAATACCCCAAGCGTCGCCCTCCTGTTGTAGCCTTATTGCCAGGTGTTCCACTGCCAGGACGAATAAGAGGGAGGACAAGGGGCATCCCTGTCTAGTCCCCCTTTCGACCGAGAAAGGAGTGGAAATATATTTACCTATTCTCACTCGTGACATTAGGCCTTTATAGAGGAGTTGTGTGTACCTTCTCAGGGTAGGTCCTACGTTTAGTCTACGAAGGATGTCAAATAAGTACGTCCATAGCAAGGTATTGAAGGCTTTTTCGAGATTTAGTATCAGACATGCCGCGTTAGGGAAGTGCATTCTCGCCCTGTCTTGGACATGAAACAATCTGCATAGGTTCTGCGAGGTTTTAAGCCTCGGAATGAATCCACATTGGTCGGGGTGGACCAACGGCGTAATAATCTGGGTGTACCGTTCGCTATGATTTTGCCTAATATTTCACAGTCTGCTTTTAACAGTGTTATTGCTCTGTACGAGGCGGGGAGAGTTGGGTCCCTGTGGGGTTTGGGGAATGTGACCAGAATAGATTCCCTGAGCGAACCTGGGAGTTCGCCTCTGTCTAGTGCATCCTTGTACATGGCTACCGCCCGCAGGATCAGGTGAGCTGAGAAGGTACTGTAATATTCAAGCGGGAAGTCGTCCATCCCTGGAGCTTTGTTTCGTGCTAGTGTTCTAATAGCGTGGGTGACGTCTGGGGCTTTGTCTCTAGCGCTTTTTGTCTGCGAGAGGTATGCGGGGGATAGGCAACGGGCGAAGGAACTGAGTGATCACGTGTTGATTTGTTTGTGTAGGGGCCCAATAGACACTTGAATAATAGTCGTGGAAAATGTACAGAATATCTACTTGCGAATGTCTAGGGGTCCCGGTTTTGTTGCGTAGTTCCCTAATCGGCTTGACGTCTGCGTCTTGCTTGGCTAGCCAAGCCAGAAGTGTCCCCAATCTATTGCCCTCTTTGTGTACTCTAGAGGTGTAAGCCCGAAAATTGTATTTGCGTAGGTCTTCATTGCTCCCGCGTGGGATGTTTTGGCCGATGCTATTTGGTCGGGGGTGGCTCCAGCAGCATCTGTTGGTTTTGTGAGAGCCGCTAGCGCCATCTCCGCACTTTTTAATGTTCTTTCAAGTGTCCTACGTACTCCCACTATTTGTTGTATGCAATGCCCCCTAGCCGCGACTTTGAATGCATCCCATTCTATTAGTGTAGATGCAGCCGTACCAGAGTTGAGGGTGAAATGCTCTTGAATGTAATCTGCGTGTTTGTGGCGAAACATCTGGTCTGTAAGACAGTCACATGGCAGTTTCCAGGTGGGCACCGGGGAGTGTGGAGACCTCCATCTGAGGGTCATTATGTGTGCGTCATGGTCCAATAGCACCCTCCCCAGATAGTCTGTATGTTGTACTCCCAGGAGCAATGTTGTGGAGCATAGGAATCTGTCACGTCGCACTTGTAGGTTGTGTGGGATGGAGTGGAAGGAGTAAAGTCTAGTGTCCGGATTCCGTTCCCGCCACAGGCCCACCAATGTCTAGTGTTTCACCCATGTATGATATTGGTCCGTCTGCTTGTATGCTGGTGAGTGTACCGGAGAGGAATGGGATTTATCAAGACAGATGTCCAGAGCACAGTTGTAAACACCCTCTAAGAGCCGAGGGACCGAGTGGTATTGGGTTAGAGCTCCTGTGAGACGCCTCCAAAACTGGTCCTGGTCTACATTGGGAGAGTATATGTTCCCCAACAGAATTGACTGGCCCTCCAATATTCCTTCTATTAGGTAATATCGACCTTCTTTATCTACAGTACGTGACTGTTCCTTAAAGGGGATCCCGGGCCGAATCCAGACTAGGGCACCCCAGGCAAATGCTGAGTATGTGGTGGCACAGACAATACCCTGCCATTTCTTACACAGGCGATCCACTTCAATCGCAGACAGGTGTGTCTCCTTTAGGAGAGCTATCTGTGCTTGCTGCCTTTTTATATATGCATAGACGGCGTAGCGCTTATTTGCTGTGTGCATGTCCCTACAGTTTATCGAAATAATTTTTATATCCGTTTTTGGGACCTTAGCGGTCATGTCGTTCGGTGACTACAATCAGATCGTGTATTTGTGATGCCCATTCGTCCCCTCCCGATCTCCCCCAACCAAATGTCAACTGCCCACTTGCATCTTACAATTTCACTAGGTTGCTCTGCGAGGGTATTTAGGAAACCTGAAACAAGGGGGAACTAAACCTAAACAATAAGGAGCATTTCCAACTGAGAGGACATGTCGTTGGGAATGATATGTCCAAACTGTACTTCATGTACTGTCTTCTAATACGGTATTGCGCAGTGCTTGGTTTCTCTGTGGCTCCGGCGGTGGTCTATGTGATCCTTTGCAGCATAAGTGAGTGTTTTGCTGTGCCGAATGGATCCCCCCCATGGGTTGTGTAGTGTGTTCAACCAGGGATGATGTGCCCTGGGTTCTCTTGCAGTGAGTGCCACTTTGGTTGAATAATATAACAATGTCCACTGTCCAGAGTCTGGGGTAATACCGGGTGCCCTGGGAGGCTATTCAGTTATAACAAGATGTCCCATGTTATATGAACGTGTCCTCGGTCTGCGGGGTCACCAACGGTGGGGTGATTGAGCCATCTCTGGATGCATTTGAGTTGCTGGCGTCATCCTCTGGAGTGAAGATGTGGGGGGTCTTTTCATCGTCCGAGCTCTCCGCTGTCAGGCTACTTTGTGCTGCCGCTCGCAGTGCTCTCCTGCGTTCCGCTACGATCTGTTCCAGAACTGGGCATCTGCACATGCTCAATGCAGGCCGTGAGTTCCATTGCTTTAGAGTAAGTTTTTTCTTCGGGTGCCTCTAGTTGTGGGATGCTGTATTCCCTTGTTGTAGACTGCTGGTTGCGATGTTCTGTAAGTGTTGGATTGCCCAGTCACATGCTTCTTTAGGGTCTGAGAAGAGGTGCGTGTGGCCATTGTATATGATTTTGAGGCACGCTGGGAACAGGACAGCGTATTGGTTCTGTTTGGTACGCAGTAGCCGCCGCTTGATCTCCAGGAATGATGAGCGCTGCCGGTGGACTGCCCTAGAGTAATTTGGGAATAGCATGACCTTTTTATCTTCTACTTTGAGGGGTCCGTGCCCTCTGGCTGCGCGGAGAACCGCTTCCCTGTCCCGGTAATGCAGCAGTTTCAATAGGAATGGTCTAGGTGGGGATCCCGGAGGTGGCTTGCGGGCCGGGACTCGATGCGCCCTCTCCACAGAGAAGAACAGAGTCATATCGGGTGCCGGGGTGAAGGTTTTGAGCCATGTGTTTACATAGGTTATGGGGTTTTGTCCTTCCACTCCCTCTGGTAGATTGAGGATGGAAATATCAATCAATCAATCAATCCATCATTACATTTGTAAAGCGCACCACATACATGTGAGGGTCTCAAGGCGCTGAGGGAGTGGGGGGGGCTGCTACTGATCAAAGAGCCAGGTCTTGAGGAGTCTTCTGAAGGCCAGCAGGTCCTGGGTCTGCCGTAGGTCGGCGGGGAGCGTGTTCCAGGTTTTGGCGGCCAGGTAGGAGAAGGATCTGCCGCCGGCTGTGGTTTTCCGAATGCGTCGCACTGTGGCGAAGGCGAGGTTGGCAGATCGGATGCTGCGGGTGGGTTGTAGAAGCTGAGTAAGTCATTGAGGTATGCCGGTCCGGCGTTGTCTCTGGCTTTGTGTGCGTGGATGAGGAGTTTGAAGGTGATCCTCTTGTCGACGGAGAGCCAGGGTAGGCCTCTTAGGTGGGGTGCGATGAGGTTACGTCAGGGGGCGTTGTGGATCAGTTGTGCCGCGGCGTTCTGGATGCGTTGCAGCCGTCTCAGGAGCTTGGTTGTTGTTCCTGCGTAGAAGGCGTTCCCGTTGTCCAGTCTGCTGGTGACGAGGGCCTGGGTGACGGTTTTCCTTGTGTCGGAGGGGATCCATTTGAAGATCCTGCGGAGCATTCGGAGGGTGTTGAAGCAGGACGCGGAGACGGCGTTGACTTGCTTGGTCATGGAGAGGGTGGAGTCAAGGATGACCCCCAGGTTGCGCGCGTGGTCGGTGGGTTCTGGGGCTGTTCTTAGCGATGTAGGCCACCAGTAGTCGTCCCAGGCCGATGGAGTGGGGCCGAGGATAAGGACCTCTGTCTTGTCTGAATTCAGCTTTAGCCTGCTGTCCTTCATCCATTCAGCGACGGCCTTCATTCATCTGTGGAGGTTGGTTTTGGCGGTGTGGGGGTCTTTGGTGAGGGATATGATCAGCTGGATGTCGTCGGCATAGGAGATGATGTTGAGGCTGTGTTGTCGTGCAACGTGGGCGAGTGGAGCCATGTAGATGTTGAACAGCGTCGGGCTGAGGGAGGATCCCTGTGGAACTCCGCAGATGATCTTGGTGGTCTCGGAGTGGAAGGGTGGGAGGCGGACGCTCTGGGTTCTGCCGGAGAGGAAGGATGTGATCCAGGCCAGGGCCTTCTCTTGGATTCCGGCGTTAAGGAGGCGTGCTGTTAGGATGTGGTGGCAGACCGTGTCGAAGGCTGCTGATAGGTCCAGGAGGATGAGGGCGGCTGTCTCTCCTTTGTCCATGAGGATCCTGATGTCGTCGGTGGCGGTGATGAGGGCGGTCTCGGTGTTGTGGTTGCTGCGGAAGCCGGATTGGGATAGTTCCAGGATGTTGTTGTCTTCGAGGTATCGGGTCAGCTGTCTGTTGACGATCTTCTCTGTGACTTTCGCCGGAAAGGGGAGCAAGCAGATGGGCCGGAAGTTCTTGAGGTCTTTGGGGTCCGCCTTGGGTTTCTTCAGTAGGGCGTTGATCTCAGCGTGCTTCCAGCTCTTCGGAAAGGTTGCTGTCTCGAAGGAGATGTTGATTGTTTTCCGGAGATGGGGTGCGATGGCTGTGCTTGCTTTATTAGAAGTGAGGGCATGGGTCAGATGGGGATCCGGAGTGGATGGAGTTCATGGTCTTGATGGTGTCTTCGTCACTGACGTTGGACCAGGCGGTCAGACGACTGATGCGGGTGGGGGTAGCAGGGGTGCTGGTCTCGGTGGCGGAGGTGGGGGTGTCGGTGTTGAAGCTGTCGTGGATGCCTGTGATCTTGTGGTGAAAGAAGGTGGCCAGTGAGTCGCACAGGTCTTGTGATGGTGGAATGTCGTTGGTGTTGGAGCTGGGGTTGGAGAGTTCTTTCACGGTGTTGAAGAGCACTTTGCTGTTGTGTGCGTTGTTGTCTAGGCGGTCCTCAAGGCGGTCTTGATGAGTCGGTGGTGTATACGGGTAGCGTCCTTGTGGGCGGTGTAGCTGTCTGGTGTTCGGTCGCGGAGCCAGTTCTTCTCCTGCTTCCGATGGGAGCACCCTTCTAAGTCGCCTGTTCTGTCTTCGAGGAGCTTCATCCTCGTTTGTAGGTCAATTAGGAAAGTTTGCTGGGACTTCAGTTGAAGCTCTAACGTTTGTATAGTTTTCTCCCCTTGATTGACTTTGTCCGCAAGCTTGCGATGGTCATCACGTAAAAGGTTCAGGTCTGTGGCCAGCACCCCGAATCTGTCTTCCATAGTTACCCTAGAATGTTCAATGGCTGCCAGGACCTGGTCTAACTTGCTCAAATACACAATAAGTATCTAGGGGTCAATGTGCCATGTCAGTCACTGTCAGTCTAAACCTCAACACAATACAGACAGAGTAGTGAAAACCCAAAATGCAACAAAATGTAACATGTGGTAGCTAGGTGTAACCTCTAGGGCAAGAGTAAATATTCCCATCAGTAGCCGTCCTGTACCAACTCTTTTAACATCATTTGGGTTCTCCTTGCCCAGGAGACAGAACAACACAACATAGCCTATCGATGTTATTAAGACTATGTGTTTTTCTAAAAAATATGTGTTGTCAGGAAAGGGTGGTAGTAATATTAATGTAGATGAATTTTATGGCTACTGAATAAGCAGTGTAAATGAAAATAGCGAATGAAGTGAATAAAGTTAAAATTGGGTCAACTAAGTAGGTTTATAAGTTTTAATAGTGTCTCCCAGTTGTCCAAATCTAAAAACGTAAGGTGTGAGAAAACAGATTTAACAAAATATCTGTGAGAAGTAGGTCAACATGTTTCTGCATAAAGGAAGAATAGTTCTAAATGCTTTCTTCAGGACCAGATGGTAACTACTGCTTATTAAGTGAAAATTAAAATCAATATCGCCTGCTGTTTTCAGGTATCAAATTCCACCACATACTGTTTCCGTATCATGTTGTAGACAAGACACCACAGGAAGGGCATGAAAAAGACAGAAATTAGATGACACTATTATGTCAATTAGTGTATCAATGTGAATATCACTATGCACTATAGTCAGGATTTTTTCATTGATCTATCATTGTAGCCACTCACCCATTTGTAGTGATGGTAGCGCTTCACCCCACCTGGCAGGAGCTCAGTTTAAGAGGAGCACCGCTCTAAAGTCAAAGTTAAAAACAGAGAGACAAAACATTTACCCCATGGTAGAAAATGAATAAACAAAAGTAAGCCTACTAGTGTAAATTGGCTAATAAAACAGAGGGGAAATCATATTGCTTCACTGTGCCACCCCTGTGAAACTCTCAATGGGAACCAATATAAACGGTTCCTTTTTTAGTGGTTCATGGTCTCAATCAATTCTGCGAGCATTTTCTTTACACCAAAAGCATTTAGATTAGTTGGATAGAAAGGTATCTGCAAATGGCACACCTAGACCGTATTTAAGAGGCTTCTTATGAAAAGCAGTATCATCATGCCGCACTTAATAAGGAAAAGGCCAGACTAAGTGGTTATCTGATGTGCGTGTCTCTGAGAGCGAGTCTCTCAACATTCTAGCGCTAAGGAGCCATGTGTTAAAAAATGATGAAGTCGCGCTGCACACGGAAAGCTTACCTATCCGTCGGTGTCTCCGCACAGCCGTCCGAGCTGTCTGGGGAGGCACCGAACGGCGGTCAGGCTCCGTTTTGAAAATGCCGACTACGCCCAGACACGCGATCACGAACACGTGATCACTGTAAGCTGGGAAATGTAGTTTGGTAACACGCTCACCACAGACTGTCCGTCTTGTAAGCACCCTCGATGTTCTCGCATTTTTAAACAGCGCAAATGTACGCTCTGTGATCCTATTATGCAGGCGTTGTCAAGGACAAAAATAATGACTATGTGAGGTCATCTAATTTAGATTCGAAGCTCAATTTGTGATCTTACTGACATGATCTTCAGCCCAATACATGATTTTATTTTCACTATATGGAGACAGCCGATTTTAAATCTCCTTAATATTTTACTAAAACTGCCAGTTGTGAATGTATATGACTATCAATTGTAGTCTAGCCTTGTTCTAAATATAGTTGAAAACAGTGTATTTTCTTTCAAGCATATAAGCGCCCACAGAAGTCATGAGTGTAGTTAAATTCATATTACATTGTCTTACTCGCAAATGCAACAAATGTGACAGAGTAAAGCGTCTAAAGTAATTATCCCTAGTTTAGGGGATGGAATACTCAGTACACTTTTTATATATATATATATATATATATATATATATATATATATGAATCAATATGTTCAGCAATAGTATCTACATATATACTATATATACGTACACTTGTGTTGTTGAAAATATATGTATCTGTAGGAATCTGTATATGCTTATAAGGAGAGGGACAAATATGTTGTATGTCTACAGTTATGGAATCTTTATGCAGTTTAGTCCTCGCCGGTCCATCTATAGGGAGCCTAAAGTATAAGTATGGGCGGAAAATCCGTTCCGCTCGCGGATTTTGCGGATTTTCGGTAAATTCGCAATCCGCGAGATTCGCGAATTTCCCGCAAAATCCGCGAGCAGCGGATTTTATGGCTTGCTCGCACTGTTCGCGTGAGTTCGCGGCTTCCCAGTTCAACTTCGCGCCCCGCGAATAAGCGCTAAATTGCAGAAATACGATCTTAGCAAAACTGAAACTACTTACCAGGTTCAAAAGTTCAAGCTCATCATTAGTAGCCATTTCCTGTAGTGCTTCCTGAGGGGCCCCTCCAGAGTTCAGTTGCCTACTTGCAACTATTATGTGACCCTGCTCTGACCCTCAGAATAGTTACACATATGCCACAAAGGTCCTGAATTACAGCTAAGGGAGACAAGCAGGAGCCAGGCTGGAAGTTCAAATCCAGTGACACATTAAGCAGCCCCTAATTCATTATTGTCAGTTGGGGCAGGGCAGGTGTTGTAACTAATTTTGCAACAATGAAAGCACTTAGCAAGTGCAAAAGATCACTAATCAGGAAGCACTAAGGAAGCAGATGCCAGCTAAAAAAATATTCTGTGACACATTAATCAGCCCCAAATTAATTCAGGTCACTTGAGGCAGGAAAGGTGTGCTTTGCTTTGCCACAATAATGTACACTGGACAACCAGAGGGTGCTGTGATGAAACAGAGGGTGGCATGGGTGAGCCAGAGGGTGGCATGGGAAAACCAGAGGGTGGCAGTGGTGACAGAGGGTGGCAGTGATGAAGAAGAGTGTCCCAAACAGGCTGGACACGTAGAAACAACAAGTTTGCAAAACTTGCGACCCAACAGGTAAGTTCGTGTTTGCGAAATTGTACAAAAACCCTCGCGACCTGGCAGAAACCCGCGCGAACACAAAAAAAAAATCCGCAAATTTGCGAGAATTCGCGGATTTTGCGGATTGCGAGTCCGCAAATCCGCAAAATTCCCGAACGCGAGATTCGCAAAATTTGCCCATGCTTACTAAAGTATATTGGCTAAGGAGGGTCTACATATCATAGGGACATCCAAGGAATTGGTTCACTTAATCCTTCTTTGTCACTATTTAACTTATAGACCCACTTTTGTTCCTTTTTGAATAGGAATTTTCCAACATCAGGACAAGAATCAGGTATAATGGGCTATTCAAGAACTGTCCAGTAGAAGTCGTGTGGGCCATGTCCGACCTCAAGGAAATGTGCCGTTAATCTGGTTGCTTGTTTTCGGCAGCGCACCGTGCTCTTGTGTTCAAGTATTCTTGTCTTAACTTTCCTTGTGGTCATGCCCACGTAGCGTTTATCACAAGCGCAAATTATTAGGTAGATTAGGTTCTCACTATTGCAATTTGTGAACCTACGTTGTTCCCAAGGTCTAGTGGTACCTATGTCTACTGATGTTGACGTGCGTGTTTGTGGACATACAGAACATGTGCCACAGGGGTGATGGCCCTGTACTGGTGGTAAATCCCACAGGGTCCCTACTTGTCTGGGTTCTTTATTCCTTGGTCGCGTATGGACCAACTGGTCCTTCAGACTCCGTCCTCTCTTGAAGGCAAATAATGGTGCAGATATATTGTCGCCATTGGTGTTCAGTATTGGCCAATACTTTTGGATGATCTTTTTGACCTGATTGGATCTGGTATTGAAAGTATTCACAAATGTGATACGACTTGTCTTCTCTTTCAGTTGATTTACTTCAAGAAGAGCCTCTCGATGATTGTTAGATGCCCTCTTTCTTGATTGACGAATGATTTTCTTCGGATACCCTTTTTCCCTCAGTTGTTCCTCTAGATTGTTTGCATGAGTGTTGAATGTTTCTTTACTCAAGCAATTCCTTTGAACCCTGAGAAACTGACCGAAGGGCAAATTGTCTCTCAGGGCCTTCGGATGGCAGCTTTCATAGCTAAGAAGAGCGTTCCTTGCCATCGGTTTTCGAAACAGTTCTGATTCCAGACCATTCGGAGAGACTGAGATCTTGAGATCTAAGAATGCTAATTCACTCCTACTGTACTCCACAGTGAATTTCAGATATGGATTACGTGTGTTAAGCCACTGGTGGAACAAAATTAAATTCTCTTCAGTTCCACGCCATATAACCAAAATATCATCTATATATCGCTTCCATACTAGGAGCGACAATAGATAAGGATTGGTAGATGTAAGTACCTCGGTTTCTTCAAAGTTGTGCACGTACAGATTAGCAAGGCTAGGAGCGAAGACACTACCCATACTGGTCCCAGATGTTTGTAGGTAGGTAGTGTCTTCGAACCTGAAGTCGTTGTCCTTCATCGCTATCTCTGCCAGATCCATAATGAATGATACAGGAGTTATGGACTGGAGGTCACGCTGTTCCAATAGTTGACCCACAACTTCGAGTGTCTCAGTTTGGGGAATCGAGGTGTATAACGACTCCACGTCAAATGACACTAAGATGTCAGTGTTGATGTTAAATTGTATCTCTGGGAGGAGTCTCAATACATCTTTAGTGTCTTGGATGAATGTCGGCATCTCCTTAACCATCGGGTTAAGAAAATGGTCCACAAAAGTGGAGAGTGGTTCCAAGACAGAGCCTATACCAGAGATAATAGGTTGCCCTGGTGGTGGTCTCAGTGGTTTATGAACCTTGGGGAGGCAATAAAAATACGGGATGGTGGGGTGGGTGGTTTGAAGGTACTGACCTTCCTGTGATGTTATCCACCCTTCAGAGGTGGCTTCTTCCACCATATGACCAATAGTGGTCTTGAGTCGTTCAGTAGGGTCTTCAGACAGGGGGCAATAGGCGTTCCTGTCACCTAATTGTCTTAAGCATTCGTTTCTGTATGTTTCTGTATCCAAAATGATAATGGCCCCACCCTTGTCAGCGGGCTTTATTGTAATGTTTTCATTTGATGTTAATGAACGCTAGGCTTGTTGGTCCTTTTTTGAGAGATTGTGGAAATGTTTGTTCCCAGTTTGGTAGAGATAATAGATGTCATTTTCCACCGCTTCCTCAAATGTCAAAACCTTGGGAGGTAAGCCAACAATAGGTGGGTTGAACGTTGAGGGTTTTTTTAAACCGGTATTCTTATCTTCATTTGCTCTTTCAGTGCCATCTTGTTTAGCAAAAAAATAGTGGAGCTTGATCTTTCTGAAGAATTTTGCTAGTTCAATCTAAATTAGGAAATGGTCTCCTTCTTGTGTTGACACAAAGCCTAGACCTTTATTCAACAGACGTTCTTCGTCATCTGAGAGTATATGTGAGCTGAGGTTCATTACGAGGCTGTCGTGCTGCTTGTTCCTGCTGTCTCCTGGGGAACCTTCTTCCCGCTGCGTAAGTCCATTGTCGGTTGTACTGTCGGTGCCCAATGGACTTGTTGTACTGGGCCTTGTCTCCTCCTGCCTCTCGGCCGTCTCTGACCAAACCCTAAAAAAGGAGGCATGCCTGGACCTTGTTGCATTTGTGGAGGGTTGAACTGGCCCATTTGTTGTGGAAAAGAGGGCCCATACATCCATGGGTTAGGTGGCCACCATGGTTGGTATTGATTTTGATTCTGGTTATGAGAACCACCTCTCCAATTCCTGCGGTTTCCACGTCCCCTTTGGGCACTGCTAGTAACATTATTCTGGGAGGTATCTGAATCCCTTGAGGCATCATCCGAGCTAGAAGTGGCATACGTTGAACCACCTCTACTCCCATTTCGGTTAAGAATCACTTGTATAAGGATAAACCGTTTCAGTGGAGAATTTTGCCAGATCTTTTTTTAAATTTTTCCAACTTGGCGAACAGAATATTTTCTTTGTAATCCTTATTGTTCTTATCGCTGTCTTCCTGCCCCTTCCTGAATGAGCCACTTTTAATGTGGTCTTGATCTGTCCTTCAAGTACTTGTATCTCAATCAATATTTTATCAGCCACTCTCTTTGCTGTCTTTATAATGAGAATGAGCCAATCTTGTGTACATCTCCAGGCTATCATAGACCAATCCTTGACAAACTCTATGTCATCAAGGAACAGTCTAGGTGCGTTGTTAACAATCAGTCCTGACGGTGCACAATTGCCGCGAAGGTATTCCGCCTGGTCTAACTTGGCCAACATGGATGCAGTCTGTGGGAGCTCCTCTGATGTCTGAGGGGCAACAGTCTCTGGAGAAGACCGTCTGGTGGAGCCTGGTTATAGCCCTTTAGTGGGCGCCCGTTGTCGCCCGTTGTTGGAAAAGTCGTTTGGCACAGGTGGGATGTTTACAACCCACGAGGTGGGGCGGAAATCTTCTCGAGTGTAGCGCACCGTGGGTTCCGACTTCGGGTTTCTGGTAAGGGTCCCTGCAATATAACCGTCCTCTCGCTCTCCCCTCAAGCCCCCGAGACCTGGCTCCGTGCAGGGGGTTGTTGAGGGGGGTCCTCAAGCACCAACGGGCAGGAGACTCATGTTAGATGTTGCCTCCAGGTATTGCGCCGGGGTCAGCCTTGTAACCGCTAGTCTTGGGGGCCTGGTTCTCTTAGCATGTGTACCGCTGGCGTTGCCGCTAGTCCTCGTAGCTCCCACTCTCTGGGGTGTCCTGTGGGTACTGTGCCCCTCACCCCTATTCCCCGTCTTTTGCCTCAAGGACCGTCGCCGAGCGGGCAGGGGGGGGGGGCGCGGAAAACGGCCTATGGTTGGTAGGAGCGGAGGGGCGGCCCTCCGTTGTTGCTGAATCCCCTTAGTGAGTCGCGGTGGTGTGGCAGCCGTTGAACCAGAGGCTCACACAAGGTCTCACCGGACTATGGGGGGGGTGGGTTGCTGGAACTGTCGCCAGGGTATGCCCCATCGTAGTCCGAGTCATGGCCTTGGTTGGAAGTCTGTGGTCGCTATGGGCCTGCAGCATCTGCACGCGCCTCGAGGCCCGGCGCCGTGTGGGAGGGCAGTCCCAGTGCGGCCCGAGGGTGCTGCCTCGGCAGCACTGTCTTTGGGTTGGGGGTGCGGCAGCGCTACCTCTATGTCAGGGGAGCTGGCCTGTTGCACCCGGCTCTTCAGCTTCCAGCCTCCCGATGCAGGCCCCGGTCGTCCCAGGTGGAGAGGGCTCCTCGTTTGCTGTGGGCTGACATCAGGGCCTTCAGAGTAGCAGCCATCGGCCCGAAGGCCCTGATGTCAGCCCACAGCAAACGAGGAGCCTTCTCCACCTGGCAGTGCTGGTGTTTACAGGGGCCCAGTTGGTGATCCACCCCTTGGATCCGCCGATATCCCCGGGCCCTGCAGGGCCGCCAGCCCCCGTCCCCCGCCACATGCCTAGAGTTCCGGTGATGTGGGTAGGGGTAGGGGTGGAGAATAGGTGAAAATGGTGCTGGGTTGTTAGGGCAGAGGACCAGCTTTCGCCCTCAGCACCTCTTGCGGGGTCTTCGTTTATAGTGTGGCCGTTATTTCAGGCATTTGGAGTTTACGCCCAGCCGCTCTACCATTGACTACGTCTGGTAACTCCCCTTTGAGGCTCGCGCTCACCTGGGGCCCCCGCGGGGAATGCGTTCGATTTTCAGGCCATGGGCGCCCCTCCGTCATTCACATCCGCTGCGGGCGCACTCCACCGGTGTAGTTGGCCTCCTGTCACTGCTGCCGGGGAAGAGGCCTCCAGCCGCGGGGAATGGCGGCCAAGTTGTGAGCTGGCGCCCCGATTAAGGGTAAAATTGCGGCAGAGTTATCTGTGCACTCCGTCTCATCTGGTAGAGTCTGCGCACAGGAAGGTTCTATACACTGCCTGGGAGTGTCATTGGGGGGCCCGTCGGCACCGATTGATGCCGGTAGATCGGACCGCTGCCTGAGCTTCACAGAAGCACGTCCACCATCTTGGCCTCCCTGGCCACGAGCCCCAGGTACAGCCGTTTCTTAGGTTATCTACAGAGTTGTAGAGTGTACAGTGATGAAAAAAAGAAAGTGCACAACATATATCTCTATGGTTTTACATATTAATATATATCAGACTTAGATCTGGTCCTCATCACGTCCTAGCAGTATATAAATGTATCCTCATGCGACAAACCATACATACAAATTTCACTGAGGCGTCATTTATTGAACAAAAAAAATCTGTCGGCATACAGGAACCATATACAGAAAAGTAAGCATACCCCAGGATTCAGTAACATATGAAACCCCTTACGATTTTTTTTTCTGACAGTGTGCCTCGGACAATGACCCCTTAAAATTGCAGTATTCCAGCTGTGCCGCAACTGCAGGTCCCAAACATCCCTCACACCACACGCCCACATGAAGTAGCTTTTGTTGCTTGGGCTCCTCTAACAACTCCAAGTCATGCAATAGGTTTTCCCTCATGCACCTGACAAAGATCAGGGATTAGAAGGCAAATATTTAGGCTGTCAAGCACAGAAAGAGGTGACTGCGAAACAGAAAGCTCCATCCAAGTTGCAGGGCCTTTCTCGGTTGATGTCATGAGGGCTATCCCAGTCTAGCTGAAAGTCTTCTGGTAAATTGAAGTCCAAGCCTCGCAGTAAACACCAGAAAGCCAATGCCTCTCTAAGTCCAGCAAGATATACAAGGATGTCGATCAAAGAGTCTTTCGCTCCCAGCCTTTTCTCACTCTGATTTGGTCCAGTAACTGGTTCCAGCGCACCCCAATTCCCCAGACCATCATTGACCCACCAGCAAATACCTGGCTTCAGGGAGTCAATGGGGAGATGCTACCACCTCCAAGTTGGACTTGATGATTTTGCCCGACTAACTCTTTGGGCTTGTTACTGGGCCAGCACTGACTCCAGTCCAGACTGCCACTCGGCCCCAAGAAATCACTGCAGAGTCACATGTAGCCACATGGTAGCATCAGGAGCATTGCTGAAGAATTCTGTGTATCTGGGACTAACCTAAGCAGAATCTGCGTTTAGATAGAGTATCTCCCTGAAGGAGCGTTACCGAAAGGTTAGTAACTTACTTGTTCTATACTCTCATAAGAAAAGTGTTTGCTTGCATGTGCAAATGAAGACATTCCTTGATAATCCTTGACACGTTTCATGCTTGAGATTTGGTTTCTTGAGCCAGGAGTTTTCATCCGAAAACCGTATTGGCACTTCTCTATAGATCTTATGGGAGCAAGACTTGTCCCTCTCCTTGGGTGACCAGATTTTGAAAAACAAAAACTGGGACAATCACCAAAGAGCCAGGACTACAGTATTACATCAAATCGAACAAGGGGCACAGACTGATTTAATTGGCAGCGTTCTCAAGCATAAAAAACCCATAGAGAAATGGCACTACGGGTAATTAATTACACACAGATCAGGTCTTAATTAAGTCCCATTCTGAAATGGACTGATAACCAATCCTGCCCTCGAATTCAATCTGTGTTAAGTCTACCATCTCTGAAAACTGGCGCATGTGCAGAATTTAGTGATACTTGGTAGGACAAACAGTGACAAATCAGGACCGTCCCAGCAAATCTGCGATGTCTGGTCATCTTTCCCTACCAGCACTTCACTTTTCTGATGATTACAGATGTATGGCATGCGTAAAGGGTTACCAAACACGAGTTTGAATTTTGAAGCTTCTCCTGTTTTATGTTTTTAAAGACTCTTTTCATCTACATTTACAAGCGTGAAATAGGGAAAACTGTGATATGATTTGAGTGGATTTGATGGTATAAAGAATGCAATACCACTCCGAACACTTGTACCCTTTGGTTCTTGGCACTCTCCCTCGTTAGCCGTTTTTTATGTTAACTTTGATTATTTTAAATATTGGTTTTCTTTCCCTTCTACATCATACTTGAAGGTGCCTGGCCGCTTATCATTATAAATGTGTTGCCTTCATTATTTCCTTTGCAGGTTTATTTTTAGTTTCCCTTTTTTGTCTGCCTTCTGCATGGCAGGAGGTTGAGCCAGTGCTCACTTCCTGGGTTGGTCGGTCAGCCGCCCCTTCTCTTTTAGCCCATTTAATGGCACCTGCAAGTGCGCAGAGCATCTGCCACTGGTGTACTGAAGGCATGTTGAAAGCAAACCTGTCTATACCAGAATTTGGCTAGCTGCTATCCACTATGCTCCTTGCACAATCGATTTTGTTGCCTCCCCTAGACATCATCCCAATTAGCAACATACTAACAATAAGTTGATTTTACCGTCATCTAATAATAACTAACCTCTAAAAGAAGGAAAATTCTTCAACAAGAAAATCTTTGTTTTGAAGGGTAGCATTCACCTAAACTCTACCAAATTTGAGCAGTTCCCTATGAATGACCCTAAACTCTTATGTAGTCAATAGCAATGATCTCGGCCATCCTCGCTCAACAGTTTGGACCTCTTATTAATGCCCATTACTTGGTTAAATGAGGATTGCAAACCCATTTTAAACGACCTAGTCCTGTTTAGCTTTAAAATGGTTCAACTAGATTGTTGCAACAAAAGAAGAGGTGGGAGTATCTGTTATTTATTATGATTCTATTTGTGTGGTTCAGTCTACATGTAAACAATTTAATGGTTATGAAACCCAGGGTTCTGACCTTAAAGTAAATTTAACCTCATATTGGCTGTGTAACAATCTATAAGCCTCCACAAATTTCACTATAATATTTAATCTGACTCTAAGACCTAATTTTACACTATCTTTCATTCTTTGCAAAAGTATTAATAATTAGTTATTTTAACATGTGAATGGATTCTACAAATAATACCACAACACAAAACTCCTTAATAACCTCCGCTTGTTATCTCATACTGATTTTTCACTAGTAAGCAGCTGGATAAAGTACCTGCCCACAAAGCAGGCCACATGCTTGACTTCATCCTGACAAACTCTGAGAGAATAGATCTCTTTGGCTCACTAAACTCCGCTGGACTGACCATTTTTTAATGACTTTATTTAAATAAAATAAAATGCAAACACCTTCAAGACAAAAAATGGGTATTGAAAACATGCTACTTGCAACACCATTAAAGTGCACTTTGACAAATTTAATAATCCTCCTAAACCAGATCCAAACCTAACAGGCGTAGATAACCATGTTATACGATTTCACAGTTAACATCACAAAAACCTTGAACTACATTGCTCCTATGGAAAGCAAACGTTCTTGCAAGTCCTTGGTTCTTAATCTTACTGAAAGATGAGAAAAACAAATTGAGATCTTTGGAAAAAACATGGCATATATCCTGTAGCAGCCATAATAAAAATGTATTATAAAAAAATGAGAAAATACATTTAGTAAGGTAAAGACTACTAGAGCTTTCCCCCCTAAAGAGTCTTAGATACTAAGAACTCCACTCAGGCACTACTTTAAAACCATAGATTTTTAGCAAAATCTTAGTGCAATTACCTTGAACGTTACCCCTTCCCAGGATCTGGTAAATTGCATTTCTAATTTCATTCTTGATGCATTCAAGAAGATAAGGAATAATGTTAATAACAATCTATTAGCTACAAACTAAATGATGAAGCTGTTAAACTAAATGATGCAAGCTAGCTCTATCTCCCTGCAGTCATTAATGTAATGGATTGTAGTAAGCTGACAACAAGCAAACCACCAGTTTCTCCTTCTATTGTTTGTCCATCAAGAAATTTTTGGCCTTATCAAAAATCCTCCAAAAAGTTGTGACTGTACGACTACAAGCCAAGCCTTTATTGGGGAAAGCACAATTCTCACAGAAACTCAAATTGGTTTCAGACCAGGATTGGGCGCGGAATCAGTCATCATGTTTGCGTTGAACAACCTGAGAATGTTGGTCAACAGAGGTAAATTGAGTGTTATAATACCCATTAACATTTCAGAAACATTCGATACAGTAGATCATAAGATCCTACTTTTCATGGTTGAGCTAATCTAATATTATAGGCACTGTTCTCAAGTGGGTAGAGCCTTTTCTACAAGACAAATCTCAAGAAGTCCAAATACAAATTTTCATCTTCCCACACCCTCATCTCCCCTATGTTTGGCATTCCCCCAGGGCTCGGCCGTCTCCCCACTGCTTTTTAATATCTATATTCAACGACTGGTGACTTTGCTTGGCCAATTTAATATGACCACCTATATGTTCGCTATGACACACAGCTGATAATTAACTTAACAATGCCCACTATAATCCCCCCTCTGGCTTTTCAGCTACCATGGAGTCCATCTCTGAAAGGATGACCAATCATTACCTTAAATGAAACACCTCTAAAACGGCAATACTTCCATTCACCAATAAAGTGAACCTAAAGGAGGCCTCCCTCTAGACTTCTTGCATTGGAGAGTGTCCCAAATCAGTGACATCGGTGAGAGCCTGGCTTTCTCCGTTGACGGCGATCTTAATATGGAGGATTTGCCAATACCCCCAGAATTTGTTTTCTCCAAATATGCATTCTTGGATTTATCTTTCTTGCTTTTCTCACTAAACCACAGAATAATGACTGCTACGGCTATATAGGTGCATTGATTTATTGACTGTGGTAACTCAGCTTATCTAGGTCTCTCCCAAAAATCTGTTGCTCGGCTACAAAAGATGCAAAATGCATTGGTCATGGTGGTGTACAACCTAAACAAAGGTAACGCAGTCTCTTAGCATGTAGCCCAGTTACGCAGTATACCGTATTGAGAGGTAGATTCTATTCGCAACAGTCTGTGCGATGCTTAAAATCTTTTTATCGTAATGGCCTTCACTTTGTGGATAAGAAAGTTAAGAAATACTCTCCACATAGACACGTTAGATCTGCACATCTACTGTTGTGTTTCCTCATAAAAACAACAAAAATGAAAGAAAGAAAACCTCAAGCATTTTTTATTCCAAATGTGCGGTTGTTTGGAATTCTATGCCTTTGTTGAATTAACTGCAGAAATTCAGGTAAGTGTTAAAAACATGACTGTTCCCTACATAATCAATCCCCTCCCGTTTTTTCTCACCTTCAAGTTACTTTAAATAGCACCAATAGACTTATTTGGAGTATACGTTTGTGCTTAACAAATATCCTTGGATAATAAAACATAATGATTCAGATCTCTACAACTAAGAAATAGAACTCCTGTAAAGCTCCTATTAGCTGCTGGTGGTGTGCACAAATTCGATCAGTTCTTGGACCTAGCCTTCAAAAGTCATTGCCACCCCAGAAGGAGAATTACATAAATATGTAGATGTCTGTTCTACAATGTTAGATTTTCTGAGTTCTGCCATCTTGCAGTATCACCACCTTTTCCCTATATCAAGTTGCTTTCTATGGTATTATAGTAGTAAGCCCATGTAATTGAATGTCTCTTCGTGAAATTGGATTTGCATCTCTAAATAATGTGAAAAGAGTACACCAATGCTTTGTTTCCTGACCCAGACCTTGATAGATATATATATATATATATATATATATATATATACACATGGAGGATGGCATTGGTAATTGTTAAATTGTCACAATAGATTATTTTTAGTTGTTTTAGTGTTATTTTGAATCTTGACGCTAACAATGTGCAAGGAGCTTTACTCACTCAATTTATTGCTTTTTAAACATTGATTTATAGCTGTTGAGCAGTTTGTAGCGTCTATTTTATCTATGTTATCTATATGGATAACATTTAAAGAAAATAGGTAGAAAGGATCTTCTAAAAAGTTACTGATTTTCAACTGTGTGTAGTGTTTTGATCTACATTTTCTCATAAATCCATTAGATTCACCAGCAAAAGTATCAGAGCCATGGCGTAACAAAAGTGGCCACATTGTACGCTTTCCTCATCCATGTGTCCAGACCGCATTGTCAGCGATTGAAGGCGAGGTAAGTGAGCAACTGGAATGTACCTTAGATGCAATGAGATTTGATAAACGTATCTGTCTGTAGGTAAAATTCCAGCCTTTTACTTCAGTGCTTTTGGCTGAGAGGCTTTTCATTCTCTGCAGAAATGGGGTACATATATGTAATTTTAATGAAAAAATGTCATGGGGGAAGTGGAACAAGTACAAGTAATGGACATCAGTATAGTGCAGTATTGGAACAATCAATACAGTCAATGTATTACATATGGAGATGTCATTAAGTTACATATGGAAGTACCGAAAGTGAATGGAAAAGGGGTAAAATCTACAAAAAATGTAATAACATTTACATAATTTGGGAAGTGTCCAACTCTCTTTCAGAAAAGGGAACTTGGACCTGAAATAATTAAATAGTCCGCGAGAAGGTCCCTTAGTGATTGTACTTTGAACATCATTTGGTTTTCTTGTCCGTTTTCCTTATGGTACCACTGTGGCACTTCAGGGCCACTGGAATTAAGTTTTGCAGCATGAGTGCCTTAATTATGTGACCAAGAAATACTAATAATGCAACAACTCTTTCCATTAAAAATCGGTTCTGCAAAATAGTATAATATATGTTATATTTATTATTTGTGTGTGCTACTTGGCGGTTCTTTAGAATTCAAGATGTGGGACCTTAAAAAGAGATGCAACATTGTTGTGATTCTCCTGCGGTGTGAGTGCCCTTTTAAAATAACAACAGCTTTAAGAACTAGTGTGTGTGAGATGTTAACACCAATTTGTAAATTGTAGTGAAAAGATGCCATGACACTGATCATTCTTCCCACCCTATATACATTATATTTAAATGTTTACCTTTTTGTTTCCTGCTGCACTCAAATGACCTTTCCCCAGTCCATCAAGTAGTAATGTTTACACACTCTGGGCAACATTGTCAGCTCTTTAATTGGCTCAGTACAGCAGTCAATAGTTGAAGGTGACCAGTTAAATTTCATAAAGTATCTGGTGCACCTGCAAGCTCCTTATGTAGCAGTATTACTATTTTTTTATTTCATTTGACCTAAGAAATATTTCTTTGCCAAAATTGGCAAATTATGTACCAAATCGTGAATTATTTAGTGGGCGTTAAAAATTGCTATTCTGCACAATCACATTTTTCTAGTTGCCTGGGGCCTGTTCTTACATTTTTCTATTAAAAGGATAATATGAACAAAGACTTGTTAAGAATAGGTAATAGCTATGACAGTGACATATACTTATAACTGGAAAGGGACACTTCTAATCAGTAGGTAAGTTTTTTTGATTGCTTAAAATCGAAAGTGCCTTGTGCCACATTCATGTTGGGTCGTGCAGACAGCTGAGGAGCCTTGAGTTATGGCTCTTTGCTACCTAAGCTCCCATTACCCACCGTTCATGATAGTGGAATGGCACTTTAGGGTTTGAAAAGGGAATTTGAGGTGTCAAACATCATTTGCTAAGTATAAGTTTCACCTCCAATATTAATGAGTCCCTCGAGCATATGTGTTGGTTCCTCAGCATCTGGAGTTTATAGTGCTTTATTTCTGCTTGATATGGCTTTGCTGTCTTTGCACAGCCCACATAATTCCTTATGAAATGTAACAGTGATGAGGAACTTTTTATATTAGTGTACTTTTTATATTTCCAGGGGCGAATGCGCCATGATTTCAACATCTAGTGGCAAGCATGGGGTGAGTGTGTGTCAGAGGTGGAGGTATTGAAAATACTTTCTGCGATGCAGTTGGTATTCTTCCTGCTGCTCCATAAAAGACTGGAGGGACTCATTTGTGAGCACACCTGAGATTATTTTGATGCCTATGATGCCCCACTTAGTGGAGCTTGGGGGAGTTAGTCCCTTTCCACAATGGGGTCTCCAATGTTAGTTGGCCAGCCAATCCCTCGACTTTCGTGGCCTCTCTCTAAACTATCAGCGCCACGTGTGTGGAAGCGAGTAATCAGCGCAGAAATTCTCCACCATATGGGAAATGTGGGAGGCAGTCGCAGCCTGAGAGCCACACCTCCACTGCATATGCCAGGTCCTCAAACCCATCAAAACCACCAGTCCTTGAGCACCAGTAGTTGTTCCACTCTATAATGTAACAGGAAGTCCGGGTGGCTCTGCCTCCCCCAAAGGTGGGCTTAAAAGCATTTTTAAGGCAATATGGGTTATTCCTCTATTCCACAGGAGCTTGTGTATTAGGGTTGGCCCTAGCGAACAAGTCCTTTCCCAGTGAGAAGAGGAAATTCTGAAGTTCATGCAGGAGCCTTGGCAGTGGAACCATTTTGAAGATGGCCGAGCGGCCAAGTCGAGACAAGTGGAGGGAGTTTCAAAATTGAATGTGTCTGGCCAAGCCCTCCAGCTGAGAATGAATTTTGTGCTCATATACTAAGGCTCTCTATCTTCGGTGACAAATACCCCTAGATATTTCATTCAAAACAGAAAGTACCTGCAGCTCTGGGGCCCATGGTATTGCCATCGGACATTGGACATTGAGGTAGATGGGTGGTTTAGCTATATATTTTTTTAATTTATTTTTTTATAACAAACTTTATTGGAAACTACAGGTGGTTTAGCTTTATTGATACAAATGCCTGAGTAGTTCCCAAATGTGTGTAATATTTTCATCTTTTACGCTCCTAAATTGGGAGGGTTGCCAAGGAAGAGCAAGATAACGTCTACGTCCAGTAGGATTCAGTCGCTCACCATCAGGGATCATTGAAAGCCTCGGAACAAAGCGCCTACCCTTACCCATTCTGCCTGTGGCTCTGCCACCAAGGCAGAGAGCAAGGGAGAGAGTGGACATTCCTGTCAGGTGTCCCTTTCTACAGGAAACCAGGGAGAAGCGGCGTTGCCGACACGTACTCTGGCCTGAAGGCGGGTGTAGAGAAATGAAAAGTAGCTAGTGAATTTGGGTCCTAACTGTAGGCGGGTAAGCAGTGTGGAGAAAAAGTCCCTGTCCACCGAGTCAGACACCTTTTGAAAGTCCACCATGAGTAGTGCTTGATGGCCTGGCAGCCCAGCGCTCATTTCTATTGCATTGTGCACTCTTCTTTTATTGTGTGTAGTGGCCCTTTGGGGCATAAACCTGGACTGATCAGGGCGAACGAGTTTCCCAATCATAGTCCAATGGCCAACACCTGGGCCCAAATCTTAACTTCTATATTCAGCAGGGATATAGATCTGTACTGCTCACAGCGTGTACCACTCAGTCCTTGCTTCATAATCGCTACTATGTCTGCCGCTCGAAGGTCTGTGGTTGGCAGGCCCTTTTTTAGGGCCTCCCTGATTGTCTCTAGCAGGAGTGAACCCACTTGGGGCCAGAGTAGTCTCCAATAATCCGTTGGGAACCCATTGGGACCTGGTGCCTTGCCCGGCTGAAGTTGCGGAAGGGTCTCCCCTACCTCCTCAGAGGTAATATTTCCTTCCAGAATTATTTCCTTGTCTGTTGGTCCCTGGCAGTGACGGAAGATCCACGACCAATTGCTGTAAGACTGGGCCACCTCTCCCCCGAATCAGAACTGTAGAGCCTCTGGTAATATGCAGCAAAAGTGCATGCAATACTATCACTGCCAGTGACGGATAGGCCCAGGTAATTTTCAATATAGGATATAAGGTCTGTGTGTACACAGCCGATGGAGGTTCTTGCTGGCCTGCATGCTATGGTTTTAAGTCACGTAGTGTCGGAAAACCTGGCACATTTCCAGTCCAGTGGATTTTTATTTCGAAAAATATGTAGAAGCTGCTTATGTTAATACGCATAAATAGGTTTGTATATGGTATGGTTATTTTGTCTAGACCATTTTTGTTCACCAGTTTCATTATTGTCTGCATTTCATAAAGTATGATTATTGTTCACTTATTCTCACCTAAGTTCACTAAAAATATTGTTTTACCATATGTGTTCATTAGAGAAGCACCACCAAAGTGGGCTGCTGCTGGTAGTTGTGTGTGAAATCAATCCTTTTCTAATTTCTCTTATCTATCCCTGAGCATAATTAACTATAACCTTGCACACAACTGACACAGCTTTTACTCTTTCTTTGCAGGAAGCCATCTTTGGCTTGACTGACCGATCTCGCTTTTTCATTAATGGCATGGAGGTATGAAATTTGTTTGTGAAATGTAGGAAATCAATTCTTGCCCAATCTGTAACATTTTTATATGGCTGTAGTATTACATCCTGTCTCTTTCCTGTTCTCAGCTCTGGGGATATCTTGCCAGCAAGAGGTGCGGCTGCAAACTGTTTAAAAAAAGGATTGTTGAACTCCTTTCAGTACATATATCTGTTCCCTCGTAAATCTCCCTATTTTGCTAAGTGCTGTGAATTTAAATCAGTTTTCACATGCTCAACAATTTTCATTACCATTGCTGGGCTCAATACCTTTCATCTGTTTATCTTTTGCTTCCTTCTTCATCCTTCAGCTTATGCAGAGACACTCCAGTTTAAGCATGCACATTGTATCATTGAATACTTAGAGGAGCTGATCTGTATAACTCTCTTCGTTCATTGATTGAGGAACAGTCATGATGGTGCGCTTTCTGTATAGCCATCAGTATGAGGTCCTCCAGAGCCATCTGGCTAGAGTGTTGTGTAAAGTTGCAGTGATCTTATTGGAGTCTTTGGTATTCACTATTAGGAAGAAAAGCCAGGGCTCGGCCATTGGCCACCATCTGGGGCCATCCTTTCTGCTAATGAAGTAGTTGATATTTGATCTAATGCAGAGACAACCCTTCCCTTCCATACTCTACCGGAGTGGTGCAAGCACTCCCTGACAAGATGTTAGCTCTATGTTGCAGAAGCAGCTTCTCTGGTACCAGACACCCTGTTTCAGTTGGATTGAGGTGTTAAAAATCACGGATGGGGGCCCAGGAGCTGAGTGTCTTTGGAAAACAACCTCTCTTCTGTTACCCCATCCAGCCCTACCCAGTCTCAAGCCATTTAAGCACCATTACCGTTTCACCAGTCTATCCTTCTGGACTTAAGCTTGCATGCCAGATCTAAGTTTTCTCTGGACACGTGCACCAGAGACTAGAGGCCTCCTCCTACAGGTAGTCTCTTTTGCATCCACAGCAGGCAGGCCCCAGTTTTGAGCAGGTCATAGTGTACTTATTTATTCATTTATTTAATATTAGTTTTTATTGAAAGATTCAGTATAACAAAGAATAACCAAGGATTACATTATGTGATCAATGAAATAAGGTATAGGTGATGTCCTCCTCTATAGTCCAGTTGGCTGCACTTGCTGAAACTGGGTCCATATAATAGACCCAAGGGGAAGGGATCAGAAAGACACACATGGTGTAAATATCTGGTAATTAGTATATTTTGGATACATTAACGCACAAACCAACTGTTGAGCCACACGTTCCAAATGAAAGTATACCAGTACCGCCTGTATCACAAAGTACTATATGTCTAGATGGCCTCTTTTAGTTTGTTTTTCTTCGGATTCAGAAGTGACAAGTTGACTGTATGCAAGGGGCATGCCTCGGATACTGTCTACTTAATACAGAGAAAGATATGGGATTTACCTACATAAACAACTAACAAACAAGAACAGAGCAAACCTGCAAGGAGAACCAACAATACCTTCCAATTACTCTGATGGTTACCAAATAATACTACTTTAAGAAATAGTTGAATGTCCACACTGGGTTTAGCAAAATGAAAAACAGAAACTGAATGTCCCAAATAGAGCATTAAACGAACTGCCTAATTACTTGGTGACCTGAAGGGATTTATGTATTGACAGTGAAACAAGGAGCATGATTTGAAGTAGTGTCCTCAGCTGAGCGAGAAGGGTGAGTAGGGGTGACTGAGGGAAAACTGAAGGCTTCTTGCAGTATTGCAAAGTGTGCAGCCAGGTGCTTCAACACAAACCTCGAGAGAGATGTAAGAGCATAAGATTGATGGAGAGATGCCCTCACCTCTGTGATAGCAATGACACCCTAGAAGTGTTAAATCAAGGGGTCCCCAACATACTGTTGCTGACCGGTGGAGTAAGACACACATTTCCAACATACTGTTGCTGACCGGTCGAGAAAGAGACACATTCTTTTCTGAATTCCTGAATTTTATGTGAGCTTTAAATAGAATATCCAGAAGAAACATGGCTGAGTGTAACTTCAAGGCACCAAGCACATGACACTCATAGCTCTTGCCAAGCAAGAGGGCCACTGATATTTGTGTGTGTTTGGGTCGGGGTATTTATAACCCAACCCTGCTCTGTGTCCCAAACACCCTGTCAATTCATCATATGTATGAAAAGTAAAGCATTAATTAATGCAACCACAAGACAATAGATGGAGGATACTTGGCTCCTGGATCCTATACTCTGTCCCAGCACAATTCTGCCACCACCCTCTATGTCCACAAAGCAGGGCAAAAGGCATTTTGGCTCGCTGTAAGGGGTCTTCAGGAACAGGTTTATGGTCTTTTGACACAGCATTCTGTGGGATCGATTGGCACTTAATTTGTGTACCCATCCAGTAGTAGGGGAAAGCAGAAAAAGAGTGAGTTTTACTCTGACACTCACTACCCTATTCGATATTGGTGCTTGTTAGCTAGCCCAAATCCTCCTTAGTCCTTTTCAAGAGGCATTTCTGTCTTCAGCCTTTCAAAGACCTTCATTTAGTAACTGCCAAAAGCCAGATACAGGACCGATTCTTGCACATTTATGCTGTGTTAGCTAAATGGTTCCAGGTGACTATGGACTTTGTCTGGCAGAGCACAGTGAACATTTGCCAGACTGTCAATCCAATCCTATTATAGTTCCTTCCTTGCATTTTCGTCACTCTCTTGTGATATTGCACTCATGTTCTGATTTTTTCTGGTGGGATGCCCCTTTCACCTGTCCCTTCCACAGCTGGCATTTGCAAATTACTCTTGAATTTATTGGTGCAAATATCACTGTGGAGCACTCTCAATCTGTGTTTTGTACGAGAGGTATAACAATCTAGATAAATGCATTGGGCTGATGGCAGTCCTAGCTCTGAAAGACTTGGTCCAACTTTTGAAAATCCACAGTGGTTATGATACAATGGTGCAACATCGGGCCTTCTTCTCTGAATCTAGACTCTTACTGCCTATTGGACAGGAATGTCCCCTGTATAACAGGTATCATGCGCTTTGCTTTGGCCCTGGCATCACGCTAATCTAAGTGTGTTCACAGATGCCTAGGCCTGTCCCTGACTAAGCATGATCTTGGACCTTCCCTGTGACCGGAGGGAGTGCATCAAGCATGCTCTCATTGTTGACAGTGGACTGCTGTCCTTGTCTTATGTATAGTGTATAGAGTGGTGATGTCAGCATAGTGTAGTTTTGAGAAATCAGTAGTGTGAGCAAACCTTTGTATCTGCGTCTGTCAGTTTAAGGCTCTGTTGACCCTATGTGTAAAGCTCAAAGTTCTGGTCCTATGTGTATGCTAAGGAAGGGAGGGAGGGGGAACGAGCCTGCCGACCGAGTGTGTGAGTGATCCAGAGTAATGGAGGACAGTGGGATCCATTTTGGATGAGTCTGCCCTGGCCTAGCACACAGTGGAGGGTAAGGTATATGCATCCAAAGAATGTGAGTGGATTGCCTGCCTTCCTGTAGGTGAAAGGAGGAGACCCATACACTGAAGTGATGAGGGGAATCAAGACAAATCGCCATTTAAAATTCAAATTCTATGAGCCCTTTGGGTTAGCGAGAGCTGCTGTTTACTCTTTCTTCAGTATAAACAACAAGGGAACCCGTCTAGGTAGTTGAGGACCTCGGGTAGTAAATGGTTTTTAAAAAAGACAAAGGTCCTAAACTTTTTTCAAATAAAGTTATGAGCAATAAACACAGACTTAGATAAGAGCTATGTCTTTTTTATTCCAATGTCCAGCCGGACATGGGAATTTTTATTTCCAAAATAAAGTGATGATTCAAGTTTAGGTGAGGCACAACATAGATCAAGAACTGGGCACAAGCCTGTACCAAGTGAAAAGAAAGAGAGAACAATACATGGGGGAAATAAAACAGGCAAACAAAGTGGAGCAAAAGGTGGCTTACTATACAATGCAATCTTGTGTAAGCTCAAACCAACAGTGACTACAACACATAATGCACAAATGAAGGATGTAGTATTGTTAAAACAGTCGATGTGACTTTTCGATCCCTATCTCCAATAATACACTGGGATCATCTTCAGGACTACTCAAATTACTATTGCCTGATTTTGAAAGGCCTGCTGGCCGTGTGAGGGTGACACGACGGCGTCTATTTTCGGGGCCTCGTGGGTGGTGTGGTGCACTTGATAGTACAAGCAGAGAGCCAATTGAGGCTTTCGTGGGGTCATGGGCGGCGAAGCAGGACGTCTGAATAATGTTCCTAAACGAATATGCGCGACCTATGCGCTATGGCAGAGGGCCAGGTGAGTTTTGGTAATACAAGCCTGGGAGGCTGGCGGCGAGGAGTGGCTGCTGGGAGATGCAGTACGGGTCCTCTTGATCCTCGATTCGATCTCAGAGGCGGGCTGCAGCGAGTCCCGTCCGAAGTAGCACGGTGGCTGGTTGCCGAAGTAGCCACCGTGCTACTTCGGACGGGACTCGCTGCAGCCCGCCTCATCCCCTGTCTAGAAGTTGTGTATAAAGGTGGAATGCACACCACCCCACTTTGTTATAGTTCAAAGTCCTTAGTGATCAAGAAAGGAGCGCTCCGAAGAGTACTCAAAGAACTGCTGTGGACCCCGGGCAGGTGTCTGCCCGAGGTGTGGGCACATCACCTGAAGTCTTGACCTTCTACAGCTTCTGTCTGTCTGCTGTGAGAGGGAAGGATTCTCCCTGCCTCTACAGGAGAGGCTGTTTGAATGGAGTGAAGTCCAGTGTGTCTCTGGGACATTGAAAAAGTGCAGACTACTCGAAAGTCAGCAAAGGTGGATTCAAGGAGGAACCTGGCACCTTTTGCCCACACTCCCACCCACTCCCCACTCCTGAAATCTTGGCCTTCTATATTTGAAACTGTGGACCTGCCCTGAATTGCCTATCTTCTTGCTGAAAGAGGGAAGCAGTGGGTTTAGTCCTGTGCAGGAGGAGAGACTGTCTGGGAGGAGCAGAGCCCAGGGAGCCTCTGGTGGCTGTGGTGCATTGAGGGTTGAAAAAGAGCTGACACTTGAAAGTCAACGAAGAAGGAACCAAAGAAGAAGCTGGTGCAAGCGGGATCCATACCTACTGCCCTGGCTCACACCTAGGTTCCTGGTGGAACCCACCGCACCCTGCTCCTCATCTGTTCAGAAAAGGGCTGCAGCAGGGATAAATGCTGTGGGCCTAAACGAGGGCTAAAGCTGCCTAATTGCCATATGCCCAGATGCCGGCTGAAAATGCATGATTACCATAGGTCCAAATGGGGGTTTCAACTGAGTGAATACTGTAGCCCAACCAGGTCTGCACCTACCTTCAGTCTAGTCAGGATATCAGCCCCATAGACTGTTGCAGCACGACTGTCCGAGTGTATGAGTTCAGCCCAAATGAGGCAGCATCACTGCACCATACGAAGAAAGCAGTGGCAGGGCCTACACCTGCACTGACACTTCTATAAGCAACTTCAAAGCTGGGTGGGTCATTGCAAGACACAACCATTCCTAGCCCTAACACTCCAGCGGATTTGCCTACTCACTGTAACCCCTGCTGGGTAACATAAGAGCAGCATTTCTACATGACAGCAAGAGTGGACTTTTTAAGTGTCGCCTATTCTGAGGAGGGGTCATCCATACAAAAGCTGCCCATATATGGATTGGGCACATGCACGCTGCACCTGAACTAGATTAATTCTTCTCATGATTTTGTCAGTAGCAGAACATGAGAGTTACGGGAATCGCCTGGGAGGGAGCAGAGAGGGAGCCGACTGGTATACTGCCTACACATGTATTGCACTCTGGAACACTGACTTGTGTTGTATTTAGTGCAACTGTCAGATTAAAGTACTTTGTGTCCTGTAAAGACAAGCAATAGGGTGGGCATTAAGATGTGTCTTTTGGTTGAATGTTGAGTACCGAGCTCAAGCACCCCCGCATTGCTTTCCTGAGAATCCTGAGGCTGCTCCCCCTCACTACCCTGGAAGTCAAGTGTGGAAGGGGTTGTGTTTGGCTCTAGTAGGAAGCGAGCAAACCAGGATATCAGAGGCAAACAACCTCTACCACCACAATCCCAGTAGCCCTTGTGGCCTTCCAAACAGGGTCTGATACAAGGGTCAGATTGTGACGTAAATTGTTGCAGCAAAATAAAGAGGCCCCCCACAAGTTAAATACATAGCTAAACAAGCATTTACAATGCAATGGTTTCGCCTTTGGAAAAGTTAGTTATTGGCATTGCTCATGACATTTCTTTTTTTTTTTTACTTATAAATAAATGGCATTGTTATTTACATTGCCAACAGCTCTCACATCCCACTCAGCTCTCTCAGCCCACACAGCTCTCAGCCCACACAGCCCACACAGCTCTCTCAGCCCACACAGCCCACACAGCTCTCACAGCCCACACAGGCCACACAGCCCACACAGCCCACACAGCCCTCACAGCCCTCACAGGCCACACAGGCCACACAGGCCTCACAGCCCTCACAGCCCACACAGCCCACACAGCCCTCACAGCCCACACAGCCCTCACAGGCCTCACAGGCCACACAGGCCACACAGGCCACACAGGCCTCACAGCCCTCACAGCCCTCACAGCCCACACAGCTCTCACAGCCCACACAGCCCAATCAATCAATCAGGAGTTTGTTAAAGCGCGACTACTCACCCGTAAGGGTGAGTAGTCGCGCTCTCACAGTCCACACAGCCCACACAGCTCTCACATCCCACACAGCTCTCACAGCCATCCGCCGCAGGTACTGTAGTAGAATTGGCCTATACCATGTACTGCACTGTGACATTTACACAGCACTTCATCCCCGGGCTGTGGAGCGCTCTGGTTTGCACGGAGACCCTAGGTGCAAAGGTTTAAGATGGCGTGGGTTCGAGCGTGACCAGTGCCTGTGATGCTGGGTGACGCGTGTGAGGTCTGGAGATGGGGACTCTGCGCAAGCGCAGATCGGCCCTCTTACGTGGCTGGTTATAATATACTACTTTGCACAAGCGCAGACATGCCCTGCCTCTTACATGGCTGCGCAGCCAAGTTTTAATGTGCTCCAGTTTTTTTTGCTGTTTGCAAAGTCCTCTTATTCCTGCTGGCACGGGGTGGCGCATCTTCGGCGTTTCACCCTGTGCGAGATTTGTTGAAGGAAGGAACAGATAGGAGAGGGGCTGCTCCATGACACTGTGGTTGCCTTGACAGTGGTTGCTCACTTTTTTTTGCTGGGGGAACGAACAGACAGGCTGACATTGCAGCACGCACACAGAAAGACGGACCTTAGACACTGCAGGCACACAGACAGACAGAGACTGCAGGCACACAGATAGACGGACACTGGAGGCACACAGACAGACAGACGGACCTCGGACACTGCAGACACACAGACAGGCTGACACTGCACACACACAGACAGACGGACACTGCAGGCACACACACAGACAGACGGACCACGGACACTGCAGGCAGGCAGACAGCCGATCACCGCAGGCACACAGATAGATGGACATTGCAATCAGACAGATGGACACTGCAGGCGCACAGACAGCGGGACACTACAGGCACACAGACAGACGGACACTACAGGCACACAGACAGATGGACACTACAGGCACACAGACAGGCACCGTATCCTGGCCGGTTGACATTGTAAACCTAGACACAAGGGTTGTTTCTTATTCCTGCTGGCACGGAGTGGCGCATCTTCGGCGTTTCACTCTGTGCGAGATTTGTTGAAGGAAGGAACAGATAGGAGAGGGGCTGCTCCATGACACTGTGGTTGCCTTGACAGTGGTTGCTCACTTTTTTTTGCTGGGGGAATAAACAGACAGGCTGACATTGCAGCACGCACACAGAAAGACGGACCTTAGACACTGCAGGCACACAGATAGACAGAGACTGCAGGCACACAGATAGACGGACACTGGAGGCACACAGACAGACGGACCTCGGACACTGCAGACACACAGACAGGCTGACACTGCACGCACACAGACAGACGGACACTGCAGGCACACACACAGACAGACGGACCACGGACACTGCAGGCAGGCAGACAGCCGATCACCGCAGGCACACAGATAGACGGACATTGCAATCAGACAGATGGACACTGCAGGCGCACAGACAGCGGGACACTACAGGCACACAGACAGACGGACACTACAGGCACACAGACAGATGGACACTACAGGCACACAGACAGGCACCGTATCCTGGCCGGTTGACATCGTAAACCTAGACACAAGGGTTGTTTCTTATTCCTGCTGGCACGGAGTGGCGCATCTTCGGCGTTTCACCCTGTGTGAGATTTGTTGAAGGAAGGAACAGATAGGAGAGGGGCTGCTCCATGACACTGTGGTTGCCTTGACAGTAGGTGCTCACTTTTTTTTGCTGGGGGAACGAACAGACAGGCTGACATTGCAGCACACACACAGAAAGACGGACGTTAGACACTGCAGGCACACAGACAGACAGAGACTGCAGGCACACAGATAGCCGGACACTGGAGGCACACAGACAGACGGACCTCGGACACTGCAGACACACAGACAGGCTGACACTGCACGCACACAGACAGACAGACACTGCAGGCACACACACAGACAGACGGACCACGGACACTGCAGGCAGGCAGACAGCCGATCACCGCAGGCACACAGACAGACGGACATTGCAATCAGTTTCGTCTGAATTAGATCAGAGCTGTGGGAAACGGCACCTCCCAAACACACACTCACGCACACACGCGGGGCGGGCAGCTGTGCTCCACTATTAAGGGCATCTCGCAGGAGCTAACTGCGAACTTAATTACTGTCTAACTCACCACAAGATGCGTGCCAGCATTTACTGTCTCCAGCGCCTACGATTAAAAGGCTCCACCGGCCATAAACTATTCTTGGAGAGGGCGACGCGCACAATGATGGCGGCATCCCTAACTCAATTAAAACACGAATTTCTCGACCATAATCATTTTCAAACCTACTATTCACATAATACCCACCCGTCCTAGAACAAATGGAAGAAAGCATTGAGCCCCTTCCTGTGCTAAATAAAGTGTTCCGTCCGTACCGGAAGGGGCTGAGATGCTCGGTCAAACTAAAAAAAAACGTGCTACCGGAGGGCGGTTCTTCATGTCCACAAAATTCAGACCAGCGATCACACAAGTTCCCTTTGATCGGCTTTAAAAGACCAAAGAGTGCCATCAACCCCTCACCATTGCGAAACCCGGACGAAATGGCAGAGCACGCTTTGGATCCCGCCTCCCCATGCTGTCGAAAAGACAAAGAAGAAAGACTAGCACTGCATAGACAAACAAACAAACACATTTTTTGTGTACTCTGCACGCCCCACCCCTTCCTCCTTAACAAACAACAAGATAGAAGCAGTTTACGTGGTGAATGGGGTTCAAAGTGGGGAGATTTGCACATCAAAAGAAAGTCGGGGCTTGTGTGAAACCAAACAATATTATGGACCTCAGAGGATACAAAGCGAGGCAGACGGAGAGTGAAAGGGGAGGGGGGCGGGAACGGGCACACGGGAAGGGGGGGCTGAACGTCAGAGGATACAAAGCGAGGCAGACGGAGAGTGAAAGGGGAGGGGGGGGCGAGAACGGGCACACAGGGAGGGGGGCTGAACGTCAGAGGATACAAAGCGAGGCAGACGGAGAATGAAAGGGGAGGGGGGCCGGGAACGGGCACACGGGGAGGGGGGCTGAACGTGAAATCACATTTATAAAACAAAATGCTCACAAGGAACAGGGCTCCACTGGGAACAGGCAAAAAGCACTCACGCAAGCAGGAAGGCGGGTGCCGGTTCAATGCCGGAACAGATTCGGGGGCGTTCCCGGCTTTTGGCTGACGTCGCGTGACGTAGCCAAAAGCCAAAAATTCTCGGGAACGCCCCCGAATCTGGTCCGGCATTGACGGACAGGCCCGTCTTCCAATGGCTAGCCTCCATTTATGGAGCTAGCCAATGAAAGACGGAGGCCGTTCCTGTCTCCCGTATATATCTCAATAGGTTTTCGCCTGCGCCAAAAAGATGCGCAGAGCGCATCTTTTCGCCAGGCAAAACCTAACAAGTGGCCTACGTTTACCAATTTGGGAAGTTTCAAACTTGTAAAGACAAGCTGTGTAAGTGTTTTGAAGGTATGGAAGACTGCATGGATTTGAGCTCAATGCAGGTATCTTTTATTGTAAAAAAAAAGTAACTTTTAAACAGGCCCTGCAGACAATAAAACAGGCACACAAATGTCCCAAGGTTTTCCCCACACACTGACCTGGCATTTCAGCTGTTCGGGTACTACCCTTTTACCCAATAGGCCGTTGAGACCCTGTCTGACACTGCCCCACTCCCACCTGGACGTCGAGCTGTTGGGCGGCATAATCCAAATTAGCATTTTACTGCTGGTCTTCCACATTGAGGGGTTAACATCTGTACATGCTGCCAGACAGATGTTTCCATATGAGAGAAAGCGAAATAGCAGCATGTCCTTAACACCATTTTTAAGGTCTGGGCTTACCGGCGCAATTCCCCTTTGCCATCTTCATAAATTTCATATGCAACGATTGTGCCTCCTGGATGGGTTAGGGCATTGAATACCTGAGAGGCAGTCTTTGGTTAGACTCTTTTATTGTCAAAAAAGTAACTTTTAAACAGGCCCTGCAGACAATAAAACAGGCCCACAAATGTCCCAAATTTTTTCCCACACACTGAACTGGCATTTCAGCTGTTCAGGTACTTCCCTTTTACCCAATAGGCCGTTGAGACCCTGTCTGACACTGCCCCACTCCCACCTGGACGTCGAGCTGGCGGGCGGCATAATCCAAATTAGCATTTTACTGCTGGTCTTCCACATTGAGGGGTTAACATCTGTACATGCTGCCAGACAGATGTTTCCATATGAGATAAAGCGAAATAGCAGCATGTCCTTAACACAATTTTTAAGGTCTGGGCTTGCCGGCCCAATTCACCTTTGCCATCTTCATAAATTTCATATGCAACGATTGTGCCTCCTGAATGGGTTAGGGCATTGAATACCTGAGAGGCAGTCTTTGGTTGGACTGAGACAGAGTTGAGCTTTAAGTATACTCCTATCTCTAGTTTCTGAGGGTCCTTCAGCAGATCAGAAATGACCTAGGGTGTTTGTTTCCCCTGTTGGCTGCAGCTTGACTTCCTCAAGTTTGCCTCGCTCAACTTGCTCTAACCAGCTTGAGACAGACAACATTTACAACTCTCAGAGGTGAAGTTTCCTGTCCATGGAAGGATTAAGTGTGGCATACACCCACACTACCATCACTAAAATTCTGATCATGATTCCTCAGGAGTTAGCATTTTCTCACCTCCCTTTGCTATAGAAAACCTGGGCATCCTGACTGCTGCCTGGAAGTTTACCACCAGATGGCAAGACTCTCCATTTGGGTCATGTCAAAGGACCTCAGCTTGATGTTCTTGGTGGATGATTCTCTGGTCCTGCAAACCAGATACATTTTTACAAATCAAACGTATTGTTGTACACTATACAGTTCTTCTTCAGTGAGTTTTTTATAATGTGCGCTCGGTCTTTCCTTCCCATGTAAACGTTTATCTGTGAAAAGGCCCTCTCAACATTGGCACTTGAGCCGGACATCGCCGAAACAGCCAGTATACAATTTGCTAACTCTGGCCACTGATATAACTTTCCATGTCGATACTGGTGCACCTGAAGATTGTGATTCTCTGGGTTAGGTTTTGCAACATAGGTGTTGAACTTGGCGCATATGCTCTCAGAGTTATTGAATCACTCCAAAATAAAGTAGCACTTTTGAAACTCCAGAGAAAATTCCTGTTTATGAAAGGGATCTAGAACGTATGCAGAGTACCACACTGAGACTTTATTTACTTCAAGTGCCATGGTTGTTGAAGGGACATTTCTATGCATCATTGCAAGCCATTTTGCATACATTGTAAAACTAATAGATACTCAGCATTTCTTTACTTACCAAGAGGCAAACACTCTAACATGGAACATGTTCTCCAGTATGCAATCTTTCATAGATTCACATGCTTGTATCTTCCCCGTCGTCATGGTGGGAGTCTCCCGGTAAATAATAACCATAGCAATAGAAGAAAAAACTGCCTGAAACCATAGAGTAGTGAAACCAGAGGGTAACCTCTCCCCCCTCATTATGTGGCCCAAACTACAGCCAATCAGCAGCCAGCCCCAGCCTACACAATTCCCAGCAGAGCCACCATACCTCAGATTTCCAACCGCCTTCGTGTGAGAAGGAGTCTCCCTTAGCTCTTCACTGAACTTTTGACCTTTTTTCAGTTGGAATTCAGGTACTGTTCTCTTTTCTTGTTAAGGATTATTTCATTCAGGATGTCTGAAAGCTCCAAGAAGAGCCTTTTCAGAGCTTGCAGATCCTGTGGCAAGGCCAGATTATTTTCTGAGGATCCTCACAAGGAGTGCTTGTACTGTCTGTACCCAAAGCATATCCCTAAGGACTGCAAGTATTGCCGGACCTTCTCTGCCAAAACTCTGAAGGATAGAGAAGCGCGCCCCTTATTATGGCTTCAGAAAAGGAAAGTTCAAGACTCGGAGTCTGAAGGAGAAGCCAAGGGACACACCTCTAAAAAGCTAAAAAGAGGGTCCTCTGAGGAAAAGGGAGAGGTAGGGAGGAAAAAGCAGTTAAAACTAAGGAAGGTGAACCTTCTACTTCACTCCCTCCAACTCCTCTTAAGCCTTCCTCAGAAAAGAAGGCTCCGCCGTCGCTTCCGTCGACGAAATCGGCTGAGATTCCAGTCAGATCGCCGACGAGGCCGTCGACGACGACGACCATTACGTCGACGACGACGACAGTCTCGACGACGTCGACGACAACGACGACTCCGTCGACGGTGAGTGCCAGACCTGCGTCGACGGCGAGATCTTCGTCGATGAGCATCCCGTCGACGATGCGAATGATTGTTCCGTCGACAGCCCCGTCGACAGCCCCGTCGACGGCCCCGTCGACGACGAAAAAATCGTCGACGATGCCATCTCCAACTAAGATAACCTCAACTTATATTTCCATAAAGAGGATTGCTCCGTCGACGGGGGTGTTGACGAGCAAGAAAGGGGAGTTTTCCACGCCAAAGATTTCACCTCTGCTGCCTTCCACTATTCTGGATTGCCAGGAGTCAGAGTAGGAAGGATCCTTTGGTGTTGCTTACAGTCCTTCGCAGCGCCATATTAAACATCAGGATTCAGATGAGGAAGACCACCAGAAGGACCAGGAACACTTCGCTTTTACTGACCGGCCGGTCAAGGGCCAGATGAGATACGAGTCATTTCACCAGGCTTATCACTATGATGATGATGAGGAGGTAGTGGATACACCTGCGAGAGAAGAGGCAATGTCGGTGCCTATCTCTTTGATATCTGACCTGAGAAGTATGATAGACGGCTATTATCGTCGCTTTCCAGAAGATAATGCTTCCACGGCCTCAGAGAAAGTCTCTCAATCTGTTAAGGAGACACCTCTGGCTCAGCCGCCTCCTCCTCCTCGGACAGAGGTCCAAAAGGTTATTACGATTCGTGATGACTTAAATGAGTCCGATCTGGATGAACAGGAGGAGGAAGGGGAAATTCCTCAGGATGAGAAAGTTGGAGATGAATGGGACCAATATATTGCTCCGACGTCCCCGGTGTCACCTTTGCCTCAATCAAGCTCTCCACCAGAGGACATAGCCAGTTTTCATGACTTGATGGAAAAAGCGGCTAAAAGATTCAAGCTTGCTATGCCAGTCAAGGAAAGCGATTGTTTCCTTTACGACTTTAAGGAGTAATCCAGGAAGTCGGTAAGAGCCATTCCAATGATTGACTATATCTGGGATGAAGGACTCAAACTGATGAAGAATCCAGCCTCAGTCCCAGCATCCATACCCAGGCTGGACAAGAAGTATCGTGCTGTAGAGAAGGCTCCAGCATGTCTTATTGGTCATCCTCGACCGGACTCGGTCGTGACTCAAGCAGCGCAGAAGCGCTCCAAGAACCCGACGGCAACATGTGTGGCGCCTCCTGATGAGGAGGGCAAGAAAATGGACGGCATTGGTAAACGCTTTGCAGTCATGGCAGCTGCTTCCATCAAAGCTGCCAACGCAATGGCTCTTTTTAGTCGGTTCAATAGGCAGATGTGGTCTGACATTGCGCCTTTCCTGTCACACCTCCCGGAGGACAAGAAAGAGGAGGCGACTACCATTCTACAGGATGGAGCCAGAGCAGCGTCGGAGTCCATAGACGTGGCAATGGACATAGCGTCTATAGCCTTTCGCCAGATGGCTGGGGCGGTAACCCTGCGCAGGCAAGGTTGGCTCAAGGCTACGTCTTTTCGACCGGAGGTCCAGGCAAGAATATTGGACATGTCATTTGATGGAGAAAGCCTCTTTGGCAAGCAGATCGACGAGGTGTTACAGGGGATAAAAGCAGATACCGTTACTGCTAGATCCTTGGGTTCATTGCAACAAGGCCGTTATCAGTCCTTCTGCGGCCGAGGTTCCAGAGGACACTTTCAACAGCAACGTTCTTCATACCAATCTAATCGGTACCAACCTTACAACCAACAGGGTTACCGTCAGTACTCCTCCAACCAGCAGTATCGGTCCTCAAACACTTCCTTCCAACAACAAGAGAGAAGAAAGTCCGCCGCCAGAGGGAAGCAAGACTCTGGTCGCAGACAGTGATGTTCCTCAGGCGCCTCCATTACTGCTTCAGATCGACCAGTTCCACTACCTCTCTCAGTTTCTCCCGCATTGGCAGTCCATAACATCGGACAGATGGGTATTAGACATCATTACACAGGGTCACACCCTGGAATTCTCGCAAAGGCCTCCAAATCGTCCACCTCTCTGCAGAGTTCATCAGCACCTAGCGGCTCTCAAAGCAGAGGTCTTATCACTCATACTAAAAGGAGCGATAGAGGAAGTCCCATCAGACCAGCGGGGAACAGGTTTTTATTCACACTTCCTTATAAGGAAAAGGCAATCATCAAAATGGAGACAGGTGCTGGACCTCAGAGATCTGAACACATACATAAAGAAGATTTCTTTCCGTATGCTGTCCCTGCAGGAAATTCTGCTACTGCTCCGCAAAGGAGACTACATGGTCTCTCTAGACCTGCTGGAGGCATACTTCCACATTCCGATACACAAAAAGCACAAAAAGTATCTGCGATTCATGGTGGCGGGGCGCCATTACCAGTTCAGAGTTTTGCCTTTCGGCCTGAAGTCTGCCCCCAGAGTTTTCACAAAATGCATGGCTCCTATAGCGGCGCATTTAAGGCAGCAAGGTCTGCAGTTTTTCCCATACCTAGACGACTGGTTAGTGAAAGGGCCATCGTTCCAATCAACGCTGAGATCTCTACGGACCTGCACGGATCTCTTCCAAAGGCGAGGCCTTCGGATAAACAAAGAAAAATCATTTTTTATTCTGACTTGTACTCTACAATTCCTAGGAGCAATCTTGAAAACACAGGAAATGAAGGCTTACGCTTCAGAAGAAAGGGTAACAAAAATCCTGAATCTGACTGCATCTGTGGCAACAAAAAAGTTCACTTCCATCAGAATATTCAAGTCATTACTGGGAATGATGTCCTCTTGTATTCCACTGATCCCCAACTGCCATTTACAGATGAGACCGCTGCAAGAAGCCCTGGACAAACAATGGGTCCAAGCCCTGGGTTCCTTCGACGACAAGCTGGTCTTAACCTGTCAGATCAAACGTGCAATGTCATGGTGGGGTATCAGGAGCAACCTAACGAAGGGCCTGTCATTCGAACCTCAATCACCAAGCTACGTCATGACATCAGGCGCTTCATTACGAGGTTGGGGTGCGCATCTGCAAGACCTGGAGATTCAAGGCCTTTGGTCTCCTCAAGAGGCGAAGCTTCACATCAATCTCTTAGAATTAAAGGCCGTCTTCCTGGGCCTTCAGGCTTTCCTTCCCAGGATCCAGGGTTCATCGGTCTTGGTGCGGACAGACAGCACAACAACAATGTTTTACCTGCGCAAGCAGGGTGGAACAAGATCAAAACCCTTGTCGATTCTGGCACAAAGAATTTGGAAATGGCTATTGTGTCAAAACATAACGCTGCTAGTGGAACATGTTCCAGGAGTAGACAACACAAAAGCGGACCTGTTAAGCAGGTCATCCGACATTTGCCACGAGTGGGAACTATGTCAGGTCCAGCTGAATCGGATTTTCAAAGTATGGGGCAAGCCAAGTCTGGACTTGTTTGCAACTCAGAGCAACAAGAAATGCAAACATTATGCCAGCAGGTTCCCTCAGCAGGATTCGAGGGGAAATGCTCTTCACCTCCGATGGACAGGGATGTTTGCCTATGCCTTTCCTCCCTTTCCCCTGATTCCCAGATTACTGAGGAAAATGAGATCAGAACCTTGCCAAATAATACTGATGGCCCCAGCCTGGCCGAGGCAGTTTTGGTATACGGAGCTTCTGGAATTGTCGGTGAAACCAAGAATACAGCTCCCGATAACCAGGGACTTGATTTCCATGAACAGAGGCCAAGTACTTCATCTGCAATTGACCTCTCTGAAATTGTCCGCTTGGAACCTTTTGAGCACGAATTCCAATCTCTAGATATCTCTCCGGAAAGTCGTGAAATATTACAAAGTTCCGCAGCGCTGTCTACCAACAAGACATATACTGCAAAATGGAAGCGATTCTGTAGTTGGTGCGTTGCTAATGCAGTGCATCCCTTGATGTCCTCTGCTGAGAAAATTCTCCCTTATTTACTGCATTTAGCCAGATCAGGGCTGGCGCACTCATCCATTAAGGTCCATCTAGCAGCAATTTCCAGATACAGAAGATCCCCAGGATGCCCCTCTTTGTGGTCTAACAGACTAATCAAGGAATTCTTGAAAGGGCTGTTCAGGAAGTTTCCTCCTGTTAAGCGTCCTCCACCTTCATGGCAGCTTAACACAGTCTTGTCACAGCTTATGAAAGCCCCGTTCGAGCCCATACACAAATCGGAATTGCAATTCTTGTCATGGAAGGTAGCACTACTGCTGGCGCTCACATCAGCCAGAAGAGTGAGCGAGATCCAAGCTTTTTCTATTTTGGACCCCTTCATTCAATTCAGGCCGGATAAGGTGATGCTAAGAACTAACCCTAAATTTGTGCCTAAGATACTCTCTTATTTTCATCTAAATGAACCTGTGATCCTGCCTACATATTTTAAAAATCCTTCCTCAGCCGCTGAAAAAGCTCTACATACTTTGGATATTGGCAGATGCCTAAAATTTTACATTGAAAAGACAAAAAATGTTCGCAAATCAAACCAACTGTTTGTCGCTTCCTTGGGGCCCAGAAAGGGTCTGGCCCTGTCACGTTCCTCCATTTCCAGATGGATTGCATCCGCTATTGTCTTCTGTCATGAGAAAGCAGGAAGGCCTCTCGACAGGAAAGTCCGTGCCCATGACACGGAAAATGGCGACGTCTACTGCATTGCTAGCAGGAGTACCCCTTCCAGACATATGTAGAGCAGCAACCTGGTCGACTGCTCATACATTCACCAAACATTACTGTCTGGACACGGAATGGAAAGCAGATGCAGCAGTGGGACAGGCAGTTCTGCGACAATAAATAAATAAGGTACATGATTATGAATTGTATTCTGCTAATGTTTTTTCTATATGATATGTTTTTTCTCTTTACGCTAATATTTATAATGGCAAAGTTTTATTGATCATGCCTTTGGATTTGTATTAAGTTCTTTTTAATAGAAGCAATTTATGGCACACAGCCCGAGATAGGAAAGGGGTCTAGCCTAGAAACGCTCTAACTACAAGAACTGCTATCTACTCTGATACAAGCATGTGAATCTATGAAAGATTGAATACTGGAGAAAGAACTAGTTACTTACCTGTACGCTATGGTTCTCCAGTATTATCTTTCATAGATTCACATGCGCCCGCCCGCCTCCCCGTTTCCATTAGGTAGACCTCCTTTTATCTCTGGTTTTCCTGCATAGCTCACTCTTGGGTGGTAGGAAATCTGAGGTATGGTGGCTCTGCTGGGAATGGTGTAGGCTGGGGCTGGCTGCTGATTAATTAATTAATTGTGGGTTTATATAGCGCTAGGATAGACTCCCGGAGGAGTATCTCCGCGCTTCGACCGCTGCGAAACCCTTCCTGGCTTCCCTGAGAGATGGTCCCTTAATGGGTATCTCCAGGGTGAGACCAGGCATCCCCGGCGGTCTGGTGGGGCCGTTAGTGCAGATGAGGCAAGCTTATGCCCAGAGTTGCCGAGTGTGATCGCTGATCAGAGTGGGCACCGAGGCGAGAGAATTATCGAGTCCGCTGACCCTGGTCCAGAAACCTGCCGCGTCGGGAATCGAACCCTGGTCCCGGGCCGTCCTCTGCTCTCGGGTCTGCCGCCTCTAACCGGTGAGCCACACTACTGCACACTACTGCACACTACTGGCTGTAGTGTGGGCCACATAATGAGGGGGAGAGGTTACCCTCTGGTTTCACTATTCTATGGTTTCAGGCAGTTTTTTCTTCTACTGCTATGGTTATTATTTACCGGGTGACTCCCACCATGACGACGGGGAAGATACAAGCCTGTGAATCTATGAAAGATAATACTGGAGAACCATAGTGTACAGGTAGGTAACTAGTTCTTTACAGTGCCAAAGTCACTAAAAGTATTGCCCAGCCTAATCTTAAGGAGATGTTTCACATCTACACCAATTCTGCTGAACACTAGGTAGACAAGGTTGTTTTCAGGCTCTAGCTGTTTTATTATGTCCACTACAGCAGTCATGTTTTCCTGTAAAAATCTAAGAAAGCAGTAGAGTGTACTTTTTTCACATCACTATCAATATGCAACCAAAGATCCTCACATTTCTTGCCTTTGGCATCATCACTCAGCACAAATTCTGTTAACGGTTGCCACATGGATAATATAGCATTCACGGCCTCTAGGACTGAGAACCATCAGCTAGGTGGCACAGTTGGGATGACTCTTTCTTTGATGCACACAAAGCACAAAATGAAAAATATTAGCATTTTAGTTGTTGCGAATAACAGAACAGTACGCCAGAATGGACTAAAAAGCTGAAGATTGTAAAGATGCTTTCAGCACGCCATTTAACAAGTGGCAAAGATCTCTTACGGGGAAGCACTTCAGCTCAGGTATCGATTTTGACAGGTCATCAGAAAACGTTTTTATATACATAGCTGAATCACTGATAATATAAACAATATCACTTCAATCTTTGTTGAACTTGGTAAGAACTCTTTGCAGCAGCATTCTAAGTGGCACTGCATTCCATGCTTTCCAAAATTCTGGTGTCGTGTTTTCACCACTATCCCAAACGCTTGGTGACAGCACTCTTTTCACATATACCTGTCACTACACCCTGCATTGAATGTTTAAATCCTGGGGGCTTTGCCAATTCTCCTACTATCAATACTAACTCACCAGAAAAGTGGGCTCATGCATCAAGGGCTTTAACCCATTCTCTGTGGGTAATTGTAATGGTACATATTAGAAAAGATTCTTATGAAAGCAACCATTTTACCTATCAGTGAAGAAATCGAATGTAGCCAAAATATCAAATATGATTTTTAGATTTCCTGATTCTCTACAGTTTACAAAATATTTAAACAAGGCCTTAAACATGCTTCTAAACTCTGCATCTTAAGACCACAGACCAGTGGAAACAATATTTTAGTGACATCCCGAAACAAAAAACTCAAGCAGAATAATGTTAGCCCATTCTTTCTTGCTGCTACCTTGTATAAGCTACATTGTATTGGCCCTTTGAGGAAGAAATAAAAATGACTCTTTCACTCTCCTTTTCCTTTCTTTGAGTGGTATTTAGTTTGTGGTTGTACAGTTGTTTTTTCCGTGTTTATATGTTTACATTGGTGAGTGCTATTTCCCTTTTGGTGAGGTTTTATCAATTATTATAGGTTTAAACCTTAATCAGGACAGCCTAAAAATGGTCAAGAGATGTATGTCGATCGATGAGTTTGTTTTTTCTTTTTGGGTACCATGCTGCGTCATAGGACCTCAATCTGATCCTAGCCGGACAGAGTTTTAAACATTTTCAGCTATTGCCCTTGTATCAGATGAACATACTCTCAAGCAATTCTTCCTGGTGATAATGTTGACCATGTGCTTACGTGAAGTGCCAGCCTTCTGCAACTCATAGTCATTCACTGCACACCACCAGGTCAAGGTCTTATTGAAGGCTAACCCCACCTGTGCTGGAAAATTATGCCTGGAATTTAGATGGTGACCCATCTGCAAGTTTTCCAAGTTTACAGGCTTACCTGGCTGTGCAGTAGTTGTACAACTTGCATTTTAGACAGGCTTTGGACTTCTACATTGATGGAGATCTTGATCTGTGTTTTACCTACCAACTGTTTTTGGGTGTTGGACACAATAACATGTCTGCTAAGGGTACTATTGTCAGATGTATTATGTTGCAAATCATCTACTGTTGTTAGGGATCGAACCCCTGTTTGTTGTCCAAGGGCTAACAACTTTGGTGGCATTTCCCAGACGTGCACCGATCACAAAAATGTGCACCAACCCCACATGCATTTTGCCAACATTACCCTCTCAAGCCTTCCATCTGGAACATGTTTGGCCAGGAAGTTCTGTGCAAAATGTTAGCGGAGGCCTGAGCTGCTTAATCAGGCCAGTTTTTATTTTCATTTGCTTTGTAATAGACCTAGAAGTTGAGAATGGGAGAACGCTGTGACATAAAAGTAGTAAAAAGGTAAGTATATGGTACTTCCACTACTATTAGTTTGCACACTGATTGAATCCTTATTACACATGTGTAGTGAAGCGGTGTGTTACACATATGATGCATGCATGCTTGTGCCATAATAAGCCTTTTTGAAGCAGTTTCTGGTCCAGCTAATAAAGTACAAGTTGTCCACAATGTGAGTAACATAAACGAGCATACAGACTAATTAGTAAAAGGGTCACTATGAAGATTGCTTTATCCTACTTTGTCTCCTTTTCCATTGCAGGTTGCTTCTAATGTCACTTCCTTTGTAACGTCTGCTGATTTTCTATTGCTGACAACTCATGCCCACAACTGCCGGTGTTTGTCGCTGAAAGATGTAACGTTGCAAGGTAACCATCCCACACAAACAAGCTTCTCTTGCTCCTGGGCAAGGAATCAAGGATGAAAGTTAAAGGAGTAGTGGGGAATCTTAATGTTCAATGTGACTGAATTCTGACAGTGGACAAACAGCAGGAGCCATAGATATACACAGGTTTCAGTAAGGATTAGCTTGATTCACCAGTTGTAGCTTATACAGTGCCATTCCCAGAGAAAGTGCATGGTGTTTGCTTGTTTGATATTTTACTTAGCAAGTCAAACAAATAAATACATGCCCACAGCGAGTTTAGGTAAAAAGATAAAAATTTTAAAAGTTAAAAATGTCGCAGAAAATAATAGTAAAAATATATCATGTCCAAAAGCTACGGGGAAATGAAAAATAACACAATTGAAAATCAAAAACAAACCATGTTGCATTAAAAAAATCAAGGAAATGAAAAAATAGCCAAAAAGTTTACCCAAGCGATCCAACTTTCTCCGAGGCATCAGTTGTTGACCAAGTTAAGAGGTTATTACAACAAATATTTATATTCTTAAAAGAAGTTAGGAGCAAAAAATGTCGCGCACAGCCACCCAGGCAGGTGTAACTGAACATGGCTCCACATGTTCTTGTACTTGTCGTGCAAGCAGTCGATGTACTCTGGTCACCTCGTTAAAAAGTCCAAGAGGAGTACTAAGTAGCAAAGGTAGGCCACCCTCTGAAAGTACACAATTCGTCAAAGTTGGTACTTCTACTGATCAAGATATCTGCTTTTGAACTTTGAAGCTATTATTGAGCTTGAATTGCTCTGAGGGATGAGATAAGCTTTGGAAGCGACTCAGCTCTACACTTTCCAGAGATCCAGATAGCTTCAAGTGTGACAAGACCCAAATAGCTCCCCAACAATGTAGCTCCTTTGTTGAATATGCTCTTTTCCAGCTTTTGGATTGTGCATATAAAATATACCAAGATGTTTTCTTCCTTGGAAACTGCTGTGCATACCGCAGTGACCTCAGTCTTCATAGAAAAGGTTGTTTGACATTCACTTATATAAAGTCCTTTTGACACTCCTGTTAACGGTGAATCCTTCTGAAGTTCCAGAGTTGCAAGGCATTTTAATGTCCTTGTACTTGTGAGGTCATTAAATGTATTCCATAGCTCTACTCATCAGTCCACTAAAGAGCCGCACCTACACCCCAAACATGGTAAAAGTCTTGGATAGACCCTGAACACCCATTCACGTTGTTTACGTGTTGGAATGCACATGCCACAGCCCATACTTTGGAAGCACCATTAGACATCTCAAGGACCGCATCAGTGAACACGCTAGAGCCATGCACCAACAAGATCCCCGCTACCCAATGGCCCTCCACATGGCCTCATGCCCGAGCCAAGGTACCCATAAGAGATTCGAGCTCTATGGAATCGACATTGCCAAACCGAATGTGAGGGGAGGCAATCGGGAACTCAAACTCAGGCGCTTTGAGGCCACTTGGATTATGCGCTTACACACCGTTAAATACGGCCAGAACATAGATCATGAGCTCCAGTACTTTTTGGACACTTAAGTCGCTTAAACCAATTACATGACAGTTGGGTATACCTGTTATATCACAGGTGGTAAATTGAGGCTTTAATTACACCTGTTGAATGTATATATAACTATTCGCCTGTGCTATCCTTGATTATCCCCCGGTGACTCCACCAAGCTCACCGTTCAATAACCCACTTTGTGTCATTCCCGGTGACAGTGGGTTTTCTTTGGTTTCTCCAGTCAATATCTGTTTGTATAACCTGTCTACCTTGCTCTAGTTCAGGAAACATAAGCATGAGACTTATATCTCACCTCTGTACCCAAGAGCAATTTATACTTCACATTATGTGCTGCCTTGTATGATCTCTCATTGCTTATTAGCATTCACGATTCTTTAGGCTCGCACATTACCTTATTTCCTGGTAGCCGGAACCGAAGGGTACACCATGTGCCTCATGTGCTTTCATTTTTACGTTCATATCATACATGCTATAACTTGTTATTGTGTCCTTACATGCACTTCTGTCGCCATTGAAAATGTTATTGCTAAGCTCATTCATGTACAAACTTGATCCTGTCTCGTCACATGATCCGCCACTATCCGTTCACTGCGACGGTTTTTCTCCGCATAGTACCTCTTAGTCCCAAACTCCGATCACTCACTCACCAAGTCAGCGGTCTAGTCCCTTTTTCACTCCCCAAGTCGCCACTTCCGACTCACGCCACACGTTACACACGTTGCCTTACGTCTTAGTGTTTTTACAAATAAGGACTTCCCCCTTGGCCTCCCCGGACATTACCCCGGAGACGACCCTCGACGCGACCTGAAAACCCCAGGTAAGAGATCGGCGAGCTAGATCTCACTCCTTCCTGCTAACCGGAGCCCAGCTCTATTCTATTTTCTTATCTCCTTCTCGCACCTTGCTCCTACAGGTCCTTCGTGCACAGATGCACCAGTCTGTGTCCACTTCTCCACCCAGCCACTACCGTACCTACGGCCCTAAGTTTTACCCGTTGACCGGGTTGGAATTATCACCGGTTTAAAGGTGAGTTCCAATCTCGGACTGGGTGCGATCTCCCTATTACTTTTCTTATATCAGGGTTGTTTTAACCATACTCGACATGCCCTCTTGTTGACCTGACACCGGCATCCACCCCTTGTTGTTTTTTCTCCCTCCAGATCCACATCACGCGCTTACAGGTATTTTTCTCGACTTTTTCACTCATACCAGCCACTTACTACACTTTTAACGTAAATTCTCCACACTACGAATGCGCTCACACCTCGAGATAATTAAGATCACTCGCGCCTACAGGATCTTGTTTTAGTATAGCCCTCATCATGTCTTTTACATTCAGTGGTTTATTATCTTGCCAGCCCTTACTATGCAATGTTCAAAACAATTATGTTATATCATCTCAAGATGTTTTTCTTGTTTTAGCACGTTTACACCGATTTTCTAATTATCCATTTGTACTGATTGTTACAAACATGCAATAAGATATATTCTGTTCCAGGCCCTATAGTCACCTTGATTTGATGTATTGTATTGTTTTTTACAGCACCTTGTTGTAATTCGTGCTCTTCCGCCATTTCCTCACTATACATTTTCGCTTTTCGTGATTTCACATCGCGTTGTTGATCCGCCCCCTTGGATCATTTGCTTACCATTACCCAATCAATTGATACTTACTACAGTTAACTACCCTTGCCATAGATTAGAACTTCGATTGGTTATATCTACAGATTTGTCATACACTCGCTACAGTGCCCCTATGGGGTTATGACCACCGCCTGACAAATTTATTTTTTGATTTTTGTTTGGGCTTGACATTTTCAAGCATGTTTACCCATACTGACAGGCCACCCTTAGTTTCCGGGTTGGCCTGATCCATACATAGTTCACACATTTATACTCTTATCTTTATTATTCTGCTGTAACTTATATTGCTATTATGCATTGTGTATTAACATCAATTTGGGGATGCTGACACCCACCTTTTTGGGGCCCAGCACTTCACAGCATGGCCATGTTATTTCATCCCCACCCATGCATGGATCACCCACATAATCTGTTTTTTGTGTCACAAATACTTTGCTAAGGCTTTCAGGGACCCTGCATTTGCCAGTGATATCCATTAACTGGCGTCTGTTTAATTTCATGATATTCTTTTCTTTTGCATGTTTTGTATCGTTTGATACCATCTGTATATAGTGTGTTCTTAATGTTTACTGTAACCTTTACAGCCCTGAAGAGTCACAGGATCTCTCCTGTTAACGAAACATGTGTCGGCTGGCGTTGTATGTTTTTGAAAAAAAGAAAGAAATCTCCATAAAAACAACGTATCTTTCACTCCACCGGTGTCAACCTAAATTCTTATGTGTTAAACATCGCAGTATCTGTACTATTTATCTTACACGTGTGCCCAGTATCTGCTTAATGTATTTTTCTAGTTCCAAGGTCTTGACCTTGGCTCTTGTGTGAGGTTTAGGGTTTTTCCTCAATACTGGCTGCACCGTGAGACATTTGACTACCCTATCATGCATCAACCCACCATTAACACTACTGTTAGAGCGCCAACGTCCTGTTTTCCTTTAAACCCTTCGCAGGCCTTCTACCCATTCACGGATGTTTAGTTGATTCAGTATTTTATGCTATGGTGTGTGCTACATATTTCATTGAGGATGATGATCTGTTGTGTTTTGTTTAGCTTGTGGGTGTGTCTCTTCCTTGACTTATCTGAGGAATTGTTGATGAAACAGGTTCGAATTGAAAAATTCGGGTTGTGAGGTAATTGGAAAATGTGAGTTGTCAGAGGTGAGGGGTCGAAAAATGTTTCTAACTATCTTAAAAGATTTCCACTTTTATTTACATATTACCTTAGAATATTCCCATTGATCCAGAATTATTTTACCAATCTCTCTTGCATGCCGGTAGGTGGTGTCATTTGGCTCTGGGTGGCATTTTTGGTCTATATAGGGGCCACCCCAGTGCAATCTCTTCATTTACTTCTTTTCTGTTCCATCAGCACGGATCCAGATTGAGCTCCCCTCAGTCATTTTTTGGCTGACTTCTTTCGACCTTTTATTGAAGTCTAGTTTGCTTTTCCAAATTCCCTGCAGCCGGATGGACCCCTGCCCAACTCCAAATGTTTTATGAGACAAGGAGCTTAATTTTGGGGTGTTATAACCCTCTGTAGCACCATCGGGTCCCAAGGGTTAGGGAGGGTCTTCGAGACTGGGGTTCTGCTGGTGTGTTCGCCTGCAGCTCCAGTCGACCCCTTAGGATCTGTTGGTGGATCTGGATCGACTCCAACTGTGACTTTACAACCTCCTCCGGGACCATTCCAGAAGCGATGTTCCTGGTATCGCCAATGCCCATTGGCAGCGCCAAACCCATTGTGATTCCCGACTCAGACACAGAGCTGGAGTGGCTTAGACCAGCCTAAATGCCTGAATTGGAAACATAGCACTATTTTACTGGAAGCCTTACTGTGGAATAAGAATGAAGGGGATCTGAGGATCCCTATTCTTGGACTGACCCCTTAGCAGACTCCATAACCAATGAAAAGTTGTATGAGGACCTTGCTGCCATCAGTGGTCTGGACACCTCACCAGAGAGTGGCCTCCTTTCCTCCTACCATGACTATCTAGAAAGGGGCTTCCTTTGTGATTGTGGTCGGGAGGATGGCTAAGGTCCTGGATCTAAAGCTTCCCACAATTCAAGGAAAACAAATGTTTTGGCAGAGGTGCTTTATCCAGGGGTATCCTCATCAGAATCCTTACTATCTTTCAATAAAGCCATTGGTGATATCCTGCACAGGGACTGGGCCAAGCCCTGCACAGGCACCCCTGTGCACAGGACCATTGCTCAATAAATCAAAGGTCGAAGGGACGGGAGGACTGGCCGTAGTACCGTCCTATATCTGGTATGAGTCAGATGACCTTTCATTTTTACAGTTTTGACTCAACCTGATTATTCCGCGAATCCACACCTACCCGGCCACAACTGATCCGGCCGCCCTAGGGCTGTAAACCCGCCCCAATCCCCACCTCTGTCCTGAGGAAGACCCGCTGTGACCACCCACTGGGGCACTACTAGGGTTGAAACTTCGACGCATATTTTTAGTTTCAGAGCTACTAGGATTCCACAGAACAAAGGATAGGAACTATTGGAGGAAATTGCTCTCTGGCCTTCTAACTTGTACATAGCCAACTATGACCACACTGTATATATTGCACACCTGTTGAGCACTAAAGCACTATTGTCACTACTATCACTCTTCACCCATGTAAATACTTCTTGTTGACATCATTTGCTTTCTGTTTACTATGAATATCATTGAATGAAGTAATTCTGATAAAAGTAACAATACAAAGTTCTTTCTCTTAGTCTTTTTTCAGGAGGTATTTGGTGCCCCAAGGGCTTGTTGTAGAGGTTGCTCTAGATCGTTATCGCTACACTTTTGAGCGTTGTCTACTAAGCTAGTTCCTACCCGACAGAACCACTTTTGTTTATATTTACATTTTTTCCCCGACTCATCCTTCTAAAGAAGAGGAGAGACTCCACCATCAAGACCCAAAAAGAGCGTTATCGTTCTATATTGATCTTACTGAAGAATTCCGGGTGGACACTCAACTCTGTTGGATGTGCTGGGGCAAAGAAAAGAAAGGCAGTTCAAAAGAAAACAATCTCTTGATGGATACTCCTTCGTATTAAGATCAGTTACGCGATGGCAAAGAAACAGCCCCCTGAAGGCTTATGAGTTCACTCCACCAGAGCTACTGCTGCGATCACTCCCTTAGCTAAAGAAGTCCCAGTCCTGGACATCTGTCAGGCAGCTATGTGGGCATCACTACACACGTTTGTTAAACACTATTGCTTCAACAGTCAGGTCTAGCAAGATGGGAACTTTGCCATTCACTTCTTCACGGGTTCTTAGTCTACGACGGTCCGGAGACTCACCTCCAGGGAGAGATTGATTGGTATCTATTCTAAGGTAAGGAATCGGCAGGCTAAAAATCTCTTTCAGATGAACAAATTACTTAACTTCGGTATTGCTATAACTGGTAAAGACTCTTTCTACCACAGATTCCTTATAGACCACTCCCGCCACTCCACCTCCAGTTCTGCGAACTGTCTTCTTTCAATTAAGAGATCCTTAGCTTGGCTCCATGCTTCTAGTACGGCACAAAAATCAGTCAAGAACTGAGGTCAGCTTGCTTGGGTGGCCCTTATATAGGCACCAGACATGTAATTTCCAGCGTGGAGAGCGCCATTGAAGCCATGCAGAGGCAAACTACATGGAGATGGCTCAAAAGTGTCTTGATCCAGTCAGATGACTGGGAATATTCTAATGCAAAACCACAGTTGATGGACAGAATGCAGAACAATGTCATACATTTACCCCAGTACAGAGATCTGGGCCTAAATCCATCGTTTTTTTGCTCTCCACACCACCCCAGTTCAAACATGGCCATATGCAAATCAGTCCGAACCTGTGCCTCATGGGAACAGTCCAACCCAAACTGCCAAGCCATGCCTTCCCTGGACCGGAAACAAGCTTCCGAGGACCGGTTTCTGGCATTCCAGCCGTCTTCAGCCCGGCTTGCTTGAATCCAGTGGTGTGGAGAGCATGGGACTCACGTCTGAGCATACCCATCCCACTCGGGGTGAAAAAATGCAAAAACCACAGTTGATGGACAAAATGCAGAACAATGTCATACATTCACTCCAAGACAGAGATCTGGGCCTAAATCCATCGTTTTTTTTGCACTCCACACCACCCCAGTTCAGTCATGGCCATATGCAAATCAGTCTGACCCTGTGCCTCATGGGAACAGTCCAGCCCGAACTGCCATGCCTTCCCTGGACCGGAAACAAGCTTCTGAGGACCGGTTTCTGGCATTCCAGCCGTCTTCAGCCCGGCTTGCTTGAATACAGTGGTTTGGAGAGCATGGGACTCACGTCTGAGCATACCCATCCCACTCGGGGTGAAAAAATGCAAAATCCACAATTGATGGACAGAATGCAGAACAATGTCATACATTCACCCCAGTACAGAGATCTAGGCCTAAATCCATCGTTTTTTTGCACTCCACACCACCCCAGTTCAGACATGGCCATATGCAAATCAGTCTGACCCTGTGCCTCATGGGAACAGTCCAGCCCGAACTGCCAAGCCATGCCTTCCCTGGACCGGAAACAAGCTTCCGAGGACCGGTTTCTGGCATTCCAGCCGTCTTCAGACCGGCTTGCTTGAATCAAGTGGTGTGGAGAGCATGGGACTCACGTCTGAGGCATACCCATCCCACTCGGGGTGAAAAAATGCAAAAACCACAGTTGATGGACAGAATGCAGAACAATGTCATACATTCACCCCAGTACAGAGATCTGGGCCTAAATCCATCGTTTTTTTGCACTCCACACCATCCCAGTTCAGACATGGCCATATGCAAATCAGTCTGACCCTGTGCCTCATGGGAACAGTCCAGCCCGAACTGCCAAGCCATGCCTTCCCTGGACCGGAAACAAGCTTCCGAGGACCGGTTTCTGGCATTCCAGCCGTCTTCAGCCCGGCTTGCTTGAATCCAGTGGTGTGGAGAGCATGGGACTCACGTCTGAGCATACCCATCCCACTCGGGGTGAAAAAATGCAAAAGCCACAGTTGATGGACAGAATGCAGAACAATGTCATACATTCACCCCAGTACAGAGATCTGGGCCTAAATCCATCGTTTTTTTGCACTCCACACCACCCCAGTTCAGACATGGCCATATGCAAATCAGTCTGACCCTGTGCCTCATGGAAACAGTCCAGAATATTCTAAGGCAGCTAGATAGTCTCTACCAGATAAAGCATTGTTCGGCTGAGACTTGGTAGCGAGGAAAAGAAGGCTAGCATGGTGAGAAGATTGGAAGAGAAGTTTGATGGAGGTGATTAGGTGAGGAGAGATGAATAAGGTGATTATGCCAGTAGGAGGCAAAGTTGGTGGCCAGAGCTAGTAATAGGGTTTAGGAGAAAAAGGAACAATGAGGCTAAGGGCAAGAAGGAAATGGAATGGAAGGGGTTGGATGTGTGAGGGGGGAGCTGGATGCTAATGAGGGAAGAAAGAGAACTAGAAGCTGGAGAGCAGGATGAACGAGAAGAATAAAAAAGATGAAAGAGAAGAATAAGAAAACAAAGTATGGAAGAAAAGAGCAATAAAGGAGGCTGAGATGAGAAGAAAGAGAGTAAAGAAGTTAGGATGGATTAGAGATATAACAAGGGGCAAAATGAGGAAGAAAGAAGAAGAGCATAGAGCATAAGAAGAGTAAAGATGAAGAGAGGAAAATGTTTGAGTGACGAAAGCATGTGTGTGAGAAAGGATGAGTAGGTGAGAGAAGGTAAGTAGATGGAGGAAGAGTAAAAAAGGTTTAATTTGTGTTTTATTATACCTCAACATTCACAACATAGTACGTCAGATCATAGTATTTCAGGTGCAGTAGAAGCTGCATAGTTTTGCCTCCCTCCCAATTTCCTAACATACCTTATAAATTTTAGTAACATATTCCATAAATGTTTAAAAAGCACATAAGACGAAAACACTGTAATTTTATGCCAGGAAGTGCATAAGGTAAAGAGCACAGGGAACAACAGCTTCTCACAGGTGCGACACAACACCTAAATGTCTTTGAAATGCCTCTCCCTACTCTCTAACCACTTTTTCCCTTGAAAGAGTCACCCCCTCAATCAGGAGCAGAGTTTTCCCTTCTAGAAAGATATCCCAACAATCGAAAGTCTAAAACTGTGTTATCAAAGTTGAGCTCATGCTGTGAACATAATCTGACTCTTGCTCACTCTTCCAATAAACAATGTTGCCGCCTACTTCTACAAAAATCTATTTCTTATTCTAATGGTCTGCCTTAAGTTTGATTGTATAGTGTAAAGTGTAACTGGTGCCTTGTACGTCCAATGCCTTCATAATGCCTTTAGCCAGTATACAAGCATCTATGCAGAAGACCTCTTAGGCCAACTTCTCTCTCTAAGAGTGTGCCTATCGTGCTCGCTGACAGTAATATTCCCATCACCACCATCCTCCTGCCTTTTAGATGCACCCTTAAGCTTTCTTAGGTAAGACTCTGTAACATAGCTGCAGCAGCAAAGGGCACTCTTATCTCTCATGGTCCCAGCTACAAGCCGAAGAACCTCCTCCATTTTGCCCTGCAGTGCAGAAAAGGAATGGAGGAATCGAAACGGTACACGAAGCATCCTATGGTACACTCTTCCTTTTAAGTTATCCTTAGCCTCCAACCTAGAATCCAGTTCCGGACATACTTCAGCACACACTTGCTCTTTCTTGGTTCTTGCTTATTCTGTAGTTCGTCTAAAGTCATCTCTCTCAGATCCTTTTGTGACACTGAAGTTTTGGCCTAAATATCTCTTCCTTGGAACAACTCATGTTAACCACCATTCATGGCTCACAACTCCAACACAAGCTTCATTTTAGCCATATCTGAGATCGAGTTCCAGTAAAAATTAAAAATAAAAGAAACAGCTTCATGAATTCAAGCTTTTAAAAGTATCCCCTGGCTTCTCCCCCTCTAGCAGTTCACGGTGAGTATTTTATATGGCCTTTTGGTTTTTATGTTGCATTGCAGTTGATAGTGATTTTTCATAGGGTTTGTTTTCCCCTTACCATGAGTTTTGTCCATGTCCCATTCAGTTTTGTTTTGGGCAGTCCAGTGTCTGGTACCTGCTTTTTCGACTTATGTGACTCTTTCACAGGGATGTGCTCCCTTCATGTTGATCTAATAGCATGAAGATGCAAAATGGTTACTAATGGAGTTGCCCTTGCCCCATGGAAGCAAAACAATAAACTGAGTCTACTTTGCATCCTGCACTTGACTACATCTCTTGGATGACTTTAATCCAACACTGGGTGGGTGGGCAGCTAGGAAAAGAGAAACCACCACCATGAGCCTGAGAGAAAGCTGCCCGTCTTGAATGCCTTCTTGTTCCCTCTTTACCTCCTCCTTCTGGGGAGACCAGTTTGAGAGAGAAGGAACGAAGAAAGCAAGGAGAGGAGATCGCATGTGGGTGGGGTAGATGAGAGAAGGAGCGAAAGAGATGAAAGATAATGAGAGGAACAGAGATATTGAGATTGAGGACATGGCGAGTGTGCTGGATGTATAAGAGGGAGGCAAGGCCAAGCAGATGTGGGGAAATGGAGAAAACGAATGGGAGAGAGATTATAAAACCATGAGAGGGGGAAGGCAAGAAAATAAAAATGGATAGCAGCTAAAGAGGAGTGCACAAAAATAGAAAGGATGAATGAAGAATAGGAAATGAGAAGGAAGGAAGGGCAAGTGAGGCAAGTGAAATGGAAAGAACAGGGGAAGGGAAGACAATTAATGGAGATAAGGGTGTGATGTGGAGGAGAAGGAAATGGATGATATCTGTGGAGAACAAGATATGAGGGAAGAGGAGAAAGCCAGTGAATGAGAGAGGTGAAAGAGAAAGGCGCATGCAACATAAGAAGATGAAGTAAGTATCAACAGAAATGGTCAGGAGAGGTGGTGGGGAGCATGGAGTATAGCAAGAGGAGTAGGCAGATAAGAAATCAAGAGAGGCGAGAAAGGAGTGAGCAAGAGAAAAGAGACAGAGCGAGACTAATGGCGAGGGGTAGAGGTGAGGGTGCAAAGAGGAATCTGGAAGACAAAAAGGAGGAGAGAAGGGAGTAGTGAAATAGAGGGAGAAAAAAATCAAAAGGAAGGGAGTAGAGTAAAGGAGTGGTTAAAAAAGGAAGAGAAAGTAAAGTAGAGAATAAATGGGGAGAGAAAGAGAGAAGGGAGAATTAAGAAAGAGGGGGAAGAACAAGAAACAAAAGGAGATGGGAAGGTAGTGCAGAATGATGGACAGGAATGAGGTACTTAAAGCGAGGTGCAAGCGAGCAGTCTTAGCTTGGGGTACAGCTGAGCATTGGATAGCAGGAAATACTTCCAGCTACTTAAATGCAAACTTACTTAAGTTGAGCTGAGGTACCTCACCTGGTGTGCTCTGGTTTGAAAGATAGTCATGCCTTTGTGGATGGCATTGGTGTGGCTATAGTGTGTTTATGATGCTTTGATAGAAGATGAAAGCAAGCTGGGGGAGACCAGTCTCTTAGGGGGCTGGGATGCCATTTGGGAGGTCTGAAAAAGGGAACAGTAGAAGTGTGAAGTACATGTATACTAAATGGCTTTGTTAGAATTTAGGAGTTGCAGACATCCCGGGTGTGTACACATTAAGCATTAGGAGCATGACTACATCTCTTTACATTTCTTTGTTCCTTAGGATATCAAGTGCTGCTCATATTTTTACCTCTTGGGCTCAGTTTGTTTGGTGATTCTGAACTGCCTAAGAGCTCTCCTTTGATTTTGTTTCACCGTTAGTTGCAGAATTATACAGTCATAATTTGCAACCTAAATACGTTGGGTCTAAGAAATGACCCAGCAGTGTCAATACTGCAATTGCCTGCCCATGATTCCCAATCCATATGTAAAGGGAGTGCAGAATCATAAAACTCAGCACGTAATTTGAGACTACCCAAGATTGATAAACTTACTATAAAGTGTAAGTTTATGTTTGAGAATCAGGCTGAGTGTGTGTGAGTACAGCGTTACCTTTCATGAAACAATAAGATAAGGCCATCATCAGAAATAGTAGGCTTACAGTAAGTGACTGGGTGTGAGTGTTTGATTGATTCAGATGCTCAGTCCATCACCACCCCCTTTTGTACCGCTTTTGGCCGCCATAAGTGTGGCAGGGTATGCTCAGACGTGAGTCCCTTGCTCACTTTGCCACTGGATTCAAGTAAGCCAGGCTGAAGACGGCTGGAATGCCAGAAACCGGTCCTCGGAAGCTTGGTTCCGGTCCAGGGAAGACATGGCTTGGCAGTTCGGGCTGGACTGTTCCCATGAGGCACATGGTCAGACTGATTTGCATATAGCCATGTCTGAACTTGGGTGGCAGAGTGGGCTCAAGAACGGTGATGGATTAAACCCAGATCCTTTGACTGGGTGTGATTGTTTGATTGATTCAGATGCTCCGTCTATCACCACCCCCTTTTGTACCGCTTTTGGCCGCCATAAGTGTGGCAGGGTATGCTCAGACGTGAGTCCCTTGCTCACTTTGCCACTGGATTCAAGCAAGCCGGGCTGAAGACGGCTGGAATGCGAGAAACCGGTCCTCGGAAGCTTGGTTCCGGTCCAGGGAAGACATGGCTTGGCAGTTCGGGCTGGACTGTTCCCATGAGGCACAGGGTTAGACTGATTTGCATATAGCCATGTTTGAACTGGGATGGCAGAGTGGGCTAAAGAACGGTGATGGATTGAACCCAGATCCTTTGACTGGGTGTGAGTGTTTGATTGATTCAGATGCTCTGTCCATCACCACCCCCTTTTGTACCGTCCGGCCCCGCTGCAGCAGCGTGGGCCGGAGCTACGCCTCTTGCTGTTTGAGGCCTGACTGCTGGCTGGAGCCGGGGACTCGAGTTGGCGAGGGGGGAGGCCGCTAGGACAACAACACCGGGGCCGCAAACTGGAAGTCGTCGGTCGGCCCGGTATGGCTTGGCTGCTGCCCGCGATATCGGCGGAGTTGAGGCGGCATAGCGAGCTGCGGATGGCCCCCCCCGCCCGGTAAAGTGTGAGCGGAGCAGCAGCATTGCTGGGGGCTGCCGGTGGCCCCTCCCTGCCTTGAGTGACGAGAGCAGCTGGCTCCCGGAGGAGCGGAGGCATTGCATTGGTAGGGCTGAAGGCCCTTTAGCAACGCTGTGAGTTATCTGGTACCCCCAGCTTGTGTGGCCTGTTGCGGGCGCCCGTTTGTCTACCTTGACCCGGAGCTCACGGGTGGTGAGGCAGGTCCCCCCCGGTTTACCGGGGGGGGGGTGCCCTTTTGGCTGTGGGCGTTTGAGGGGGCAGTGTAGCAGCATACTGGTCCTCGGGGTGGGGCGGCTGCATGAGTGCCCCGCCCTGACGATAAGCAGGCTATTGGCAGCTGGTGGCCCGCGGGTGAGACCTGCCCATGACTCTGGTCACTGACCTGGCGGGCACCTAAACCCTTGGATCATTGAGTCAGCAAAGGTCAACGTGAAAGGCGGAGGTGGCGCAGTGGCTTCATCTGGATACTGGCTGGGAGGAGGAGCTCTCCCTCTCTTTGGATTACTTACTTTGGGCATTTGGATTGTAGAGTTGGCCCCTCCTGAGGTTGAGACATTGCGGGAGCCCCTGACTATCCTTCGTTGGGCATGGCGATGGGCTTGCTGGGTCTGGCACCTGACGCAGCTGTCCTGCGTGGATGTGGCCGCGCCTGTCTGCGCCGGTGGGTCCCTTGTGGCCCGAGATTTGAATTTCGGAGGTCCAGGTGATTTTCGTCGACAGTGGCCTCGCAACTAGGCCTGTCTGTTGCTCCGTCCTGGGGGCCGGGCTGTTTGGGGGTGCTGTCCGGTTACACATTGCTGTCCACCCGAGGGAAGCTGTGCGCCATTGCTGTGCCTGGGTGAAGTGGTGTGGCCAGCGATCCATCGAGGTTGCATTTACGATGGCATCTAAGCCCGAGGTTGACAAGCATCAGGCAAGAACCTCTAAGGGGTCACGACAAGTCCAGTCTAATAAACTGGATCGGTATAAGAAGCCTTGGGGGTTACCGCCGGACTCGAGGCAGATTCAGTCGAGCGGAGGAGATTCTTCTGGCCAGCCAGCTGAACCAACGCTGCTTGATGTGATGGCGGTGATCGACGGTGTCAAGTCATCACTGGGACAAAAGATGGCGAGGCTGGACCACAAACTGGACACTGTTACCATCAAAGTCAATCTCATACGGGCGGACCTTACCAAAACAAGTGAGAAAGTCAAGTCTCTAGATATTAAGACCACCAGCTTAACAGATGAGGTGGCACAGCTTCAACAGGAAGTGGGGGACCTTAAGGTCTCCTGCGCACTGACCAATCGGAAGTTGGACGACTATGAGGGAAGGGCTTGCCGCAATAATATCCGTCTTATTGGCGTTCCTGAGAAGGCAGGAGGCCCCGCCCGACCTGTTTGTCGAAGACATAATCCTCAATCATCTCAAACCCAAGGGACTGGGTAACTTGTTTACAATTGAACGAGCGCATAGATTGCCAGGGGGGAGACCCAGGCCTGGGGCCCCTCCTCACCCAATGATTGCGAGGGTGTTATACTTCAGGGACAGAGATGCTATCCTGCAGGCCTCTCAGTCGGGAGGCTCCCTTAAATACGAAAACTCCACTATCTCCTTTTTCTCGGATTTCACCCAAGCAGTCCAGAAACCGCGTCAAAGTTTTCTCGGAGTGAAGAAGAAGCTCAGAGATGGAGGTCTGAAGTATGCAATGATGTTCCCCGCCCGTTCGAGAGTGGAGGCCGAGGGTAGAGTTTGGTTTTTCGATAATCCAGAGGTGGCTTCAGACTGGTTGGAAAATCGTCCCCAGAGTGGATCGTAGCGGCAAGACCGTACTGGAGGTGGCGGACTGGAGGAGCAGGAATGACAGCGAACACAGACTATTTGGGACTTTTGATATATGTCAGGTAGTGGGCCTGACCCATGTGTACTTTATTTGTATTGATCCCTTAGCTGCCTACTGTTAAAGACACAGAGTGAGGTAGTTTCGATGGGGTGGGGGGGAGATGGGGTCCTGGTTTCCTCCTTCTACTTTTAGTTAGTTAGTCGCTTACTGTATGGGGCAACAGGCACACTGCCAGTTGGGGATGGGCGGAAGCCATGAGCAGGGGTGCAGGGAGGGGGTGTGGGGGTTGAGGGTCCTCGAGAATCTGATGTTCAAGGGATTGTTGGTGATTGGTTTTGTTTTGTTAATGTCAAGTAACGGGGGACTCAAGGGATTGTTTGTGTTTTGTTTGGTTTTGCTGTCATCAGGTGACAAGGCTGTGAGTGTATTGTTTCCATACCACCACAATGTCGAAAGTTAGACAAGGATCGGAGATCAGTGTGCTTAGCTGGAATGTAAATAGCCTAGGGGACAAGATAAAAAGAGGGATGGTTAGCCAATTTATCCGGATGCACTCCCCGGATGTGGCACTGGTGCAGGAGACGCATCTTATTGTGCATGGCCTTGCATAAAGGGGGCTATAAGTTAGTGGCGCATGCAGAGTTCACTTCAGGGTCGAGGGGAGTTGGTATCTTGATTAAAAACTCCTTTCCCCTGACTGTTCTGGCTACCTAGGTTGACAAGCGAGGCAGATACATTGGAATATCAGGGCAGTGGGAAGGGACGACGACCACCCTTGTTTCCGTTTATGTCCCGCCAGGTCTGCACATTTCGTGATTTGGGCTCTAGCTTCTTGACTCTACCCTTAGGCCTCCTAATCATTGGACGTGACTTTAATGATGTCATGGACGGCAAGGTGGAACGACAGCCCGCCCGGGTGTTGCGGCCGGCACAGAGGTGGCTCCCAGACTTTCTCGAGACAACGGGCTGGTGGATGGTTGGCAGGTACGCAATCCGAATGAGGTACACTACACGCATGTTTCCGCTGCACACCATAGCCTGTCTAGGATAGATTACATGCAAGTGCCAGCGGCTCAGGCCCACAATGTTCAGGAGGCACGGCATTTAGGGAGAGGCATCTCGGACCACGCGCCGGTTTGGCTCCAGCTGGAGATAGACTGTTTTAATGTAGGCAGAATAACCCCCATTAGTGCTTGGCAACTGAAAGACCCCGCCACTAAGTAGGAATTGATTAAGGTCATGGACAAGTATTGTCAGGAAAACAGGGAAACTGCAGACTCTGCTCCGACTCTGTGGAAAGCATATAAAACAGTAGTCCGGGGGAGGCCTTGTCTTTGATAGCCAAGAAGAAGAAGGAACCATTGTCAGACTTGGAACAGGCAGAAGAGGAAGTGTTGCGATTGGAAAGAGAGGTGGTCCGGGCAGCCACCCCGGAGGGCCTGCTCCAGTTAAAACTGCGGCAGGATGAGTTCAGAGGCCTAGCCAGGGATAAGGCCAAAAGCACAGAATGAGGAGATACAGAGTAGAATGTATGAGCACGGAGATAAGGCGGGGAAGCTAATAGCCTGGCTTGAGAAGGGAGAGTGGGCATCACGGCTGGTACTGGAGTTGTTGAAGGAAAATGCCTGTAAAATTACGGATCCGCAGGCAGTGGCAGTAGTTTTGCGGAGTACTATAGAGGGATATACACCTCTGAGGGGAGGTATACAGAGGCTAAGAATAGATCAATGATTAGAGACATCCAATTACCCGAACTCTCGGAAGATGACAGGAAATATTTAGACTCACCACTTACGGACGACGAGGTGGCGCAGGCCATAAGGGGTGTGCAATCAGGGAAGGCCACATGTCCGAACGGAATCCCCATAGAGCTATATAAGATGAGTGCCAACTGTCTTGCTCCGTTCCTCTGCTCTATGTATGAGGAGAGCAGAGAAGAGGGACTGCTTCCATACGACCAGAGAGTGGCCAATATTGTAGTCCTACACCAGGCTGGCAAATCTAAACTAATTGTTCATCTTACAGGCCCATCTCTTTATTGAATGCAGAGCCTAAGGTCTTGGCGAAGCTGTTGGCGACAAGGCTGGTCAAAGTTATCACTTCCCTGATACATGTGGACCAGTCCGGTTTCATGCTGTGTCGCAATACTGCCCTTAATTTGCACCGCCTACATGGGGTGCTGGGCAGGTCACCCAGGAGCCATGGTACTGGTATCCTTGGATGCCACTATGGCTCTTGATAGGGTCGAATGGCAATACCTATTTGTGGTGCTGGAAAAGATGGGTTTTGGGTCTGAGTTTATTACTTGGGTGCGTCTCCTGTATGCGGCCCCTCTGGCCAGGGTTGTTCTCAATAATCGAAAATCCTCGGACTTCCCCCTCGGCAGGGGTACCAGGCAGGGTTGTCCCCTGTCCCCGCTCCTTTTTGCCCTGGCCTTGGAGCCGCTTGCGGCCTGGGTTCGGTGGGACCGATCGATTTGTGGCCTGCGCTGGACGCTGGATTGGGAGGGTAAGATCTCTTTATATGCGGACAATATCTTGCTTTATCTCACTAATCCGGAGGAATCGCTGATACGTTTCCTAGATGTGCTTGCGATTTTTGGGAGATACTCAGGCTTCGCAATTAATTGGTCAAAATCAGTTCTTTATGTACTCTGGGGGGATCCGCCGATCATTCCTAATACTTGCACGATAAGGATTGAGCCTGTAGGATTTAAATACCTCAGCATTTACGCAGCGCTTGACCCGAAGCTACAATTTGCCAACAATTTGGCCCCCCCCCCGACTCGGCTAAGGGGGGATGTGGCGCGCTGGAAGGCACTGCCGCTCTCCCTTCTGGGTACAGCAGTGCTTTTTAAAATGATGGCCCTTCCCCGGTTTTTGTATGCGCTCCAAAATGCGATGGACCCAGTCCCAGCCTCCTACTTTAAAGACATAGAGTCCCTACAGAGACAACTATTGTTGGACGGAAATCCCCGTATCGCGTTCACTAAGCTTACTCTTTCATACTCTTTCATGGTATGACGAAGGGATAGGTCTACCGGACCTACATAAATATTATTGGGCCTCGCAGCTGGCCGCAGTGAATCACGCTATTTACGGTCCCCCAGGGGACCCGGGATAGGGGGCGACTTCAACGCTCTCTGCCAGGCCCTGTCGGTTCCCCCTAGCGGGACCCACGGCACACGCCGATCAGGTGTGGCACGCGACTAACAGATATCTGAAGTGGGAGGGAAGGCTTACACTCGCCACCCCGCTGTGAAGCTCGGTTAAATTGGGCAGTCTGTGGAAATCTAGGGGCTTCGATAAATGGGACCTCATTGGGATCACACAGATTAAGGATGTTTTGAGAGGGGGCACAGTCCACACATTTCAATCTCTTCAGCAGCAGTACCACCTTCACAAACGGGAACACTACCGCTACCTTCAGATCAGTCATGCACTGCGCACACATATTACCAAAGATACATCGCTTCCCGACTCCTCCCCCCTTGAAGACCGGATGTTGGATGGTCACCTCCCGGGAAGACCATCTCTTTAATTTACAGGAAATACATAAATAACTTGGAGGATCCACTGGTACTCGTTAAAACACGCTGGAATGAGGATGGGCTGGAATTTGATAAGGAGGACTGGAGGGAGGCGGTTTCCTCTCCACGGGTGGTGGGGATGCAGGCTGGTGCAATTAAAATGTTTACACAGGTCATATGTTACGGGACCGAGTCTGATCCGTATGGGCCGTTCGGAGGGTGGGGAGTGTAAGGGTGTAAGCGGGGAACTTGGAACGTTTATGCATATTTTGTGGCACTATACTGGGGTACAGACATACTGGGAGAAGATCCATGAAGAGATGCAGGAGGTCCTGGGAGTGGAAATGAGGCCAGAGGCCCGCAGATGCATCCTAAATGTCTGGGAGCCCACAGATCTGAATGCGCACAGAAAGCAGTGGGCAACATTGGCATACATGGTAGCGAAGCGTAATATTGCTCAGCTGTGGGGGGCAAGCCAGTCACCTCAAGTAGAGAATTTGGCGGAAGACTTGGATTGGTGCATGTTTCGGGAACGCGCAGTATATGCGGCTAGGGGGTGTCCTGCAAAGGGGGGGAAAGTTTGGGAAGCTTGGAACCACTACCGCGGAGACATCTGTGACCCCCCCGATGAGCCAAGATGATGATCCACTTTTACTATTCTGTACTGTATCTTCTGATGTATGGAAAGAAATGATGAAGCCTGTAATAGTTTAAATTGTCACCTGATGTCTATTTATTATTGATGTTTTAATAAAAAGATTTAAAAAAACAAAAAACAAATGTTCAGACTGAAATTCTGCAACCAGGGCCTGTGAATTCTTAGCCCTTACTTCTGTTGAATGAAGCCCTCGCAGACACTTTGATGGCTACTTGGTCAAACCCTTATTAGTGAAGCCTGTGAATAGGTAGGTGGCCAGATATCACATACACATGCCTGGTGACCCACAGTTTCTCATCAAGCACCCTACCCCAGAAAGTCCTATTGTACAAGCCTCCACCAGTAAAGTGAATCGAAACTCTTTGCCAATCACTATTCTAGAAAGGGAATCCTAGAGGAATGATGGTTTTAGCAAATGTATGTTTTCTTCCGCCAGTCTAGCACTGCTGTCCGTGAATGCAGTCTGTCTTCTTTGCTAAATCTATGCCCTGTGAGACATGACGGTCCCCAAAAATCATAGAGCCTCTTTTGCCCTTCCTCCTCCCCTGCTACAACAGCCACCAAACCTCCTTAGAGTGCCCTTTTTGGCATATGCTCAACCAGTAGGGGGCAGGATTCAACATTTCCCCTAAGGTTGTTGATCCTTTGTATCCGACAGATGGGTCTTACAAATTTTTCAAAATGGCTATGCCCTGCCTTTTCTCTCCTTCCCCGCCTACTGTCCCTCCCAAACCGGAGTGGATTTTGGACAAGTGTTTATCCTTTCTGTTACAGGAGGAGTGCCTGTTGATTTCCAAAAGAAAGAGGTAGAGTTGTTAGTTTTGCTATTTCTTGTCCTGAAAAACGCCTGCCTCAGACCTTCAAACCCCTGAATGCCTTCCTCCAGAAAGACTCATGCAAAATGCTCAGACTGTTCCAGATCCTGATTGCTTTGGAGCCAAGAGACTGGATGGTGCCCTTGTACTTGCTTGATGTGAATTTTCATGTACCCATTCTTTAGTCTCACAGGTGTTAACTGTGGCTCAAAGTGGGCCAGTAGCGTTTTAAGCTTGTTCTGCTCCCCTGTTGCCTCACCAGCACCCCTAGGTGTTGACGAAATTGATGGTGGTGGTCGTTGTCCATCTTCCATTGGGCTAAGAATCAAGGCAATCTTGCTGACTCCATCCAAGTCTCAAAGGTGGCACCATAAAAATTGCCTTGGTTGCCGATGGACCATAATTTGTCCAGCAGCAGACCACTCTCCCTTCCATAACCAGAGCTGGCCATGCTGATGGGTGCGTCAATCATGTGAGGCCGTTTGAGGGAGTTGGAGAGCAAAGGACATCAGTCTGCTAGACCAGTGGGCCTTCCATCTGTTGCTGAAGCTCTTCCTGCTGGTGTAGGTTCTCATAGACAATTCCACTGCCATGTTGTACTGCAACAGGCATGCTGGATGGTGTCCACTGTCCTGTGCCAGGAGGCCTGGAATCTTTTAAGTTGGTTGGAGTGCCCCAGCAGCTTTGTGACTGCTGATCACCTGTTAGGATTTATGACTGCCAGAGTAAATGAACTGAATAGATAACGTCTGTCAGATCACTAGTGTTGTCCATATCCAGAAGAGGTGCAGTGCGTCTTCCAACAGTGGGGAGAACCTTGGCTAGATCTTTTCGCCGTTGTCAAGAACGCCCAATATCTACACTTTTGCTTGTTGGAGAGACTACAAGAACACTGTGCACCATATAAATGTTATTGTGCTGAATCTGACTTGTTCCTAGGACTACATTATTTGTATTTCATAGTTGCACATGTGCATACAGTCAGAGTATTCTTTATATGTTTGTGGGCACTTTACTACTTCTTTTTCACAAATGATTACACAGTTTATAGAGATATTTGAGGAACAGCATCTTGGATGATGCCATCAGTGATATCATCAATTAATGTCATTTAATTAATGTCATTTGAGGTGTCATCTGTGATGTTATTTAACATATCACGAGTGATGAATTATGTGAAGTCATAAGCAGTGCATGGCGGGGGCACAAGTTATAGTTGCTCACTGAACTATAACTGGTAAATTTCAGTGTTTTGGGGTTTTAAGTGGCTGTTTTTTACTCATTTCAACACCTATTTATAATGTTACTTTAACATTTGTTCTTGTCAATGGATTTACCTATTTATGTTCCTTTTATTTACTTTCTCCCCTGTTTAATCTTCTGCCTTTTTCTCCCTTCCTTTCCTTCATCTCCTCTGCACTCTTCATCATCAAAACAAGCTGTACCTCATTGGTTCGTCAAATTACATGACCACCCATGCCCCTCCCAACCTATTTCCCTATTACCCTTTCGTCCCATGGATGAATAGGCCTGGAAGGCTTAAGGCTGGATATATGTGTTTAACCCTTGACCGCGACGCAAATTCCGCCGCGGCGCTGGGGAAATAAAGAGTGGGCGGAGTTCGGACGGGGGCTGTCCGTCGCATGCAAATGCTTAACCTCATAGATGCTATTAAACATTCCTCCCCAGTGCTGCGCTGTCCATTGGAACTAGTGCTGAATGGACGTCCAATGGTCGTGCGCAGCACTGGGGAGGTAGTGCTGCCGTCGGCCAATGCACCGAGGCAGCACTTAAGGGGTTAAGCGTACTTTTGTTGTTGTTGTGGTTTTTGATTTTCAACTCTAGCATATTTTGTATTTTCAGGACTCCAAGGTCTTCTAAGTGACACCTCTGTGGCTAATGATGAGACCCTTCGCAAAGTAGAACGTGGCTCTCGAATCGTATCTGTTGTTCCTCAGGACACTAAGGTCATCCTACAGGTTAGAGTTTGTTGCTTTCTTTGCTCATCTAATACAGTGTTCACAGCCTTTCAGTTATAGCAATTTGTGATTATCAGCTTCCAAAATTCATTGTTTCTTTCTGTTTCATTTGGAACACCCTCTATTCTGGTGCATTCACCTGCCTGCAGATTACTCACGCTTGAGCATTTCTAGGAGTCAGGCTGGATCCAGAAACTCGCACAGCTCTCATGCGCCTTGATGATGTCACTAAAGCCATAAAGCAAACCCCAGGCTCACCAACGTTAGTTCCTTTTTCTCGCACCCTCTTACACAAATCCAGAGTTCTCTCTCTCTTTAGCTTTTGAAGTTTTCCTCTGAGAAAGTGCAGTGCTGAGGATTTAATTCCCTAAAAAGTCAGGGTTTAAGTACTGTCGCAGATGCCAATTACTAATCTGCATGAGGTGTGCCTGTGGTGCTTGGACTTGAGGCATAGGTTGAGGTATGACTTAAGGTGCTGGAAAATAGGTCTCAGGATGAATCCTAAGCCCAACAAGGAGCCAATCTGCTCATGGCCTGTGACGAGCATCAGGATTGATGCTGTTCACTCTCTAGGTCTAAATCTCAGTCTAAATCCTCTCCTTCTTCCAAGTCTCCAAAGGAAAACATAAGAAGAAAATGAGGTATGGAGACTTTTCACCAAAACTTCCTTCTCTCGTTCAGGAGGTAGGTTCCCTCGGTGCTCTCTGTCTCCTACAGAGTAGTCTCCAGAATCAGAATTGGAGGAGATCACTCGTACTGGGAAACCTCTACCTATGAAGCCATCTGCACCTCTGCCAGGCTCAGGTCCTGCTCCACACTAGTGTCACCTCAGGCTTTCTCTAAGTTCCCAGAGCCGGTCCAGCTTTCTTCATGTATGCCATGTTGGAATTTTTTAGGGGTGCCACAGGTGACTCCAGAGCACCTCCTGGTCCCATTGTACCTTTTGGGACTCCATTCAGAGACCATTCGGTGCCTAGGCTCTTCTCTGAACGCCTCCTGCACTACATGGAGGTTTCCAGGCACTGCCTTTTTTGGCGATTTGACAATCCTTTGGCTCTGATGTTGAAGCTGACCCCAATACCCTCTGCACCAACTTTGGCACACCTGAACCTAACTCCGAAGCAATACTGAAGAGGTCTAGGATGGAGGTCCAGCAAATAATTGAAGAACAACAATACAGGGAAGAGCAGATAGATACTGCTAGACAATTATAGTGGCAGACTATGCATGAATTATTTTGAACAGACTGTGACCCGAGTCAGATACCAAATATCATCCAGCAAGAAGAAGCCAACCTTCTACCACATCTGTTCTGTGATACACCACACTACTTGACATTGTAGCAGGCTAGTGGGCTAGATACTTTTCCAGAGTTATAAATGGACAGTGCTTCAGGGTCACCTCACTCTGAAGTTGAAGTGATTCATGTAGTGATAAGGAAGGCTGATGTCCGTGAGCTTCCTTTACCCACCGTCAAGACTAAAGTCAACTGCTAGGCAGGTCCTCCATGAACACAAACAATCTAGGACTAGTTTCACTCTAGTTAGGGCTCAACAGAAATGTATTGCTTGGTTCTAGTACCACAGTGTGCACAGGACCCATGTCTGGTCATACCTGTCCTACTTAAGGAGACATACTAAGGTATACAAGAAAGTGATGGGTGGAATGCTTGAATTGATCTCAGCCACTGGTAATTACTCTGGCCGCATCCCAGTCAGTCACTATTTTGCACACCATGCCACCTCAGTTTGGACTGCCATATCCAAATCAGACTTGACCCTGTTCCAAAGGGAGCAGTCCTGCTCGAACTACTAGGGCAAAAGCAGTCCTGAGTTTCTTGTGTCTGCTTCAGGGAGGGCCTGGCAGTTTCGGATGGACTGTTCCCATTGGAGCTGGGTAAATACTGATTTCCTAGACCTCAGGCTCTTGAAATTTCACTTACAAGATAACATTTGATATACTGTCTGTCTCGGGTACTTTGGCGCTGGATGCGGTAGATTGGATGGTGTCATTGACTTACAGGCCGTGTATTTCCACATAGCGATTCTTCAGTCACATGGCAGGGACCTGTGTTTAAAGGTACGGTCCATTCACTTCGATTTCAAGGTCATCCTGTTGGCATTTACATCAACACCTCAGGGCTTTACAAAGGTGATGTCAGTGGTCATGGTCCATCTGTGGAGGGGGAGAATCCCAATGTTCCCTGACCAACTGGCTGCACAAAGCTGGTCCCCCCCCCCCCCCCCCAGATTGTGCCACACCACTTATAGGCAACAGCATCCATGTTGTTCTATTTGGGCTTTTCCATCACCATCATCTAAAACCCTTGAAGAGGTGCTGTATTTGGTCTTGTACACCAAACTAAGAAATGTGCATTACTGGTAGTATGTCCGGTGGGGAGTAAAAAAAAAAGGTTAATGTAGCAAAGTTACTTATGTTTTCAGAATGAGGGAGAAAGAGTAATTTGGGAGGCTGACCAATAGGTTTTTTCAGCATTACATTTTCTGGATTTCCAACGTTTAAATAAGTGTCTTTCTGAATTGGAAAAGATCTCTCAGATACTGCACAACCAATATCTGGTGGCTGTGGCAATGGTGAAAATAAATGACTTTAGCTGCAAATAAGACATGCATAGCATTCTGAGATTCCTAGCCAAAAGGGTGAAGTTCCGGTGACATGGGGTAGAAAAAGCAGTCAAGTAGATAACCACAAATCCAGCCTGTTTGAATTACTGAATGGAAATCCAGAGATGAATGGCTGATAGGCAGTCTGCCACTTGAGTCCGGAGGTAGGAGAGTAAATGAGTAAATGGGTTTGCATCCCCTCTGTAGAGAAATAAAATTAACAACCTGAGGAGATAATATAACCAAGGGAGGTGACATCTAGAAGAAGAGGTGGAAGATCAGGTCCTGAGCCTTTGTGAACTGTAAGTAGTGGTCTAGATGTTAAGGAAGGACACCAAGGAGAAGAGTGATTCAGTGGGTAGTATGATAACACCTAAGCATTGTGCTAATCATGCTTGATGAGGAGACGATTTTCAAGATACTGGGGTTGTCAACTGCTTTTAGTTGAGTTGTTTGGTCAAGCCAAATTAATATGTGAGAGAAGTCCTGATGGTGGGCAGCTAGATACACCTGTAAGGGTACTCTGTGAGGAGTGGAGAGTGTGCCATCCTCATTAAGACTGGGGTATTACTGTGTTACATGTGAAATAAATAATTGCTCTTAATCCTATTGAGCATTTTGCAAATTAATTTGCATTGTTAGATAAGTGATTATCGGGAGTGGAGGGGTTAGCTGTAGGCTTCTTGAGTAGTGGAATAACTTCAACTGTTTAAAACATTAAGGATTGTTACCAGACTAACAAATGGTTGAAAAAGTGGTGTGTCAGGAGTAGCCTCTTGATTAGTGGATCAAAGGTTTGATAGTTTCACGATTTTATGAGTTGGAGGGAGCACAGTGAAAGGTCTTTTTCTTGATTATAGGGGTGAGCGTTAGTTGGGGTGTATATAGAAAACCGGTTGAACAGAGAGGGGGAAAGGTGGTGAACTAGTGTTGGAGGGAGATGACAGAAAAGTAGTAAGCCTGATTTTTCCACAGAGGCTGAGTCACATTGGGTTTTAGTGGGGAGCAAAGGAATTAGGATTAAGTTGGTGTATGATAACTGGGGTGGTGTTGAAATAAGGTCACACGGTCCTATAGGTAAGCGAAATTAACAGCTTAACCAACAAAACAGATGATAACATGAAGGACCTGTTAACTCGCACAGTGATACTTAGAGTTTTTAGATTTCCTTCCTTTACTGTGAAAACTGCTGATATATTTTGGTGGGCAACAAATAAAGTATGTGGTCCCAAGGCTGATTAGAGCGGCAGACCCTGATGCAGAGGTCTGGCCCGGGACCAGGGTTCAATTCCCCGCCTCGGCGGGTCTTGGGCTCAAAAATTCCACGGACCTGATAATTCTCGCCTCAGTGCCTATTCCAATCATGGAGTTCCACTCTGCAACTCTGGGCAATAGCTTGCTTAATCTCCACAACGGCCCCCACAACGCTAAGGATGCCTGGCCTCCACCTTGGGGTGCCCAGGAGTGGACGCCTCACAGGGAAAGACAGGATGGGCTCCACAGCGGTAGTCGTACAAGCGCCTTGAGACCCTTGCGGGTGAGTAGTGCGCTATACAAGTATCAATTTACATTTACAATTTACATTTACAAGGCTGAATGGGATGGGATGGCTAGAGTGGCAGTATAGAGGGCAGTATTGGGTGTTGCTTTCCAGTTGTCCATCTTGAAGAGCTTATTGTTTCCTCTTTTGGAAAAGAACAGGTTTGATAATCTAAAACTTGTTTTAACATGTGAAATTGCACTGTTCAAAGTCCTTCCAAAAAACTAAAATAATGATTTATGTAAAAGCAAATGTCTGCTTACATTTATGAAGAGTGGCCCAATGTTTGCCTTCTCAGATTAGTGGAAAAGTTGTATGATGTCTCCAGCTAAGTGAGAATATGTAAATGTAAATGTACAGGAATTTATATAGCGCAAATCACCAACCGGTCTCTAAGCGCTTGCTTAGGGAACCCGTCCTGGTATTCCCCTGTGAGATAACCCCGGCAGGGTATCCGCAAGGTGAAAGCCAGGCATCCCGCCGCGAGGGGCCGTTGTGGAGATTAAGCAAGCTATTGCCCAGAGTCGCAGAGTGTGAACCCGTGAATCGAGTAGGCACCGGAGCGAGAATTGTCGAGTCCATGCACATTTTAGGACTCAATACCCCGCCGAGCCGGGAATTGAACCCTGGTCCCTGGCTGACCTCTGCTTCCAGGTCTGCCTGCTCTAACCAGTGAGCCACACTTCTCCTGAGAGTTGTAGGGTGTACTCACTCAATCCTTTGACGTTAATGAATTATATTCGTTTTCCCATGACGTGTTAAAATAAAATGTTACTGTTTCTCTGGGGTAGACTTTATTGCTACGGGGGCGGGGGGGGAGGGGTTTGTTGTGTTATGGTTTCTTTGTTGATTTATTTCATCTGTATTGCTTTCCATATATCCTTTATTATGTTTTTGTAATAGTCAAAGTCATGATGATATAAACGTATTATGCAGAAGTTTCTGGGTCACAGAGCTCTGCTTCATATGTGCTATTTGACAAATAAAATCTGTTTAAAAAAAAAAATTTAAAATGTATCTGGAAAGAATAGACTCCTTGCTGAGCGATATGAATGATCTTAACCAATCCGAGGGGGCATCTTTTTGTGAATATTAACATATTTGCGATTTAACTTGTCCTTTCCTTACAGATGCCACGAGGAAATTTGGAAACTATTCATCATCGAGCCCTTGTTTTGGCCCAGATCCGAAAGTGGTTGGACTCGTGAGTGATGTGAAAATTCTGCTTGTACATAATCTGTATTTAATATCTTGGTTCCTGGAGTTTGTTTCTGAATAAAATTAGAAATTCAGTTGAACACAAAACAGACGTATGCAGCATTTACATCCTGATTTTAAATAGGGTTTTCATCATATTAGTTTTTAATCTTGGAAGAGATATGTGGTACCTGGTGTTACAAATGTTAACAAAAGGGGGAGAGAGAGAATTACCTTGAAATGGATTCGTTCTCCAAGAGTTAGTTTTATAAACAAAAGGAATCCATTAGGAAGTGGGAAGGAGGTGTCCCTACGGTGGGTGGGAACACACTAGGTGTTTTTGGGTACCCCTCACACACCAACAGGCCCCTTGGTGTCATGCTTCATCATTGGGGTCCTCGCACCCCTCTACGGGATGCGGCGTGCTGCGACCGACGGTTACGTGGGAGCACTTATATTGGCTATGTGTGGTGTAAGTGAGGGAATTGTAAGTGAGTGCTGTGGTGGGGTTTGATATTGAGTGGAGTTTAAAAAGCGCCTGGCTCGTGGGGTAGCAAAAAAACTTTAATTGGCCCCCGGGCTGGTACTAGTAAAAGGTGAGAGAGGAGGTATTGGCGTAACCTATGTGCGCCACCTCCTATGTGTTACTTCACCTCTATTGTCTGCAATACTTGTACCTTTTAAAGATGAATGTTAGTCCCTGGTGTCAGTAATGTCTTCATTGTCAGTTCACTGACCATTTTAGTCTTCAGACGAAATGACTTAAGGGAATGACACATTTGTCTATTACCAATTCCTAAATAGTAAGGGATTGTCAGATCTGAATCAACAGAAACATATTTTGCCTCTTTCTATAGGAGAGAGTTGCGAGTAGAATTATTTTGCATACATCTTATACAAGGTGTCCTGGATGGCTTTGGGCCAGGTTTTTACATTTTTGTGATCTTTTACATCTTCTGGCAGGTTTTCTTTTTTGAGCAGCATTATTTAAGTGGCAGTAAATGTATTGACATGTATAATTTCTGTAGTTTCTACAATCTCTTAGATGTTTAGAGGTGTGACCGACATTTCAAACCCTTGCTTAATTTAAGTTAAGCTCTAAATCATACTGTATGGGCAACATGAGAAAACATCTTTAGTTACAGCCAACTGTATAAAATATCAGGCTTCCCAATCCTTTATGGTCGCTAGACTCTATTATAGTACATCACAAATCCAGCATATGGTCTACATTATATTCTGGTGACTGACAGTGATTCTTAAATGAATATACCATATTTGCAATATAGTGTTATATTGAATTGTCTTTGTTGCTCTGAGCTCTACTATTTCTACATATATTATTGCCTGCGGTTTATTAAAAATTTGATATAGTGCCCAGGGGGTGGCCAGAGCCTTTTCATTTACCCAATCAAAATGTTTAAATTAAATAAAAATTAGAAGGTCTACATTGCTGCTGCTCGGTAATCGATAGCCAAAAAAGAAGGTGGGACATAGAGAAAAAAAGCAGGATTAAAATAAATACAGTGTAGTCATCATCTTTGGAACAGAATGGGAAGAGAAGGAGAGGGAACGCTATTAGTGATTGAGATGGGATTCAAATAAGAGCTTTCGGGTGATTCTGCAATGAGATAATGCTCTCTTAACATCAGAAATCTCCAGGTAGTAAGATCTACAATAAGGTTGTGGCAGAAAATGATTTGGTCGCAGCTGGGAGGATTTTAATCTTTTTTGTTTCTGGCTGGAAATCTTGCTTCTTGAGTTTCTTATCATCTCAAGGTATCTTAAAGTGGAATCGAGGTACCGTATATAATTTGCTGATATTTGATGGATTTGAAAATGAGGTAGTCCAGCTTGAAATTAAATGTGCCTTCTGGGGTAGTCCTAGTAGAATTATTACGAGAATATTATGGTTATTGTAAATTAACTTCCATTGGAACTAGAGAGGTTTTACGCACTGTGATAATTAGGGTGTTGCCTAGGGTTAATGTTGAATGTAGCAGCTTGGCTCAAATAATGCTACTGAAAAATGCTGAACAATCTGTGTGACCTACAAGTGTTTGAATGTTGTAATGCAAAAATGCAAAGACTGCTGCTTTGCAGATTTCAGTGCGTTATCAGTGGGTGCTTCCTTGAAGAAGGTCAAATTGGCTCAAAACCGATTTACCTCTTGGACAATATTGGGAGAGAAGCTGTGTATTTTCAGTTTAACAAGCCAGTCTCTGTTGAACTTTAAATGGTGTGTACTTAAGGGAATACCCTGAACTCACTAGGGAGCTAGGGTATCATAAGAAAATGAGTAACAGTGGTCCCTATAATCATATCAATATATACAATCAAAGAGAATTTTGAAATAAAAGAACATTTATTAATGCAAAAATCAAGTAAAACTTTAAATAATCAATTAACATATGGAGAATTTCTGTGAGGTGTGACAACATGCTTGGTGCTGAGGCAATTGTGATACTTATAAGTGCTTATAGCAATGTGTGTATCACACTTAGGGTACATAAATCTGGCCTGTACATTATAGATTAAATGTACTTATGCAAGTCCTTCATTATTGTCAACAGCATTTCGATCCACTAGGGCAGGGGTCTCCAAACCGGTCCTGGAGGGCCGGATCCATGCCAGATTTTTAAAATAACTACATGTATCTCAATGGGGATATCCCAAAAATCTGGCATGGATCCGGCCCTCCAGGACCGGTTTGGAGACCCCTGCACTAGGGGTATGGGATCAACATCAAGACTCTAATTAAATTTAAGCCCAAGGGGTTAATGGAGATAGTAAGAAGTCGAGGGTAAATGTAATGTTGGAGCATCTATAGTCGACTTGATAGCCAGAGGTGCTTGAGAAGTCCCATAGAGATCTGTTTCCCTCATGCAGATGATGAATTGTTGTGAGTTTGCACTGACCCAGAATAGGGCCTCAGTGAACCATACACAACAACAAATAATGTGATTCCCTTGTAGTACCAGGGCTGTTTGCCAATTCCAAACGAGACTTAAGGAAAGATATGCCTGGCATGCTGTAGCAACTTACTGTTTTTTCCACTCCACTAAATACATCTTTTTGAATTAACTCTGGTTAGATTGTTCGTTCTCTGTACTTCTGTGGTTTTTTTGCACTGTTGGTTTTTGCTCACCCAAACCCCTGCACATCAGAGACAGTTATGAGTTGACAAGGAATCTTTAGGTTTCCTCTGTGAGAACCATCTGGCAAGAGCGACATGTAGGAGTATTTGACTTCCCTCCCTCCATCACCCTTCCAGGTTGGTTTCCTACTATTGTACCATGTTAGGTAATTGTTCTCCCCACTTAACTAAAATCCTTATCAACTCATTGATGCCTAGCTTGAAAACGTACCTATACGGTGTATTGATTGCACTGCTGCCCCCAACCTGTTATGAAACATCTTGCATCTAACACATTTCACCCTTCTTCCAATCGCTTTTGCATTATGCTACTCAAAGGAAGCTTGCCTCGCCGAGCCCCTTAGCTGAATACTTACCTCCCCCTTCCCTTCTCTGTCCTCTATTGTGCAGCTAGTTTCTTAATACTGTCCCTATATCAACATTTTGTGCTTTCTCTTTTGTTTGCATCTTCTGGTATGTTGCACATCTGGCTGCCCAGAGATCGGTTTCAATTAATGTCATACAACTTAATTAATTGTCTTCAAAAGATAACATTGTGTTCTTTTTTCCTTCATCACTTTCCCACCCGTTCCTATCTTCTTTCATCCATTAGCTTGAATCATCCTCTCTGTATCATCTAAATGAAAGCTTTACTGCCTCTGTGTGGATGTGCCTACATAAAAAAAAAATCTTGTACTTACTTGAAATGTTGTGGTTTTAGTGTACTTTCTTGAAAGGACTACTTGAATAATTCAATTATGCAGCCATAGTGTTTCCTCGCTTAACTCTTGATTTTCCACATTTGGATAATTCACTATGTGCTGCATGGTTTGCAGATTTCACTACAAATGTTGTTTTTAGCTTAGAAATATCAAAAGCTACTTAAAAGCTTCAAAACATGGTTCTTCACAATGGTAGACCCTTCGCTGAGGTTTACTGATGACCTTTCACTTGTTGATTGCTTTATTCAGGTGTTAAGTACTAATGGGGCGCAATTTTGCCTAGCCAGTTCTAGTAAGGTATTGCAATGACACATTAAGGAAATAATACTGCAACATTTTATCGACCATGCCTCATAATGTGGTCCTTCATTACTACATAATTGCAGTGGCCCTGCTTATAGAGTATTGTACAGAATACATGTGAAAACCATAATTAATTTTAGTCCTTGACTTTTTCTCCATAGCCTTATGTTTAAAGAAGTCTTTGAGTGCATGAGGAAACTCCGTATCAGTCTGAATTTAATTTATGATCATAACCCAAAGGTATGTTTTTGGAATTATTTACCCTGATGTATATCTGTATAAAAAAATGTTCGATATGGTTTTGGTGTATTTTCTAGAGGAATAATATATCAATACAGAAGCCAGCAAACACTACCACCCAACACTCATGCCCACCTGACAATGCACCACTATGTTGGCGTGCCCTCCGTCACATGGCATCAGGGAAAGGTGAGTTGGCTAGGAAGCACATTAGCTGAGTTCTTTTCCTGACCTGTTTCTACCTTCTTGCTGCTGCAGCCTACACTTGTGGATACACTCACATCATGGTAACACTGGCTATGTTTGAAGAAGGGTGCAGTGTTGGAAAGAAATGGCCACAAAACACTATTCCTCAGTTATTTTAAAGGTTAGGCTCTAGCCTCCTTTCTCCTTCCACATCTTATGCTCCTGTTATTTGACAAAAATGTTCTTTGTGGAGCAGGCCAGTTGGTCGATCAATCAATATCTGCCTTTGGAGTACCTCTTTAAGGAGGCAAGTTGCAGCCTAATGAGATGTTACCTAGTAAAATGCATACTGTTTTTGTGTCAAACTAGTTTAACTGCCTTCTGAAATTATTTTCTAAATCTTTGTGAGGGTTTGTGTGGTTAAGATTTAGGATTTCTCTGCACAAGAGGTCCAGTCTCGCAAAAGTAGTTACTCCAGTTGTACTGGTGGATATCTGTAGGACAGTAGGCCCTTTTGCTTTAGTAAATGGAGATGAAGATGACGATGTACGTCTTATCTTCCCTGATAAAGAAAGTACATCTAATTGTTATACTACTGTTATTTTTAATTGTTGGTCTTGAAGTTTTCAGAACATGACTGATATAGAGAAAAATGACACGGTGAAAACGAAGTATAGAAAGAGCAGGATGGTTCATATCATTTTGCTTTAAAAAAACAAAGTCCTTTTGTCATTTGTGCATCTTTCCATGGAAATCCGAGGTCTACCCCATGTCAAAGAGTTTCTGAAAGTGTAAAATGTGAATTCACAGAGACATGTATATTGCCTTCACGTATATCCCATCAGTTTCCTTCTTCTAAATGTCATACATTTTTTAAATGAGTGGTAGAATGTTCTTGCTATGTTCAAAAAAGGCAGCTGGATAATAAATATACACCTACACTCCCCGTTCTTGTGAACTTCCAAACTTCTGCCTGTGTGTGCCGTTTCTCTTTGAAACAGGTACATAGCTCCTAATATTGTTTGGGAAATGTGAATGTGCATGTATCATTATCAATAGCTGCTAGTATTATGAACAATGAATTGAGTCAGCGTTGCATGTTGGTAATCTGATATTGTATGTCCACAGTGCTTGCAGTCAAGAGCCCTTAACTTTGGTGTTTTCAGATTTCTGCAACATACAAAGAAATATAATCTCTGGTTCTATATTAGGGGCAAGGAGGCAAGATATACTGAAAGAACGTTTACATAAGGGTAACTAGACTTTCTCTCCTCTTTGCGACTGTAGATAGCGTGAGAAATTAGCAGTATTGGAAAAATATAGAAATGGCGACTAATGGAATAGATACTGACACATTGACACACCTGCTTTGGTATTGCCCCAAACTAAATAGATACTGGGTTGAGGAGGTTCTTAGAAGGCAGAACAGAGCTTTAAAGTGCAGATTGTGAAGGAACAGGGAGTGGTCATCTTGGGTCTCCTGTTCCAACATGGAAGTACTCAACAAGAGGCAAACAGTTGTGCTAAGAATATGTTTTTGACATGCACAAACTGTACGTGAGAGGTCTGTTGGATTGATGTTCAAAGGAATTGGGGTAGAGGATTTGGATCCATTGGAGTGATAGTCTTTTGACTCACCTGTCATTTGCTTAGTTCTTGCCCGCCAAAGAATGTGTAGCTGAGTAAATGAATAAAACCAGTTAAAAAGAAAACCAAAGTATAAAGAAATTATGTCTTCACTTAGGCAGTGTTCTTTTTCTGTTATGAAAAAGCCTGCTCCTGGGCAGTATAGAATATTATTGAAGATACTTATGATGGTTAGCTGCTAAATATTCAGTGCATTGATTTAGAGTGATATTTTCCGTGATTTTGATCAGATGTTTCTTTTTATGCTTTAGGTGTTTCTGGAAAATGTGGAGATCTTCGTAAAGCAGATTGATTCTGTAAATAACATCAATTTGTTTTTGACAGAATTGAAGTAAGTGCAAATTATTTCCATATAATGCTCAAACTTATATGTACTTAATTTTTTTCCAAAGACGGAAGCAGCAGGCAGTTTTTACATTGGTCTAATGCCCATGATCGTTTTTGGTAACCCAGTACAGGCAGGTTTTATTATAAACTCAGAAGAGAGAGGGCCCTGCGGCTGCGACATGAAGTCTCAGCAGGACACACTTCACCTAGTTTTACTCTGCCCGTACTATACCTATGGAGAAGCGTGGCTCAATGGTTAGAGCGGCAGACCCTGATGCAGAGATCTGGCCCGGGACCAGGGTTCAATTCCCGCCTCAGCGGCTCTTGGACTCAATCTCCCCAGACCTGATAATTCTCGCCTCGGTGCCTAGTCTAATCATGGGTCCTACTCTGTGACTCTGGGCAATAGCTTGCTTAATCTCCACAACGGCCCCAGCAGCGCTTGGATGCCTGGCTTCACCTTGGGGGTGCCCAGGAGTGGACATCTCACAGGAAAGCCAGGAAGGGTTCCAAAGCGGTATGAATACAGCGCTACGAGACCTCTGGATAGAAGGCGCTATATAAATACAAACACATTTACATTTACATTTACATACCTACCCCAGGAATCTGTTTCTGAAAGACCTGTTAAGACGAGCTAGATTTAGGCAGGCTCAGGCTTTGCTGTTTTTAAAAAAGTCAACCGATGTTTTTACCCTTTATTGCGTGTCAAACTTTTTAAGAGCCGCTTTAAAACTACGAATACCAAGGGGGGACCGAGTATATCAATGAGGAGATAGATATAATGTAAAGGACTTTCCACTAATGATATTACATTTTAGCCCATTTTAGATAATTATATTCCTGTGAATCATTTTAATGACTGTTATTTATATGCTTTTATGGTTTGTTTATCAAATCGAATAAAGTTGATTAATATTATTATTAAAACATTGGTCAGCTCTGGTTTTTGCACTAGCCGTATGTGTCAGTTTAGTATATTCACATGTTCAGCACAACCCCTAGTAAATTGAAGAGGCTTAGGTTTGGAGCCTGAGTAACACTATGTCTTCTTTGAGCCATTCACAACTAGATGTAAAGTTTATTTGATATCTAGGCTGGTCAAATTCCTTATATTGAAGAGGTGGATTAGGACAGTAACTGTAGAAACAATGATCATCTTACACACATGGTATCTCTGGACGATTATTTTTTTTCCAGTTTTTGGGCTGCAAATAGCAGGCCTCTGAAAACCATTTTTACTTGTACCATTTGTTCGTTTCCCTCTGTAATGCCAGCTTCTCCTTTCTTGCCTAGCTTTGTATGATTTTTACTGTGGCTACACTGATGGCGCTTTTCCCTCTTGCAGGCATCTTACAGCACAGATAAAGTCCTCTTATCCATTACATTGGGACCTTTTTTGGCGCTTCTTTTAATTGCAGCATTTCAGTGATAGATCTTGTTAGAAATTGGGTTACCGGATGACTGGGGTATGACCCCGTCAACCAGCAACCATAATCCTAGTCAGGGCATGGTACATGCACACCATAAATTAACCTGTGCTCACCCTCTGGTAGTTTGGCACAGAGCAGTCAGGCTTAAATAAGAGGCAATGTGTAAAGTATTTGTGCAGCACTTCAAACAGTAAAGTAGTGAAAACACCAAATGAAATGGATCCCACACCAGATTAGAAGAACAGCTCTGAATTTAATAAATGCAACAAAAACAAAACGACAAAAATCTAATGAGTAGAACTGGAGTTATTGAATTTAAAATTTTATAGTGAGAAATTGCACCTAAAAGCACAAAGCACTATAGGGGGTATCTGGTTGTATCAGACCGTGACACAGTTACAAATTCAGGCCGAACACGATGGAGCGCGGGCCGGCTCCAGGGACCCAGTTAGGCCTGCTGAACAGAGTAGCTTATAGCCTGGTTGTGGAGCTTTGCATGGATGTCCTTCAAACATGCATAGCGCAGCTGAGGCGATACGTTTGTTCTGGGGTGCGGCAAGGAGGCAGTGTGAGGCTCTGTTGTGTCTAAATTGAGGATCCCGTCAAGGAGGCTTGCAATGCGAAGTCAGGTGTCGGGAATGTGATGCACAGCTGAGGTAATGCTTCGATATCGATGATTGGTGAATCTGCGATGCGGAGTCGAGGCTGCTGTCGACGAGAGATGCAAGGGCCTGCACCTGAGAAACCTTTGCTCAGTGGCTGGTCCGAAGATAATGCATCGTCCCAAGATGCGATTGCAGTGGCAATGCAAGTGTTTTGCGACAGGTCCAATCTGCTGGCAAGCACCTTCGGCCCACTTCCAAGGGCCCAGGACTGGGGTGGCACCACTCGTCAGGGTAGACTCACAGATGGTAGAGTGCAGGTGCAGCATTTGGAAGCTTGTTATGTCCCTAAGCCTTCAGGTCAGGAGGGCATTCAACTAGCCCTTGGAGTCACTCTGGGTTCTGGGGTCAAAAGAGGCAGGTCCAGTCCTTCTCGCCCAGGGAAGAGGGCAGCAGATCTGAACAGCAAAGCAGGAGACCAGCACAGTGGCAGTCTTTCAACAGTACAGTTGTCCAATTTCCTGCCCTGGCTCCAGACTCACCTCAGGGGGGTATGCAGCCCTTTGTATATGGACAGGACTCACCCTAATCAGATATAAGAAGCGGTGCCCAACCCCTACCTCCTATCCTGCCAGAGTTGGATTATTGAGACACATCCAAGCTCCCGTTGTGTGTGGCTGCTAGGAAGAATACACAAAGCCCAACTGCCAACTATACCCAGCCGTGTATTCAAAGACATGCTACAGGCACCAAATAGCTAAAGCAAGAAAAGACGACCTTTCTAAATGTCACGTTTTCAGAATTTCTATTTAAAATCAGACTTCACCATAAGTTTGGATTTTAAATTGTGAGTCCAGAGCTACCAGACTTGAAGGGTTCATCTCTAATGACTCTTAAAAATGTGATATGGTAATCCCATTGTTATCCTACGGGAGAGATATGCCCTGCAGTAGTAAAAAACTAATTTGAGAGTTATTCGCTACCAGGACATGTAAAATTTAAACAATTGCACCCTGTCCTCTGGGTTGTCCAAGGCTACATTAGTGGTGACTTACATGCACAAAAGAGAAGGTTTGGGCTTGGCAAAAGGTTTATTTTGCCAGGTCGACATGACACTGTAAACTGCAGACACAGGCTCTGCAATGGCAGGCCTGAGACATGGTTAAAGAGCTACTTCAGTGGGTGGCACAATTGGTGCTGCAGGCCCACTAGTAGCATTTAATCTACAGGCCCTGGGTACATGTGCTACCACTTTACTTGGGTCATCTAAATAAATTAAATATGCCAATTGGGGATGAACCAATATTACCATGTTTAGCGGAGAGACCACAACCACTTTAGCACTAGTTAGCAGTGGTAACATGTGCAGAGTCCTAATACCAGCAGAAACGAGGTCAGAAAAGTGGGGGAGGAAGGCAAAAAGGTGGGGGACAGACCACCCTAAGGCTGTCAGGTCTAACATGAACGGGTTTCCCTACTGTGGTGGGGAACACCCAGTGTTGGTAGAATACCCCTCACACACCAAAAGGACCCTTGGTGTCATGCTTCATCATTGGGGTCTTCGCACCCCTCTACGGGATGCGGCGTGCTACGACCTGCGACTACGCGGGAGCACTTAGAAAGACTATGTGTGGTGTATGTGAGGTTTTTAATTTTTTTACTTTATGTGCGTGAGTAGTGAGGTTATCGGCGAGTGATGTTAAAAAGAGCCTGGCTCGTGGGGTGAACTCAAAAAAACTTTAATTGGGCCCCCGGGCTGGCGCTATTAAAAGGTGAAAAAAGAAAGGGAGGTGTGTTATGCAGGACAAGGTGCATTACCTCCTCTGTGTGTCTGTCAACATGTTTCGGAGTCAGGGCTCCTTCTTCAGGACGGGGTACACAAATCCCCACCTTACTCACGTTTCTCTACTCAAAGGATGTTTATATTAACAAAAGTGAGATATGGTGCAGGAAAGTGATGTTCCTACAGATTCGTTTCAGTCGCAATTCTGTCGACTGATGCGTTTAAGGTCCGGTGCCTCTTGAGCCTCAGGAACGCTGGGGTCCTTGTGCCAATATGCTACGAAATGCGGGAGAAACTTCCTCCTGACTGCCCCATGTGCGGCTCTGCAGAGAAACGTGAGTAAGGTGGGGATTTGTGTACCCCGTCCTGAAGAAGGAGCCCTGACTCCGAAACATGTTGACAGACACACAGAGGAGGTAATGCACATTGTCCTGCATAACACACCTCCCTTTCTTTTTTCACCTTTTAATAGCGCCAGCCAGGGGGCCCAATTAGACTTTTTTTGAGTTCACCCCACGAGCCAGGCTCTTTTTAACATCACTCGCCGACGACCTCACTACTCACGCACATAAAGTAAAAAATAAAAAACCTCACATACACCACACATAGTCTTTCTAAGTGCTCCCGCGTAGTTGCAGGTCGTAGCACGCCGCATCCCGTAGAGGGGTGCGAAGACCCCAATGATGAAGCATGACACCAAGGGTCCTTTTGGTGTGTGAGGGGTATTCTACCAACACTGGGTGTTCCCCACCACAGTAGGGAAACCCTTTCTTGCGTTCTATTGGATTCTTATTGTTTATGCATAATTGGCCAGGGAGAACGAATCCAACTAAATACTCTCTCTCTCCCCCCACCCTGTTATCTACGTTTGTCAGGTCTAACAGACATTCTTTACTGCCGTTTCATAGTATTTGGACTTAGTCTGTGCGTGACAGAAGGTATAAGATGGAACAAGCTTATGTATACCCGTCTAAGCTTCCTGGTCCCAATAAGAATATGGTCTTTAGCCACAGGTAATAAGATGTGAACAATTGTTTGTGTTTTAAACATTAGTAACCATACCATCCTACAACCGCTTCATAACACTGAAAACAAATTTGGGCATGACCTTAATCTGCGTTAGTTCCTTCTACTGGTTTCTCATCCCTCCTACTGTTTGAGATTTTAAAGAGGGAGTATGACAATTTAGATGGCAATAATCTGTGAGCAACAGTAAGAACTCAGTCGTCAGATGCTACATAAAATCTAGGCTCTGGCTGTGAACAAAGGCTTCAGGGAGCCTGAGGGGATTCCAATCCCCTCACGCTTCCAAAAGGCTTTGTTTTTTTGTTAGAACATTCTGTCCCGTAGTGACAGAATGTTCTAATAGCCTTATAGCCCTTCGTAGATGGACTATACCGCTATTAAAGTCCCTCTCCCTTGTTAAAGCCCCTCGCCTTTGGCTCGGGGCCTTTAACGCTGGAGAGGGCCTTTAATAGCCGGTATAGCCCTCTACGGCAGGCTATAAGGCTATAACATTATAGTCATCTGGGTGAACAGCTACTGTACTTGTGTATCTATTTGCAACGTTGCCTGCAAACTTTGCTGTTACATCAGATCAAACTCTTAAATATCATAGCCAACCCGTAGAAATTGCCAACTTCTTTGCAAGGGCATAACAGTGTTGCCATGTTGTCTTATGGTGGTGTGCATGGCTGCCACTCTTTGCTCTCTTCAAATCTTAAATCTGCCCTTTGATGGTACAGTCATCTTGGGTCCAAGTAAATTACATCAATTACAAACTTTAACTAATTCCAACTAAATCGGATTAGATTTCTGCAACAACGGATTGTTATTTATTGGTATCAGTAAGGAAGACACACTTTATGAGATGTCTCAAACATTTACCTCAAGATTTCCACCATGTGATTTCAAATCTTGGCAAAATGACACCTCTTAGTGTGTGTACAACCCTATTATTTGAACACCTAAGGCAGACAGTGTTTGTGAGCCAGTGTGTTGATATCTGACCCTATGGTGTTAGCTCTCCTTGCTAGATGCCAAGTGAGAGTCTACTGGAAGGAAAGCCATTCAAACACAAATAGATTTAAGTCCTGGTGATGAATGCCTCTTTTGTAGGTGTTGGTTTACACCTTGATGAATTGTTGATCTGTTTGTCGTGATAGTATTGTAGCCTGCACATCAGCCTGTTTTAGTTTATCACAGTTTCTTTGGTACATCTCTCTTTTTGTTCCTACATTGTTGTTTGGAGGGCCTAAAACATGAGGTCCTCATAATCAATTCTACTGCAGTTCAATACATTAACAAGTGAGAGTGTTGTGGAGATTAGAGAGTGCACAAGGGCAATGGGATCAGAGCACAAAATCTCCCTCTCAGCTGGGAAAGGCAATACACAGGCACATTCTCTGAGCAGGTTAGCCTCAACCAACCACTAGTGAGAATTGGATCATGAAGTTCGTCCTGACAAAATCTTTGTTTAGGGCCTCACTTTTTTCCCTAAAATCCAAGTTCATGATATGTTGCACCTAGCTATTCCCTCTCGCTATGGTAGAAAGGGATGGAGGTTGTTTTAGTTTAGGAGGCTTTATATGCATGTCAGTGTTACAAGCTTGTGAAATAATGGTGGATCAGCGAGCTTTTCCTTTTCATGTCTTCGCCTATGGATCTTGGAATTTGTAGTTTCTGAGGGTAAGGATGACCTCAGTGTTCCAGAAAGTAAGTGGTAATATAGCCACAATTTTGATCTTTCAAAGATTGTCTCCTCAGAAAAAGTGCTTTATCAATTAGTTTCCTCCTATGTTGTTTGTACATGGTTAGTAGGATTACGACCTTAGGTGTTCCTTTTAATGAGCTTGCCTTTTGAATCCTTTCTTCTTTTCATCTTATACCTTTAATGCTACATTTTGACCCTGTATCTCTTCAGTCAGGAGGTTTGTGGCGTTTCTCGTTGACATCCTTTCCTTGGCTATGATGACAACATTGTGCCATATACATTTTTCTGCCTAAAATGACACAAGATGTTTTTGATATTTATCAATTGGTACTAAAGTTTATCCTTCTTGTATTCCGTCATAACATATCATACTTTTTGTAGTATATAGGGCATAGTTGCAGAAGACATTGTAACACAAAAGGGTTAATTAGTTCAGGCAGTGATGATGAGTGAAAATGCATGCAGAAACCCATATACCACGCTAAGATAGCAGATGATCTTGTGACGCTTTTTGCCATTTTGAATAGACACAACCATCTGCCAAGGTGCTGTGTTTACTGTACCATGCCGAGGTATGTAGATCATGAGAGACATACCGTTGAGGTCATACTGACCCCGAACAAGCTTAGGAGTAGTTATAAGACCCCGAAAGGATGATTGATTGGTACCAGTGAAAGCAGGAGACGAGTGTCATGGCTTAGCGAAAACACTGTTCACATCACGAGAACCACTTGTTCAGAAAGGGAACATGATGTAAGCCAGCTTTTAGTGTATAAAAGGAGGGGTGCAGTTGCCTCTGTGAGGCTCACAGATTGAGTGATGCATATTTGCAGTCGCTCCAACAGTCGCTGCCCCTGTTGCACCATTCTTAGTGAGAGAGGCTGAAATGTTGTTATGGGCTTCCCAATGCTAGCTGCTAAAGTTAAGTTTTCCAGGGAGGGCGAAAGGCCAGATTCTCCTGCTCTAGCTTGATTTACAGAATTATTATTAAGCTTTTGATTCGTTGCATTACGGGTGATTCAAGGCTGTTTTTTAGGTCTCGCTTAGGCAGCTCTTGCGCTGTCTCTTCGAGACATACTGTATTCTGGTATGGACATTAATCGCCGCCCATTTTATGCCTATCTTTTCAGTTGGCTCCTCTTACTGTCCTTTGTAAATGATGGCTTTTGATTTGTGAATCGGCTTAGTAGTTCCTCCTTAGTATTTCCTCTTCTCCTGTTGTAACCTCCGATGAGGACTGCCCTGTTCCATGTGTTGTTACTTGGTATGTTTTATTTACAGTTTGTGAGCACTATTTTCTTGAAAGACTTTCTCCTACCTCCTGTTGCAGGCAGGATACGCTTTCCCGCAACCGCTTGTTTTGCATTTGAACCCCAACTGGAAGGTATTGGAGTGCTTTACGTGAGCACCAGCTCTATAGTTTCACAGTAGCAGCTCGCCGTGATAACGCTTCCATGTAAGGACATCGGACGGCATTAGGATTGCTCCTCGGCTCACTTGATTAAAAACCATGACTTCAACAAACGGCTCGCACCCTCGCTTTCCTCGATTTGTTCCTCTGTGAAATTGAGCCAAAAAAGAAAGAAACACTTTGGCTGCAAATGTTGTCTTCTTCTGACATTTCTATTCCAAAGTGCAGCCTTGAAACGGAGACAAAAAAAGTTCAAAATACGAAAAGTGGGCAGATTGGTTTTATTCACAACCAAAAAAATGTTTAGTCCCACTTTACAGAGCTTGCAGTGAAGCACTACTTTCGTTTTATCACCTTTCTCTAAACAGCAGTCTCCTACTCTGCCACCTCTCCTCCCCCTCTCTCTCTTTTACCTCTTTGTCTCTGTCTTGCTCCTCCTCACTTGCTGAAAACCATTACTTCTACCAACAGCTCTTACCCAATCATTCCTCTTCTTGATTTGTTCCTCTATGAAATGTATCAAAAAGACAACACTTTGGCCTCGCCTACTGCTCCATGTGTCTGGCAGAGGCCTTTGAAGATGCCACGGCACAAGGGGGTTTTCAGCTTGTCTTATACAGGTATTAATTTACATATTCAGTAGCTGGTTAGGTAGCCTCAGACTCGAATCTCTCGTAAGTCACAATTATTGTGAATGTCATCTTTGCAACGCAAGGAACCTTGGGGAATAAACAAGCAGTGGGCGTGGTAAATGCATATTTGTTCACACCACGCTGACCAAGTGTACAACAGTGCTTCAGTAAGTACACAGGCCTAGAAGGCAACAGGGTCCCTGATTTGTCACCACTCTGGTGACTGCTGTTTCCCGTTTATTCCGTTATGTTGCATCTATTTGCCCCCTCAGACACATGTCGCCTGTTCAAGGCTATGCGGGATGCTGATATCTTGCAGCCCCCAGTTTTTAAAAGGGTAGTAAGCGTAAAACCAGGGTCCACCCAGTACCACATAATGTGTACACATCCAAATAACCAATATCATTCGGCCACATTTATTTTTACCAACATTGCCCAAACTTACTCAGTGTAGGTACAACCGTCCATGAAAAGCAGGGTACAATAGATATCATGGAAGATATTGCTTCAATACTCCAAAGTGTGTGTTGTTTTTAATATACTGAATTGAGGATGCAACAAAGGTACTGCTATAAGTTTGAAAGCAGACATGTGTGTATTTGAGCAGGTTTGATTGTATTGCCTTCTCTGTGTGAGCACAGTGGAGAATATTGGCGTGTCTGTATACAAGCACTGCGCTCTTGAATGCACAGTGAATATTTTAGTGTGTCCATTATAAAGGCACTAAAATTAACGTAGGGTGTATTGGTAATATTTTGTGTGTGAGGCTTTCTGCTTTTTATGGGAGTATGCAAGAGATTTATCAGCTGTTTTGCTTATTTTACTTGATAAAATGTGTACAGCGCTGCTTTCTGTTCGGAGAGGTTGTCTTTTTAAACCATACTGCTTACGTTTTGCAATAACATAAGCAATGGACATTGAAACAGGTACCTTCCAGCCTTGTAGTCATATTCTTAACTTTTTAGGCAAAAACACTCAATGATTTCTCAATAGTAAGTGTAAAAGCGTTAACGTTAAGTATGTCATTCCTGCTTACATTTCACATGCTTTACTTAATCTTCCATTCCCTATGAGTGTTTGCTATTTCCAGGATGTTGTTACATTTTTTACCCATCCAGCATATTACTCTTTTCTCTCCTCCCTCAAAAACTATTTCCCATTTTGTGGTTCTCCAGCGCCTTAAGGTCATATAAATGGCAATAGCACTATGCAAGTATCATCACTCCACTGCATACAAAGAAACCAAAGTAAAAAACATTGTCCTTTTCAACGCCAAGAGCTGTAGCTTTCATAAATGTGAGACCTATTTCATTGCAAATGCTTGTTCTTCTTATGCTATCATTGTGCTGGCATTGTGCTACACATGTAACCGTTCTGATACCGTTTAGCCATCATTTCCAAAATATGTGCTAGTGTTATATTAAAGTTGTATTGTATCTGCTACATGTGTGTCGCTCCTTACTGAATATCCTTATTGATTTGTACCTGATTGATATTGCTCGGGGTGGTTGTCAGCAGCCAGTCCAACACACTAGCATTGCCTGTGTTACGAACTATCACATATGATATGAAGCTTTATAAAGCACAACATCCCCAGTCGATTAAGATGAGCACTGATTATGTTTCATTCAAATTAACCAGGGTTCGAGTCGGGGTAACACGCGGGTGGACGGCGTCCCCCCACTTATTTTACCGGGTGGACGCCGTCCCCCCTGCCAAACAGCTGGACTTCACTCTTTAGCCTCTGGGACCAGGAGCTCGGAGCTCCCAGCACGCTGCTTCCGGTGACAGCTTCCCCTCACTTCTTTTTTTAGGGTCCCCCCACTTCTTTTTTTAGGACTTGTGCCCTGAATTTAACTGTCTGTGTTATTTTATGGATCTTCACATGAAAGTCATGTGTACTGAACAATTAACTAGTGTGCCAATAATGGTCTGTTTTCACAGAGAAGATGATGTCAGGAAGACAATGTACCCATCAACAGTTGCTGACAAGACGTCACCAGACTCCAAGAATGTCAAAAAAGTGGATCTAATTTGTGACGCTTTGAGAGCTGCCATGGAGACTATTAACCCTCATAAGTATGTGAAATTAAATAATACTGATTGAAATTGCCTTTTAAATGTTTTGTGTTGATGGGATCAATGTGTGTGTAAATTGTATGCTAATGTGTTATTAAATGATACTGCATTTCAAGAACCTTGTCCCTTGTTTAATACATATTTTCTAAGACGATCTCAATGAAGACAGCGAATGGGTAAAGTTGGCTGACCCACTGCCCGCTGTTCTATACAGTGATTGGAGGAAAAAAACATGCTAATGATACTTAAACAGACCAAAGGATGCAAAGGGCTGACCAAAAGCTCCTCTATATTTACTTATATAGATTTTTTTTTTTTTAGAAACATGATGCTTGCAAGATAGCTAAAGCGGTTTCTAGCATGCGACCTAAAAACAGGTATTTAGAAGTCACTGAGTGATTGCCAAACACCTAAAATAAAATTTTTAAACTAAAATAATTTGTCTGAAGGCTGTTGTGTTCCGAAATCCTTCTTGAGGAAAACTAAAACAAAGAAATCTGCCTGACTGACAATGCTGGGCATGATGGGAAGCTGCCTTCTATATTTTTCCAGTGCAGTTCAGGTTTCCACTTCACTAAGCCTGTTAGAAGCTACATTTTCCATTTAGGTTTCAGTTTTATAAAATGGGAAACACAGGAGCATTTTCAGTTAAATCTACTTTATGACTTTTTTGGCCAATTTTCCTCATCCCAAACAAGATAGTTTGCCATGGCAGGCAACATTTCTGTATTTTAAAGCTGTCCCCACATGAAAAGAACTAAATTATAAAATTGATTTGGGCATCCCACACATGTGCAGATACATTCTATGTTTGTGGATTACAGAGAAACCTTACGGATTATTTGCTTCGGAGGCCCCTGGAACCACCGGAGTTTAAGAGCATAACCACGAGGAAGGTGTTTACATATGCGTATAGATGAAAAAATTCACTTCCGAGATAAAAGCAGATTGTGGTATTTGAAAAAAATGTGTGCCACATAAATGTGCACTTGTGCTCATCTGCCTAAAAAGTAGGCGAATTTAGTTTAAAGGCTGTTAGGCCAATCTCTACCTTAACTTTTGCTTTTCTTTTGGTATTTGTGATGCGTCATTTTGTTATTTATTTTCCATTCCTTCTGAAGCAGAAGGCAACGTTTTTAACCGTAATACTTTTAAGCTTTTAATGCCTTAGGCATATGTTTAAAAAAACACTCCTAAAGTCAGACTTATTGGCTGTGCCAGTGGTTGTTCTATAGTGGGTGTTTTTATTCTTATGTTTTCCTTGAGATGTTGATTTCATTAAGCCTGTTTTTCTCAATCACCATGCCAACTCATTTTGATCAGCATTCTTGTGGCGTAAAGAATTCCAGGTTGAATGATGGATGGATATGCATGATGTCTGTGGGCTATTACTTACTCCAGTTTACGTAGGTACCTTACAGCCAGCTGAGGGCAGAGTGGGAGATTGCCTTAGCGCAAAGAAGCCTTGACATAGGGCAAGTAGTTTTGAAAGAGCCCAAGAGAAGGCCTACAGCACAAGCCGCCATGTAAAGGATCACTTCCTGCACATCTATGCACTGCGTGCCATGCACCCTGCTGTACATGGCACACGGTCCACAGAAGTGCGTGGGGGCACTACATGTGGCCCATGACTGACGGGGGCCTGTTTGGGGGCCCTCAAAATCTGTTTCTGACATCCTTTACATGGTGGTCTTTCCGACATGAAAAGGCTGTTTAAAAGGGATATCTTAATCCAGACAGTGGTGCCTGACTCGGCACTGCATCCATTCGGGATCATGATACCATTTGGCACCCCATCAGGATCACTGAGCCTGTCGGAGGCGGCAGTCTTTCCACCTAGGGTCCAACCGCCTGGATTGTAATCTGGCAGTCAGACCGAAGGGGTGTCAGTGGTCAGACTACAACCGACGGCCTGGCAGTGTTCGGTCTGACTTCCATCATTATCAGGCCCATAGTGTCTAGTGTTAAATTGTTTACCTCAAGACATTGGAAGTCAAGCCAGTTTATGGCAAGAATGTCAGAAGCCAAATGCTGGCTGTTGTGGTGTTCTTGGTCAGTGAAACACATCTGTCTCTCGAGCCTCTTCTTCACTCTGGGGTTTGTACACCCCTGGCTTCAGGGAGTCTAGCGTCTGTTTTGCAGAAACAAGGCTGTCTATTCTTCTCCAAAGAAAGCAGAATTCTTGACTGAGGAATGTCTTCTGTTGTTACTACTGAGGATTACCCTCACATTCAACAAAAAGGGGTTCAAAAAGCCAAAAATCACCATTGCTATATAAGCATCCCCTCAAAGACAGCCTTAAACACACACAGGAAAAGGTAGATACCAAAAAAGTGTACACTTGTTAATTTTTCTGCTGGCTTTCACTCAGCCCTACATATGGGGCAATTGCACCGGCCATAACTGAATGGTTTCAGAGCACTTCCTGACAAAAATATTTGAGGAGGTATATCCTCACTATGGACTATATGTATGAAAACTGTAGTCACAATTTGTGTGCTACGTTTTTGCAACCACTACATTATTTTGACAAATAACCTTTCTGCTAATAGGTTGGATCGTAAAGTAACAATTTGGGCGTGTGTGTGTGAATATTTCTTAGTAGGTCACAAATTGAGACTCCCTCCGGTTGACTGCAAAGACAGGAATAGTGATCTGCAAGGGGCAGCAGACGACCACACCTGTCCTTGCATTTCAAAACAGAAAACGTCTTTTATTTATTTTTAAAGCAGCCTAATTTCCATAAATGGCTGTTTTAAGCTACCACTTCAGTTTGCATAGGGTATTACCACCCAAACTTGGGACACAGATAATTATAATGATTTGCAATTGGAATTATGGCTATAAACCTTTGATATTTAAGGTACTGATTGGGAATTTGGAGGGGATGCCCAAAACAGAGCCCTTCTAAATACCGAATCAGTAACCATTTCTAAGCATGTTTTGTGATTCAGAAATCGTTTTCAGAATCATACACTATGTTTAGTATATTCAAAAAGATTTGCATCAGTTGCAAACCATCTGATTTACTGTGCCTGGTAAAATGCTTACAATGCTCAACAAATACTTTATTCGGTTAAATAACCATCAAAGTACACACAACAAATGAAAACAAGCATAAACAGACAATCAATTCACGGGCAAAACACTAGGACCTATATGCATCAATACAGCATCATCACAATAATCATAAAACATTTCAGTCAGTTCAATAAAATATTCATAATAATAGTGTTCATAATTCCAACATTTCCCTCTAGGCAGTTAAAATACACAAAAAAAACAATAGACTTCTCATAAAAAGTTCAAGCAAACTAAAATCTATATTGTTTCAAATATCAACCATTAAGACCACCCGGTTCAATTTATAGTCATTTGTTTAAACCAGCAACAATTTCCCTCCTATGCATAGGCAAATCTATCTTCACATAGCATATAAGGGCTGTGCAAATATACAATAAAGTGTCCGTGCATAGTGCATAAAACACGTAAAATTACCTGCAATACATAAAGGAAAAGAAGAAAAAAATCAACCAATGAGCCTCATCATTCCAAAGACTTTGAGACTTTCGATCTCTTGTGCCACATTGCTTCTAGAAATTTACTTACAGCAAATACTATTTTTAGTGATGTATCACTTTTCACGATCCTAAAGACTTCTAGGTGGCTGCCTGTGGCCATGCTACGACAGGTGGGAACTAGCTATTTACGGCATATATGATTGTACTCCTTACAAAAAAAGAGTACATGCTTCTCATCTTCAGGTGCCAGATCGCAAATGGGGCAAATTTCAGTTTGTTGATTTGCAGACCATTTGCTTGTAAAGATTCTCAGTGGTAAGATTCCATAGCGAAATCTTATATACAGGTTTCTAGTTGAAGATGGAAAAATTAAATCTAGAAATTCTTCAAATAGTGGAGAGTGCGTATGGGCCAACAACGTAAGAGTTGCAGGGCCATTGTGGGTATTCATTAGAGATTGGTCATTTATATAAGGCCAATACCTGAATTTAAGTAGTTTAATATCAGATTTTAAAATAGAATTGGGCTCGTCCCACAAGTTCTGCATACCGAGTTTGGAAAACCATCCAGAAACGGATTTAACCCAAGGAATTTCCTTGGCTCCTTGAAGGTTCATTACCTCTACCAATGAGTCTTTAAAGACTGCGAGTTTTGGTGTAGACCAAAGTTGGATCTAATATACTAAAGGTTTCAAGATAGCCTGATTAGCAACTCTTTTTATTCCGACATCAAGGTACATGGGGAATAATGGGGTACTAGATGGTAAACCTAATAACCTTCTAAAAAAGCTGTTCTCAGCAATGGTTTACAGCTGTAAATTACCATACCCCATGCCTCCGCCCCATAAAGAGCAGCTCCCTAGGCTGTTTCTCTGTAAACTTCCACAGCAGGGGAAATAGCACTCAAGTTAGTTTGATTATAAAACCTTAAAATAGTATTGGATCTATGTTCAGTAATTCATTTTGATTTCTCCAGTTGATTTGTCCACCCTTGATTGTCTTTAGGTCTGATACCCAAATAATCAAAACTATGTACTCTGCCCAGGGCCTCGCCCCGCATGAATATTACGACTTCCCTTTTTCCTCTTTCCCAAAAACCATAAACTTAGTTTTGTTTATATTTAGTTCTAAGCCTCTTGAGTTACAAAACTTTAAAAACTTATCAATTAAAATTTGGAGGCCCATTGGAGATTTAGATATGAGGAGGGAATCGTCAGCAAAAGTAAAATAGGTATCTTTTTGTTATTCAAATTTGGAGAGTAATTCCTACAAGGTTCTAGGGTGTCCACAACATCATTAATATACAATGAAAATAGGGTAGGCACTAGCACGCAGCCCTGGTGAACTCCTCGTTCAATGTCAATACGATCCGTCAGTTCTCCATTTGAACCCCAGCGAACTTGTGCATAATTATTCACATGTAATCTATTTATTAAATGCACTAAGTTGGCCGGGGCACCCACAGCAGACAGCAAGGTCTTTTCTAGCTCATGACCGCCTTCATCTCCCTTATTTCTCAGGTAAAGCATAGGATTAGATCATTGTAATGGAAACAATTTTATAAAACCCTACGTGACAAGATTTTGATTGCTCTCACTTCGTCCCACTAAATTGCTGAAGTAAGAATGCCACCTGAACGTGCAAAAAAGCAAAACATGCATGCCTTCTCAATCAGAAGTGCCTTTAGTGCCAGATATATCTCTTTTGCATGGAGAGCACATCTGGAGTCCAATTTATTAGATTCCACATAAACCTTCTGGGGCTGCTAGCATTGTGGCTGACTCGCACTATTTCTTGGTAAGCACGTTCAAGTGTTATTAGATAATACTACTGCTGCTATGTTTTACATCTTCACCCGGATGTGGGACCCAGAGCCCATTGTGAGGAAGGAGTGGGCCTGTGATTATTAGCTATAGACAAACAAGTTCTATTAGCCAGTCATCCAGCTTGGGCTCTGATAAAGCTAGCTAATGGACTGGGCAGGTAGAGTTCCGCAAGTGTCAAATAGGAACGTCTTTCGAAAGTAGCAGAACTGATCTTTCAGAAGTGGAGCTAACTGTACATCCCTTTTATTACAACCTATTCTAATAAGAAGTGTCAACAGCATTGCTCAGTCGATTACTGTACAAATAACTCCCTATGTGAATCTGTATACCTGAAATAATCGTTCAGGCTGGACTGTGTTTCATCCCATCATTTCTATCCAAAAGGTAATTTCAAAAATCTATCAGTACAAATCACGTTATCTTGATTCTCACTGACTGGGCCAGGCTACTGTGTTACCCATGGGTATCGGGCTTCAGTGATGACCCATTGTTAACCTTTTCCTACGAAGGGCAATCTTCTCTCCAGGCAATGTTGTGCACACCCTAAATGTTATGACTGCAACTTGAATGGCTAATAGCTCTGTATTTATTTCCTGAGGATGTGATGGACGTTCTTATAACAACTAGAAGATCCACTACTAAAGCAGCATACTACATTTGATTGATCATATCTCCATATAATGTTTGGAATAGATCCTTTGACCTAAAGCAGGCGTGTATCATGAACGTGCTGCAGTTCTCAATCTTGCCTGCTAAATCAATGTCCTCTGTGTAAAGGGCGTGTTTGAGTTGAGTATATATGTAATACTGTGTCAACGAGATCTCATATTCCTCCTGTAGCCGCTCATCGGGTTTAAGGTACTGTCCTCTATTATATTCCCCACACTGGAGATGCAAATACCACCCCATTCGGTAAATCTCTGTAACTTACTCCTTTCTTTCAGTATGGATCCCTCTCATAGTGGTGTCCATCGTGTGACTTTGTCCCTCCACCCGATGTGGGTCGGTGCTTTATCCCTTGTTGTCAAGGCCGGAGCAATACATTCTTGCTCTGTGATGCCTTTGTGTCTTGAGACCATATTCGGTTAGCTTGAACTTAAGTTAGAAGGACAGGGGAGTTAAAGCCATTGTCTGCTTCCATTCCATCCAGTGCCTTCTTAAAGATGTTATGCAGAGTTTGAATTCCCCCTTAACAGAGGTTGTTAAACAATTTCACCACTTGAAAGTGCTTTGCCTGTATTCTTCCCCTTCCCACCACTTTTCAAAGATGGAAAAAAGACTCCACAGCTGTACACAAGAAGGAACAAAGCATGTGAAGACAAATTTTTCAAAGAATATAAAAGCGCTAGTTTGGGTAAGGAACGTGCAAAATAAATAAACTTGAGTCTCAAGACTTGGCAGGCAAAGACTTTACACAGGCATTTTTAGCTCCTTAACTAGAAGAAAGGGTATAGTTTCAGCCCTTTTCGGGGGCATCCTGAATTTAGTGATTTGTTGTAGACTTTGTGATCCTCCGTTCACTCTTTATCCAAACATTTCTGAGCTTTGTGGCTTAACTATGTCATCTCAACATTAGTCTCCCTGAGTTTCTAGACTGGGATGCAGTATAGAGAAGCAATTTCAGAAAGGAGCCTCCATTAGAAGCACAAGTAATTTACTTTGAGGAACATTCTTCCTCGTGGATAAATTCATGCCGATCTCTTGGACTGCTGGTTCTACGGGGCAATTCGGCAATCCTTATACCAGTCCTTGTAAAAAGTATTTCTGATAGAGACTTCTAACTGCAGATTCCTCATCTTAGAATATTCCCAGTTGGTAGGTAGCGCTGACAGCTCCACTTCACCATCGTTTGCTCCGGATGTGACGTGCTCGGGCCCATAGAGGCAACAGCCATGTGCGCTGATATCAGTTTCTTTCTTTCAGTGCCAACAGATGCAGATCCTGAGGCCACATACGCCTTTAGAGCAAGCTTTTTGAAGTCTTTTCTTCAAAATTTTGTTCAACCAATTTGCAGGGGAAATCCACTGGTATGTCCACAGGTTTAAGCCTTGTGAAGATATTCACAAGCAGATGTCTCTGATCGATCTCCACTTGGTAGGTGTCTTGTGTCAAAGATCTAGCCCAACCCCAAGATCTGCAGTGACTGCGCTTCTATGCTGGGGCCTCTTCTTTTATGATGCAATGATTTGCATTTTCTGTACAACCCTGGCTGCTTCTGACAAGCTTCCGGCCCCAACAAACCTAGAGGTGCCTCACTAGGGTTTCAGTCAGCAGGACCTCCCTCAACGCTGATGGGGTCCTCTAGATCGAATTCTTGATCCAGAACCACACCCAATTCTGGGAATGAGATCTGTGACGCTGATTCCCTTTTCTCTGGAGCCAGATAACCTCCCTATTTTAGTTCCGTCCAACTCCAAGCCAGAACAGCTGCGACCTAGGTCGAATTCACACTTATTCTTATACCCTCCCTTTGCCCATGATCTGTTTGAGGATGATTCTGACAGTGGCTATGTTGGTGATTCTCCTGACCCCCTCAGAAAGAAAAGTGGTATGAGGAAAAAGGGCAGCTCTTCAGATTCCTAATGGTACTTACACGTCTCATTTAAGAGGGAATGAATTAGTTTGATCACATTACTTTGTTGCGTCACATTTACTTTGCAGTTTAGTCATTTTCCCTTTCTTCTGTCATTTTCAATCCTTAGTGTGTGTGAAAAAGTAGTTGAACAGATTCAAATGGCTCCTGTAGGGCCTTATATGTACCGACTACTATGCAACTTCTATGGGGTCTTGCAGACCCATACTGTACTGCCTGACACTGGTGCTGTGTCAGTATCATGAGGAAACTGGGATCCAGTCTGAAGCATAAGAAGGGATTTATGTGAGGAATCTGTGAGGAAACTGTTAATCAGATGAATGTTCCTCAAGGAAAGTAACTTAGAGCCCTTTTTATTCACACAAAGCTTTCTAAATCATAACCTTCATTTTCACAACATGTACCAATAGTCGTTTGCTGAAGCACTAAAGTGGCAACCATTTAGCAGCTATTTGAGCTCCTTGGGGTATTAGATATTAAGACTGCTTTATCTGCAAAGAAAAGTGTTGGTGTTTTTCTCAGTCGAAGCACCTGATTAAACATTCAAAGGTGCTCTAGAGGATTATCATTTATTAACAACACGAATTTTATAGGTGATGGAAAGCAAGCCTGGTGGACGAAATAATCAGAACTGGTCTTTTGAGACACAATATACATCATGATGTGCCTGGGCATAGTTAGATATGTGGTCCTTGCCCAGCAGGCCTAACAGATCAGAGTCTATGCCTTCCTTATCCAAGCTCATAATAATTATGCAACCACCTATTACTAAATGCAGTCGGAAGGTATATAAGGATAATTTACGTAGCACCGAAACCAGGGACACATTTAATGTGAAAGTCAAAGAAGTATGCCTGTAAAGCAGAGACCAGAATATTCCACCAAAACCTATATTCTTCCTAATAGTAGCTTACCATACATTTTTGCCAAGTAATAGATGGATGTTAGTAGGCGATAATTATCAGGAGAATACTATCCATGTTTTAGGAATGATATACATTGTTGCTCCTTTCTAGGTAAGAGGAATCTCTACCCACATTAAAATAGTCTTTGTTGGCTTCATGATGGAGGGTATCAATCACTGTTTTCTTCGTCTCGATTAGTTTTTTGAACTGCACTATTAATAAATGTCCCGAATGTGTACTCTTATCGATTCTAAGGTATTCATCAATTTTTACTTTCTTTACTATCGTGAGGTTAGTAAAATGTCTGCATTAACTGTTTCACAATGTGTTGGAAAAGAGGTCAGTGTCTGTCAGTGTATAGGGAAGAGGTGTGGCGCCGAGGCCAGGGCGACTGACACTGGACGCTGTGGATCACGGTTCGATCCCCGGATCAGGCACCAGGGGTCTGCCCAGCACGATGTGACTCTGGGCAATAGCTTGCTCAATCTTCCCAACGGCCCCCAGCGCCAGGATGCCTCCAGGTAGCTGTGCGCTTTACAAATACTGGATTTACATTTTTTTTTTTTACATATCAGTTAAAGTCCTGGGAATCAATTAACAGTGGCGCAGAAAATACACTGATACCAAGAGTGAGAAGACATGCGTACATCATAGTCGAACATGAACACACCTCAACCTAAACACTAATCCACTGGTCACACATTTATATTTTTGGGAGGATTGTTCGAAGGTTCTGCCCCGCCTACGAACAATCGACTAATGATTTAAACACAACCAATAGACAGTGTTCCAAGACCCCAAGCAGCAACAGAATGGCTCGGAAATGGTCTAATATTTTGTCCATGATGAAATACTGCAGATTTCCCAGTTACACACTACATAGCTTAAAAGGCACAGTGTGGTCAATGCTCTGACTTTCTCATAATATTCATTGATAATTGCACTAGTTTCATAACAAATGTTTTAACAATAATAATGCATTGGTTTCAAATGAGGGTGAATCAGGGCTAGATTGGCCATTTATTCCATCTGGCAAGTTGAAACTGACTTTTGACGGCCGATGGATGTTTCCTTGGGCTCCAGCTGCCAAAGTTTATGGTAGTAGGCACGTGCTGTGCAGGGTAAAAAGAGAAAGACGCAAAAAGGGTATCGTGAGGTAGGAGAGAAAGATACAGGAGGGGACCTTTGGCTTTTTTTGTACCACATTACTATTATTGGTAGTCAGTTGCAGATCATTTTGTTCATGAGCTAAATCATTTCTCGTTTTTCACTCCCCCAGATACTGCTTATCTATTTTGACATCTTATGTGAAGAAAAGTAACCCAGAACTGGAGGTTGCTCTGCAGAAGGTTCATGAACTTAGAGGTACTTCTCTCACTGTTCATCATCTACTAATGTGTAACTGTTGAATGTAGCTAAATGCAGAAAAAGAAGGCTTGGTTTTAGAGCCAGGTCTTGAGGAGTCTTCTGAAGGCGAGTCGTTCTTGGGTCTGCTGTAGGTGGGTCGGGAGGGTGTTCCATGTCTTGGCGGTGGGTTGGAGAACGATCTGCCCCCGGAGGTTGTTCGCTGGATGCGGGGAACAGCGGCGAGGGCGAGGCTGGCGGAGCTGAGCTGGCGGGTGGGGGTCTAGAAGCTGAGTCTGCTGTTCAGGTAGGAAGGTCGGGTGTTGTGGAGTGCTTTGTGTGTGTGGGTGAGGAGCTTGAAGGTGATCCTCTTGTCGACGGGGAGCCAGTGTAGGTCACAGGTGGGGGGTGATGTGGCTGCCGCCGGGGACGTTGACGATCAGTCGGGGGCGGAGGCGCTTTGGATGCGTTGTAGTCGTCGTAGGTGTTTGGCTGGGATTTCTGCGTAGAGTGCGTTGCCATAATCCAGTCTGCTGCTGACGAGGGCCTGTGTCACCGTTCTTCTTGTTTCGGTCGGGATCCACTTGTAGATCCTGCGGAGCATGTGGTAGCAGGAGGAGGAGACGGCGTTGACCTGTTTAGACATGGAGAGGGAGGAGTCGAGGATGAATCCTAGGTTGCGTGCATGGTCGGTGGGTGCCCGTGCTGTTCCCAGTGAGGTTGGCCACCAGGAGTCGTCCCAGGCTGAGGGGGTGGGTCAGAGGATGAGTACCTCCGTCTTGTCCGAGTTCAGCTTCAGACGGCTGTTCCTCATCCAGTCGGTGACGGCCTTCATTCCCTCGTGGAGGTTGGTTTTGGCGGTGTGCGGGTCCTTGGTGAGGGAGAGGATGAGCTGGGTGTCGTCAGCGTAGGAGATGATATTGAGGTCGTTTTGGCGGGCCACTTGGGCGAGGGGGGCCATGTAGACGTTGAACAGCGTCGGGCTGAAGGATGAGCCCTCGGGGACGCCGCAGATGATGTCGGTGGCCTCGGATTGGAAGGGCAGGAGGCGGACGCTCTGGGTTCTGCCGGAGAGGAAGGACGTGGTCCAGTCAAGGGCCTTCTCTTGGATTCCGGCTTCTAGGAGACGTGTCTTCAGAGTGCGATGGCAGACCGTGTCGAAGGCGGCTGACAGGTCCAGGAGGATGAGGGCTGATGTTTCGTCGTTGTCTAGTTGGCGCCTGATGTCGTCTGTGGCGGCGATGAGGGTTGTCTTGGTGCTGTAGTTTCGTCTGAACCCGGACTGGGATGGGTCCAAGATGTTGTTGTCTTCCAGGTGGCGGGCCAGTTGCATGATGACGATTTTCTCAATGACCTTCGCCAGGAATGGGAGCAGGGAGATGGGCCGTAAGTTCTTGAGTCCTTGGGGTCCGCCTTGGGCTTCTTGAGGAGGGCGTTGATTTCGGCGTGGTTCCAGCTTTCCGGGAATGTCGCTATTTTGAAGGAGATGTTGATGACCTGCTGTAGTTGGGGTGCGATGGCAGCGTCTGCTTTGTTGAATAAGTGGTGTGGGCATGGGTCTGACGGAGATCCTGAGTGGATGGAGTTCATGACCTTGCATGTCTCGTCGTCGTTGACGTTGGACCAGGATGTCAGGCGGTTGGCGCTGGTGGTATTCACAGGGGAGGTGGGGTCTGGCGTAGTCCGTCGGTCATGGTGTTGAAACTGTCATGGATGTCAGTGATCTTGCGGTGGAAGAAGATGGTCAGTGAGTTGCACAGTTCTTGTGAGGGTGGTATGTCGTTGGCGTTGGCGCTGGGGTTGGAGAGTTCCTTTACGATGCTGAAAAGCTCTTTGCTGTTGTGTGCGGCGTTATCCAGGCAGACTTTGAAGGAGGATCTCTTGGCTAATCTGATGAGGGGGTGATGTCTGCGGGTAGCGTTCTTGTGGGCTGCGTAATTGTCCGAAGTGCGTTCATGGAGCCATATCTTCTCCAGTTTCTGACATGCGCGTTTGCAGATCTGCAGCTTGTCAGTAAACCAGGTGGCTCTCTTGCAGGCGTGGTTATTGGAGGGTTTCTTGAGTGGGGCGAGGGTGTTGGCGCAGTCGTCGATCCACTGTCTGAGGTTGCGGGCTGCGGTGTCTGGGTTGGTGGGGTCGGTGGGGTCAGTGGGTGGGTTTTGGGCGAGGGTGGTGATCAGCTGGTCTTCGGTGAGTTTGCTCCAGCAGCGGCGAGGTAGCTGTTGGGTTCGGTGGTGCGTGGTTGGTTTATTGAAGGTGAAATGGATGCATCGGTGGTCGGTCCAGTGAAGGTCTGTGGTTATGGTCGAAGGTGACGTGGGTGCCTGTGGAGAAGACGGGGTCCAGCGTGTGGCCAGCGGTGTGGGTGGGTGCGGTGACGAGTTGTCTGTGGCCGAGGTTGGTGAGGTTGTCGATCAGGGTGGCGGAGTTGGCGTTGTTGTTGTTCTCGAGGTGGAAATTCAGGTCCCCGAGGAGGATGTAGTCCGTGGAGGCGAGTGCGTGGGTGCTGGCGAGGTTGGCGATGGAGTCGCTGAATTGAGCTCGGGTCGAGGAGTTCTGTAGATGAGTGTTCCTCTGAGGGTGGTGTTGGGGTCGGTGTGGATCCGGAAGTGCAGGTGTTCGGCGGTGTTGAGGGTGTCGTCTGCGTGGGTGGCGACCTTGAGGGTGGACTTGTGGACGATGGCTATTCCTCCTCCGATTCCGTTGGCGCGATTCCTGCGGGTGAACTTGTAGCCGTCCAGGAGGGTTATGGCGATGTGGGGCACCGAGGAGTCGTTCCACCAAGTCTCAGTCAGGAAGGCCACGTCTGGGGCGGAGATGTCGAGCAGATCCCAGAGCTCGACGGCGTGTTTGCGTGCGGAGCGGGTGTTGAGGAGTATGCAGCGGAGGTGGTTGGGTCCAGTCCTTGGAGGTTTGGTGGCTCTGTCGCAGGTGAAGCTGCAGGTGTGGCAGGAGAAAGGTCTGCGAGTCCACTTCGGGGCGGCTTGGAAGCAGGTGTGGTTTCGGCCAGCGTTGAGTGTGTAGAGGGTGCTGGCATCGTACCAGAGTCTGATGTTGTTGCGTTTGCGGGGTCCAGGGGTTCTGGCGCTGGGCGCGGTCCAGGCACGGATGGGCGCCGACGGGCTTGCCTTTGGCGCACCGGCCGCTGCGTGGCCTCCATAAGAGGGTGATAGGGAGGGAGGAGCAACTGGGAGGCGGGAGCGGGCAGGCCAATGGGGAGCAAGGGGGCGGGGCCGCAGGGACACAGCAGCGGGAAGGAACGGGAAACGGCGGGAAAACAGGCGGGTGGCAGGGAGCAGGTACGAGGCAGCTGGCGGCCGTGTGGTGGCATGGGGAGCGACCTGCCTGCAAGCAGGGTCAGAGGTCGCGCCTTTTTGTGCCAATTCTCCCACAAAAATCATCCGTGCCTGCATTTTTAAATCTAGAAGACACTGGAGGCTGCTGTCCGAATTATTGCTTCCCTTGCCTGTTTGTTTGTTGTTTTCTTTATATTTGAAGCTTACAACAAATGAAGGGAATCTCATTTTGATGACTATTAATTCTAATAAGATGTATTTTAATTTAAATAATCTTTAGTATGCAACGCTATAACAATACAAACAACATCAAAGAGGGCACTTCTGTAATACATAAAACATGTTAAATGATTGTGCATTTTGCTGCCATGCTGTGAATAAATACTTGTGGTGATGAATTAGGAAATGCCTGCATTAATCTTGCAGAGACAGACTGAAATGCAAACAGAGCATCATCAGTCATTCAGTGCATGTGAAACCAGTTAATTCAGCTGGTTCTATCAAGTCCTTTGGCCCCTTCATGTCTACTACCCTTTCGTTAGATTTCAAGATTTCCCAGTGCAGTAGAATTAACATTTCAAAAAATATTTTGATGCTATTTTATAGGAGAATATGCGCCTACACATGCCTCTGATTAAAACAACTTTTTAAATAGGTCATTTCTGGCTTAATGTACAATTTACCCAACTGCTCTGAGTAGCTGTGGAATATTAGATTGGATGTAGGGAAAATGGTTAGGACGAGAGAGTGTATGAGAAGGTGAATAAGGGAGAAAGATTTAGGGTGTGTTAGAGTTTTGGATAGACGTATGGGAAGGTAGCTCAGGGATGAGGGAGTTTGTCTAGCACCAAAACAGTGTGCCTAGGTAGGAGAGATTATGGCTAGGGTTGAAGGTGGACAAGGCGAACAAATGTTAAAAAGTGGATCGATGTGAGAGAACTAATTGACAGTTAGAGGGAGGGAAGTGGAGAGGTGGTGGTAAGAGCAAAAAGGTACAGTGAGCCAGTGTAGGAAACTGGGTGTTTGTTGCAGTAGTCTCCTCATTTTTCGTCTGGTATTTGATGCAACTTTGACTGGAGTGCACGGGTTCATGCTAACCAAGGTCCCCAGTTCCAGTACTCTATCCTCTAAATAAGGCACTGGTCAATTGATCCCAAATTAGCCAGGGCTTTAGCACCTCTGTCAGTCCCCAGTAATTGGTACTCCTGGTATCTAGGGCATAGGTTCTAAAGAGCAGCCCTAAAAGCCACAGCATATCTTGTGCCACTCTAAGGGACCCAGCACTAGAGTAATACAGACTGCCACTACCGGCTGCGTGACAAGGTGCACTAAAAAGTGAAAACACTACATGGCACCCACCTGAGTGTAATATTTGTAAGTCACCCCTACAGCAGGCCTTACAGCCCTAAGGCTGGGTGCATTATATTGCATGTGAGGGCTTATGTGTATGAGCAGATATGCCCCTATGCTTACCAGTTCAAATACTGACAGTACACGTGAACAGGGAAGCCATCTTAAGGTATGTATCTGGAACTGGTCAAAATTAGTTTCCCAGTTCCATAATGGTTTCACTGAAACCTATGGTGTTTGGTATCAAACACCTTGTATTAATAAACCCACACTTATTCCAGTGATGGATGTATTAATACAACAAGGGGTGGTGAGGGACAGAGTCTCTGAATTAAGCAGAAAGCTCTCACCCAGTCAAGAGATCAGGGCTAGATCCAACACCGTTTTTTAGCTCACTGCACCATCCCAGTTTCAGAACCTGGCTGTATGCAAATTAGTCTGTTCCTGTCCCAATGCATGATGGGAACAGGGCAAACCAAACTACAAAAGCCAATTCTTACACTGGGAAGGAAACAATCTCCCGGGGACCGGTTTCTGGCATTACAGCCGTCTTCGGCCTGGTTTGCTTGAATCCTGATGGTGCAATGAGCAAGGGTCTCACATCTGAGAATACCCTTCCACGCTTAGGGTGGACAAAATTATTTACAACAAGGGGTGGTGAGGGACAGAGTCTCTGAATTAAGCAGAAAGCTCTCACCCAGTCAAGAGATCAGGGCTAGATCCAACACCGTTTTTTAGCTCACTGCACCATCCCAGTTTCAGAACCTGGCTGTATGCAAATTAGTCTGTTCCTGTCCCAGTGCATGATGGGAACAGGGCAAACCAAACTACAAAAGCCAATTCTTACACTGGGAAGGAAACAAGCTCCCGGGGACCGGTTTCTGGCATTACAGCCGTCTTCGGCCCGGTTTGCTTGAATCCTGATGGTGCAATGAGCAAGGGTCTCACATCTGAGAATACCCTTCCACGCTTAGGGTGGACAAAATTATTTACAACAAGGGGTGGTGAGGGACAGAGTCTCTGAATTAAGCAGAAAGCTCTCACCCAGTCAAGAGATCAGGGCTAGATCCAACACCGTTTTTTAGCTCACTGCACCATCCCAGTTTCAGAACCTGGCTGTATGCAAATTAGTCTGTTCCTGTCCCAGTGCATGATGGGAACAGGGCAAACCAAACTACAAAAGCCAATTCTTACACTGGGAAGGAAACAAGCTCCCGGGGACCGGTTTCTGGCATTACAGCCGTCTTCGGCCCGGTTTGCTTGAATCCTGATGGTGCAATGAGCAAGGGTCTCACATCTGAGAATACCCTTCCACGCTTAGGGTGGACAAAATTATTTACAACAAGGGGTGGTGAGGGACAGAGTCTCTGAATTAAGCAGAAAGCTCTCACCCAGTCAAGAGATCAGGGCTAGATCCAACACCGTTTTTTAGCTCACTGCACCATCCCAGTTTCAGAACCTGGCTGTATGCAAATTAGTCTGTTCCTGTCCCAGGTCATGATGGGAACAGGGCAAACCAAACTACAAAAGCCAATTCTTACACTGGGAAGGAAACAAGCTCCCGGGGACCGGTTTCTGGCATTACAGCCGCCTTCGGCCCGGTTTGCTTGAATCCTGATGGTGCAATGAGCAAGGGTCTCACATCTGAGAATACCCTTCCACGCTTAGGGTGGACAAAATTATTTACAACAAGGGGTGGTGAGGGACAGAGTCTCTGAATTAAGCAGAAAGCTCTCACCCAGTCAAGAGATCAGGGCTAGATCCAACACCGTTTTTTAGCTCACTGCACCATCCCAGTTTCAGAACCTGGCTGTATGCAAATTAGTCTGTTTTTGTCCCAGTGCATGATAGGAACAGGGCAAACCAAACTACAAAAGCCAATTCTTACACTGGGAAGGAAACAAGCTCCCGGGGACCGGTTTCTGGCATTACAGCCGTCTTCGGCCCGGTTTGCTTGAATCCTGATGGTGCAATGAGCAAGGGTCTCACATCTGAGAATACCTTTCCACGCTTAGGGTGGACAAAATTATTTACAACAAGGGGTGGTGAGGGACAGAGTCTCTGAATTAAGCAGAAAGCTCTCACCCAGTCAAGAGATCAGGGCTAGATCCAACACCGTTTTTTAGCTCACTGCACCATCCCAGTTTCAGAACCTGGCTGTATGCAAATTAGTCTGTTCCTGTCCCAGTGCATGATGGGAACAGGGCAAACCAAACTACAAAAGCCAATTCTTACACTGGGAAGGAAACAAGCTCCCGGGGACCGGTTTCTGGCATTACAGCCGTCTTCGGCCCGGTTTGCTTGAATCCTGATGGTGCAATGAGCAAGGGTCTCACATCTGAGAATACCCTTCCACGCTTAGGGTGGACAAAATTATTTACAACAAGGGGTGGTGAGGGACAGAGTCTCTGAATTAAGCAGAAAGCTCTCACCCAGTCAAGAGATCAGGGCTAGATCCAACTGCGTTTTTTAGCTCACTGCACCATCTCAGTTTCAGAACCTGGCTGTATGCAAATTAGTCTGTTCCTGTCCCAGTGCATGATGGGAACAGGGCAAACCACACTACAAAAGCCAATTCTTACACTGGGAAGGAAACAAGCTCCCGGGGACCGGTTTCTGGCATTACAGCCGTCTTCGGCCCGGTTTGCTTGAATCCTGATGGTGCAATGAGCAAGGGTTTCACATCTGAGAATACCCTTCCACGCTTAGGGTGGACAAAATTATTTACAACAAGGGGTGGTGAGGGACAGAGTCTCTGAATTAAGCAGAAAGCTCTCACCCAGTCAAGAGATCAGGGCTAGATCCAACACCGTTTTTTAGCTCACTGCACCATCCCAGTTTCAGAACCTGGCTGTATGCAAATTAGTCTGTTCCTGTCCCAGTGCATGATGGGAACAGGGCAAACCAAACTACAAAAGCCAATTCTTACACTGGGAAGGAAACAAGCTCCCGGGGACCGGTTTCTGGCATTACAGCCGTCTTCGGCCCGGTTTGCTTGAATCCTGATGGTGCAATGAGCAAGGGTCTCACATCTGAGAATACCCTTCTACGCTTAGGGTGGACAAAATTATTTACAACAAGGGGTGGTGAGGGACAGAGTCTCTGAATTAAGCAGAAAGCTCTCACCCAGTCAAGAGATCAGGGCTAGATCCAACACCGTTTTTTAGCTCACTGCCCCATCCCAGTTTCAGAACCTGGCTGTATGCAAATTAGTCTGTTCCTGTCCCAGTGCATGATGGGAACAGGGCAAACCAAACTACAAAAGCCAATTCTTACACTGGGAAGGAAGCAAGCTCCCGGGGACCGGTTTCTGGCGTTACAGCCGTCTTCGGCCCGGTTTGCTTGAATACTGATGGTGCAATGAGCAAGGGTCTCACATCTGAGAATACCCTTCCACGCTTAGGGTGGACAAAATTATTTACAACAAGGGGTGGTGAGGGACAGAGTCTCTGAATTAAGCAGAAAGCTCTCACCCAGTCAAGAGATCAGGGCTAGATCCAACACCGTTTTTTAGCTCACTGCACCATCCCAGTTTCAGAACCTGGCTGTATGCAAATTAGTCTGTTCCTGTCCCAGTGCATGATGGGAACAGGGCAAACCAAACTACAAAAGCCAATTCTTACACTGGGAAGGAAACAAGCTCCCGGGGACCGGTTTCTGGCATTACAGCCGTCTTCGGCCCGGTTTCCTTGAATCCTGATGGTGCAATGAGCAAGGGTCTCACATCTGAGAATACCCTTCCACGCTTAGGGTGGACAAAATTATTTACAACAAGGGGTGGTGAGGGACAGAGTCTCTGAATTAAGCAGAAAGCTCTCACCCAGTCAAGAGATCAGGGCTAGATCCAACACCGTTGTTTAGCTCACTGCACCATCCCAGTTTCAGAACCTGGCTGTATGCAAATTAGTCTGTTCCTGTCCCAGTGCATGATGGGAACAGGGCAAACCAAACTACAAAAGCCAATTCTTACACTGGGAAGGAAACAAGCTCCCGGGGACCGGTTTCTGGCATTACAGCCGTCTTCGGCCCGGTTTGCTTGAATCCTGATGGTGCAATGAGCAAGGGTCTCACATCTGAGAATACCCTTCCACGCTTAGGGTGGACAAAATTATTTACAACAAGGGGTGGTGAGGGACAGAGTCTCTGAATTAAGCAGAAAGCTCTCACCCAGTCAAGAGATCAGGGCTAGATCCAACACCGTTTTTTAGCTCACTGCACCATCTCAGTTTCAGAACCTGGCTGTATGCAAATTAGTCTGTTCCTGTCCCAGTGCATGATGGGAACAGGGCAAACCAAACTACAAAAGCCAATTCTTACACTGGGAAGGAAACAAGCTCCCGGGGACCGGTTTCTGGCATTACAGCCGTCTTCGGCCCGGTTTGCTTGAATCCTGATGGTGCAATGAGCAAGGGTCTCACATCTGAGAATACCCTTCCACGCTTAGGGTGGACAAAATTATTTACAACAAGGGGTGGTGAGGGACAGAGTCTCTGAATTAAGCAGAAAGCTCTCACCCAGTCAAGAGATCAGGGCTAGATCCAACACCGTTTTTTAGCTCACTGCACCATCCCAGTTTCAGAACCTGGCTGTATGCAAATTAGTCTGTTCCTGTCCCAGTGCATGATGGGAACAGGGCAAACCAAACTACAAAAGCCAATTCTTACACTGGGAAGGAAACAAGCTCCCGGGGACCGGTTTCTGGCATTACAGCCGTCTTCGGCCCGGTTTGCTTGAATCCTGATGGTGCAATGAGCAAGGGTCTCACATCTGAGAATACCCTTCTACGCTTAGGGTGGACAAAATTATTTACAACAAGGGGTGGTGAGGGACAGAGTCTCTGAATTAAGCAGAAAGCTCTCAGCCAGTCAAGAGATCAGGGCTAGATCCAACACCGTTTTTTAGCTCACTGCACCATCCCAGTTTCAGAACCTGGCTGTATGCAAATTAGTCTGTTCCTGTCCCAGTGCATGATGGGAACAGGGCAAACCAAACTACAAAAGCCAATTCTTACACTGGGAAGGAAACAAGCTCCCGGGGACCGGTTTCTGGCATTACAGCCGTCTTCGGCCCGGTTTGCTTGAATCCTGATGGTGCAATGAGCAAGGGTCTCACATCTGAGAATACCCTTCCACGCTTAGGGTGGACAAAATTATTTACAACAAGGGGTGGTGAGGGACAGAGTCTCTGAATTAAGCAGAAAGCTCTCACCCAGTCAAGAGATCAGGGCTATATCCAACACCGTTTTTTAGCTCACTGCACCATCCCAGTTTCAGAACCTGGCTGTATGCAAATTAGTCTGTTCCTGTCCCAGTGCATGATGGGAACAGGGCAAACCAAACTACAAAAGCCAATTCTTACACTGGGAAGGAAACAAGCTCCCGGGGACCGGTTTCTGGCATTACAGCCGTCTTCGGCCCGGTTTGCTTGAATCCTGATGGTGCAATGAGCAAGGGTCTCACATCTGAGAATACCCTTCCACGCTTAGGGTGGACAAAATTATTTACAACAAGGGGTGGTGAGGGAGGGAGTCTCTGAATTAAGCAGAAAGCTCTCACCCAGTCAAGAGATCAGGGCTAGATCCAACACCGTTTTTTAGCTCACTGCACCATCCCAGTTTCAGAACCTGGCTGTATGCAAATTAGTCTGTTCCTGTCCCAGTGCATGATGGGAACAGGGCAAACCAAACTACAAAAGCCAATTCTTACACTCGGAAGGAAACAAGCTCCCGGGGACCGGTTTCTGGCATTACAGCCGTCTTCGGCCCGGTTTGCTTGAATCCTGATGGTGCAATGAGCAAGGGTCTCATATCTGAGAATACCCTTCCACGCTTAGGGTGGACAAAATTATTTACAACAAGGGGTGGTGAGGGACAGAGTCTCTGAATTAAGCAGAAAGCTCTCACCCAGTCAAGAGATCAGGGCTAGATCCAACACCGGTTTTTAGCTCACTGCACCATCCCAGTTTCAGAACCTGGCTGTATGCAAATTAGTCTGTTCCTGTCCCAGTGCATGATGGGAACAGGGCAAACCAAACTACAAAAGCCAATTCTTACACTGGGAAGGAAACAAGCTCCCGGGGACCGGTTTCTGGCATTACAGCCGTCTTCGGCCCGGTTTGCTTGAATCCTGATGGTGCAATGAGCAAGGGTCTCACATCTGAGAATACCCTTCCACGCTTAGGGTGGACAAAATTATTTACAACAAGGGGTGGTGAGGGACAGAGTCTCTGAATTAAGCAGAAAGCTCTCACCCAGTCAAGAGATCAGGGCTAGATCCAACACCGTTTTTTAGCTCACTGCACCATCCCAGTTTCAGAACCTGGCTGTATGCAAATTAGTCTGTTCCTGTCCCAGTGCATGATGGGAACAGGGCAAACCAAACTACAAAAGCCAATTCTTACACTAGGAAGGAAACAAGCTCCCGGGGACCGGTTTATGGCATTACAGCCGTCTTCGGCCCGGTTTGCTTGAATCCTGATGGTGCAATGAGCAAGGGTCTCACATCTGAGAATACCCTTCCACGCTTAGGGTGGACAAAATTATTTACAACAAGGGGTGGTGAGGGACAGAGTCTCTGAATTAAGCAGAAAGCTCTCACCCAGTCAAGAGATCAGGGCTAGATCCAACACCGTTTTTTAGCTCACTGCACCATCCCAGTTTCAGAACCTGGCTGTATGCAAATTAGTCTGTTCCTGTCCCAGGTCATGATGGGAACAGGGCAAACCAAACTACAAAAGCCAATTCTTACACTGGGAAGGAAACAAGCTCCCGGGGACCGGTTTCTGGCATTACAGCCGCCTTCGGCCCGGTTTGCTTGAATCCTGATGGTGCAATGAGCAAGGGTCTCACATCTGAGAATACCCTTCCACGCTTAGGGTGGACAAAATTATTTACAACAAGGGGTGGTGAGGGACAGAGTCTCTGAATTAAGCAGAAAGCTCTCACCCAGTCAAGAGATCAGGGCTAGATCCAACACCGTTTTTTAGCTCACTGCACCATCCCAGTTTCAGAACCTGGCTGTATGCAAATTAGTCTGTTCCTGTCCCAGTGCATGATGGGAACAGGGCAAACCAAACTACAAAAGCCAATTCTTACACTGGGAAGGAAACAAGCTCCCGGGGACCGGTTTCTGGCATTACAGCCGTCTTCGGCCCGGTTTGCTTGAATCCTGATGGTGCAATGAGCAAGGGTCTCACATCTGAGAATACCCTTCCACGCTTAGGGTGGACAAAATTATTTACAACAAGGGGTGGTGAGGGACAGAGTCTCTGAATTAAGCAGAAAGCTCTCACCCAGTCAAGAGATCAGGGCTAGATCCAACACCGTTTTTTAGCTCACTGCACCATCCCAGTTTCAGAACCTGGCAGTATGCAAATTAGTCTGTTCCTGTCCCAGTGCATGATGGGAACAGGGCAAACCAAACTACAAAAGCCAATTCTTACACTGGGAAGGAAACAAGCTCCCGGGGACCGGTTTCTGGCATTACAGCCGTCTTCGGCCTGGTTTGCTTGAATCCTGATGGTGCAATGAGCAAGGGTCTCACATCTGAGAATACCCTTCCACGCTTAGGGTGGACAAAATTATTTACAACAAGGGGTGGTGAGGGACAGAGTCTCTGAATTAAGCAGAAAGCTCTCACCCAGTCAAGAGATCAGGGCTAGATCCAACACCGTTTTTTAGCTCACTGCACCATCCCAGTTTCAGAACCTGGCTGTATGCAAATTAGTCTGCTCCTGTCCCAGTGCATGATGGGAACAGGGCAAACCAAACTACAAAAGCCAATTCTTACACTGGGAAGGAAACAAGCTCCCGGGGACCGGTTTCTGGCATTACAGCCGTCTTCGGCCCGGTTTGCTTGAATCCTGATGGTGCAATGAGCAAGGGTCTCACATCTGAGAATACCCTTCCACGCTTAGGGTGGACAAAATTATTTACAACAAGGGGTGGTGAGGGACAGAGTCTCTGAATTAAGCAGAAAGCTCTCACCCAGTCAAGAGATCAGGGCTAGATCCAACACCGTTTTTTAGCTCACGGCACCATCCCAGTTTCAGAACCTGGCTGTATGCAAATTAGTCTGTTCCTGTCCCAGTGCATGATGGGAACAGAGCAAACCAAACTACAAAAGCCAATTCTTACACTGGGAAGGAAACAAGCTCCCGGGGACCGGTTTCTGGCATTACAGCCGTCTTCGGCCCGGTTTGCTTGAATCCTGATGGTGCAATGAGCAAGGGTCTCACATCTGAGAATACCCTTCCACGCTTAGGGTGGACAAAATTATTTACAACAAGGGGTGGTGAGGGACAGAGTCTCTGAATTAAGCAGAAAGCTCTCACCCAGTCAAGAGATCAGGGCTAGATCCAACACCGTTTTTTAGCTCACTGCACCAGTAGCTTGTCTCCTTTCTGGTGAAGAATTGGCTTGGTAGTTTAGTCTGCCCTGTTCCCATGATGCACTGGGCCAGGGACAGACTGATTTGCATATAGCCAGGTTCTGAGCTGGGATGGGGCAGTGAGATAAATAACGGTGATGGATCAAGCCCTGATCTTTGGACTGGGTAAGAGTGGTCTGCTTAATTCAGACACTCTGTTCATCACCACCCCCTTTTCTAAATCGTTTTGGCCACTATAGGTGTGGCAGGGTATACTCAGACATGAGTCCCTTTCTCACTGCTCCATCAGGATTCAAGCAAGCCGGGCCGAAGACGGCTGAAATGCCAGAAACCGGTCCCCGGTAGCTTGTCTCCTTTCTGGTGAAGAATTGGCTTGGTAGTTTAGTCTGCCCTGTTCCCATGATGCACTGGGCCAGGGACAGACTGATTTGCATATAGCCAGGTTCTGAGCTGGGATGGGGCAGTGAGATAAATAACGGTGATGGATCAAGCCCTGATCTTTGGACTGGGTAAGAGTGGTCTGCTTAATTCAGACACTCTGTTCATCACCACCCCCTTTTCTAAATCGTTTTGGCCACTATAGGTGTGGCAGGGTATACTCAGACATGATTTCCTTTCTCACTGCTCCATCAGGATTCAAGCAAGCCGGGCCGAAGACGGCTGAAATGCCAGAAACCTGTCCCCGGTAGCTTGTCTCCTTTCTGGTGAAGAATTGGCTTGGTAGTTTAGTCTGCCCTGTTCCCATGATGCACTGGGCCAGGGACAGACTGATTTGCATATAGCCAGGTTCTGAGCTGGGATGGGGCAGTGAGATAAATAACGGTGATGGATCAAGCCCTGATCTTTGGACTGGGTAAGAGTGGTCTGCTTAATTCAGACACTCTGTTCATCACCACCCCCTTTTCTAAATCGTTTTGGCCACTATAGGTGTGGCAGGGTATACTCAGACATGAGTCCCTTTCTCACTGCTCCATCAGGATTCAAGCAAGCCGGACCGAAGACGGCTGAAATGCCAGAAACCGGTCCCCGGTAGCTTGTCTCCTTTCTGGTGAAGAATTGGCTTGGTAGTTTAGTCTGCCCTGTTCCCATGATGCACTGGGCCAGGGACAGACTGATTTGCATATAGCCAGGTTCTGAGCTGGGATGGGGCAGTGAGATAAATAACGGTGATGGATCAAGCCCTGATCTTTGGACTGGGTAAGAGTGGTCTGCTTAATTCAGACACTCTGTTCATCACCACCCCCTTTTCTAAATCGTTTTGGCCACTATAGGTGTGGCAGGGTATACTCAGTCATGAGTCCCTTTCTCACTGCTCCATCAGGATTCAAGCAAGCCGGGCCGAAGACGGCTGAAATGCCAGAAACCGGTCCCCGGTAGCTTGTCTCCTTTCTGGTGAAGAATTGGCTTGGTAGTTTAGTCTGCCCTGTTCCCATGATGCACTGGGCCAGGGACAGACTGATTTGCATATAGCCAGGTTCTGAGCTGGGATGGGGCAGTGAGATAAATAACGGTGATGGATCAAGCCCTGATCTTTGGACTGGGTAAGAGTGGTCTGCTTAATTCAGACACTCTGTTCATCACCACCCCCTTTTCTAAATCGTTTTGGCCACTATAGGTGTGGCAGGGTATACTCAGTCATGAGTCCCTTTCTCACTGCTCCATCAGGATTCAAGCAAGCCGGGCCGAAGACGGCTGAAATGCCAGAAACCGGTCCCCGGTAGCTTGTCTCCTTTCTGGTGAAGAATTGGCTTGGTAGTTTAGTCTGCCCTGTTCCCATGATGCACTGGGCCAGGGACAGACTGATTTGTATATAGCCAGGTTCTGAGCTGGGATGGGGCAGTGAGATAAATAACGGTGATGGATCAAGCCCTGATCTTTGGACTGGGTAAGAGTGGTCTGCTTAATTCAGACACTCTGTTCATCACCACCCCCTTTTCTAAATCGGATGTATTAATACATGCACCTGGAGGGTACCTTAGTGGTACCCCTTGAACCCAACTAGTCCTCTAGTGTGCTGGCTGACTGGTCCAGTTCAGCCTGCCACCACAGACCAGTTTCTGAATCTCCCCCCCCCCCCCCCCCCCAGGAGGTGAGAGCCCCGCTTTCAGAGAACAGACACAAGGTCTGCTCTAGCAGGAGGTGTTTAAACCTCCTACAAGCAGGAAGACTGTTGATCTGCATATCAATGGAGGAGGCTTCAAAGGCCTCTACAACCTGTGATTCAACCATGATTGCCCTCGGACAGGGCAAAGACCATCCCCTGCCTAGGACCCATTTGGCACCTGGACAGGTGGGAAAATTAGCCAGTCAGGAGGTGTGTTCACCCTCAGGATAGTACTATCCCTAAGGTGGGTTACCTGAAGTGAACATGACTAGGAAAAATTCCATCATCTTGGTTTTTGGTGGAATTAGGTCTTCTGGGTTAGGGGTATGGCCAGTTCCCACAGGAAGTGATCATATAGAAGGTGTAGTCATCCTCAAGGTAGGTAGCCCATTGACTACTTCATGACACTCCCTGTAACGCCCCTAAATACTGCATTTAGGTAGCACCCCTGATCCCAGGACCTCAGGTTAGACTAACACAAAGAAAGAGTGGACAAAGAAAACTGTTTACCCGAGAACAGAGAAGTAACATCTGACTTGGCGCTAACCCTGCCAGCTGCACCGGACGCTGGTGAAGCAACCAACTTGTCCTGCCGCTGTTTAGACTCCAAGGAACCCGGAGGGTTGCCAGTGCTTTGTCTTTCGCCAGAGAAACTCCCTTGAAGTAGAGGAGCTACCCCTCTGCAGCCGCAGGCACCATAGACGTAAGGTCTGGTTCACCGTCCTGCCGCTTACCGGGACTACCAATGCTACAGCCACCCAGGAAGAGGTCGCCTGCTCCTACAAGTCAGATCCGCCCTCCCTCCAAGTGTGGGGATGCCAGGGCCGACCGGAGCCACCCAGCACCAATACCTGGGTCCGGAGCCTTGAAGCAGCCAAGGCTTGATGTGTCCACGCCCCACACCAACTCCAAGGGAAACCAAATTGCACGTTGAGGGACTTCAGAGACAGTGAGACCCACACCAAGAGTGGCCCAGCTGTCTTGTTTGTCCCTCTTATGTAAAACCAAGTCAAAAAGTGATTCGTCGACCACCTCCACCTGACACCTCGAAGCACCTCTGCACCTGTCCCCCACAACTCGAGTCCAAATGAGCTGACAGTGCCCATGGGGTCCTGACATCCACAAGAGCCAAACCCATCCTTGGGTTTCGCTAGACTAGACTTGCAGTCACTGCCTGCAGCTTCTTTCTGCAGGCCCCCTCCAGTCGTGAGTGATTCCATCATGCGACCCGACACCAAAATACTTCACTGTAGTCAAGCCCCACAGCCCGAGGAGAAGTGTACCAACTGTGTCTCTACGTGCCTGAGCACCTCAAGGTTTGAGCACCCTGGGGATCACCCGGATTGGCCCCCAGACCCTGCTTGCAGCCTCTTTCTAACCTGACCAATCTGCATTGAAGTGAATAGGGCACTCAATGCTGTAGCACACTTCTCTACCTGGCTGCCCCGTGCCGCCCAAGGTGACCTGTTGGTGTGGCCTTGGACCTTGCCCCCTCCTCACCTTAGGCTCAGGAGAAGGGGTCTGTAAATCGCTGACAAGTGCCCAAATGCCATACGTATTTTCCACCCACTTGAGAACATTACCACTGTAGAAATTGCTCTGTCAACTTTTGAAACGTATAAAAATTCATAACTCTAAAAGTACTTCCCTCATTCCGATGATCTTGGTATCTAAATTCATATAAAAATAAGTGTTACTTTTAAAAGTTGGTGTCTCACTTTCTGCCTTTGTTTGTGCAATAAATGCTTAGCACTACCCTCTGATATGCATAACCGCTCAACCACACTACCACAAACGAGAGCATTTGGGGTGTCATTTGTGCCTCTGTAAACCATTTGGGGTATGCCTGGACTCTATCCACAGTGTACATATTTTCTGTCCAATAAATAAAGAGCCAGCTTCCTACAGCCAGCCTTCACGATCTGCAACATACTTCTTTGTTTTGTGACATACAATCTTGGCTTGTGTTGTTAACTTTGTATTTTTTCACATCACAGAGAATCCTCCATCTGCTGCTGATGCTGTGAGTGCAGAAGACGCGCTAAAGTACCTGTTGTTCCTCGTGGATGTCAATGAGTTGTATGATCATTCACTGGGAACGTATGACTTTGACCTTGTCATCATGGTGGCAGAGAAGTCACAGAAGGTAATTTAGAAGTTAGAGACTTTGCTGGCAATATTTTGCACCATTCTAATGTATTTAGATTGGATTTCTGTGAGAGTTTTGGATGAAGTTGCAGTTAGCCACTTAGATAAAGACCTTTCTTACTATGCATGATGCACCATTAATTGTTTAACATGCCACCAAAAGGATCCACCTGACTTTGTGTGTCAAATGGTCCAATTTTGCAGGTCTCCATGTGACCTGTAGTTGGTTTCTTTATTGGAATATTCTTTTTTGTTGGGAGTTTGTGATTAATTAGCCTTCTGACAGATAATTGTAGTCACAGATTTGTCACTTTTTGAATTTTACTCAGGCACCAGACTTCGTCCAGAGGTTTTTCATAGCAGTGCCCCCACACTTCACTAGGTGGTGTTGTACGGTTCTGCTTTGGCTTTGTTTTATCCCGGAAGTGATGGTATGAAGCTGCATGTAAATGCCACCCCTGTGCACCAACATCAGTTCTTTTCTTTCCTTGCCTTCAAACATGGATCCAGAGCTCTGCAACTTTTTCTTCTGTTTTGACAAGTTTTTTTTGTGTACTAGGGAAAGATGGCCTCACTTAACACTACAGGGTTCACACCATGCCGTGACAGACATTGGTAACAAACCCATTATGAGGTGTGCATTTGGTATTTGGGATCGGGTACAGCTCCAAGTTATGCGATGAGTGTGACATCATACACCCGAAGCGACCCAGGACCTTGAAACGAAGCTGTACGTTAAAGGAAATCAAAGACATTACTAATCTCACGTATGTCCTGCTTCCACTCTGGTAAGTCGAAGTATAAATTGAAGCAAAACACAAGAAGAGAAGCGGGACTCAACCCCATCCCTCTACTCTGTCTGAATAGAAGTCGCGAGGGTATTAAGGTGCCACTTTTTTTTTTTTTAAACTCAATGAAGAATTTATTTTAAAAAAACACAACGGCAGGAATTTTGGATTTCTGTACAGAAATGCATAAACACTGGATAAAAGGAAGATAAAAAGCCCTCCCCAAAGAACACTGGCCATAAAAATTACAGGAATAGCAAAAAGCGTGTGGATGAAGAAAATACAAATATAAAAATATCCATCTCTTCTTAATTCTTATGAAATCTTTGGTTTTTAACACAAGGTGTCCTGGTGGGATGAAAGAGAGAAAAGGGATGGAGCACAGCGTGCCCCACAGGCATTGTTAATAACGGAGATATTTACAGAGAGCCCTCACTTCCCTACAATGACTTACAGGCGCGTCAGAGGGCTCGAGTAAGAGAACGAACCCCACGGATGGGCAGTGATGTGAGCTATGAATCTGGTCAGAAGCCTTGCTCACAGTGGCACAGTGTGAGAGCATGGCTTGCTGCCACCCACTCAATACCTCACCCTGCTCTGGTACAGGGCAAACTCAGTGTGCAACAGGGCCCTGATGTCCACTGGCCCTCAAAGAAGACCATTCGACGAAGTCCGAAGAGGCACAGTCAGCAGAGTGCGCCCCATCTGACCGTCAGGCCTCTTTTGTTGGGGCACTCAGGTGGCACGGTTAGCAAAGTGTGCCCATCTGCCAGTCAGGCCTCTTCTGTGGATGCTGGCAGGCCAGGGAAGAGGTAGAGGTCCTTGCATAGGGTGCTGCTGTACTCCGACATCTCCTTGCAGCGGTGGAACTCCGTGCCAGGAGCATAGCCTTCCCTCTCCTTGATCATGCCATTCACCTTCACCAGCACATCAGCCACATGCATGCATCGGGCGTTCTCGGCAAAGACAGATGTTAAGGCCTCAATTTACCAAGAGCCTCGCTTGGTGTTGCGCAGCGCTGCCGTGTCTTTCAAGCAGGCATAGCCACAGATCATGTCGGAGCGAGTAGGCAGTCGCACACGCAGGCTCTCTTCCTTGCCAGCATCCGTCTCCTCACAGCCAGGTGAGTCCGAGCGCCCTCTGCAATCCTGCTGGTCCACGCCAGGGCCAGTCTCCTCTCCGCGGCATGCCTGGATGAAGAACATTTTGGGCTTGTTCTGCAGGTTGGGGCAGTTGGCATTGTCAAAGAGCTGGAACACTTCATGTAACTGAAACAAGCTGCCATCTGTGCCATAAACGGCCCCCTCCACACCATGTGAGAGCAAAGCCACGATGCAGGCATCGGCCTGCTGATGGTCAGGATGGCGGGAGAACAACCTGAGCTGGCATTTCATCTCCTCTGCTGTCTGGTTCTCCAGTAGCTTTACTGTGAAGTCCATGGAGGAGAATAGCTTCTCCAGTGCTGCTTGGTCCACATCGACACCTGAGCGGAACTCCAGGTCACCGCTGCCACCAAACTGCACATTGCTGATTACGATGGCCTGGCCCCGGGGTCTGGATTTCATTTGATAGGCAGAGTAAAGGTGTATCCGGTAGAAGTCGGGGGAGCAGGGCTTCAAGAAGGCAGTTGGGGGACCATCACCATCATCCAGGGAGGTCTCTACCGGGGGTGCTCTCCAACGCATCTTCTTGACGGATGGGTAGGTCTCTTGGATGGAGAGACAAGGGCAGCTCTAGTTATTGGTCCGCCTCATGCTGTGCTCTTCTTGGTTGCAGATAGCATTCTGCAGGAGCTGCTTCAGGTGCCCCTGCTTGGTCTCGTGTAGAGTTTCACAGAAGACTTCAAAGGCCCGGGGCCCGCGCTTCGGCAGGAGGTTCAGAAGCTCAATGTTCTGCTTAAAACTCCCACTCTTGGCCTCAATGGCTTCCCTCATGACCATGGTGATGACGTCTTCTTCCACCAGGAGCTCCAGGAGTTCATCCAGTTCCAGCTGCTTGGCCAGGGACACTCGGTTCTTCTTCAAGGCCTGCTGGTGGGCGTCCTGCATGCCCCCCAGCATCCTCCCGCCCCCGACACTAAGGTGCCACTTGATATCACTCCTGATCCCTGAGGTAATGATCCCGCAGTTGATCCTGTTGCACCTGTTTTCTGTGCCTTCTGCAACAAGACAGCAGATAGTTGCCTTTAAGGGGGCCATGCTGTGTATTTTTGGCACTCTTACTGCTCCCTCTGGTGTGCCTTCAGATGCCAACGATCTGCAGGGGCCTTCATCTGTGTTACCACCAGTTGATCCATCCTTGGTGCCCTCTGAGCCGCTGGAACCCATCTCAGGTTCTTCACCTACTCTTTTTCCAACTTCTATTCCTGCACTGAGACCTGCACTGGCCATTCTTCATAGGTGCTGGTCCCAAAGTCACTGTTGCCAGAGGGGAATCCAGTTTTGACTCTGAGGTCCAATCCCAAGCATAACCTGTTGTGACCACGACTGAGGTCGTACTCCGACTCCATTCCAGTGCACCTGGTTCCAGTACAGCCTGATTCAGACAACACCCTCCCTTTACTGCAGAGCTTTCCTCAGAGAATCCAACATCTTTTTGGATCTGATTCTGACCAGAGTTTACCACCATCTGGAAATTACAGTGAGGATAATTGGGACGATTTACCCTAACTTTATGATGAAGACAGTTTACACATGGATTTACAGGAGGCCAGTGATCTTGATGCTTCCCTTGATACAGGGTTAATTTCTCCCCTTGGGCTGCCAATGGAACAGGGTGCTTCCTTTTCTTTGGTAATTTGATATACTTACGAGGTCCCTGTAACTAAATTATCTTCTATTGAAGTTACGAGAAATGGCCTTACAAAACTTCTACTACTTTACCTGACCTCTGAGCCATTACTCCCATTCAGTGAAGCTATAGCAGACACTGTTCTGAGCAATTGATCTAAGTTTTACTCTTGCCTATTGGTGAGCAGGCAAGTGGCCAGACGCCATAGACAGTTGCCTGGTAAACATGATTTTCTTACGCAGCATCATAGTACTGAAAGAATAGTGGCCCAAATGTCTGTGATCAAGGTGAATCCTAATTAATTTCATTTGACCACCCTCTGGACTAGGAGTTGAAAAGGATTAATGGGATTGGGAAATAAGTGTTCTCTTCTGTAAACCTAGCCTTGAGGTTGGCTAATGCGGTTTGCCTACTAGCTGTTATATGCACTCCCCATGGACATCGCCTGCGAGCTTTTGCTGGTTGTCCTGGAAGAGTTTAGGGCCACCTTGACTTAAATCATTCAAAATGGTCATAGGCTAATATGTGATTTGTGCTGGTCTGAATACTACGGAGTGATTGGGGTGAACAGTTTATTTATTTTATTTATTTTGACGGTTTTGTATAGTGCGAACAAGACCCTTGCGGGTATCAGAGCGCTTTACAGGGCAAATATATCGACATAAATCATATAAGTACAATGAATTAGATGAATACAGTAGTGGTAAATATTAGAGAACAGCACATATTTACAGGAGTGTATAAAAAGGTTCAGGTGAATTTGTCCAAGAGAATCAATTTCACTTCTTTTTAAAAAAAAAGCTGCGGACGGATTAAGTCTTGTTTCTGGGGGCAAGGCGTTCCAAATTCTGGGAGCCATTCCTGAGAAGGTATGGTTGTATGTTTTCTTCTTGGAGAAACGTTGTGGTTTAAGTAGTAGATTGTTAGAGCTCCTAGTAGATCTGTTACCACCCGCTAGTACTAGTATGGTGCGCTCTGTCCCCTTGCATGGATGCTATTCACAGGTTTTTTTTTGATGTGCATACATCTGTTATGGATATGCTTTTTGATGTTTTTTGCCTCTTTATCTAAAAGCTGATTCTTCCCTAGAATGCTTTAAGGAAAGTAGCGCCATGGCACATTCTCTGGACTTTTTGACCATTCAAGACCGTTTCAATCCTTCCAAGGCTTCTCCTAAGGATTGGTTTAAAAGCAACACCAGGCTCCCCCACCCCCGCTACGGTCAAACCAGTCTTTTCGTGGCTGGGAATGGGCATCAGCCAGTCTATGTGCAGATAACTGATCTTCCCAGTCACCCTTCCCTGCAGCATCTATCTTCAAGCTGCATTACTTTGCCCTTAGTGGGGTACAACTATCCTGTGGGAGGCAGAAGTCAACATTTTTTACAAGAGGTCCACTCCATTACATCAGATGGGTCCTTCAGATCTTCCAGCAACACTATGCCCTTCTGTTATTTTCGACCCACTGAAGCTTGTTCTGAAATCAGAGTGGCTTCCAGAGGAGCACCTATACTTGGTTCCAGTATTGGAACTTTCATAGATTCCCATGCTTTGTATCATTCCCCGTCGTCGGAATGGGAGCCTCGGTAGTATAATAACCATAGAAACAAAAGAGAAACACAGGCCTAAGCCTCATCTCATTTTGTATCCTATTACTCTCTTTGTGTAAAAGAGACCAAACCTTTGCTAGGACCAATCAGAGCAGCCTTACCCTCTAGAACCTTCCTGAGAGAGCTCAGAGCCTCAGATTTTTCTACCGCACGTTGTGCTAGGGAGTCTCCACTGAGCTCTGCTCAGTTTTTCTTCTACAACTTATTGGATTTATTGGATTTTTGGATTATTACTACTTCAAAAGATGTCTGACAAGGAGAAGAAGGCCCTGTTCAGGTCCTGTGCCTCCTGTGGGAAGAAACAACTTTTTGTTGAAGATAAGCATGACAACTGTATTTACTGCTTATACCCAGACCACAAGGCCACCGACTGCAAGATCTGCAGAACATTCACTGCCAAGACTCTCCGTGACAGAGAAGGTCGACATTTGACCTGGCTTCAACAGATGAAGACTCAGAAGGGGCTGGTGTCTTCAGATGAGGAGGATTCAACATCTATGACATCCTCTCATAAGTCCAGAAAGAGGGGTAGGTCTCCCCCTGGTTCTTCTTCTTCTATCGAGCCCCCTCTTAAGGCCCCTCACAAGATCTCTGATAGGTCTGAGAGGGCTGGTCCCCTTCAATCTCCTCACGGAAGTGAAAAGGAGAGGCAGGGAAAGGCTTCTGGACTACTTATTACTTCAAAGGACAAAAAGGAGGTTTCCATTACTTCTCCTCCGTTCAAAAAAGAGAAGCCCTGTGACAAACACTCTTCTGTCGCTTCTGGAACCGGTCCGCAGAAGAAACCGCGTTCGTCGGCGACGAAAACGCCTGGTACGTCGACGACAGTTACTTCTGCTAAAGTTCCCGCTGTTTCTATAGCTCCGTCGACAGGCTCGTCGGCGGTAGCAATCTCCACGTCGACGATGTCTTCGTCTTTCAAGATGCCAGGTTCGTCGTTGTTGATTTCTGTTTCCACGTCGACGACGATGAGCTCCGGTAAGGTGCTGTCGACGGGCTCGTCGACGACGAAGACCACGTTGACGACCATGACTACTTCTACGTCTACAGTGATGATTGTGACGACGAGTTCGTCTATGGCCCTGTCGACGACCAAGACTCCGTCGACGAAGGTGAATATACCGTCGACGACTGCTGCTCCGTCGACGAAGACCGTTACACCGTCGACGACTGCTGTTCCATCGACGACGAGATCGACGACGAGATCGTCGACGGGTCAAAAACAGCATTTTCCTCTGAAAAAGATGACAATCACACCGGAAATGACATCTCCACGACGAGTGTCGTCGCATCCACCGAACATGCTCCTAGAGGAGGAGTCGGAGGAAGAAGAAGAGGAGTTTGGTCATTATGGAGATGCCTACAGTCCCTCAGACTTGAATGTAAAGATGCAGGACACTAACACGGAGGACTATTTCGAACATGCACGTGAACAACAGGTGCACTATGTTTCTGAGGAGCGGCGTCCTACTGGTTTAGGACAGGACATGGTGGCCATGCCTGTCTCTCTGCTCTCTGATCTTCAACTGATGTTACAGGATTATAGAAACAGGTTCTCGACGGAACCTTCTACGCAGTCTACACAGCCTCCTCCTCAGGGATTGCCACAAGCAGTTGCTGATCCGCCTTCTTCGCAGGGGGTGCCCCACCTCCCAGTTCAGGTTATACCTCTGGTCCGACCTCGCACACCGGATCCTCTGGTCCGACCTCGAACACCGGATCCGGAACCAGCCAATCCAGTCAATCTGGATACCTCTTCGGACGAGGCGGGGGTTCATGTGGATCCCTTATCTGATCCATTACAGGACCCAGATCTGGATCAGGGTGACAGTGGCCTACAAGACCCGGACGCCACTGGTCGTGATACATCTATCTCCCCTCCTGTGGACATAGGAGGGTTCCATCACCTGATGGAGAGAGCGGCGAAAAGATTTGGACTGCCGATTACAAGAGAGGGGTCTGAATGCTTCCTCTACGATTTCAAGGAGCAATACAGAAGATCCATCAAGTCTATTCCGATCATCGAACATGTGTGGGAGGAAGGCATAAAGATCATGTAGAATCCAGCCACGGTGATTCCAGTACTCCCCAGACTGGAAAAGAAGTACAAGGCTCCGGAAGGCAGTCCAGCTTGTCTTCTTGGTCAATCGAAACCTGATTCAGTCATCTCTCAGGCCGCCCAAAGCAAGTCAAAGAATCCGACAACGCCTTTGACTACGCCTCCAGACAAGGACGGTAGACGTCTGGATTATGTGGGGAAGAGGTTTTCCACCATGGCCAGCTTGCTGGTGAGAGCGGCCAATTCTCTCGCCATTCTGGGCAGATACGATCGCCAGATGTGGTGCGACATGGCACCGTATGTGGAACAATTGCCAGACGCAGCACGAGAGGAAGCCAAAAGAGTGCTGATGGAAGGAGAAAAATCATCTTCCGAGATCATCGACTGTGCGATGGACATCGCCTCCACGGCTTTTCGGGCCTTAGTGAGTTCAGCGGTGCTACGTGGCCAGGGCTAGTTAAGAGCCATCTGGTTTCGTCAGGAGGTCCAAAATAGGATCCTGGACCTCCCTTTTGATGGCGAAATGCTTTTCGGAAAGCATGTGGATGATGCCCTGCAGAACATAAAGAAGGATACCGGCACGGCAAAGTCGCTGGGATCTCTCAACTATCGCAAGGTTCCATTTAAGGGCGTTCGAGGCAGGGGTTTCTCTACGTATAGAGGCAACGCCCAGCAGAGATATTCATCACAACCGTCCCAATCTTACAAGACCCAGTACTCTAATCAGCGGCAGGGACAGTCGGCGTCTTACTCTCGCCAGACACCGCGAGGACGTCAGAACCGTCAAGGACGGGACGGCGGCAAGCGACAATAGCGGCCTCCTGGCTCTACCTGCTGTTCCTTCCCTCCCAGTCACATAAGTGGGGGGGCAGGATTTCCTTTTGCCTGAACAGCTGGAGGTGTATAACATCGGACCAGTGGGTCCTGAATATTGTACAGAGTGGCCATACGTTGGAATTCCAAGATCTTCCTCCAAGACGAGCTCCGGGGGCCATCCGCACGAAACATCTGGGTCTACTCCATCTAGAAGCCGATCAATTGTTCCTCAAGGGAGCAATAGAACTGGTGCCTCTTTCTCAGAGGGGCAGAGGTTTCTATTCCAGGTTCTTCCTGGTGCGGAAGACGACAGAGACTTGGCGCCCAATTCTAGACCTACGAGAGCTCAACACTTATCTCATAAAACTCTCTTTCAGGATGGTCACTCTACAGGAAATCCTTCCTCTTTTAAACCCAGGCGACTACTTGGCTTCCCTGGATTTGAAAGATGCGTATTTCCACATTCCGATACACCCAGCTCACAGGCAATATCTGCGGTTCACAGTGGGCAAGAGCCATTTCCAATTCAAGGTGCTTCCGTTTGGCCTGCGGTCTGCACCTCGGGTGTTCACCAAAGTGTTAGCACCTGTGGCAGCTTTTCTGAGGACACAGTCCCTGGACATGTTCCCTTACTTGGACGACTGGCTAGTCAAGGCTCCATCTTTCGAGGAAACCTCTCAGGCTGTTTCAACTTGCATTCAGTTATTCAGACACCTAGGCCTTCAATTAAACAGCAGCAAGTCAGTTCTGCTTCCCTCCAAGACCGCACGGTTTCTGGGGGCGATTTTGGACACCACACAGTGCACGGCTCGTCCTTCGGAGGACCGTCAACGGAAGTTGATGATCTCAGCTCGCCAATTGTTCCAGAAGAAATGCTTGCCAGTCCGTCAATACAAGTCCCTTCTAGGGTCGATGTCATCCTGCATACCATTAAAACCTCATTGCAGGCTGCGAATGCGCCCTTTGCAGGAAGAACTAGACAGGCAATGGCGCCAGGCAGACGGATCATTCAACGACAAGATGTTGGTGACTTTGGCAATGAGAAAGGCATGCGAATGGTGGCTGGTACAAGACAATATCGCGCAAGGTCTGTCGTTCAGAATTTCGCCATCCCCCCTCATCATAACCACGGATGCCTCTTTGGAAGGCTGGGGAGTGGTGCTCCGCGAACTTCAAGTTAGCGGACACTGGAGCGTGGATCAGCGCCAGTGCCATATCAATTTTTTGGAGCTGAGGGCCATTCGGTTAGCTTTACTGGCTTTCCTTCCCAAGGTTCGCAACCGTTCAGTGCTGGTCCGGACAGACAATACGACGGCCATGCACTATGTAAACAAGCAGGGGGGAACGAGATCACAGACTCTGTCCACAGAACCTCAGAAACTCTGGGATTATGCCATCCTTCACAACATCAGTCTGAGAGCCGAACACCTGGCAGGTTCTCTCAATGTCAAGGCAGACGCCCTGAGTCGACAAACAGAGGTGGCACACGAATGGGAATTGAATCATTCCATTCTGGAGAGAGTGTTCTCGGTTTGGGGGAACTCCTACCATCGACCTGTTTGCCTCCCCAGTGAACGCCAAATGCCGGTTTTACGCAAGCAAGGTTCACCATCAGGGGTCCCTGGGGAATGCCCTTTCGATGGCCTGGTACAGCGCATTCTTTTACGCTTTTCCTCCAATTCCCCTCATTCCTCCAGTACTCAAAAAGATGAAGGCGGAACCGTGCAAAATGATTCTCATTGCACCAGCGTGGCCCGGCAATTTTGGTACACAGAGCTCCTGCGACTCTCCCAAGCTCCTCCGATCCGCTTACAGTCCATTCCATCCCTGTTGTCCAGGAATCAGGGGCAGGTTTACCATCCGGATCCGAAATCGCTCCACTTGACAGCGTGGCTCCTGAACACAGAGAGATCCGTCATTTAAATCTTTCCCAAGAATGTCGAGACGTTTTGTCACAGGCTCGAGCACCGAGCACAAATAAGACTTACAAGGCAACATGGAGAAGCTTCTGCCTATGGTGTCAAAGACAAGGTCTCCATCCTTATAAATCTCTGCCTCAACAACTCTTGCCATACATTCTATCATTGGCTAAATCTGGGTTGGCACATTCGTCTGTGAAAGTCCATCTTGCTGCCATTTCAAGGTTTCGACGTACTTCTTCAGGCCCTTCCTTATGGTCCTCTCGGATTGTTAAGCAGTTCTTGAAGGGTCTGTTCCGGATGTTCCCTCCAGTTCGACCTCCTCCTCCAGTTTGGCAGCTCAATCTTGTCCTGGCTCAACTCATGAAACCTCCATTTGAGCCGGTGCACAAGGCGGATTTGAAGTTCCTCTCTTGGAAACTTGCTCTCCTTCTAGCTCTTACTTCAGCGAGAAGAGTTAGTGAACTTCAAGCCCTCTCCATAGTCCATCCATTCCTTCAATTAAAAAAGGATGTTCTTATTCTTCACACCAATCCAAAGTTCATTCCGAAAGTACCATCCGAGTTTCACTTGAATGAGCCCTTGATTTTAAAGTCTTTCTTTCCGCGTCCTTCTACACCTGCGAAACGCACTCTACATTCTTTGGACGTTCAGAGATGCTTAAAGTTCTACCTGGAACGTACAAGGCCTTTTCGGAAATCATCCCAGTTGTTTGTCTCCTACAGCGCACCACGGAAGGGATTTCCTTTAGCAAAGAGTGGCATTTCCCGCTGGATCTCCAGTGCCATTCAATTTTGCCATCAGGAGGCTGGTAAGCCTTTGAACAATAAGGTTCGTGCCCATTCTACAAGGTCTGTGTCATCATCTGTGGCTCTTTTCTCTGGAGTCGCCATTAAGGATATTTGCAGGGCAGCAACGTGGAGCAGTACTCATACCTTCACGAAACATTACTGCCTAGAATCTGCAGGACGAGACGACGCGGCTGTTGGTCAAGCAGTTCTGCGGAATCTCTTCCATTGAGAGGTGAGCTTTCCCTACGAACCCTCCATCCTGGTGAGCACATTTTGTTTCTTGTTTACTATGCTATAAGTGTATATACTTTATGGTTATGTGAGGCCATGTATCTACAAAATGTGTCTTGGTTATTACTGCTAGCTACTCTGATACAAAGCATGGGAATCTATGAAAGTTCCAATACTGGGGCAAGAAAACAAGTTACTTACCTGTAACTTTGGTTCCCCAGTATTGGTAACTTTCATAGATTCCCAGGCGCCCACCCTCCTCCCCTGGGAAAGCTCAGCCTTTTCACATGAGATAGTGGCGGTTTGCACAACGGCTACGAAAATCTGAGGCTCTGAGCTCTCTCAGGAAGGTTCTAGAGGGTGAGGCTGCTCTGATTGGTCCTAGCAAAAGTTTGGTCTCTTTTACACAACGAGAGTGATAGGATACAAAATGAGATGAGGCTTAGGCCTGTGTTTCTCTTTTGTTTCTATGGTTATTATACTACAGAGGCTCCCATTCCGACGAAGGGGAATGATACAAAGCATGGGAATCTATGAAAGTTACCAATACTGGGGAACCAAAGTTACAGGTAAGTAACTTGTTTTCATATTATTGCAAGAAGTGCGCATTCTGCTGTCCAAGGGGCCAGGGAGATGGTTCCAGACTCAGAAATAGGGGTGGGTTGTTACTACTGCTATTGCTTCATGCCAAAGAAAGAAGGAGGCCTCCATCCTATTTTCGATATTTTTCTTCTGTATGCTTTCCTGTGGAAGGATACATTCAACCTGCTCACACTGGCCCTTGTTCAGTATATCTTAGACTTGCAGGATGCAAACTTTCATGTGCCTGTTCTTCAGACCCACAAACGTCACCTACAGTTCAGGGTTGGTCAAGAGCTTTTTCTGTGGTGACTGGATGAGGAACAGTCACCTTAAACAGAACTCAGACAAGACGGAAGTCCTCATCCTGGGATCATCACCCTCCGCCTGGGACGACTCCTGGTGGCCCCCGGCCCTGGGCACCACTCCCAAACCAACGGACCACGCACGCAACCTGGGCTTCATCCTGGACTCCTCCCTGTCAATGACCAGACAAGTCAACGCCGTCTCATCCTCGTGCTTCAACACCCTGCGCATGCTCCGCAAGATCTTCAGATGGATCCCCACGGAAACCAGGAAGACAGTCACCCAAGCACTCGTCACCAGCCGACTGGACTACGGGAACGCCCTCTACGCCGGAACCACAGCCAAACTTCAAAAAAGACTGCAAAGCATCCAGAACGCCTCCGCACGACTCATCCTCGACATCCCCAGACACAGCCACATCACCGGACACCTGAGAGACCTGCACTGGCTCCCCGTCAGCAAGAGAATCACGTTCAGACTCCTCACCCACGCACACAAGGCTCTCCACGACCTGGGCCCCAAGTACCTCAACGACCAAATGACCTTCTACCCGCCCACCCGCCAGCTACGATCGACCAGCCACGCACTCGCCACTGTACCACGCATCCGCAGAGCCACCGCCGGAGGAAGATCCTTCTCCTACCTGGCAGGCAAGACTTGGAACTCCCTCCCCACCCACCTTCGGCGAACCCAAGACCATCTCTCCTTCAGGAAGCAGCTCAAGACCTGGCTGTTCGAGCAGTAACTTACCCCTCCCCAGCGCCTTGAGACCCTCCCGGGTGAGTAGTGCGCTTTACAAATGCTGTGATTGATTGATTGATTGATTGATATTGTTTGCCCTGCTCCACTTTGGCCTTTTCCTGCACTCCTCAGGGGTTCCTAAAAGGGTTGGTGCCCATCTTTAGAGATTTGGATATCAGTTGTCTCCTTCAATGACTGATTGTTGTTGGCGGGTCAATCGTAGACCCCCTCCAGATGACGGCAAACATCCTGACATCGTTAGGGTCCTTAATCGCAAGCTCTGAGGCTGCCTGCATGTCTGCCTCGCCAGATGGCCTATGTGGGATCTGCAGTGGGATCTGAAGTCTCAGTGGACTCTCAAGTCTCAGTGGGCTCTGCAGCAATGAAGCCCATTGGATGTCATCCAGGTTTCAGAGGAGACTGCCCAAGATTTTCAGTGGTGGTTGCCCAACCACAGTCTGACCTGCAACAGACCCTCTCCCTTCCCCACCCGGAATTGACAATTCCAAAAACTCTGGTCTCTTGCAGAAGATAGCCTCCATATCAATCATTTGGAGCTGGCAGACATTTGCCTGGAGTTGAAGGCCTTCCTACCATCCATTAAGTGAAGGAAGGCACAGGTTCCCATGGACAACACCACAGCCATGTGGTACTGCAACAAATTGAACAGAGTAAGGTCCTTGGCTTTGTGTCAGGAGGCTCTGCGCTTATGGAGGTTTTTGGGACGCCAGGGTGTCTCCTTGGTTGTGAACCGCCTGTCGGGTTAATTGAACTATAGGGTGTATGAGTTCAGCTGGCATTATCTGGCAGATCATGGATGCGTTCAGTGATAAAGTAAAGCGCCTTATTTTCACTCCTCTGTTTAACACACAATTTCGGTTTTATTATATGGTCAGTAGTTCTGGTGTGGTCTGTGCATTTATTCTACGCAGAACCCTTTTAGCCACTGTGCACCATAGCACACATGATATATTAATTCATCCTATGCTGTATGTGTAGTCATTTGTTACAAACTGATTACAAATAGTAGCTGAACCCCAATGTGGGGCAGGGCATCTTCCGACAGTGGGGAGAACTTTGACTAGATTATTTTGCCATTTCCAAAAATATGTAAAGTCCACATTTTTGCACATTAGGGTCCCAGCAACAGTCCTTCCTAGGAGATGCATTTAGACTCGGGTGAAACAAGAGGCTGCTGTATGCCTTTCCCACTTTGCCTTTGCTGCCCAGAGTTCTGTAGAAGATCAGGAATGTCCAAGTCATTTGAGTTTGGTACACAAAACCTCTGAGCATGAGTATCTGCCCTCTGATCAGGCTACCACTTCTCTAAGATATTCTGTCACAACAACAGGGCAGTCATTCTTCACCAGAACCTGCGTAGTCTGCACCTCAATGTATTGAGATCAAGCAATGGCAGTTGACAGGGTTTAACTTGTCAACCAAAGTTCTGGATGTCATCCTAACTGACAAGCTTTCTTCCACAAAGTCTATTTACCTTGGAAACATTTGTGACCTGGTGTTGAATCCATTGGACAGACCCTTTACAAGCCAGGCTGTACGGTAATTTTTTTTTTTTTTTTTGGCACAGCAGTGTCTTGCAGTTGGCACTATTCAAGTATTAAAGTAAACTACTAAAGTATAAACTATTAAAGTATAAGGTATTTTGATTTTTTCTTTTTGGCACAGCAGTGCCTTGCAGTTGGCACTATTAAAGGTTATTTTTCGGCCCTTTTGGCTTTTCTAAATCAATCATCCTTGTTCAGATCACCTATTCTGATGGTGTTTATTAAATGTTTACCAAACATTCCCTCCCAGAATGTTTGTGATTCCACAGAGACCACCTAATTTGGTCCTAATATTTCTTGTGTGTACTCTGTTTGAGCGAATGCACAGCTGCACGTTGCATCTTCTGGCATTAAAGAAAGTGGTTGCCAGCTGAAGAATCTTGTTGCAATGAATTCAGCTCATCATGAGCCTGCCAAAACCAGAAAGACCATAGTCCACGCGGTTATCACCTTCGCAACTGGACTATGGGAATGTACTGTACCTAGGAGCCTCGAAGAAAACCCTAGCCAAATTACAACGGGTACAAAATGCTGCGGCACGTTTGGTTCTCAGTCTCCCTAGGAGAACAAACACTAGGAAGGCCCTTGACTCCCTACACTGGCTGCCAGTGGGGAAAAGAGCCATGTTCAAGTCAATGTGCTATTGCCACCGCATCCTCTCTCATAAGGGTCCCAGTTACCTGCAACCACTACTGACCAAATATATCCCTGGTCGTAACTTAAGGTCCATGGACTCAGCTTTGGTAAAAATTCCAAGAATTTTCAAAGCCCGCACGGGAGCCCGTTCATTCCGGTACCTGGCGGCTACAATCTGGAACACCCTGCCAATATCGACAAGGTTGGAACCCAGCGAAAGAGTTTGCAGAAAACAGCTAAAGACGTGGCTGCTCTCCAATACTTTTGAGGGAAAAGTGTAAGAACTTCTTCGCAACAGCAGTACTCATCTAATTGTGTCTTAGCGCGGGGACACACCGTTGGTGTAACCAAGCGCTCTACAAATGAAAAATAAAATAAAAAAAATGACCAGGAAGGCCTTCTTCCCAAAAGTAGTGACTCCTTTTCATGTTGGGTAATATATCACCTTCCCAATGTTCTTCGCTTGCCTCACCCCGTCAAAGAAGGAGTTAAGACTCCATCGAATGGATCCATTATTCGCCTAAAGGACGATTAAGTGGATAATCTACTTTTTGTGGGGTTCTCCAGGGAAATAAAAGTTACGGTGATGTAGATATGTAATTGTCAAGTTGGATAATCCTTTGCATTAAGATCTGTTATTCAGCCTCGTAAGGACTGAGGACCCACCAGGATAAGGCTGCCACCACTGTGTTGGCATGCTAAGTGCCTGTTCTAGACATCTGTCAGGCAGTGATATTCACGTCAGTACGCATGTTCACAAAGCACCAACGCCTTGCAAGCCATCTCCAACAGGAAGGTCATTTTGCCCGTTCACGCCTGCAGGGCTTTTTGGTCTGATCCAACTCCACAGACCCTCCACCTTAGGGGAGGTGTTGCTTTTTTATCTATATTTAATGTGAGAAATCTGTGGTTAGTAGTATCAGTGGCGTAACGAAACTTGAGGGGGCCCCCCTGCAAAGCAGATAGAGGGGTCCACCCTCCCGCGGCCCAGCCCACCACCTACCACTTTGCCCTACCACCCAAGAATCTAGCATATTTTGATTTGAAACGTTTACCATTTAAATGAAATTCCTCTATATTGTCTTTCTCTAAGTTCTAATGAGAAAGTGGGAAACACTCTTAACATACAAGCTATGCTATTTGTAACAATACTATCAAAAGCAGATTATTTAACTGAGGCAGTAATCAAGAGAGAATGCCAAGGAGTGACCCTTTTGTCTCAGGAACTGCCCATGGCTGGAGAACAAAGAACAACTATGAAGGGTCTGAAATAGAATTGACAATACCGTGAAACTTTGAAAGACAAACCCAAACCTGCAGACTGAAACCCTGAGGTGCTGTGGCTTCACATCAATCAGGGAGTAGAGGCATTGTCATCCCACCCCTTCCCCAAACAGTTCACAGGGTGGGGTGTGTCCCCACCCTGTGACCAGTTAAGAAAGGGTGGGGTAGAGGCTGAAGGCAGGAAGCAGACAAATAGAGTCTGCACAGTTTTTAATCATGAATTTTGAACACACCGTGCAGACTCGAGGTATCTGCTTGCTTCCCGCGCTTTATTTGGTGTGAGACCCATTCTGCTATGGAGTTTCGGTTAATGCCTGGAGACTTGTGGAATAAGGTTCCACTCTGCAGGCTGCATGTCTGTTGGCCTCAATAAACAAGCTAACTTCCCTTGGTTCTGTGCGGTGCCCGGCAGCCCCCAGTCCTGGAGTAGGCCAGGTATTTAAAAAAGAATGCAGCATTTGTTGTTCAAGTATTTAGAGCGCCACTACTGCTAACAGGTGCCCTAGATGAACAGTGCATATGCGTGGTTAAGGCAGGCAGAGGTTAGGATATATATAATATATGTATATATTTATATATATATATATATTCACTGAAAAAACCATAGGTTATAGACCATATATAGTTAGGAATTAGCATTTACAAAACCTTATTTTACTCACACAAAACCATTGAAATTCGCATATATAGTTAGTTGCACTAACTATATATCGCGCACCACAATCCACTGCTGATCATGTCACATATTACATCATTCATGACATGGTCAGTGACATCACTGATGACATCACTGATGACATCTCAAATGACATCACTGATGACATCACTGATGACATCTCAAATGACATCACTGATGACATCAATGACATCACTGATGACATCACTGATGACATCTCATTTGACATTACTGATCACATCACTGATGACATCATTCATGTGATAATATGATGAACCTCTTCAGACTCTAATATAACCTTAGATACACTCAGTGTAAACAGACACTCACAGACTGTCACTCATCCATGGAGTTACTCACACACCTAGTCAGTCATGCAAAGAATCAATCACACCTCCATTTCCTCAACTATACAGTTATACACACCTTACTTATTCAAACATATACTAACACATATTTACTCTCTTATACAATCCCTGATACAAGTTCACAATGATCCATACAGCCACTCACACATTCACTGGCTCTTATGCCCAGTTATTTATATATGTCAACTCTCACATGTACTGTGTTTTACATATGTACTTACTTTGACATGTAGCACTGAGATATCCATTCACTCACCAATACACTCATGCACACAGTCAACCGCCCATACAGCTGTTTCCACATGCACTTTTGAACCCATACATCTAGTGAATCAACTGCTCACACATCTATGCACAGAGTCATACACCTCCCAGCCACCCACACACATGCTCAGTCTCCCATACAAATACTTGGGCAACCAATCAATAACCCATATAGTTACTCATATAGCTACTGATCAACTCATGCAGCAGTTTACAGAACAACAGACATAATGATGCACAAATTAAGACAGTTTAGTCACTAACCCATGCACTCAGTGAGACACATTTAATCACTCACTCATACAGTCAGTCATGCACCTACTAAATCCTTCATCCAGACACTTATACATCCACTCATTCTTCAATATGTAAGACATATTTTAACTTTACAGAAACATACAGTCACTGGATGTTGTCATCAGTGATGTCATCAGTGATGTCATTTGAGATGTCATCAGTGATGTCATCAGTGATGTCACTGACCATGTCATGAATGATGTAATATGTGACATGATCAGCAGTGGATTGCGGGTGCGCGATATATAGTTAGTGCAACTAACTATATATGCGAATTTCAATGGTTTTGTGTGAGTAAAATAAGGTTTTGTAAATGCTAATTCCTAACTATATATGGTCTATAACCTATGGTTTTTTCAGTGAATTTCAATGGTTTTTTAATAGCAAATATCAAAAGCTGTAAAATGTATTCTTCTTTTAAAGGAAAAATATATTTTATATGTATTTAATATAATTTTTTTATGTAGATACATTTTTTGAGGGAACGAATTTATCAACTATCATGCTGAAGAAGAGTGTGGGGGAAAAAAAACAAAGAGGAGGACTAAGAGGAAAGAACAATCAGTTCAAAAATACAATTGCTTTAAAGCATGAAGTGCTTTTCCACACATTTACATTTAAATAACCCATATTAGAACATACAAAATATCTACAGAGGAGACGGTGTACATTGAATTTTAGACTCTTCATTGGTACCTACATGTTGGTACTTACATCACCCACACAACACAACAGCTCTATTCAGAGCTACCCTACCTCAAAGCACTCTAAAATAAAATTTTACTATTTCCCTTGGTTTTCCCCTTGTTACGCTTTCCGGAACGCTACCCGGTGCGCGGACCGGGGGCTAACCGTGCGAAAATTGGAAAAAAGGTTGTTTTTTCTTACATATATGGGCCTCCTCAGCCACCCTCAGAAAACCTAGGTGGTCAGGATATGTCTCCCGTGCCCCCTTATACCCTGGGACCGGCTGTCCTGCGAGCACTTCGCCGTTGGTGGGGTAGGTGTCTACGGGCCCATATGCCAGATCACTCAGGTGTCTTCCACCTTCTCTGGCCCCACGAGGACAGTACGAGGGTGCCCGCAAACAGTGATCGCGGGGGGGAATCAACGTAGGATTTGATCTCACGACACGCCCCAGGTCGTATATTCGATTCTCTCAATTTTTGGGGGAGTCGGAATAAGTTGATGAGCTTTTAGGTCCTGATGAATTGCCCTAGTGGCATGAAACATGTCGACCACACCACATTTGAGGGTTGAATGAGGCCATATCATCCCTAACTGTTGCGCCTCAGTACCCCTCATTTTCACCCATTTTAATAAGGCAGTGAGCCATGTTATTAAAGGTTTCTTAAATGGACTTTACTGACCTTTTTTAACTTCACTCACGCTCACTACTACACCTTATTTTTGTTTTTGGCCCCTCACACACATGCACCCATTGGCTAAGGAATAAAAGAACTCCCCAAAAGTGTAGCACCATGTGCTACCCGACAGGCATTGCACCGCCAGCCTGCCGTGGGAGCAGGAAGCCAATGATGACACGATACGATCATCGGGTGGGATGGCAACAGTCGTCCAACCTTTGCATTGTGTGAGGCATCCTTAATTCCGTCAAGGGATCATCATATGCCCTTCTTACTTGCTCACAGAGAGAGAGGATTGCTTTAGCTATTTAAGTCCACCTTCCGTGGGGAACTCTGTACACCTTTTTGTTGACCTCCTCAGCCACCCTCAGAAAACCTAGGGGGTCAGGATATGTCTCCCGTGCCCCCTTATACCCATTCCCAACATTGTTTATCCTCCATCTTGTGACTAAATTCGTCCGAAACACAAGATGGCGGACTCCCGTTACACTACCGGTGAGCTTCCCGGTTCGCGTACCGGGTAGCGCTTCCACGGCGAAAAATCGAAAACAAATTTATTTTATTTTTTTGCCCCGCCGGGCCCTTTAATAGCCCCCACATCAATCCTAGGGGGTCAGTAGGGGTCTACCTTGCCCCTTTCATTCATTTCCCCCTTTGTTTATTTCTACCTCTTGTCTCTCGATCCTACCGAGAGACAAGATGGCGGCCGCTCCGGACTGTTTAGAATGTTGAGAGTCACCGGAGAGCCAATCCGCTTCTCCTCGCGAAGTTCCGTTACGCGTCTGGTACGCGAACCGGGGCGCTAACCGGGACGCTGTCACAGATATATATATTTTTTTGAACGTTCATTTCTCAAAATCCACTGAAGCACATATCTTGAGACCTAGCAAAGGCACATCGGGCAAACAGTCTCTACAATTTTGCCAAGTTTCATAGAAATCCATTCAGCCGTTCGAGCTAAAAGTGAGTCCAACCGCCCTATGGAAAACTCAATGTTAAAAACACGTTTTGGAACCCCCCTTTTTTCTTGGCCCCCGCTTGACGAAACCCCCCCAAACTTTCAGGGGACGCTCAGAAACAAAATGTGCCATTTTCCTGAAAATTTTAGCCAATTCCGTCCATCAACGCCAAAGTTATTCAACATAGAATTTTCAGAAATCCCTATTCAAAAAAATCCTAACTATATATACCGCCAGTAGGTAATATATATATATATATATATATATATATATATATATATATATATATATAACATTTCGATGGCAAGATGAAACCCCTCATTTTGTTCCTTTGCAAATTAAATGTTTTAAGTGTTAACACTTTATTCCAATCAAGATGACTTCAGGTGTGCCATACTTTTGTCATAAGTAAGACTGTTAGCGCTCTAGTTGTCCTTTAGAACACTCTGGCACATTCTGTCACTGGGCTTAGTTGGGCTACATCTGGCTGATATTTGGGCTACATTTGTTTTTTTTTGTCTCTGGTGGCCATCTTTGGGCTACATTGGGCTACATTTGGGCTCTAACATATATATAGCCCAATGTAGCCCAATATATATTTTTCAAAGTTAATTTTCGTAAAAACCACTGGAGCATATATCTTGAGACATAGCAAAGGCACATCGGGCTACCAGTCCCTACAATTTTGCCAAGTTTTGTGGAAATCCATTCAGCCGTTCGAGCTAAAAGTGAGTCCAACCGCCCTATGGAAAACTCAATGTTAAAAACACGTTTTGGGACCCCCCTTTTTTCTCGGCCCCCGCTTGACGAAAACCCCCCCCCCCCCCCAAACTCTCAGGGGACGCTCAGAAACAAAATGTGCAATTTTCCTGAAAATTTCAGCCAATTCCGTCCATCAACGCCAAAGTTATTCAACATAGAATTTTCAGAAATCCCTTTTCAAAAAAATCTTAACTATATATACCTACTGGAGACCGCCAGTAGGTAATATATACATATATATGTGTGTGCATATAAATGTGTGTGTGAATATATATATATATATATATATATATATATATATATATATATATATATATATATTTATATATTTTTTTAAAGACATATGCGTGGTTAAGACCTTGTTTAATTGTCATGTGTGGTTCTGTCACACATTCCTGAATACAGGTTTCTCTGATTATTTTGTGCTCCTCGTCCAAGGGTGCTGAAATGGTCAAGGAAAGAACTGACTTTGACATGCAGGGGTGACACTTATATGCAGCTCCCCTCCATCACTTCCAGGATGAAGCCAACGTGGCGCCGCATGGCACCACCTAGCAGCTCACAGTGGCACTGCTATAAAAACATCTGGATGTAATCTGACACTTGGGGAATAGTCTATTTTTTTTTTTTTTTTTTATTTTTTTTTATTTTCAAATTGCAAAGTAAGTATACATACAAATTAACATTGAGGGTCTGTGGCCCCCCCCCCTCCCCCCACCCTCCTATGACAGAGAAGAAAAAAGGTTACAGCGGGAATTGGAATAATGGGCACAAAATACATCAAAAGAGAGAAAAAAATAGAGAGAAGCAGACATAGAAAGATGCATAGAAAACTATCTGGGATGACTGGCACCGAATAGTATAAAAAAGGAACAGAAATACACGAGCTAATCGGGCAGAGTCAGCCAATTGGTTAGATTTTCCCACACCTCAGTGCCCTTTCTACGGCCCTTACGTCCTTTTTTTGCATATACAGCTATTTCCAAGTGGTATGTTGCCATAAATCTGGCAAGCCATTGAGAAAAAGAAGGGGGTTCTGGGTCTAACCAGGCTGTAGCAACACAGATCCTCCAGACGGCCATTGCTATAAATGTTAGGCCCTCCCTTTTCAGATGTGGGGCTTCTGTTTGTGTCCCGAGCATGATGGTAGTGTGGTTCAGAGTTATTGGCTGGGAGGTGACTCCTCTTAGAAACCCCTGTATTCGATTTAAAGTAGGCGCGAGCTTGGCACAAGAAGCAAATATATGTATGGAGTTGGCCCCAAATTCAGCACATCTGGGACAGAGAGTACCTTGGCCGGCCCCCCATTTTGCTATTTTGCTAGGAGTGATATATAAGAAAAAAATTGTTTTAAAGTGCTGAGCTTGTAATTTAGCGGATAGTAAAATATTTTGTGAAAGAGTAAGTGAGTTATAGAAAACGTTTCTAGTAGAATCAAGTTTGGTAGACCATTTGCCTGCGATACTTTGCAAGTCGTCAGGAGTCTGTCTATTTAGGATGCAGTATAGGAGGCCAATTCGGGGAGTCAGAGGTTTCCGTAGGACATTAAGGAGTTCTACCTCCATAAAACCTGAGGTTCCCCCTACCTTTCTAGAGAGAAAGTTGCAGATAGACATATATTTAAAAGCGTCCTCTTTCTTGAGGCTGAATTTATCAATAAGGTCGGGAAAGGGGATAACTCCCTCGTTGGTAATTAAGTCACCTAATTTTCTAATACCAGCCCTGTACCAATCAGATAAATAGGCCCTTCCAAAGATGTCAGGAAGATTACTATTATTTAAAATAGGAGAATAGTGATTGTATCTGCCTATACCAAGGTATCTACGAATGCTTTGAAATACCTTAAATGAGTTGAGCAGGGTCTTAAATCTAACCCGTTTAAAGTATCCAAAGGTAGTTTCTCGTAGCAGACACCCCCAGTGGTGTTCCCCCACCAATAGTTGAAAGGGAGAGGGCAACATTGTAGGAAACACATCAGGACGTTCTTTAGTTAGCTCAGTACTATATTGCATGACCGTGGCCCAGTAGTACAAAGTGATGTTGGGGAAAGACCAGCCGCCTCGATCTTTAGGAAGACATAATTGTCTGAATGCCCTCCTGGGTTGTGAATATGCCCAAATAAACTGTGTGTAAATTTGTTGGAATTTCGTGAGGTTGGCTTTACTAAATTCCAGAGGTATGGTCCGGAAAAAATATAAAAGTTTGGGAAAATAGGTCATTTTTACGACATTGCATCTACCAACTAAAGTGAGGTGAAGGTTATTTATTTGTTTCAGTGCTTTCTTGGTTTGTACTACGAGCGGGAGCAGATTATTGGAAACAACTTCGTCCAAATTAGAAGAAATGTATACTCCTAAATATTTGGCTTTACCTACCACCCTCTGATCGATCCAGGAGATTTTGCTGTTAGTGATTATCTGAGTCTTATTCTTATTAAGAGTGTAGCCAGAGATCTTTCCAAATTTTTCTGCCTCATGTTCTAATTCCGTTATAGCTTTTAGAGGGTCTGGTGATGTAATGGCCAAGTCGTCTGCGTATGCTAAAATTTTTGTATTGAGGCCTTGGAAACTTATCGGTGGAATGTTGTGATTGTTTTCAATTTGTTTAATAAAAGGGTCTAGGTACAGGGCAAACAGCAGAGGGGAGCAGGGACAACCCTGTCTGGTGCCTCGGGATATCTTCAGTTGCTCGGTTAGTTGACCGTTTATGGAAACACAGGCTGAGGGGTTAAGGTAGAGCGCTTTCACGGCCTGTATGAACTTCGGCCCAAAGCCCATCCTCTTCATGACTGCCCACAAGTATCTCCAGGAAACCCGATCAAAGGCCTTCTCGGCGTCAAGTAGTGTTAATGACATCGGGTCTCCTGCTGCCTGTGCGGCGTCAAATAGAGTAATGGCTCGCCTAACGTGTTCTTTGGTGCCCTTTTTTGGGATAAACCCATGTTGCCATTCTGATACCAGGGATTCCACCACAGTAGAAATTCGGTTTGCCAGTACTTTGGAATAAATCTTAGAGTCGCAGTTGATGAGTGTTATTGGCCTGTATGAGCTCATCTCGAGTGGAGACTTATCTTTTTTGGGAAAAATAGCTATCCTAGCGTTAGACCAGGAATCTGGAGGAGGAGAGGCCCCACTGAAAATAGATGTTATCAAATCAGTTAAAATTTTCTGAATTTGGGGTGCAAAGACTTTATAAAATTCCATGGGGATCCCGTCCAGACCTGCAGCTTTACAGTCGGGGAGGGACTTAAGAGATTTCTGTATCTCTTCCCAAGTAGGAATAAGTTCTAATATGTCGGCAGTATTTGTAGAAAGTGTTTCAAGATTAATCTCATTCAAGTAACTGGAGATATCGTTCTCAATTATGTCAATCGAATCTTTATTCTCCTCAGTGTACAGTTTAGCGTAAAAATCCTGAAAGCCCTTGCGTATTAAGTTAAAATCTTTGGTCTCCTCACCTGACTGGAGTTTAATGGTGTGTATTTCGCTGTTCGACACCTGTAGTCGGGTCTTGACCGCCAAGTGGTGCCCTATACTGTCGCTGCATTCGTAATTTTCTTGTCGTGTAGCGGCCCACTTTGCAGCGGTTTTTTCAGAAAAAATTGCTCCAATTTTAGCTCTGATCAAAACAACCTCGTCTTGGATAGCCTCGGTATTTAACCCTGCTTGAATGGCTTGTGTCAATTTAATTTCGGCAGTCTTAAGCTTCTCCTGGAGATCAGAGGTAGCAAGTCTCTCCTTTTTGTTTTTACCCACTGAAAAACCAAGAGTTTCGCCCCTAATGCCTGCTTTAAGTGTGTCCCAAACTATGGTCAGGGGTGCTGTCCCCATATTTATTTCTAGAAAATCCTGTATCCATCCCTGCATATGTGTCTGATATGTTAAATCTTGCAGTAGGGCTTTCTCAAAACTCCAAGTAGCGGGAGGTCTAGGTTTTGACAACCCCTTGATGTTGAGAATAAGGGGGTTGTGATCGGACATAAAACGCGGGACTATCTCAATAGTACTGTTGTTAATAAGACAGGATGAAACAAAGAAATAATCTAGCCTGACAAGAGTGTGGTGAGGGGCAGAGTAGAAAGTATAGCAGGGGTTGGAGGGTTTCAAGCTGGCCCAAGCATCTTTCAGGCCATGCGTCTCTACCAGATTGGTCAGGGCCTGAAAGACGAGTGGTTTTCTGCCCTTATACTTCCAGGTACTATCGGTAGCCCAATCACTGGGTAAGTGTAGGTTGAGGTCGCCACAAAGAATTATTGGGATAGGCCAATGTGCTAATTCCCCTGACACTAAGTTGAGGACCCCTGGGTCGTCCGTATTACTACCATAAATAGAACAGAGTGTAAAAGAGGGACTGCCAGGAAGAAGACATTCCGTTATGACCCACCTGCCGAGAGGGTCTGCTTTGGACCTGGGAGTGTTCAGAAGAAGTCTTTTTTCAGCAAGGATTCCCACCCCCCTGGTTTTTGATCCTTGAGAGGTAGCCCCCAGGATTTTGAATCCTAGAGAATCAAGCAGGTATTTCTGTGAGCCTTCGACATGTGTTTCCTGTAAACAGTAGATGTCTCCCCTCAAGGTTCTGAGGCCCTGCGAGACACTTTGTCTTTTGGAACGGTCATTTAGCCCACAGATGTTTAAGCTAATGATTCTTAGAGTATCAAGGTTAGCCATTTAAAAAAAGAGTGTTGTTCGTCGTTCGGTGCCATGAAGTATCCAGTCTGCTTGTGTGTGTCTTCAATAATTGAGTAATGAATTGAGTTAAACAAAGTATAGTTCCCATTCTTCCAATAAAAGTGCAAGTGCAAGTACCTCCCTCTTCCCCCCCTCCCTCCCTCCCCCCCCCTTTCTGAGCAATCAGGTAAACCCTGAATGATGGTAATCTACATGAGCCCCAGCCGCTAGCCACGCCGGAAAGACAGAAAAAAAAAAAAAAAAAAAAACCAAAGCACAAATAAGCTGTCTCCTCTTGAGGGTCAGATACCAGGAATCCTTATCCTTATACAGTTGCTATGTGTGGATTGACAAATAAAGGAAAAAGAGACTAAAGAAAAAGATAAGATTATAGCTTAAGGGCTTGAGGTATAAAGGCATCACTATATGTGGCAGGAGGATCAGACGTGATCAATAGTCAATAGTCAATAGACCACAGTCAGTGATGACTTATAATAGGTGCCTTGCCAGGATTCTTGTCGGGTGGATAGCGTTGGGTGAGGATAGAGCTAGAGCTAGAGCTAAAGCTATAGTTTGATTCATCCATTGTTTTTCTTGGACTTCAATTCTTCTAGGTATTCCCCGGCTTTTATTTCAGATAGAAAGATTTTGGTTGTTCCATTGCGTATAACCTTTAGTCTGGCGGGATTCATGAGAAACACGTCTGCCCCTTGTTGTTGAAAAGGCTGGATTAATTGTCTTAAGCGCCATCTGCGCTCGACTGTCTGATGGCAAAAGTCTGGCTTTGCGAAAAAGTTTATCCCATTGGCCCCTTTTTTAGAGTTGAAACGGGCTTTATCGTAGATCATCTCTCTAAGAAGAAAGTTTCCGAAATAGACCAGGAACACCCTCGGGTGCCCTCCAGCTGAATTATGTTGTCGTTTTAGATGAAAGGGGAAACGATGCGCCCTCTGTACCTCACGGTCCCAGTCCCAGCCAGATTCTTCAGGGAAGGATTCTTGAAGTAGCTTGACGATGAAACGTCTTGGATCTTCCCCCTCCTTCCCTTCGGGAATACCAAGTAAGCGTAGGTTGTTTCGACGCTGGCGATTTTCCTGGCCCTCCATCTTTGTCATTAAATCGATCATGCAGGCTGTGTTGGACTCCCCCTGTTGTTTAGTAGTTAGTGCCTCTGTTTCCAGATGTTCCGTTCGGGCTTCCACCATGGCGACCCGTTCGCTGATATCGGAGCAGGTCTTGTTCAATCGCCTAAGCCCGCCCTGTAACTTTTTAGCAGTATTCTTAGCAACGCGATTATCTGCCCGCACTTCTTCATGAAAGTCCTTAATGGAGGCCAGAATAGCTGCTAAAGAAGGTTCAGAGGGGTCTGTTTGCGGGTTCTTTGTGTTTCCCCACTGAGTAGAACTTGAATCTTCTTCATCCAGGGGGTAGGACACTTGAGAATCTGAATAGTCCCATTTAAGCTGACTGCGGCGCTTATTTTTGTTAATGGGGTTTTTGGGACGCTGGACTGTGCCTGTGTCTTTGTTTGAGACCTCACTGTCCCTTTCGCTGTCTTCCTCGGAGCCATCCTCTATGGAAGAGGTTGGGGTACTGTCTGACACTGAGTAAAAATCTTCAGCTCCTGCTTCAGGAGTCCAGGGTATTTGGGATCCGGAAGGCACCACCAGGCTTTGAATGACTTTGCTGGTCCCTGCATCGTCAAACTCGCAAGAATTCAGTGGCCTTTCAAGTACTTCAAGTACTTCAGGGCTGTTCTCTTCTCTATTCTCCTCAGGAGTGTTCTCGATGGCTAGAGATTGTGGGGTAGGCTGGTTTAAAGAGACCGGGGAGTCATCTCCTGGATGTATTAGGGCTTGGGGGGTCCCGTTTTGGCCTTTCACGGACTCAGTTAATACTGCCAAGCTGGTTTCCGGAGTGGTGGGCTGACAGTCAATTTTAACAACGTTCCCCGGTTGTAGAGCACTAGTGGTTACAGTTCCGGCTGGTGGGTTGCTAATGGGGAAGAGGGGGGTTTTATTGTTGTTATTTGGCAGGGTTTTTTTGCTTCCCAGGAATATTTTTGCGGGGGGGGGGTGTAGAGTCTCAGTGATTTTTATGTCTCTGGGAGGAGCCCCTCCACCTGGTTTGCCCTGCGGTACTCCTCCCCCCCCGGTTTTCTTATCCCCACTGACCTCAGGTTTAGTTTTAGGTGCTCCTTCATTGGCAGTAGAAACAGCACGACCGGTAACGTCCTGGGCAGTTGGTGTTTTCATTTTGGCACCTCTGCGAGCCCCTCGGGTGCTCATGATGACCCAGCCAAGTTCAGGAGGTCCTTCCACGGAGCAGATCAAAAGGGCCGTAAATCCGCTGTCTTTCCCTCCGTTAACAGCTGTGCGCGATGCGGAGTAAAGATATGCTGCAGCCGAGGCGGATTTTAAAGAAGACCGTGTTCGAAGCAGGACAGCCCCTTGAGTCCTCTGTGTGTTGCGGGCACCATGTGTGGGCTTGGGGGTCACCTCTGCAGAGAAGCCCCCTCCTGAGAAAAGCTGCCTCAAGTCTCCTGTTGCGCTGTGGAGCTGGCGTGAGAAAAGAATCAGCATCCCGATGACAGGCGCAGGACAGCTAGTCGATTGATTACGCTTCCGGCGTGAGCAGCCAGGCAGCGTGAGCTCAGGCAGATTCCATCTTGCCGTTTTTGTTTGCCAAGTTTCATAGAAATCCATTCAGCCGTTCGAGCTAAAAGTGAGTCCAACCGCCCTATGGAAAACTCAATGTTAAAAACACGTTTTGGAACCCCCCTTTTTTCTTGGCCCCCGCTTGACGAAACCCCCCCAAACTTTCAGGGGACGCTCAGAAACAAAATGTGCCATTTTCCTGAAAATTTTAGCCAATTCCGTCCATCAACGCCAAAGTTATTCAACATAGAATTTTCAGAAATCCCTATTCAAAAAAATCCTAACTATATATACCGCCAGTAGGTAATATATATATATATATATATATATATATATATATATATATATATATATAACATTTCGATGGCAAGATGAAACCCCTCATTTTGTTCCTTTGCAAATTAAATGTTTTAAGTGTTAACACTTTATTCCAATCAAGATGACTTCAGGTGTGCCATACTTTTGTCATAAGTAAGACTGTTAGCGCTCTAGTTGTCCTTTAGAACACTCTGGCACATTCTGTCACTGGGCTTAGTTGGGCTACATCTGGCTGATATTTGGGCTACATTTGTTTTTTTTTGTCTCTGGTGGCCATCTTTGGGCTACATTGGGCTACATTTGGGCTCTAACATATATATAGCCCAATGTAGCCCAATATATATTTTTCAAAGTTAATTTTCGTAAAAACCACTGGAGCATATATCTTGAGACATAGCAAAGGCACATCGGGCTACCAGTCCCTACAATTTTGCCAAGTTTTGTGGAAATCCATTCAGCCGTTCGTGCTAAAAGTGAGTCCAACCGCCCTATGGAAAACTCAATGTTAAAAACACGTTTTGGGACCCCCCTTTTTTCTCGGCCCCCGCTTGACGAAAACCCCCCCCCCCCCCCAAACTCTCAGGGGACGCTCAGAAACAAAATGTGCAATTTTCCTGAAAATTTCAGCCAATTCCGTCCATCAACGCCAAAGTTATTCAACATAGAATTTTCAGAAATCCCTTTTCAAAAAAATCTTAACTATATATACCTACTGGAGACCGCCAGTAGGTAATATATACATATATATGTGTGTGCATATAAATGTGTGTGTGAATATATATATATATATATATATATATATATATATATATATATATATATATATATATTTATATATTTTTTTAAAGACATATGCGTGGTTAAGACCTTGTTTAATTGTCATGTGTGGTTCTGTCACACATTCCTGAATACAGGTTTCTCTGATTATTTTGTGCTCCTCGTCCAAGGGTGCTGAAATGGTCAAGGAAAGAACTGACTTTGACATGCAGGGGTGACACTTATATGCAGCTCCCCTCCATCACTTCCAGGATGAAGCCAACGTGGCGCCGCATGGCACCACCTAGCAGCTCACAGTGGCACTGCTATAAAAACATCTGGATGTAATCTGACACTTGGGGAATAGTCTAAAGGTGTGGAATCTATAGTTAGAGTCTCCATCTAAAACAGTGTTATGAAGGTGAGTAACTTGTTCTTCTACAAAGTTCAGTGATTTCTTGGCAAGCTGCCTGCACCAAATATGCATTGATTCGACAGAAGTGTAAACAGCACAATGGTGTTTAAAAAATAACTAAGGTTTTGTTGCACTGCTGAAAATCAGAACGTGTTACTTTATATGTTCTTGATTGGATAGGTGCCATATTCAAAGGGCAGTAACTGTAAAGTCACCAGAATTGATCAGAAAAGTAATAACATGAGGTACCTTATGTCCTGGCTGCTTCCCATTCTTAACTTGTGGATTTCACTGTCAACTAGTTACAGGACTAGAAACTGCACCTCTTTAATTGTGCATCTGATATCACACATGCAGGTGTTATGTCACGTGCATGAATATGACCTTGAATCTACACTCTGCAAATTTGTGTTTCCTCTGTTCTTGTGTGAATCAGAAATCTTCATTTATTGTACTAGGTGATGTGCCGTAGAGGACAATGGTCCAGTTTCTTTTCTAAATTATTGCGTGTTGTGTGTGTCTCTCTTGCTCTATATTATGTAGTAATATCTTCCTTCAATTTAAGGACCCTTTGCCACTGCAGGCTGTTTTTTAACTGTGTGTGTGGTGTCACCAGCAATTTTCAGAAGATAAGTCACATCATTTCTGTATCTTAGGTTTTAGGAATACTCAGTCTGCCATCAGTATGAGGCCCCTATGCATCAATCTGGCACATGTGCTGTAGTTCACAGATACATTATATTTTGTCATTAGGAAGAGGATTTAACAGGTGGGCTCGGGAGCTAGATGGGCAGCAGGGGGCATAGTACCGCATTTCTGTTACAGATTTAGAGACGTCCGGTGTCCAGGGCTTCTTTTTCTCCCATGTAGTCAAGGTCCAGCTAAAGAGATTCAAGAATCCCAAGAGCCGAGCGAACTGCAGGGTCAAACTGTTTCATGCACCAGAGACTCCTCTGCACTTTCTGGTAGAGTCCACCTCAGCATCTAAGGACCTATCTGATGCGTTGAACCTAGAGAGTGAGTATACATCTCTTTCTGAGCATGAACAGGGGTTTGAGCATGCATCTCTTCTTGAGCATGAACCAGGGGCTATAGTGCTCTACTATCGGAAAGGGTTTCAATGGGAATCAAGGTGTTTATAGAGTAACTCCCCCTTTGAGCACCTTCTATGGCTGTTCCAGCCTGAAAACCTCTGACTCATACCTTGCCTTTCATGCAGGACTGACACTGTCCCTGACTGCCACCGTCCCTGGTGCTTGAGTCTAGTTTTGCTTCTCCCTTCTGCCCCAGCACAAGGAGATGCTAAGGCCCATTTGGCTTTGCACCTGTGTCTTACTCAAAGTTCACTCTGTCATGAATTCACCACTAGACTCAGAGGAACATGACACTTCACTCCTGACTCCCTCTTTGTATCATAGAAAGCAAGCAGTTTGCACTAGACTCATTCAGTGTCACAGCTTGTACCAGCAATTTTTCTTCTAGGTTTCACATATCTTGAGAGATCCCTTTTATCTGTCCTCTTCTTGGGAAAGACTTTAATCTAATGTGAGACACATTTAATACTTCCAAGCGACCTGGATTAGCAGCAGTTAGCTCTTGAGTTGATTCAAAGTTCTTTCTTACAGTAAGATCCAAGATCATAACTTAGCAATATTGTATCATCCCTCCTAGTTTTAATGTGTTCATCAGTATCTTGTGTGCCAAGCTAAAAGGAGGGAGATTATTAAGTGTCCTCAGGACACAGCAGAATTGCATTCTTCACCCAACTCACCAGAAGTACTGGGTGATAGATCAGCCACTTGAGTCTCTCTCCATCAAGACATGTGGCCCACCCACCCACAAATAGCGCACTTTCGTGCTTTCCCTTTGCTGAAAATGAAATCGCTACGGATGAATAGGTTCTCTTGTTGGTGCGGAATGAACGTGCTCTAAACCCCCCATGCTAATTTATCCCACCAATGCCTCACCGAACAACTCAGGGTCTGGATCAGGCTATGGATTTGTTTGGTTTCCCACAGAATAGAGGGGGATCCTATGCTGTGTAACAGACCTCAGGCAAATTATCAGGCTCCTTCATCTCCAACACTTGCTTCATTCTCAAGCTGCTGCAAAGCTGTAAGTCAAAATTCAGCTGAAAGCGTTTCAGGGGAGTGGTGCCAACTGCTTCCATCTTTCTCTTTTCACCACTGTATCCTCTCACCCATCACCCAATATGAGTATCTGTTTCCTGAGAATGTGACCCTCTCTCATCTGTACCTCTCTTCATGGAACATGGATATCCTGGTGGCTCCCTTGAAGTCCTCTCACAGAGGCAAGTACAAGATCTAATGGCTTATGTTCTGTTATTTTCTCTTGCAAAAGAATATCAACTTCTTGATGGACAAAGACATTCTTTTCTAGACATCTCACCGAATCAGGCATCGGAGGGGCCAATTGGCAATTATGGCCTGCAGGAACACTTTACGAGAATCTTTTTAATTGCCACCTATGCCTAGCATTTAGTCAAGCACCCTGCTGTCTCTTCTGGATCTGGTCCTATTTATACACAAACCCTTGGTCTCTTATGAGTTGAATCTACCTTCTTGGAATGTTTTTTCCTATTCATCACAAATGTATTCAGGCATAATAATGAGCTACAGGTCCTCTGCGCCTCAAGACCATATTCTGTGTTTTATTAGGATAAAGGGGTTCTGAGGACTTGACTTTTGTGCCAAAGTATATGACTAAACTTCATCTGAACAACTCTGATATTTCTCCCTACATTATTATTATTTCTGGTCCTGTATTTCTCCTCAGCCAAAAATGCACGTTGTGATTCAAATTGCTGATTATGTTTTTGCCTGGACAGGATGAGCTTTTAGGCATTAATGTCTACCCACTGCTAAGAACATGTTTTTGTCTGAAGTGTTGCTATAAAAGGGGCAGATCATTTATCCTGTATCGGAGTATATTAACCAGGAGCTAATGAGGGATACGTAGAATTTACCAGACATACCTTTCATACAGATATACAGGGCCAATATATGTGCTACACCTCATGCATTTTGCATTCATTAGCAAGCCGGCGGCTTCGGCCCCAGCGCCGTTGTCAACTTTGGTCCCGGTGCCGTCGTCAACTTTGGTCCCAACGTCACAGGGCCCGGGGGATCCAGACCCTGATGGTGTCACTCCCGGCGCCGTCCTCGGAAGACGCCATCCCCAGCTTCAGACCCGGCGCTCGGCGCCGTCCCCGGCATCGGTGGGTGAGCAATTCATCTGTGACCCGGCTACGTCATTCCTGCCTGTTTATCAGGACACAGATGAAGGGGGGACTGGGAGGGGTCTGAGGACCCTCTGACACTGGCTTCATTTCTTCTCCCTCCGTGGCTACGGAGGAGGGTGCTACCTATGGTGTGGGGTTGCGCAGGGCAGCCAAGGCCTTGTCTCTTGAGCTCCCTGCTGCGCCCGTGAGGACTAATCTCCTCACCGAGGTGCTTCAGCCGCCAGTAAGCTCTACGGAACCTCTGCTGCCGTTCAATGAGGCCCTCACAGACGTTCTGATGGGCACCTAGTCCAAGCCCTCCACAGGGCCCCCTGTGGATTGGAACGTGGCACGACGCCACCGCCTGGCTCTGGGCGACCCCTGCTTTATGTCCGTACACTCCCCCCGAGATCCTGGTGATCCAGGCCTCTAGGTCCCAGACCGAATTCCCGACTGCCCCTCCAGATCGGGAATCTAAAAGGTTTGACCAGTTTGGGAAGAAACTGTTCTCCTCACTTAGTCTGGTGTTGCGGTCTATCGACACCGCTTGCCTTTTGGGCCGTTACACCCACTCTTTGTGGGACACGGTTGCGGACGTGCTGCCCCAGTGTCCGGAGGAGGCCCAGACACGGCTCGCCCAGGCTCTTGCTGAGGGGCGGGAAGTAGCACGTTATTCTATCAGATGTGGACTTGATACCACGGACTCGCTGGGCAGAGTGATTTCCACGACGGTGGCGATCCGTCGCCACGCCTGGCTGAGGTCCGCCAATTTTTCGGGGGTTGTCCAGTCCACGCTCATGGGCATGCACATCGATGGCCGTCACCTTTTCGGCAACAAAGCAGACAGTGCGCGTGAGCGTTTCAAGGGCTACGGCCAAGTCCTTGTGCCTGTCAGGCCAGCGCCAGCAGCCTTCTGCTTTTCGCCCCTTTCGTGGCCAAGGAATGGGCGCCCCCACACGTTCGTCCAGCCACATGCCGCAGAACCAACCTCAGTGTGGTCGCAGATGTGTTAACAGCCGTGGCGGTGCAGGGGGACAGAGGCCCGGTCAGTCCACATCCACTCAGCATCTGCCTCAAAGCCTTCCTAGTCCGAGCTTTCAGGCCATTCGACGCCAGTGGGGGGCAGAGTTCGCCGTCACCTCCTCCACTGGCGTACCATCACTTCGGACAGGTGGGTGTTACAAATCGTCTGAAGGGGCTACTCCCTCCCCTTTGAGGTGACCCCTCGGAAGTTATGGCCCTCTTGGCGTGGAAGGGTATACTCAGATGTGAGTCCCTTGCTCATTGCACCATCAGGATTCAAGCAAGCCGGGCAGAAGACGGCTGAAATGCCAGAAACCGGTCCCCGGAAGCTTGTTTCCTTCCCAGTATAAAAATTGGCTTGGTAGTTTGGTCTGCCCTGTTCCCATGATGCACTGGGCCAGGGTCAGACTAATTTGCATATAGCCAAGTTCTGAGCTGGGATGGTGCAGTGAGCTAAAAAACGGTGATGGATCAAGCCCTGATCTTTGGACTGGGTAAGAGTGGTCTGCTTAATTCAGACACTCTGTTCATCACCACCCCCTTTTCTGAATCATTTTTGTCCACCATAAGCGTGGAAGGGTATACTCAGATGTGAGTCCCTTGCTCATTGCACCATCAGGATTCAAGCAAGCCGGGCCGAAGACGGCTGAAATGCCAGAAACCGGTCCCCGGAAGCTTGTTTCCTTCCCAGTATAAGAATTGGCTTGGTAGTTTGGTCTGCCCTGTTCCCATGATGCACTGGGCCAGGGTCAGACTAATTTGCATATAGCCAAGTTCTGAGCTGGGATGGTGCAGTGAGCTAAAAAAACAGTGATGGATCAAGCCCTGATCTTTGGACTGGGTAAGAGTGGTCTGCTTAATTCAGACACTCTGTTCCTCACCACCCCTTTTTCGGAATCATTTTTGTCCACCATAAGCATGGAAGGGTATACTCAGATGTGAGTCCCTTGCTCATTGCACCATCAGGATTCAAGCAAGCCGGGCCGAAGACGGCTGAAATGCCAGAAACCGGTCCCCGGAAGCTTGTTTACTTCCCAGTATAAGAATTGGCTTGGTAGTTTGGTCTGCCCTGTTCCCATGATGCACTGGGCCAGGGTCAGACTAATTTGCATATAGCCAAGTTCTGAGTTGGGATGGTGCAGTGAGCTAAAATACGGTGATGGATCAAGCCTTGATCTTTGGACTGGGTAAGAGTGGTCGGCTTAATTCAGACACTCTGTTCATCACCACCCCCTTTTCTGAATCCCTCTTGGCCAAGGGGGCCATCGAGCGCGTTCCTGGGCCAGAAGTAGGACGTGGTTGCTACTCCCACTACTTTCTGGTTCCCAAGAAGGGCAAGGGGCGGTCTGCGCCCTATCTTGGACCTCCAGAGCGTCAACGACTTCCTCCGTCCTGCCGGCCCACCAGCGCTAACTGCGGTTCCCGATAGGCAACGAACACTTTCAGTTTTACCGTGCTCCCCTTCGGCCTCACCAGTGCCCCTCGGGTGTTCACGAAAGTGATGGCGGTGGTCGCAGCTCATCTGCGCAGATCAGGGGTTCAAGTCTTCCCCTATCTCCGATGACTGGTTGTTGAAGGCGGGCTCACCCCAGACATTTGTTTCCCACCTCCAGACTACGGCCGATCTCCTGCACTCGCTGGGGTTCTAAATCAACGTGCTGAAGTCACACCTGTGCCCCTCTCAGAAGCTCCTCTTCATCGGAGCGGTTCTGGACTCGGCGCAGTTTCGGGCTTCTCAAGCTCTGATTCAGATCTTTCAGCCTTTATCCTGAGTCTCGGTCAGGATGACGCTGCGGCTCCTGGGGCTGATGACCTCCTGCACCCTGCTGGTACATCACCCCAGGTGGCGGATGCGAGCTTTGCAGTGGGACCTGAAGTTCCAGTGGGCACTGCATCAGGGCAACCTGTCTGACCACGTCCTGATCTCGGAGGGCACACAATGCAAGACAGTTGCAGTGGTGGCTCATGGACTGCGATTGGGTCAACGGCAGATCCTTCTCCCTACCCCAACCAGAGCACACAGTGGTGAAGGATGCGTGCCTCCTAAGATGGGGGGGGCACATGGGAGAGGCGGAGATCAGAGGCCCCTGGTCTCCGGCGGAGTCCCGGCTCCATATCAACCTTCAGGCGCTGCAGGCGATCCGACTTGCACTGAAGGCATTCCTTCCCTTTGTCCGGGGATGTTTAGTGCAGGTGTTCACGGACATCACCACTGCCATGTGGTACTGCAACAAACACGGCGGGGTGGGGTAGTGGACCCTTTGTCAGGCGGCTCTGCGCCTCTGGACATGGCTGGAACACCAGGGCATCCTGGTGGTTCAACACCTGGCATGTTCCCTGAATGCCAGGGCGGACGAACTCAGCCGCCGGTGCATGATGGATCACGAATGGCGTCTGAACTCGGATGTGGCGCAAGGTCTATTTCAGCATTGGGGAGAGCCTTGGTAAGATCTATTCGCCACCGAAGAGAACGCACAATGTCATCAGTTCTGCACATTTGAATTTCCAAGGCGGCACGTGCTTAGACATGCTTTTCGTCGCAAGTGGAGTTGCGGTCTGTTTAACGCCTTTCTACCTATACCATTTCTGCCCAGAGTGCTGAAGAAGATCCAACGCGACCTGGCCCAAGTCATCCTTGTGGCTCTGGACTGGGCACGAAGATACTGGTATCCCGAGCTACTCAGTATGTCAGTGGATCCCCCGATTTGTCTGCCTCTTCAGGAGGACCTTCTTCGCAGCAACAGGGGACGGTCCTCCACCCGAACCTGTCCAGTCTCAGCGTACATGTGTGGAGATTGAGCGGCGACAGTTGAGGCCATTTGACTTGCCTCCTGAAGTCTGCAATGTCATTCTGGCAGCCAGGAGTCCCTCCACAAAAACGGTATACACCTGCAGTTGAACAAACTTGTGGCATGGTGCACAGCAAAGGCTGTGGATCCACTTCCTGCCCCTCTTTCAGAGGTTCTACTCTTTCTTCTTTCTTCTTTCTCTTGCCCAGTAGGTCTCTGCTCTGGGCACTATCAAGGGCTATCTCTCTGCCATTTCAGCCTTCTTGAGGCTTCCTGATCAGACTTCTCTTTTCAAGCCCCCTGTTGTAAATAGATTCTTGAAAGGCATCACACACATGTTCCCTCCTGTTCCTTTCGTGATGCCTCAGTGGGACTTGAACTTGGTGCTCTTCGTCTTCTGATGCTTAAAACTGCTTTCCTGGTTGCCATCACCTCTGCCAGAAGAGTGAGTGAGCTCCAGGCTCTGTCTTCTAAGCCTCCTTTCCTCTCTGTTCATCCGGAATAAAATTGTTCTGAGAACTCGTCCTTCTTTCCTGCCCAAGGTGGTTACGGCCTTTCACATCGGGCAGTCCATCACCTTGCCCACCTTCTTTACCCCTCCCTCGAAAGAGGAAGAGAGGCTCCACCATCTGGACCCAAAACGTGTGCTCTCTTTTTATCTAGACCACACACGCCAGTTCCGGGTGGTCGACCAGCTCTTTGTTGGTTACGTGGGCGCTAAGAAGGGACGGGCGGTGCACAAGCGGACCATCTCTCGGTGGGTCGTTTTGTGCATCAAGGTCTGTTATTCCTTGACGAAAAAGGAGCCTCCTGTGGGGCTGCGCGCCCATTCTACTCTGGCCACGGCGGCTACTATTGCCTGGGTCGGGGAGTCCCCTTGCAGGACATCTGTCAGGCAGCTACGTGAGCTTCACGGCACACGTTCGCTAAGCACTACTGCCTGGACAGCCAAGTCCGGAGAGATGGCTACTTTGGCTGTTCCGTTCTCCAGGACTTCCTGGTGTGATCTTGGTTCGCAGACCCACCACCGGGGTTGGTATTGCTGGGGTATCTATTCTAAGGTAAGGATCTAACACTAACCAGCTTCTTTCAGATGCACAAGTTACTTACCTTTGGTAACGATATATCTGTAAGAAACAGTAGTTAGTGTTAGATTCCTTACCGCCCCATCCATCCTCCCCGTTCTGCGAACCTAAATATCTAGGGTTAAGGTATCTCCCTTTGAGGGCCCTAGTTTCATGGCACCAGTGTCGGTTTCTTGCATGGCTCTGCGTTCCTGGCGCGAAAATCTATGTACAGAACTGACGTCAGCGCGCAAGGGCGGCGTCTAAGTACTCCGATGATGTCATCCCGGCGATCACGACGCCGACGACGGACGCGGAGCCACAGACGACACCTACCGACCCGCAGGGGTACTGCTGATGAAAACTTTCTGGATCCAGTCTGACGCCTGGGGATATTCTAAGGTAAGGAATCTAACACTAACTACTGTTTCTTGCAGATATATCATTACCAAAGGTAAGTAACTTGTGCTTTATGCAGCATGATCATTTCTTGGATTGGCAAGTCAACCCAACAGTCTGAGATGAATTGAAGAATAACAGAATTACTTTGTACCCTTTGGATCGACCCATTATGCAAGGTGAATACGGTTTGGGCACACTGTGCGGAATATGCATTTAAAAAGCTAGGATTTTGACCATTAAGCCTATATTCCAGTTATAGGGACAAGTTGGGGGTATCTTTTATTAATTAGGTGGTGCTGAAAGACATTGTTGTCGCAAATTCATAGGAATCAGAAGTGATGCACATAATGATAGGTTAAGAATGTTTACTAAAAGGAGTTTGGCCCTTTTTTGTGTCCATATAATATGAATCAAACTAGGTTGCACATAGAGGCCAATCCATAGTCGGCACGTTTATGAGATTTTTTTTTTTAATAAAATGAAGAAAAAAAATGCTAGGAGGCATTATTACTGGAACGCATTCACCTGTGCCCATTCCTAAGGAAGTCTTTACAATCCTAGCAGTACACTATCTTGTCTAATTATTTATACTGGATTTAAGAGCAGCCTATCACTAGGTGGAACTTGATGTTTAGTCTTGCCATCTTACTGCATTTATCACTCCTAATGGAATCTTTTTATTCTGCAGGTTGCCCTTTGGCCTGGCACCAGCTGTTTTTCAAAGTCTGTTGTCAGAAATGTTTCTCAGGTCCTAGTCTTCCTGGATGATATTCAGATTTTTTCTAAACGTGAAGCTGAGCATGATAAAATTCTTAATTAGTTATTGTGTATTTTGGAAAAGAGGGAAATAACTCTTAGGAAAAACCACTATATTTTCAAAAGCTGATAAATTGAGGTTCTTGGGCACATTTTGTCGGAGCGTGAGGTGAAACCTTAACCGAGTTTGGTTAAAAGCTTTGTCGTAGAAGATCCTGCACCAGAAAACAAATACCATTTTTTTTTTTTTTTAGGAATGTGTGAGGTTTATACGAAATTGCTGAAAGATTTTCCAAAAGTATTGAGTGTTTTCGATCGCTGCTAAAAAAGGGAGCTACACTTTTATTATCTGATGAATATGAGGAGATGTTTTGAAAGATCAAACAAGAAATAATGAAAGCACCAGCATTACAACCATTTGTGGAAGGAATGAAAACCATTGTGACTGTAGATGTGTGTTAATATGGAAAAAGTTGATGCTGACATGAGAAACGATACATTCATTTATGTGAATGAAATTACATCATTATTAACCAATTAATCCGTTGTGAACTCCCCATCAACCTTGACTTGCAAATATGTAGTCAGGCAGGCAGAGACTTAGGCCCAAGGTTATTGATTAACAGGTCACTGGTGGGGTGGCATATAGCTTACAGACAAACGCACAGACAGGAAACCTTATATTATTCCCACAGATAGGCGCAGCAACACTACAATGGTCAAGGGAGATTGTCCCCAGTAAAGCACACTTGTCCAGAGAAGTTATGCTTGCTCCTAAAAACACCATAAAGTCAGATGCCACATATGTTAGGAACATATAGCCAATTAGAACACAGCACACATAGTGATCACACGCTCCCCATGCCAGACATTTGGACATGCTACCAACTGGCGGCATGGTGTGCACGCAAGGTCGATGCCCACCTGTATTATCCACGAAGGATTCCAGGCGGAGAGGTGGCGGCGGTAAAGAAGGGGGACTCGAGGGGGCACCGAACTGTTCATTTGCCTCACCTCCCAGTGGACTTCTTGAGCTGTGCCATTCACAGATTCCCACTCCGGCAATATCACCCCGTGAAGCATTTTCCAAATCCCATGAGGCACAACACTGAGGCTTTGTGGGAAGTGTAGTTCCACCACATGGGGCTACACAGGCTGGCCGCATTACACCTTGGGGGCGGAGCATGGCACGTTAAACAACAGCGTGACAGGACGATTTACCGCAGTACAAGGAGCAGTTGGAGAGGGGTTCTGAGGAAGGCAGATATTGTTGAAATGCATTCGCCCGAGACTTTTGCTCATTAAAGTGCTCCTTTGTCTCTACCTTCGGGTCACGCCTCTTTTCTTGTGGAGGAGGTGTAAATTCATATATATATATACACATTATATATATATATATATATATATATATATATATATATACTTTTTTTTCTTTCTTTGTACAAAAATATTTTTATATAAAAAGGGAAGGGGTTTGTGTGTTAAGAATTATTAGTTTAAGAATTAAAAGTGTAACATTTTGTTAACCATGGGGAGAAGTGTGGTTAAGTTATTGGTTATGGACAGAGCATGGAATGCAATGACATGAGTGTAATGTGTTGTGGTCAGGAGATTCCATTCTCCCTAGTTTTAGTTATCTCTGTGTCCCTGTTTGTACTGTACTTCCTTATATTGCGATCCTAATAAATATCGCATTCACCGCTTCTCGGTGTTGGGTTCCTCTTTACACCCCTTCATGGCATAGTGGGAAGTTGGAGCTGCTACCTACCTTACAGTTGCATAGTGAAATTTTAGATGTATAGTCAAATTTGACCATGTGAGCTCTGGCATGCTAACGCATGTCTGGCTCCATTTCCCTCATGTGATATCCTTTTTTTCTGGAAAAATCTCAGCCACTTTCTTTTAGACTGGTGACGTTGTTTAGTATAATGATTTACCTATTTTGAATATCCGATGGAATCCTGTCAATATATAGCTTACAGAAAAGATATACTTCTAAAAAAGATATTTTATTTTTGGGATCCTGCATATGGGCTGAACTGTTCACTGTTTCAGTAGTATACATAAAATGTTAGCGATGCCATTTGAGAGATGGGGTTTCTGTTGCTATGTTTGAATTTGCCATGATGTGGTAAGAATGAGAATATTTTGTTTTTTTCCTCAGGACCCCAAGGAGTACCTCCCATTTTTAAACGATCTTAAGAAGATGGAAATTAATTACCAACGATATACCATAGACAAGCATTTAAAAAGATACAATAAAGCTCTTTGCCATCTGGCCAAATGTGGTAAGATAGTATTCTTTAATTTCTGTGTTGTTTGAACAGATAAACACGTTTTCACAAGAGTTGCAACATGTGTCTTATCCTGAAGGTTTTAAAAAAAATCTAAATATGTTGTTGTGTTAACAGAAATCCGTGCTTAGTATGAAAACTATGGAAAATGTATATTATTGCAGTTGGCTTGACTTAGTAGCTATCATTTTACCACTACTGGTTATGATATAAGTTCTCACTGTGTGCCAGATTCATAAACATTTTGCCGCACCTAAATTTGACTTGGGAGCAAAAACGAATCCATTTGCAAATGTAAATTCCCAAACATGAGTCACAAATCTTGGCGGGCAAACTTTTAGCCTCACAAAGAACATTTTTGAATGACAAAATTCCATGAGTATTGTGAAATGTCTGTATTAGCAAATCTAGAGTTTGGCAGGTTTAAAGGCGTTTGGGGGAGAGCCTATCCGCAAAATTATTTTAGGTATGCACATATTTTTTGAAGGCAGCTTCCCACCCAGGAAATACATACTAATGTATTGCTGTCAAGGGTAAAAATAAGTTCACTTTCCTAGTGGGGATGGGGAACCGGTGTGGAGGGGAATAGATTTATCAATGGGGAAACCGTTTTCCCCTCAGATAAACAAAAAACTGTTAACAGCTCATTAGTGTCACAATTACAGATGAAGAATTTACCATCTGGTTTAGATTCCACATACTTGCATTTTATGTACTGAAGAGCTCAAGGAAATGTTTTAGTGTAATTGATTTCCTCTCTTCATCTTCAAAACACTCCTCCACCCCTTTGCATCCGAGTCCTACCATGTGTTCCATGGGGCTCAGTCTATACACCTCTACCCAGTTCATACGTTTCTTCTTCCTATCCTTCCCAGAAACTCTTGCATACTGTATGGCCTCCTTAGTCGTTTGGTTCATCGTTTTCCCGTTGTCATTGGTTCCTGGGTGATAAAGAGCGGACCTCCTAAGTCTAATACGTTTTTGTTTTAAGAAAAGTTACATTTCTCTTGATGTAGGAAAATACCCCCTTTTGACATGGTCAACCCCACTTTTTAAATTTGACTGAAGTACACTGAGTTCAAGGTAACTGTTCAATTGCACCCCTATTGGCAGACCTTTAGCACCTCTGTAAGTCCCTAGTAAATGGTACTGCTGGTACCTAGGGTGTGGGTACTAAAGAGGGTCCCTAAGGGCTGCAGCATGTATTGTGCCACCCTAAGGGAACCACCACCAAACTCATGCAGACTGCCATTGCAGGCTGCGTGAAATGGTGCAGACAAGTGTGAAAACATGACATGGCACACACCCTGGGGACCAGGCCCACAGGTACTCCATACAATATATGTTAGTCACCCCTACAGCTTGCCTTATAGCCCTAAGGTAGGGTGCATTATATTATATAAGCAGATATGCCCCTGTGCTGTATTGTTCAATTACAAAGTGAAAAGGGATTCCATCTTAAGTATATGTACTGGGCATTGGTCAGTACGAGTTTCCCAGCTACATGATGGTTTTACTGAAACCTATGGTCTTTGGTGTCAAACACCTGGTCTTAATACATCTATCCTGATGCCAGTAGTGGATTTATTTATTAAAACATGCACCCAAAGGGCACCTTAAAGGTGCCCCTTTAAAACCTACCAGCTTCTTAATGTGCAGGCTGACTGGTATCTTCCAGCCTGCCACCACAGAAATGTTTTTGACACCCTGCAGTTGGGAGTCCACACTCTCTGAAGCCAGACGCGAGGCCTGCTCCGGAGGAAGGTGTTCAAACTTCCTCCAGCAGGATGGCTAGTGATTTAGTATATCAAGGCCAAGAACCTCCAAGCCCCTGGTGTTGAAATCGACCCCGGCTTCCCCCAGACCTGGGAGATGCCACCCCTGCCCTGAGGCCCATTTGACACCAGGTGAGGCAGGAAATTTCTATGCATGTGGGCGTGTTACACCACCAGGCTAGCACACCCTTAAAGTGGGTTGCCTGATGTGCTCCACAAAATAAGGGTTCCCCCATTTTGATTTAGTGGAATTAGGAACTCTGGGACAAGGTTATGCCCATTCCCCACAGGAAGTGGTCATATAGGAGTTGTAGTGACCGCCAGGGTAAGTAGCTCATTAGCTCATACACTTCAATCCTATTAACGCCTCTAAGTTCAGTCTTTAGGTGACCCCCTGACACTAGGAACTCAGATTCGCCTCACTGAAGAGGGACAAAGATTAGCCGAAGAAGCGTCAACCGTGGGCTAGCTGCAGACTTTGGAACCAACCCCTGTCTGCTCCTATGCCGACAATCATAGATAATCCGACTTTGTCTTGCAACTGTGCATTCTCCAGAAGCCTCGGAGGGCTGCCAGCACTTCGCCAACCAGCCAGGATTTCCCTTGAAGTGGAGGAACCATTTCCCTGCAACCTGCAGGCACCGACTGCAATGTGCGGTTCACCATTCTGCTGACCAGGGGGTCCTCCCTCGCAGCAGCCACCCAGGAGGAGGTCACTGTGCTTGTGAAGGTCAGATCTGTCACCCTCACCCCACCCCCCCCAAGTGTGTGGAGATGCCATGAGCCCCAAGAGCTGCCCTGCACCATACCCGGGGTACTGTACCTTTTTCAGAAACCAAGGATTGTTTGGTGCCCAGCGCAGACATCAAGACTGCCCTACCGATGTGGGACTCCTGCATCAGAGAGGCCAGTACTGAGAGTGGCCCTGCTGTCCTATTTTGTCTCCCTCTGCACGTCTGACCAAGGACCATGAGTGCCGACAACTCACTGCAATAGTCGACAAAAACCCTCTGCACCTGCGATCCACTGCCTGGGTTCACGAACACCGATTGTGTCCTCCCTACTCCCAATACCCCCTTTGTGAGCTCCCGGACTTGGCCCCAAGAACCCCTCTGCTGCCTGTTTCTAGGTGTCCTTCCGTCTTTGTCAACAGTGTAGCGCGCAAGGCAACGAACCTGTCCAGCACCTATGCCTCTTGACACTCTAGGGCAGGTAAACCCGAACTACCGGTGGGTCTTGTGACCATGACCTAGCACCTTCAGTCCTAAAGGGGACCCCCTAAATACAATTGCAAATATTTGTATGCAGTATATGTTTCTTTCTCCATAAGAAAGCTTTACCATCTAACAGTGCATTTGTGACATTTTTGCTTGACTGTAAAAGTTGATATATCGAAAAGAACTTGGCCAATTACGAAGTTCTTGATGTTAAAAATGATATAAAAATACCTGTTATTTCTCTAAATTGGCCCCGAGTTTCTTCTTGAGTGTGTGTCTCCTATATTTGCTCTGTGTGTACGATAAATGCTTAACACTACCCTCTGATAAGCCTAAACTGCTCGCCCACACTACCACAAAAGAGAGCATTTGGGATTATTAATTTAAGCCCTGTAAACCAATAAGGGTTCCCTGGACTTTCTACATAGTGTACCGCATTTTAGTACACTACATAAAAGCCAGTTTCCTACACTTGACACAAATTGCACATTGTTATCTGTCAACACCGACTCCTGCAAACCCTCTGACGCAAACACATCAGGCAAAAACTCATCCACTTTCTCAGAGCTGACTTCATTAACTACTTTCACCTCCAGCTATCTGGAATACAGATCTACTAGTACAGTGATAAACTTTCCTTGCACTACCCCACTAAGTGGTCCCTTTTTATCCAAAGCAATCTCATCCCATGCTTTCTTTTGGAGTTTTTTAATCACCATAGGTTGTTCTCTCATTATAATACATACCTTGTCACTCAGGCAACATTCCATGCATTCCCTCACCTCTCTTTCTAGTTTCTTGACCATTGCTTGCCACCAATAACTCAAACAGCTGTAACCACTCCTTAGTCCTAGAAATGCTTTGATGACCCTCATGAGCCATGCAAACCAATTTCTCCTATAGCGACACCGGGGGAATTAACCGTGTTCCCCTGAACACTTTGCCTTCATGCACCGACAACTCATTCTTAATACTCTAAAAAGTCCACACCTCTTCCTCCAACAAACTCTTCTTTCCCCAACCTTTCTCCATCCTCATCATCACATTCTGCAAAGCCCTACCTTCACGAACTTAGTTTTTCCACTCCTCCTTTCCTTCAACATCTTCACTCACAATACACACCTTATTGGAGCTGGGCCAGTGGTGAAGGTGGACCTGTGGATGGAGCATTTATATGGAGTAAACTTAAACCAACAAGAATATTACTCTTGTCTTTATTGGATTACCATAGAGAGGCTCTTTCCATTTGATGGTAATGCGACTGTACTGGCCGTTGGACTGGAGACAGTGCATATGTACTTTGGCGTGTGTAACTATGCTTGCAATACGTGTCAAGATCAATGTTTTTACATTGGCCCCTCAGGCCTTAGCTTTGTTGTTGTTTGGTTTTCTTGCTTAAGCGAAAATAAACTAAAATACATTTCTTTTTTAACAATCTCACCTGTTAATCCACACTGCTATTAGCCTGGCAGTCATGACTAACATCATATAGAATCACTCCAACAACAACCCAATTTCTGTTTTTATACACATTTAAATATAAAAACAGACAAGAAAATACATGTTTTTCTGGCTGGATTTATCTGTAAAAAATGAGTAAAAACAGATAACAGGGAGCCGTAATTATAATATGTATACCCAATGAAGCAATACATTTGCTAATGGTTAGCAATGCACATTAAAGTATAAATGTGCAGTGTCATCCCCTATGCCATGCCCCATGTAACAATTTGAGGATTGGGCTCAGGGCATAATTGACACCTCCTGTAAGCTCTCTTTTCGAAATATTTTTATACTACATCATCTGATGTTGCTGCCCTCACTCCTTGACAAAATCAATCCAGGAGAACACACATCATAATGTGCTGTTGAAGTCCTCCAATAGATCCAGTTAAATTTGGGTCTCAACATTTCCGCCATACCCTTCCAGACAGAAGTCACCAATAAGAGACACCAGCAAAAAGTACATCCTCTGTACTACCCAAAAGAAATGTTGTGCAACATCAAGATGCTTTTGGTTTCTGTAGCGTCGTAGAGCATGCTCAAACAGGCTTCAGTAATCTAAACAATCTGAAATGGCTCCATACTGTCCCAAACTGAAATAATAAAAGGATGTATTTTCGAGCAGTGCAGTCACAGATGTAGTTTAAAGTTGGCTTAGCAATATGCCACAAATTAAGGAGCAGATAAGACAGCCAAGTGCCACTAATGCTGTTGTTGTGAGTGAGCTCGTTATAAATGTTATAGGGATATCCCAGCATTTGCTTTAGTCAATGAGTAACTAATGCTGATCTGTTCTCATTTATTCTCAGGATGTAACAGTGGTGGATTGGACTGATGTCCCAAACAGCTGGGGAAAACATTATACAGTTTTCTATTGTGTACTGATGGATACATATTCCAGCTGGCTCCTTACGTGAACTGCTTCTCAAGCACTAAATTATATCTAGAACATGTTGTATAACAATGCCACGTAACCAGTGCTAAATGGGGCTGTGCAACTTATGCCAGAGATCCACACAACTGATGGAAATGATAGAATGGTTCTATATAAGGCTGCTGTGGAGCCAGTTATGTCCCTTCCTGTTGATCCCTGACTTGTAGACACAGGATTAGGAACTACCAAGGTTTTCCAGTTCTTTATGGCAAAACATTTTGTTTAGTCCTTTTCTTGAGGCCTCAAGCTTTAAGCCCTATGGAAAATGCAGACGTTAACTGTAGCTTACAAACCTGATTTACAGAGCATGCAGTGCCTCGAAAAGCAACAACTTGGCAAGCACTTTGCTCTTACGCGACCTAAGGCCACTGGAGAAAGAGAAGCGAAATTGTTCCTGACATCTGTGACGAAGACATTCTCTCTGCAAAAATAACTCCAAAAACAGGCCTCTTTAAAAGAAACAGGAGCATCAAAAGCATAGAAAGCACAAAAGTGTGTCCCAAAGCTAAGATTTTAAAGAATTGATCCAGTTTAACCTTAGTTATCAAACTAATGATGCAACAGCAAATACCTTGACTATATAATAGTACATTCATGCAATTCATCTGTTACTTTTTATTGTGCCATCTCCATATTTTTTCTTTGACGTTCTCAGTTTCTAAAGGATAATTTTTTCTTCAAATTCCTACCTTATGAATATCCTGTAATTGCCACAATGGGACCGGAAACTTTCCCCACAAAATAAATCCCCAGCGTCTCTAGGTGTTGCCATGTGGTTTCAACTGCAACTCTGTCAAATGCATGTGACGACACTGGAGTATATAAAGTGCCAACTAGTGCACTTCTATCGGTTTCTGTATTTTCAGATCTCATGGACACATGTCAGGGAGCTCTTTTCGTTGCTTTGCTGATGAAATTCCTACCTTTTCAGCAATTATTCTGTTAAATGTCTTTTTCATAGATTTTAGGATTTAATCCCTGTTGCAGATGCCGCAACATGTCCTTGTGGACCCACATGACCTCAGCAACTAGTTATTTAATGTACCCAAAGGCTATCTGGGAGGTCAAGCTATTTTTGGCCAATCATCTCAGGAAAATGATTATGCATTTTGCATCTCATACAGGAACGCTCATAGACAGAGAGTGTTCCCCTGAGACATCTTACTACAGAAACCACCAGAGAAAGAAGCAATAATTTTCTTCCTTAAGGAAATTGTCCTTCTCTCTAGACTGTAAAGTCTATGTGTGGTACCCTGATTCCGAGCTCTTCCTCATGATCGGAGCTGAATCTGAGGTGTTGCACAGCACCTAAAGAAGTCACAGATCTTGCATTAGTCCCACTCCAAGCCAAGGGGCGAATAGGTACCAGCTCTCAAGGTCAGTCCCACAACAGGTCTTCTTTGTGGTCAAGGTCGTCTGTTATGTTGAAGGAGAAGAAGAAGCATGATAAGTCGACCAGGACTTAATCTCATCTGCCACTCTCTGTCCAAAGAGAAATTAGGAGGGTGTCAAGGTGCAGTTGATCTTACTCTCAATCTCCAATAGCGTAGACAATTCCGCAACTGATCCAGATGAACCTTTAATTTCCCAGGCATCTGCAACACTGTAGCAGGTTGAGGCAAGTAAGGAGTCTACACTATGTATTTTTGGCACTCTTCTAGTTCCCTCAGGCATACCTTTGTGCCTTAAGTATCCACAGGGGCCTCCAGCTGGGTTACTGCCGACTAATCCGTTCTCTGCACCATCTGTGGGCCTAGAACGCGCCTCAGGCTCTGCACCGAACCCTGTGCTTACTTTCAATCCAGCTCAAAGCTCTGCGTCTGTCTCTTCTCCACTGACAATGGTCTCAGTGTTGCCTGGGCCAGAGATTGAGCCCCTCCTGATTCTGGTGTTTGACTTTGAGTCAAATCTGTGTCATACCCGACCAAGGTCGCTCTTTGACTCCACTCAAGCACACCCAGTTCTACTCACTCTGGTTTAGACAAAATGTTTCCGTTTCCACTAGGCTTTCCTCCGAGGCATCATCAATTGAAAGTTTGTTATTTGGTGTAGTGATTAGACATGCAGCTGAGGGCCTAGACTTGCAAGGTCGTTAAGTTGAGTCAAGACCGATGTCCTTACTGAGGTTTTGCACCCTGGGCCAATCTCACCTGAGTCCTTACTCCCATTTAATGAAGTCCTAAATGACACTGTTATTGGCACTTAGGAGAATCTTGCCCTTGTCCTCCAGTGAATAGGCATGTGGCTGGGTGCCACTGATCAGCACTGGGTGAACCTTACTTTCTTATGCAGCATACTACTGCTGAGAGTTTGGTGGCCAAAGCTTCCACCCGCAAGTTGATTTTTCACAACCCTTTCAGACAGAGAGTCGAAAAGAATTGAGGCATTTTGGAAGCAATTGTCTCTTTCACCTGCTTAGCGTTGAGGTCAGTCAGTTCAACTAGCCGATTGGTCTGTTACACATGCCCTCGAGGACATGGCTGGCAAGATCTTACGAAAGGTCCCGGAGGAGTTTTATGCCTCTCTAGCTCACACCATCCAGGAAGGCAAGGGTGCAGCAAAATATTTCACTAGAAAACGCCTGGATACTACTGACTGCATGGTGTTTGCAGTGGGCACTAATATGGTACTCCACCTCCACACATAGATACTATTCCCTGACTTCTCTGGGGGCATCAAAACGTCTATAATGGATATGCCTTTATTTTCTTCCAGGGTGCAGTCCATCCCATCCAACAATAAGTCCTTCAAAATGTCCAGCAGGGCTATACCCTACCGTTCCTTTCAAACCCAGCTCACCTCCCTCCCACAACAGAGCGGTTTTCAGAGAACCCCCTATCCATCTAGCTGCAAGTGGTGCAGGCTCTGCTGGCCAAAGGAGCCATTGAGTTAGTGTTGGCCTTGGAAACAGGAAAGGGTTGTCTTTTCTTCTACTTCCTTGTGCCAGAGAAGGACAGAGACCTTTGATCTATTTTAGATATCCACCCTCTGATGCCTTCCCAAGTAAGGACACATTCAGTATGCTCACAATGGCCCAAGTTCTGTCTGCCCTCAATTCAGGTGACTGGATGTTTGCCTTGTGCCTACAGGACACATATTTTCCTGCAGTACCACAGGCGTTACCTGTGGTTCAAGGTTGGCAAGGAGTATTTTCAGTTTGCGTGCTTCCTTCAGCCTTATCAGCATTCCTCGGGTGTTCACGAAAGTGATGGTGGTGGTTTCAGCCCATATTCGAAGGTTGGCAAACCAGTTTTCACTACCCTTGACAATCAGCTGATTCAGACGGGCTTGCCACAGTCAATTGTAGACCTCCTCGAGACAGTGGGAAACCTACTTACGTTGTTGTATCATTGAGAGCAGCTTTGAGGCTTCTTGGTTTTTTAGCCTCATGCATCCTGCTTGCCAACTTCACCAGGTGGTACGCGTTGACTTTATAGTCGGATGTCAAGTCCCAGTGGGCCAGCTCAAAGGAAATGTGTTGGATGTCATCTCAGAGGAGACTGCACACGATCTCCAGTGGTGGCTGCTTGACCACAACCTGACCAACAGTAGACATCTGTCCCTTCTACACCCACAGCTGATGGTGGTGATAAATGTCACTGCTGGTTTGTGGAGATCATCTGGGAGAGGTGGAAATCAGAGGGCTCTGGTCTTTGGCAGAAGCTTTGCTTCACGCCAGTCTGTCTGAGGGTCATTCGCCTGGCAATAAATTAATTCCTGCCATCTATCAAGGGAAGAAGGGTGCTGGTGCTCACGGACAATACTGCCACCATGTGATACTGCAACAAGAAAGATGGAATGGAGTCCTGAGTCTTGTGCCTGGAAGTGCTATGCCCCTTGGAGTTGGCTGGAGCGTCAGGGCATTCCCCTGATCTTAAAGCACCAGGCGGGACTTTCAAACACCAGGACGGATAAGTTCATCTGGCGGATCATGAATGGTCGCAAACATGCAGTGTGAAAACTACTGCACTTGAGCGTTAAGAAGAATGTTCTCTCTAGGAGACTCATTCTAGTTAGCCTGGAGCTCAGGACTCCTGTACTCTTTCCTCCTTAGCATCTTCTGTCCCAAATTCTGAAGATGATCAAAAACAACCAGGCCCAAACTCTGGGCATGGGCATTTTCTCTTTGATCAGGCTACTGCTGCGGGAGCTTCTTCTATTACAGAAGCATAGTTGTGCACACATACCTGCGCAACTTACACCTCTATGTGTGGAGATTGAGCGGTGGTAGTTGAAGGCATTTGATCTGCCACATGAGGTTGTGGATGTTATCCTTGTGTCTGGGTGTCCTTCTGCAATGTTCATCTATGCTGAGCACTGGGACCAAGTTGTGGCCTGGTGTAGAGTCTCCAACACAGACCCCTTACAAGCCAAATTGTCGGATGTATCACTGTTTGTTTTGTCTTTGGCCCAATAATTTCTTGCCGTGGGTACACTTAAAGGTTATTTTTTGACTTTTTATGGTCTGTTTGCTGGACCAGCAGTTTGAATCACATCCAGCACATGAACGGTACTACTTTATGTATTTTAAAGGTGAGGAGTCTGCAGTTAGGAATATTCATTGGAAGAAAGAGTCCCTTACCATTGATGATGCTCTGTGTGGTAGATACTTTGACCGACAGCATCACTGCCCTCCCACGTCCCCATTGTCTGGAATGGTCTCTTTTACTACCAAAAAAGGTCCCAGACTACAAAATCTGCACACTGGTAGCTCTGATATTTGTTGCACTGTGCGTCCAAGGGTGTGGACAGAATCCGGGAAAAACTGACATCAGTGTGCGGGGATGGCGTTTATATACTGCTCTATTCGTCACTGCAGGGGCAGAACGAAGTTGACAGGGGGCCTTACAACACCACCCGCGGTCACACCGGAGCAGTGCTGTTTACAGCTTCTTGATTCAATCTACCACCTGTAGACATTCTAAAGGTGATGGATCTGCAGGTAGAATAACCACCTGAAGGAGCATTATCAAAGGTAAGTAACGTGTTCCACTAGATGTTAGAATGGCCATAATGTACTACTTCCGAGAGGCTAAGTAATACCCAAAGTAAGTAAATACTCAACTACAATTATTGTTGCACATGCTCAGCAGACTGTGAGACGTAACCAGGGTTTTATTGCATGGAGAAAATTACAGACAATTCATATATCATCTTCTGCAGCAAATGATACTTAGTAGCTTAAACGGAAACTACACTCCAGTATGTGAAGGGGGGGCAGGTAGACTTAGTTTTCATTGGTAATGTATTCATGAATGATGTTAGTGCAGCAGCAACATGGCTATTCACACATGCATTCGTGGAACGTTGTACAGATGCACAGTAAGACAGATGTTTTTCAAGTCTATTTATTACTATGCTCCCTGATTGATACATACGTTTTGCACAGAATATGAATCTAGAAAATGTTTTTGGGTACAAAAGAAGCCACTCACCTTTAACAATGGTTTTGAACCTTGAAACTTTTCTAGATGTACATGTAATCTTCCCACCTCCCTTAGGTAGGGGGAACGTAAAAAAAATTGATACGTTTGGATATACATATGTAAATAACTTTATATAAAATGAAGAGCAAGTATTCAGTCACTGTGCCAAACATATCATGGGAGGCATGCGCCTTGGGAGTTTGTCGTCAAAAGAAAACCGATAAATGACAATGGTGGTTCGCATCCCTGGCCCTGCTCCTAGCGAAGTGGGGAATAGCCATGCATTTGCGGGCCCGACGGGACACTCAGTAGAAGCATGGGTAGGTGCTATGAAAAAGTGGGGCGCAGCGAAGGAAGAGGCACGCCGAGATGAGGAAGTGAAAGGGACACCCAAACATCCCATCTAAATGGAATGGACCCAGATGCTATTTCAATTTATACAGGAAACGACAGCGGTAGTAACTCCTGAAGCCTCACAACTCCAATCCCAACACTCATCCCTATCTCGCATAGCACAGGTACCTTCCTCCCTGGAATAACTATGTAACGCTCATCACCAAAGTATTATCTAAAATAGATTAGACACACTCCTACGCAACCCCGTAGACTGTCCTTCATTCCCCTCCTGCACACGTATCGATACTGTAACAAACAATCACAGCCAGTCACAACACTGCACATCATGACGCTTTCTCTGATCGCTTCAATTCCCCCCCTTACACCTGATCTCCCCCACGGTTCACAGGTCTGTTGTCCCCCCTTGGCATTTTCGAAACCAAAATCACCCGTCAAGGAATACATTCCCGAATCCTGTTAGGGATGACTTACATGGGTAAAGGCGAGGGCGAAACACCAACCCACACCCCCAGGATACATGCCCAACAGGATATTGCATGACATAACACAATATGCCAGGTCAAACTGGAAGACGACTCCCGGGCAGATGTAAGTCACCCTACCCAAGTTGTGTTGATGTATGATGAGACCACTAAATACATTGGAAAAACAAACAAATGCTCGTAATTGTATGTTATGACATGTCGGTGATGCAACCACAACTTGTACCAGGAAACGTGAAAATCTCAATAAAAAAAAATTAAATAAAAAAAGTATTCAGTCATTGTGTGTTTACGATCAATGTCACACTGATTTTAACATGGTTGCCGCCCTGAGTTAACAAAAAAAAGAAACTTGACATGTAAATATACTTCCAGACCCTTCCCTACCCACGGGTGCCTGGAATGAGTTCAGTGCACCGTCGCTTGAGCAGGGATTTCCGGGTGATTGTAGCCCCACTCAACCCACTGAGCATGCCTGCTGGTGTGGTGTCCGTGCTTTGTCAGTTACAAACATTCCCTTAAAGGGTTATTCAATCCCAAGTTTTTTCTTTAGAATAGCACACTCAAGCCCTGCACTAAAAAAAAAGAGTATGTACGTTTAAAAGTGTTTTATTTTAACAGTCTGATCCAGTTGCTTAGTACATGAGTAATAACCACAGAGAATGTAATTAAAACAGCATGTATGCATGTTGCTAGCAGCAATAGTAAAATGAACATTTCTAAAATAATCAGAATGCTCCTAGCACCTGTTACCCAAAAGACTACTTTTCTGTGCTATACTGTGGGAGCCTGAAGTAGCGAACTAGTTTCTTGGGGCTCAGGGCACTGCATACATGTTCACAGCAGATGAACTGTGGTTGTCAGGCTTCAACTGGGAGAGAGCATGGCCTCGACAGGATCACACTCAGTCCACTGGGCTCAGCTCCTCTCATCTCTGAATCAACTCTTGGCATAATAGTGTGGGTGCTAGGGCTGTCTGGCTAGACCTCTTGTGATAACCTGGTGCAAAGGCTTCTCAAATTCATTGGTCATTTCACCAAGGTCACATAAGGTTGACCACTGACTTTTAGCCTACATTTGGAGATTTTCCAATAAGCAGACATACCTGGTCTAAACCAGCATGATGAAAATAGGTCCGCACGGACTACACGTTTATTTTACACGTCTGCTGTCAGACCTTGAGACATAGATATTGCGTAGCTTGGAACAGACTTATGTTGCCTTATGTGATAGCAAAGTCACTGTTTAGTTGAGTTGACACTTTAATACGTTTTGATAAAGATAATGAATGTCTTGCTGAATGTAAGCAATGGCAGACGGGCTAACTTAACTTAACGTGGTCGAAATGAAGTCTGGCTTTGAGAGTTTTATGACAACTCAAGTACTAGATGGTGAAATCATGCACATAATTTGAATCTAGAAGAGTTTCAAGCTGTAAAATCATTATGACGGGTAAATACATGTTTTGGTACTCCCTTCTTTTCTTGTTGAGGCCTCCTTTCTTGCCCCACACAAACATCTTGATGAAAGAAATTCTCCCTCTCACTTCAGAAAGGTTATGGCGAGACTGAAAGGTCGTAAAGATGTTTCTCATGTATACTCTCTTTTAACGCAGCTCTAAAATGTTTGTGTGCTTTATTGCTTCAGATGGTATGGAACGTACTCCCCTTATGAAAGACTTAAAGAGAATGAGCAAGGTGCACAGATATTCTTTGATACCGTACCCTTTGGCCAGTCAATATTTTTTCCATTACTGTCGATTGGCAATGCATAGTAGTCGCGTTGGTGAAATAATCCTTAATTTTTTTAATGCTTATTTGTGAGTGAACACAAGTCTTGTACAACAGTAAATGAAAGCACGAATGAACCAACTCACTGACTTATTCAGAGACTCTTCTACCCTTGAAAAAGCCCAAGACAAAAATAATTTAAAGAGGGAGAAACACTTCTTTGCACGTGTCTGGTAGTCCATAGTGTTGCACAAGGATTTGTGTACTTCTACGCCTTGTACAAAAATAATCATGCATTCATACCATTATCAGTCCACAGTAATGGAAGTGGAACAGTGACTAACCAACAGGTACTGTACACAAGGACTTCGGTGCCACTTGCTCTCTTTCTTTGATTCTGTTTCAGAAAAGAGAAAAACTTAAGGAAGTGAGGGGGAAAGTCCACTTCTGGATCTGCTATTTCAGAGCCAGATATTTAAGAAATAAATCGTTCTTTGATACTGTGGCAGCTGAAGGTTTATCAGAGATTCAGCAAATATGTATTATGGCCGGGATGCCCGCCACCCCCGCCACCCCCTCCCAACACCAATTCCCCAAGGAGAGGAGACAGACACAGGTTTGAGCTTTTGGAAGGCGGGGAGAGTTACCCCCGGCCGTATTTATTAAAATATGAAACAAAATTTAAAACATTAAATTAAAACGTTTCATGAATTATGTACAATTTTACTTTCATTACATTTGGATGAAGACATGTTCTTTGGCTAACCTTAACAGATCTCTAATACAAAGGTTTCCTAGCAGAGTCTAGCATCCTGCAAATGCATACATTCTAAATTAAAATTGTACATCCTAGCATTAAGGGCCAACGGCAAGGTCTTAACCGGTGTCAGATCCCTACTACCAAACTCCCGCCCTCACGGTGTGAGTGGCGCATGCGCAGAGGACTTTACCCTCGTTGCCAACTGTAACTTCCCTTGTCGTGGGGGCCCCCTTTCACTCGAAGCCATCTTAAAGGTCGTCCGAGTTCCCGTGTGAGGTATCTGTAAGAAGGACAGCGTGGACTCCCCCCCCCCCCCCTTCCCCACACTCTCTTCCGCCGGAGCGGATTTCCGGCCCCCGGGAAATTCGTAGGAGGGGCATCTAGCCGTCTCCCCCCTGGGAGGGGCCTATGGCCGTCTCCCCCTAGGCGACCCATCTGTAGTGGGTGCCGCCTCCCCGTGGGAGGGGCCAATGGCCGCCTCCCCCCGGGCGCTCCCATCCATTCTGGGTGGCGCCCCCCCTAGGGACCTTGAAATTACTGCTCACCGTTCATGACCTTACCGCCCGACCAAAAAATAAATACGACAGTTGTTTTACCTACTAAGGAAAGAAAATTACGCCTAATCTGAAACAGCTTGACGATTCATCAACTTTTCATTTCTACAAAAGGGGAAAAAAGTCCTAAAGCACAAGACAATTTTATGTATACACTCCCTTGCTTTTTCTATAAAGGAAAAAAGGCCTATACACATTTACTCAATCCACGGCATGCATAAATGCTGAAAAATGTGACTGCATCTCTTTAATACATTCGGATATCATCAACAATTACTTTATTCAAAAAGACATTGCAAGAGGGGCTGGTGGGTGGGTCAAAATTGCCGCTTGTTCCGTCGAGGGCTCACGAGCAACGAGTGGTGCAGCCTTCAGAGCACTGGAACAAGAGGACGCTTCTTCGGATTCCCGCTCTATTTATCCGTCTGCGGGAGGGCGGGGACCCTCCTCAGGTACGCCCCCGGGGCGCGGTCTTCCGGGCGGGTGTCTAGGACAACCCCTTCTGGGTGGGAAAGGGCGCGCTCCGGCTACGCCGCTTTGGGCATACCAGCCGAACCACGCCCCCCCGCCCAAAATGGTTTCCCGGGGGGGGGATCGGGGCACCCATCCATACGTTCGGGGGGACCGAGTGGTCTTCCCTTTCCATATGGCCGGGATGCCCGCCACCCCCTCCCAACACCAATTCCCCAAGGAGAGGAGACAGACACAGGTTTGAGCTTTTGGAAGGCGGGGGGGAGTTACCCCCCCGGCCGTATTTATTAAAATATGAAACAAAATTTAAAACTCTAAATTAAAACGTTTCATGAATTATGTACAATTTTACTTTCATTACATTTGGATGAAGACATGTTCTTTGGCTAACCTTAACAGATCTCTAATACAAAGGTTTCCTAGCCGAGTCTAGCATCCTGCAAATGCATACATTCTAAATTAAAATTGTACATCCTAGCATTAAGGGCCAACGGCAAGGTCTTAACCGGTGTCAGATCCCTACTACCAAACTCCCGCCCTCACGGTGTGAGAGGCGCATGCGCAGAGGACTTTACCCTCGTTGCCAACTGTAACTTCCCTTGTCGTGGGGGCCCCCTTTCACTCGACGCCATCTTAAAGGTCGACGAGTTCCCGTGTGAGGTATCTGTAAGAAGGACAGCGTGGACTCCCCCCCCCCCCCCCCTTCCCCACACTCTCTTCCGCCGGAGCGGATATCCGGCCCCCGGGAAATTCGTAGGAGGGGCATCTAGCCGTCTCCCCCCTGGGAGGGGCCTATAGCCGTCTCCCCCTAGGCGACCCATCTGTAGTGGGTGCCGCCTCCCCGTGGGAGGGGCCAATGGCCGCCTCCCCCCGGGCGCTCCCATCCATTCTGGGTGGCGCCCCCCCTAGGGACCTTGAAATTACTGCTCACCGATCATGACCTTACCGCCACAGGCCGGATAGTTGACCGACTATCCGGCCCCCCCAAACCTCCTTAAGGTCGTGCCCCCTCAATCCCCTCAGCCATGCTATGAAGTCTCCTATGAGTTAATCATTCCCCGCCCTGGACAGGTGAACCCCATCATTTAAATAAAAGTGATCACCCCGAATACACCCATGGGGAATGCTATGCAAATGCGCGGAGCGAAACAATTTCCCAATTTTATTGTTGACCCTCTTTACCGAGTGGTTCAACGCTGACACAGAGAAACCCCCCCGCCAAACTCTCCTGGGGATCATGTGGGACCAGGCGATTGTGCACCCCGGGAGCCTCTTAGCCAACCAGCTAACTGCCGACAAAATGTGTTCCACTAACACTCGTCTTCCCAGTCTCACCAAGTCATTGCCCCCCAAGTGTACTATGATTATAGATGGCGGTGACCTTTGCCGCCCTAAGAGACCCTCCACAAACGATTGAAATTGGTCAAAACAGAGGCCTCCCTTCCCATGGAAGGTCACTCTGAACCCGTATTCCCCAGATGCGTGAGTCGTGTCACCTGCCATGAATACGTCCCCGGCGCGCCTCACGTATGAGTGGCCCACGACCCATACCACTTGCTCTCCAGTCGGTGATCCTCGACCGCTGGACCCCTGGTGATGGGTTGATCCCAAATTCCGCCCCGCGTCACAGGCTTGCGAAACTGTAATTCAAACAAAAGACAACAAGCGTGAGTGCATTTCATCAGTCTTTTTACAACATGTGCAATCGCACATACCTCTTGAAGCAGTTCGAGGACCAACGGCCTAGCTGCTTCACTTCTTCTGCACCCAGACCCCGAGCCGTAGCCTCAGTAGCGGCCCCTATTCTGAATGAGTGGGTCCCAAAATCGCACGGGTCCATGCCCGCCGCAGCGATTGTAAGTGCTAGCACCCTCTGAAACTGAAATCTTGTCAGAGGGGTGCCATCCTTGTGCCTAAGCAGGCTCCCTCCCCATGTTGCCGGCCTCTGTGCCAAGTATTCCTCTAAACACTTTATCGGACAAGTGGGGCTCCCTCGAGCGCCCTGCACAACAACACTATCCCCCATAGCTTCTTGGTCTGTCTTGGACCTGACTATCGAGATCAACATCGAATCACCCCGTATTTGTACGTGATCCCTGCGTAAGCCTCCCTCCATATCTTTCTTGTTCCTCGCCACGAGTTCGCTTACCCGCATGGCCCCATGAAATGCCAAGGCGAAAGCTGCCCGGAACAGAACTGCTTCGGAAGGGGAGGAGCATGTCTCATCCAGCTTTGCTAAAAGCCGAGACAATCTCTCTAAACCAATCGGGCGCCTCGTATCTTGTCTGCGACCCTCCAGGCGTTGCCAGCCGCGGAGCGCCTTCCTCACTAAAAAGGAACCCGTCGGGTCCCTTATGCCGTGGAGCTGTTTCATGAATGATATGGCCGCCCTATGTCTGTTGGCAGTTGCGGCTGATCGCCCTTCTCTATGCAGCGCTACTAAGAACCCCAGGAAGGATTCCTCCTGCCCCAGCTCTGTCTCCCTGCCGGGCCTAAAAAGGTGCAGTAAGAACAAAACGCTCCCTCATAAGCCTTCCTCGTCCTGGGCGCTAAGCTGGCAGCCACGAGGTCTTGTAATCCGTGGCACCGATCAGCCATAGTGCATCGGGGAACGGTGCGGCCACTAGATCCGCTGTGGGTAGATAGCCCCTGAAAGCCTTCATGTGTGAACGAGAGAGTGCATCAGCTGCATTATTCAGTACACCTGGCACATGTTTTGCCCTGAACTGTACATTCAATCTCATGCAACGTAAAACAATTTCTTTCAACAGTCTCAAGATCCACTTGCAGCGTGCTGCCTGCTGATTAATGCACTCGACCACTGTCATATTGTCCGACCAGAACACTACTGAGCGGTCCCTAAAATCGTCTGGCCATGCCAACAGAGCCACCCAAATGGGAAACCGCTCCAAGAACCCAATATTACCTGTTAGGCCACTGGAGTGCCACCATGTCGGCCATACTTGTGCCGACCATCGGTTACCAAAGATGGCGCCAAATCCCACGCTCCCAGCTGAGTCAGTCCACAAACCCAGTTCGTCAGCCGATGCTGGGGGCTTGTTCCACGCCACTCGACCGTTGAAGTCCGCCAGAAATGCCAACCAGATGCACATATCCTGGCGAACCTCTGCCGACAGTCTCGTGCGGTGGTGTCCCTCCTTGAGGCCGACCATAGCTTGTGCAATGGAGCGTGAGAAGGGGCGAGCCATCAGTATTACTCTCAAGGCAAAGTTAAGCTGACCCACTGTTTGTTGTAACTGGTCACTTTTTCTTTGCCCAGGCATTGTATCAAGGAAGTCCTGAACTTGGCCACTTTCTCCATTGGCAGACTGAAGCATCCCTCCACTGAATCGAGCTCAATCCCCAGAAACTCCAGTGAAGTAGATGGCCCTACTGTCTTACCTGGTGCCAATGGGACTCCAAATTCCTGCATGAGAATGCAGAAGTCCTGCAGTGCCTGTGCACATTCCGCAGTGCCGGCCGGTCCTAAGAACAGGAAGTCGTCTAAATAGTGCATCACTTGTCTATGCCCTGTGGCCTCGGTGAATGCCCATTCTAAAAAACAACTGAACATCTCAAAATAAGCACAAGAAATTGATCAGCCCATGGGCATGCATCTATCCATGTAATACTTCCCCTGGAACATAAATCCTAGCAAGCGCTGGTCCCGCGGGTGTACCGGGAGCAACCTGAATGCTGATTCGATGTCTGATTTCGCCAACAGAGCACCGGGGCCCAGGTGATTCAGTAGAGCAACGGCATCGTCAAACGATGCGTACCGAACTGAACAGACATCCGGGTCAATGGCTTCATTCACCGAGGCGCCCCTCGGGGCCGACAGATTGTGAATGAGTCTATATTCCCCAGGGTCTTTCTTCGGAACCACACCGAGAGGTGAACACACGAAATCCGCCACTGGCGGGCCTTGAAAAGGTCCTGCTACCCGCCCCAAGCTGACCTCTTTGGAAATTTTCTTGGTCACCACTGCCGGGGTGTGTTGAACGGATTGCTGATTTTTACAAAAGGGGCTCCCCCGAAAATTCCCCGCCGGGATGTTGAAGCCATATAGGAAACCATTCCTCAAAATCCCAGCGGATACATGATCAGGGTATCTGTTCAGCCAGGGGGTCAAAGCCATGATATCAATGGGTGAAGACGATTGCCCCCCAAGCATCGCTTCAATCCTGCTTGGATCCCCCCTTTCCTCCCGTACCACCGTTCTTGGACCTACAGCTGTTTTCCGGGTGTGAGGAGTTCCCACAGCCCGCACAAGAATGCCGGAACCTACATGTTCCCTGGGGCCTGTTACAGTTACCTCTGTTGAAGCCCCAACAAACCCCGCGCTTGCCTCCATTTCCGCCGGTCTTGGGCTGTGATTACCCACCGGCGCTTGCTCGAAAGGGTTGCGTCGGCCTTTGATGAACTGTCCCAGACCCGCTCCCGCCCGGCGAGGACGTACCTGCCGAACCGGGCAAGAGCTGTTTGTGCCACGATACTGTGTCGAGTCAATCCCATGTCAACGTTACATCAAACTCTTTTGACTTTCGAAAGTGCACATCATAGCCTTTCCACTCATTCCCCCCGTACATGTTATAAAAATCCATGATCCTGTTCTGGTAACAGGATAGATCGGGCAACACTTCAGGTTTACGTTCCCCCATTATTGCCGTAAATATAGAGAAGGCCTTCACCCAGTTCGCTACGGTCTCCTCGACCCTAAATTCTGCCATCTTGGCCCACCATACGCTGGGGTGCCATAAGTCTTTCTGGGTCTTTGCGTACTCTATCTCACAATGGTCGGTTAGTAATGAAAACATATTAACATATGTGTCCCCCCATATCATTTCCTTCGTGGCCGCTGGGATGTGCTGGGCCACCCTTTCGCGCCTCGAAGGCACTGAACTCTCCCCCACCATTGGCAATGGGTTCTTACCGGGTTCAACCGCCGTGTCCGCTGTCTTTTCTCGGCCAACTGTTGTCACTCCCGGTGCGACCTGTGGGGGAATAGAAGGAACATTCGCCGTCCTGGCTTCTCTTGACTGCCGTAACTGCTCGATTATTAACCTGGCTTCCTCGGCCGGATCCCCCGCAACCACGGCCCCCCCTGATATCTTCTTAAGCCAGGGCAATACTGCCGCTAACTGAAGAGCCAGTTCTGGGGGCATCTGATCATCATCAACCGGAGTTATTACAACAGGGATCGGCAAACCCACGTCTGGACTCGGTACCGGGATGTCCACCGGTGCGACGGGGGCTGATGGGGGTACCTCCGGGACCGGGCCCTCCCCGGAAATCGCCCTCTTCTTAGTACGCCTCCCCCTACCCTCAGGGACGACTCCCGGCAAGGCCGAACCTATCACCTTCTTAGGACGGCCCGCGAGGTTGTTCTGGGCTGCTATCTGCTTTTTTACCTCTGCCAAGCCCCGACCGATCGAATCTACTTTACCCAGCTTTCTGTCCATGACCGCCATTCGGTTCGACAAAGTGCGCAGTATCTTTTCCAACTCGGAGCTCTTTCCCGCTTTTTTGCCAGCCATGGCTTCGCTCACTCCGTTTGAGTTGCTCGACAAGGTCCTAGATCCTTCACACGACTGAAGCTGAAAAAGAAAGAACAAAGATTACAAGTTCTCAAAATTGCCGCTTGTTCCGTCGAGGGCTCACGAGCAACGAGTTGTTCAGCCTTCAGAGCACTGGAACAAGAGGGCGCTTCTTCGGATTCCCGCTCTATTTATCCGTCTGCGGGAGGGCGGGGACCCTCCTCAGGTACGCCCCCTGGGCGCGGTCTTCCGGGCGGGTGTCTAGGACAACCCCTTCTGGGCGGGAAAGGGCGCGCTCCGGCTACGCCGCTTTGGGCATACCAGCCGAACCACGCCCCCCACCCAAAATGGTTTCCCGGGGGGATCGGGGCACCCATCCATATGTTCGGGGGGACCGAGTGGTCTTCCCTTTCCATTCCAAGACTAATGAGCTGGAGGCGCTTACACAATTGTAGTGGGCAGGTGGAGACCTAATGGCCCCAATGGTCTACCAACTGAATTTTTTTGAACCTACAGCTAAACACACTGTTCCAGCAATTAAGACTATGCTAAATGAGGCAATGGAATATTAAACACTGCCTCATGACCTCGGATTGGACAACATCACAATGATCCCCAAGTCTGGTGTCTCTCGGACCACTTTGCTTCGAAGCTCATAGCAAAGGTCCTAGCGGTGCATTTACACAGTGATTGGGTCCCTTGTTCACCAGATTCTGTGTGTGTTCATGTCTGGGAAATCTAAAAGGCATACATATGCAGGCTTTGCAATTTATTGGAGCTAGTAAATAATTTACAGGACCCACTGGCACTTTTGATGGGGAACTTTGGAAAAGCTTTCGATTCCATGGCATGGGATTATTGTTTTGCACCTTTGCATAAGGCAAATTTTGGCCACACACTTTTTAAACATGTGCAACTTTTCACACAACTTCTGGCCTTGAGCTTTTTGAGAACTTTACTATTGAGAGGAGCACGAGGAAGGGTTGCCCTATGTCACCACTGTTATTTGCACTTGCCATTGAACCCCTGATTGGATAACTTTGCATAGACTGGATTTACGAACTGGTGCCACTATATGCAGATGATTTACTGATTTTCCTCCCATATCCAAAGGAGTTTGTAAGCAGACCCCTTGGAATACTACAGATTTTTAGAAAATGTACAGGTGTCTAAATTAATATTGAACAAAATCAGTGGTATCCCCATCAGAGCTGCACCCGGAGATATGCAATGGGCCTCTGCCCTGCAGACATTCACGGATGACTTACATCTTAGGGGTATATGTCCCTTGTGATAAAAAGGTTTGGGAAAACATCTTTCCATTAATTTCTAAACTTCAAAAAGATCTGTCTTGTTGGTCCCTGCTTCCCTGATATTTAAGGGTGGAACAGCCATCTTTAAGCTGGTGTCACTACCATGATTGCTTTACAAACTACAATAGTACCCATACAAAATTCCTGACAGTTTTACGTCAATGCATAAAGGCTTTGGGTGGGGCAGTGATATGGCAAGTATAGCAATGTCCAAATGCTATCCTTCTCTGTTTGATGGTGGCATAGGGGCAGCCGATGGATGCTCCTAGGGCAGAACACTTAATGATACTACACTTTTTGCACTCCTCGCAGACTGATCCTCCTTTCTCCACTTAGAGGTTAGTGTTCGTGACTATACATGAAGGACGAATGCCAACATTACTCCCCTCTGATGACAAGACCTATATTTGAAGAATAACAAAATGCAGAGATAACTACACATTTGAGATTGGGTTAAATGTTAATTCTGATACATACTCTTAATCGCAGATGCTTCACCTTTTAAATTCCCCCGGGTGCCAGACTGGAACCAAACATGTTTTCCCCAGCACTTGCTCCCTTGTGTCAGTATGAGGCACTATCGAACTCGTCAGCAAACTGGTCCCTCCTCTGGAAGAGATTGCGTGAACCCATATATAGATGCAACCCTGCTCTTTTACTTTCGTTTTTTTGTGTACCCTTCGACTTAGATCCAGACCGCTGCTCCCGACTTTGAGGGGTTTTCACCTACTTCCAAACCAGTTTTTCAGTGGCATTATGCCAGGTATGTCTCCCCAAAGTCTCCTGGCTTCAAATCATGCCACACCTGCAGGGAGCAGATGTTGGTTATGGACCAGTAGGACCTCTGTGCTTGGTGTCCTGGGTCCAGGTGTGATTTGAAGTCATGCAACCCATTCACCCAAATGGCATCAGGGAAAGTGAGTAAAACACAAGAAAAAGTGGTTCTCCAATCCCATTCCTGCTTCAAGTCCTAGGACTTGACTGTGATTAGTCTAAGACGAAATCCAAGGACAAAACTCAGTGCAGCACCTGAAGTCTAGATTAGATTCCTCCTCTTGCCACTCCTGCTCCAGAAAGAGATTGCGTCGTTGGCAGTCAATGGTCCTGACAGTCCTGATCAGTCATGTAAGTAAGAGACCTTCAACAAGGTAATGCTGCAAGTTTATTTGTATAATGTGGGGTCCCCCTTGAGGACTTTTGGGCCCCATGGTCCAGCCAGGGCCAAAATCGGACTTTCTCTGGTGGATCCCGCCATGCAACAAATAATCCCACTAGGCCTCGGTCCAGCCCCTTACCAAAACCGGGCAGCACCTCCTCTTCTTTGCAGAGCACCATTTCTTCCCAAATCCTGTGCCTGAATATGAGATTATTAAGGCACCGTCAATGGTGGTTGTGGACTCTACAGCAGTGTCTTTGCCATGATGCCAATATTTTCAACGGTTTAAGGCCTTATTCAGCTCAGATTTGGATGCCATGTAAGATGTGCTGAATTTTTCACATGACCTGGATTCTGCAAGGCAGGTGGATGATTTGTTGCGCTCTCACTACATTGATGACGACCTGTATTTAGAGCTCCAAAATGTTAGTAATCGCGATAATTCGCCTGAGACCGAATTGGACTCTCCATTTGTGCTCCCCTTTGTGAAAAGCCTCTCCTATGCTGTTGTTTTGATTGGTGCAGCAGAGATGTTAGAACTGTAGTTGCCTACAGTGGAAATTAAGGCGAACCTAACAGAATGTTGCATTTTGGCCCTCAGAGCTATTACTGCCATTTAATGAAGCCTTCAGAGTCACTATGATCGTGGCAATTTAGAACCCTTGTTTAGTGTCGTGGTATGTTGCCCCACAGCTAGACAATATAGGCCTGCTCAGGGTGACCCAGTCTTTTTGACTCCGCACCCAACTCCAGAAAGTCATAAGGATCATCGCTGGTTGTGATTCATAGTTACGCACTTCCTTATCAAACCCCTACGGTTCCTCCTGTTTTCACTCCTCCCTTGGCAGAACATGCCTCCCTCCTAGCAAAAGAGGTACAGTTATTGCTGGAAAAAAGGAGAGTTCCCAGGGGTGAAAGTGGCATTAAGGTGCTACTCCTAATACTTCTTAGTGTCTGACTGGACAATGCACTCCCACTAATTTTGCACCTTAATTCAGACCTGCATTTACCCGTCCTCCAGTCCCATCGGCGTTTCTCAACCTCATGGTAGGGAAGGAACATTTACATCTGCAGGAAGCTGATGATAATGATGATCTTGGTACATCTTCATGGGTCAGGAGTGCACATAATACTGGGATGACTAGATGGTGAAGGTGAGCTAGTCACAATCAGTCACAGACCACCTGCCGATGACCATCTTGCTTCTATTTTAATTAAGATTCTCCATCAAAACGTCTAAGTCCACCTTTGGCCAGTCCAGAAGATTCCCTTTATAGGGGCTGTGCTAAATAATGTGGTGTTCAAAGCCTTTCTTCCTTATCAGCGATTCCAGCACATTCAGGCTATGATACAGACGTTTTGTGCTCAGCCCTGTGTTTTAGTCTGGATGATTTTTTTGTTTTTTTTATCCTCATACATGCCACCAGATAATGAATGCTCTAGATGGGAACTCTGCGTGCCTTTCACACTGTTAATCTTAGTTACCACCCTGGACTCAGTGTGCGACACACAGAAATCTCCCAGAGGAAGGCTGTTTCCTTGTCCATCTCCCATTTCCTCTGATGGAACGCCTCGGAAACCTTGGAGGACAGGACCCACATACCTCTGGCATAATCATTGGACCCCCTTTAGCTCTTCGACCAGGCCACCAGTGCCGACCACACCCTATCTGCGCTCTCTGCTTGACAAGCCATATCTAGCTTACTGACTGACATTCCCTACAAATTTCTCTCCTTGCTATGACCATCACATAGAATATGAATTGTGAGATAAAGCTATTAAGGTTATAACCACATGGCAAACCTAAAATAACTAATCTAGGAGAGCAGGTAATAGGGACAGATAAGACCTTTTCCAAAAAGCCAATAACAGTCTTCCAATATTCAAATATCTCTGGATATTCTAAAAACATGTGTCGATCATCAGCTGCCGGGATTTTACATCTAGGGCAGTAGTAGTTGTCTGTCTGTAACCTTAGATAGTTTAGCCGGGGTCCAAAATACCCTATAAGCAGTAAACAAATGATTCCTTCTTAGATTAGCCGGTTGTATTAGGCTCTGGGACATGGAAAATGAGTCTGTCCAGATCTTTAAAGTTTCCTCTGGGCAATCTGATAGAACATTACCCCAGAGGCTCGCCAGCTCTAATTTTAACGTTCCTTTTACCCCCATTAGCAACCTATACCTAAACGAAACCTCTCGTTTCCATACTCCCTCCCTACAGACAGAATCAAGGATCCCCGTTTCGTCTTCAAACTCCCACGCCTGTCTTGACCACCAGGCCGAAAGTTGGTAAAATTTGAATCTTGTTAATGACCCATTGGTTAGGGAAGCTAGGGAATCCCAGTCTATAAGGCCTGAGTTACCACAGAGATCCCCCCATCTACTCAAACCTGCTGATGTTAATGGCTGAGACAGTTGATCCTGGAGACATTCCGGAGTGCCCGGAGAATCCCAAATTGGGGCGTAGGAGGTATAATATGGGATCCCCAAGGATCTCCGGACAAATAACCAGTTCCTAAGTGCTGTCTGTAGGATCTCATGTCAGACCTTTTTAAAATATTTCTGGTCGCCAAATTTAAGAAGGAAGAACTCCTGGCTCTGTGGTTGGTCATGCAACAACGCCTGAAAGAGGCGGCCCTGTGAAGAAGAGTCCAATTTATTGGCCAGTAACTTAAAAAATTTTTAAATGAAAGGCATAACAATATAAAAATAGATCTGGTAGGGCCAGACCACCTATCTTCAGCCCTCTTTTTAGTTTCTTCCAGGCTATCCTAGGAGATTTTGAAGCCCATATAAAGGATCCGATCTTCCCTTACAGGATCCTAATATCTTTCGGGGCAAAGGGTAATGGGATGGTATTAAAAAGAAAGTTAATTTGGGAAGTATGGTCATTTTAACGAGATTAACTCGTCCATATAAATTCAGTGGCAGATTGCCCCATCCTGTTAGCGTTTTAGTAATCTCTTTCACTACTATCTGCCAACTGATTTTAGGTATATCATTCAATTTTTGAGTCAGGTGGATTCCCAGATACCTCATTTTGTGTTTGGCCCCCTGAATACCTGTATAATTATTCCATCCCTTTATTTTTGTTTTCTCCTTGTTAATTTGATACAAGGAGAAAACAGAAATCTCTTTCACTACTATCAGTCTGGATGGTTCTGGTTCTTACTGGTCTTCTGGCTCTGCATATTTTGCAGGCACAGCAGTGGAACCTCCACCTTCAGTGGACTCAGCACTTGGGAGTGACTCTCAGACAACATGTATGTGTTGGATGAGCCAACTTGAGACTTGCAAAGGAAGATACTTGAGACTTGCAAAGGAAGATGATGGAGTCCAACTTCACCATTCTCCCTTCGTGGTGGACTGGGCCCTATCTGCAGAGTCACCCCAAACGTTTTACCGTTTCCCCTCCAGTTTTTTGCTGAATTAATTTTTGTTGGCCTTAGGACTCTGGGCACTTTACCACTGCTAACCAGTTCTAAAATACATGTGCTCTCTCTTTAAAACATGTTGGATTAGCTTATACTCAATTGTGATAGTTTTCTTACTTGTCAGTCCATAGTAAACTGACACTATGTGTGCCCAGGGCCTGTAAATTAAATGCTACTAATGATTGTGCCACCCACTTATGTACCACCTTAAAGATGTTTCAGGCCCGCAATTGCAGCCTGTGTATACAGTTGTCAGCTGTCATCTCGACCTGGCAAAAAAAGCTTTTGCCAGGCTCAAACCTTGGTTTTGAATACATATGTTACCCCTAGGTTAGGCCCTGGACAGCCCAGATGGCAGGGTGCAATGTAGTTAACAAGTAGGACTTGTACTTTTAAGTTTTACATGTTCTGGTATTGAAAATCTATTCAATACCAGAACATGCAAGGTTTCTCCCATAGAACCAATTTTGGAAAAGGTGATGGACAGAGTTTCTGAATGATACAGAATACTCCTACCCAGTCAGGAGATCAGGGCTTGATCCATCACCATTTTTTAGCTCACTGCACCATCCCAGCTCAGAACCTGCATTTGAGTTATCGTATTGCGTTTAAATGGCTGCAAGTTCCAGATGAGAGCAGGAAACCAGTCCCTGGAATCTAAATTTAAAAATCTCAACTTATGGTATTGTCTGATTTTAATTTACTTTTTTGAAACCTTTTTAGAAAGTTGGCATTTTTCTGCCCTGACCATTTGGTGCCTGTAGCTTGTCTCTGGTGACATTACTGGGTGTAGCTGACAGTTGGGATTTGTATCCTTTCCCTAAACAGTCACACACAATAGAGAGCTTAGGTGTGCCTGGATGGGCCATCACTGGCAGGATGGGAAGGATGACCTGGGAGCAGCCCTTCTTACAATTAAAAGGATGTGTCTTGCTTCCACACAAAGGGCTGCATACCCCTTGTAATTAGTCTGGAGCCAGGGTGGGGAAGGCAAGGCACCTGTGCACTTCAATGAGAAGCCTCTAGGGCCTTCTCCCCCACTTCAAAGGCAGAACAGGGTATAAATATTGGACCTCAGACACCAACTCTTTAGTACACTTCTGGACCTGTGGATATCTGCCAGGAAGAAGGACTAATGTGCTGCTGGAACCGCTGCTCCAAAGGAACTACTGCTCTCTTTCCTGGACCTGCATCTCTTGAACATAGAGTGATTTCAAGGGCTAGTTGGCTGGCCTTCTGATCTGAAGCCTCAGGGACACAACATGCTTCTAGCAGCCTTGCATCTACACCTGGACTCTGCCATCTGTTTCTACCTGGCCAAGTGGTGCCATTCCAGTATTGGATCCTTGGGAGTGGGCTCAAGGTTCTCTGTCAGCCTCTGTGGTTCCTGCGGAACAGAGACATATCCTCTTCTGCGCAGAATAAACCTGAGCAGTATGGACGCATGGCTGTTGCTGCTTGTATTGGGCCTGGTGCAAAGATCCACATCACATTGCAGCTCTTTGGAACCGACGCCCCGTCCCAACTGCGCAACACATCTCCGGCATGGGCCCTCGCATCTCTCGTATGCAGCAGTCTCTACGACGATGCTGGACTCCGCATCACAGCTTTGCAGCTCTTTGGAACGGACACATCGCCCCAATTGCGCATCGCATTCTCGACGTCTGACTTTGCATAGCAGGCTCCGCCAACAGGATTATCGACGACAATGTAGGCCCTCACATCGCAGCCTCACCGCTTTTATAACTGACGCATCACTCCAGCTCGGCAACACATCTTTGCAGACCCTCGCATCGCTTCACAACTCAGGATTTACAGTGAGCTTAACTAGGTCCTTGTACCCAGCCCGCACACCATCGCTTTTAGCCTGAACTTGTGACTTTGTCCCGGGCCGGTGCGACCTGATATCCATAGTTGGACCTTTGTGCTTTTTGGCACGATTTTCGCTAGAATCTTTAAAACTGCTTATCTCCAGTACTACTGATTAGGTTATTGTCGTTTTGGTCTTGTTTTGTTTAATAAAGAAAGTTCTTGGTGTGGGGTCCTTTATGTTTGAAGAGCTGCACATATATTTTACACATTGCCTCTAAGTTAAGCCTGACTGCTCTGTGCCAAACTACCAGTGGGTTGAGCACAGGTTAATATAGGGTTGGCTTGTGTTTCACCCTGACAAGCATTGTGGCTGCTGCTTGACCAGGGCTCACATCCCTGTCACCCAACAACCCAATTTCTTACACCTCCCTATCCTAAGTCCACTGTGGTGATGGATACATTGATTCTGGGGAGTGGAGGCCTCCAGATCTGCCAGCAGAGGTGTTGGACTTGGTTTTGGCAGCTCATCACTAGTCCATCTTCTCTGGCAGCTGGTCAAAATGTATGACCTGCTGCGTGGACCATGGGGTGGAATTAATTCAGGCAAAGTTATCTCAAGTTCTTCTGTTTGTCCTGTCTTTGGCTCAGCAAGATATTGCTATGGGCATTGTTAATGGCTATTTGCCTGCTTTCTCGGCCTCTTTACATTTTGCAAAATAAGATCTCTCTTTTTAAGTCACCAGTTGTGATACGTTTTTCTGTTTTTCTTAGTTTTCTTTCCCCTCTTGTACTTTTTCTGATGCCTCAGTGGGACCTTACCTTGGTTCTTACCTTCTTATTGTGCATAGCATATGAGCCACTGCATAGCTTTCCTGCTCACCATGCCATTCCAGTTTGGTCCCAGCCATATGCAAATCAGTCTTGACCCTGCACCTCATGGGAACAGTCCAGCCCAAACTGCCAGATCAGGTCCTCCCTGGACCGGAAACCAGCATCCTGGGATCGCTTTCGGTCTGTCACCCCATATCAGCCAGACTTGCTTGACTTGGAGAGCACGGTCGACGTCTGGGCATATTCCTCTCACTTAGGGCGACAAATGCAAAAAGAGCAATTGATAGACGCAATGCTGAACAATGTCAAACATTCACCCCAGTACAGGGATATGGTCCTAAATCCATCTAAAGGCATGAAGAGTCCACAGCAAAGTCTGATGGCTCCACTTACCAGCGCCAGGGAGCAGTTGCTGGGAAAATAGTTTCTGGATTCAGTCTGGGGCTTGGGGGAATTCAGATAGCGAAGCATCTGTGGCTAGACGGAATATCCACCTAGAAGAGTGTTACTGACAGTAAGAGGCTTGTTCAGCAAGTTGGTTGCAGAAACATTCAATGCAAAAGCATGGAATGATGTTTGTGATAATTTGTTTTTCACCAAAAGCAGGGTATTTCTACTGGAGGAGTATACATTAATTTTGTTTCCTTTCCCATTACCGCTGAAAAAAGGATAGGGGCTGTGTTGTGTGACAAAACTAATAATTCACATGACTTCTATGGAATGAATGGCAAACTGCTGTTAACAAAACCATTATATCAAGTAAAGGGAAGTGAAAAGCAAAAAAGAAAGTAATAGATGTAAAAAAAAAGTTGAGGAAAAGTGACAGTGATGTTTTCTACTTGAAGTTGTTGACAGAGATGCCAAATATTGTAATGCAGTACTGGCGATTGAGGCACCCTTATTACTGCAAACATGGTAAATTTTCTTAATCTTGATCTAAATCTGGACCCAGCTCAGTTGGCATATAATAAAAGGAAAAGAACACTAAAAAAAGTTATACGTTTTGGGATACTTGAGATACTGGACTGAATCATTCTTTGCTTCCATCCAAGTGGCAACAAAACATGTCCATGTCCAACATGTTCTGCTGAGCTACTGTTTTATATGCATCATTGTCCTATCTGCCTAAACTAATATGTAATGGCGGTAAGAGTGCAATGTCTGTTGTATCCTACTATATGCTGGGATTTATACCAAGAAGCAGATATTCCTCTGCATATGATGTTTTGCTCTGGATTGTCTGCTTTTTTTCTCTTGTAGACTACTCCTTAACAGTTTGCATAAAGTTAAATGATTATTTGACTATATTATTTGATATTGCTCTCAAAGTAATCATTTGTATCCTGTATGTGTTAACGCACATTTTCATTTTATTCCAGGACCAGAGCGTTTCTCAGAATTTGTGAAGTTGGTTAAGGATCATAAACTATATACAGAAGGCCTAAAGCTTTTCCAGCCAGGAACTCAGCAGTATAAGGTAATGTCTAACGAGAGCAATTTAAATAGTTTTTCTATATCAGTCAGATTCAAATATGTTTTACTTTCAATAAATGTATCTTCAGCATACTCCCCATGTATGCACCTGACTTTCTTCACAATTGTAAGAGTTTTGTTTTAAAAGAAAGTAAGCTACCCTCTGTCCAGACCAGAAGTAGATTAATCGTTGCAAAGGCTCAAGTGATTTTAATAGAAAGCTGCAATCACCTATTACATGCATGCAATATTTGACCTTTTGTCCTCCATGTATATGATCGAATATCATGATTTTTCCTCATAGCTGAAACAGCTTCAACTCTCCTTTTTTGTTCAGATCATGCAGACGCTTGTTCTAACCAGGTATTCTTCACTTTAAAAAGTAATTTTAATAAATCGAGTCTGTTGCACTGAATTATGTTTTGCAGTGTTTTGATATATTTTTGTTTACCTAGTAGTTTGTGTTAAAGTAGTAGTAGTAGTAGTAGTAGTAGTAAAGTCTTGCTTGCAGTAAATCAAGAGAAAAGGAGCAAGAGGAATACCAGAAAAGTCTTGTAGTGCTATCGTTGAAAACGAAAGAGGCCTTATCAACTGGAGCAACAATGTAGAAGAAGGAATGCATGGCTTTTGTCCTCACAGCAAAGGAAATTGAAGGCAAATAGACCCTCCTCCCAAAACCACACCCAAGATATTGATGTAATGTTTTAATATTTTCTATTTTAATGGAGCCGGGCCAACATCTTATCCTAATATTATTCCGCACTCTGGCAATATGCAGGCATTTGCCACCTAGAAAAGTCTCTCAGTGTCGGGGGTTCTGCACCAGGGCAGAAGAACCAATATCCACAGGAGGGAAGAAAAATGCCTCTCCACGCTCCTAGGTTACAGCCACCTCTAGCCAGACAAGGCGTACCGAAGGATAGACTAGTACCCCTAGGGAGTGAAGAGATGTTGTAGGACCACCAGAATTATCAGCAAGTATTTCTCGCAGGAAGGGGAGAGGAACCCAGAAGTCGTTTAACCCTGTAGGAAATAGACAACACAGGATGAGAATTATTTTAAAAAAGGCGTAGTATAGGCAAGAACACAGAACGGGATTTACAGGTTAAACTACCCAGGTTGCATGCTTCCACATACTTGATGCTGCCAGCGTTTCGTGTAAAGTTGGTCTCTTCAGTGAAGAAAGGAATGGTGGGAAAAGATGACTGCTTAATCTGTTTGTTTATAACATAAAATGTTCAAGGCATACGTCTGCCTTTTGTTTGATTCATAAAACAATACTTTTAGCCAGAAGCATTGAGGCCATTTAATGCGTAGGGGAGTGTAAGCAGAGTCCTCCAGTGGTCCGAGAAGGAAATCGTGCAATATTGAAGACACGAAGTAAAGAGATTGCCGTAGACGCGAGCAGACCCAGACGGATACAATGTATCAGTTGCAGTCAGTCAACTCGCGTTCAACACAGCAAAAATAAACAAGCTTAAAATAGCGTCGACCCCCTAATTTCTGTGCATGTTCGTCTCAAGTGACACGCGTCGCGTCGGCTCGACTTGCTCAGAGGCAGACCCAAAGCCACCACTGATCACTGTCACTCACGGCGGACTCCCATCCAAGTCTCGCTCAAGAAAGCAGAATGCCTGCACAGCAAAGGTACACAGGATCTACCGGGCCCAGAACCCGTAGCTTCAGGATTAACACAATCTGGATTCGGAACTATTCGAGATGGACAGAGCGTGCAAGACGGCTTAACAAATGTTCCTGTCTGTGCCTCAGTTGTGTCTACACCGGCACTGCAGCAGCTCTTGTCCACATGGCATACGTCTCTGGGAGCTACAACATCCTACAGGGGATACAGCAGCCTCTTGTAATGCACCATCACACCTGATCCTTGAAGCTTGATTGTGGCTGGGAGCGGAGGGGGTTCTCAGCAAGCTGTCTTAGTGAAAAGTACAGCCACCACTCACATCTAAAGCCACCAACCTCTGAGCCCCACAGCATGAAGAATGGTGGACTGGGAGGGAACAGCAGTCCTGGACGAAGAGCGAAAACGAGGCCAAAACGAACTAACACTGTGCAACAACTCCGCCGGTCCTCCGCCTTCAATCGCGCACAGGGAGACCTGCCACAAGGTGACCAGCCAACAACAAGGAGCAGCAGCACGCGCCCCACCCCCCGGGCAACCAGGTAAGTTGTCCGCCATAGGCACTTGCACAAGTGCCACCATTGCCTACGCAACGTTTGTTCCTGTGCCTGAGTGTCCAGCAATATTGCAGTACTCTACCCAAATCTACCCTGATATCTCTTGTAACATGCACACCCGTCACCCTTTCCTCCTGTAATGCACTGAATGCTGGCGCATGCAGTCCGATTGCTCACAATTGTCACCATTACCTCATGTGACATAACGTCTCCCCTGTAAGTTGATCACTTGTAAATATCTGCCCCCCTTGCGAAGCGCTCCGACGCCCTCGCACAACGCTGCGCTATATAAAAACACATAAACAAACAAATAAATAAGGAAAGGGGCAGTCGGACACGGCACCAGGGGGCCTGGGGAACGGGAAGGCGCATGAGATCGCAACCCCAAGAGACCCGCAGGCTGTGGAACAGACCGGACCGGAGCCGGCCGCGCATGAAATCACCAACACCCCATTCCCCTCACCCCCCCCCCCCCCCCTCCCCAGAGACCCGCAGGCAGGACGGCCGTGCCGGGCCCATGTCGCACTGCCCCCTCCCCCCCCAACCCCAGTCCCCCTTCCCAGAACCACGCAAGACCACATCCGCATGCAAACACCTGCCCCCCCAGGGACCCACAGGCTGAAAGATGGCCGCGCCGAGCCCAAGCTGCACACCCGCTCCAAGGCCCACCCCGCCAGCGCGACACTAGCATGAGGAGCGCACCCCCCTCCCCGCAACACGAGGCAACACAGTAGAGGCACCTGGCCAACCCCCTGCCCAGGTCCCTGGCACCGCAATCCACCCCCACACCCACTAGGCAGCACACGGCAAGCGAGGAACAAAAGGGGGGGACCCAGGACAGGGAAAGGGGGGCGGACCTGTCTCTCACAGCCGGTAAGTCAAGCACTCAGCTGGGGTGGAGGACTCGGTGACTTCCGGCGGCGGTCGGGGGGAAATGGTAGAACAAAAGCGCCACCATTTTTGCGGTGCAGGGGCGTGTATTTAGCAGTTGAGTGACGGATGACGTCACGGCTTAAAAACTGCAAAAAACACGCCCAGAATCGCAAAAAGACGGGGCTTGAACTGAGTGACGCCCCTCTCCTAAAATGGCTGGCCTCCGTTTAGGAAGCCAGCCTATGGGGAAGAGGGCGGGTTCAAGCCCCCATACTGCCAAAACAAAAAATCTCGAACTCCGCCAACTGCTTACGCAGTGCGACGCTAGTCCGAAATCTAAAAAAGGTCCGCAATGCTGGCAGCCGGAAAAAAGGAAACCTTAAATGTCGCAGCACAACCTCGTGCTCTAAGCACACAAGGTTCTCTAGAGCCTGTCCCCCCACCAGGCAGTAAACGGACTCAAACAAAAAAAGGGGGACAAAAGAAAGAAAGGAACACACTGTGTCTCAGCACATCCTGTAAAACACGCAGGCAAGCTTTCAGCGCGGCTTCGCGCACGAGGCAGAAATGCTCTAAACAGAGAGAGCGTCCTAACGCTCAGTAGCAGGTACCAAATATACCAAAAAGGTCAGAGAATCCAGTAACAATATAACACCTCTAGGATTTGAGAACCAAAGTCCAGTTGCAACAAAACTCAGAAGTTTGGAAATCCAGAAGGGTCGAACAAACCGGAAGGGCGTGGTCCTTGCCAGGAAGAAAGCCAAACACCCGGGATCTGGAGCTGACTGCTGATTAGCTGTAGAGGTCACCTGACCTTGGAGGAGTGCAGCATGGGAAAGCATACAGTCTGGTACCCATTGCAGTGTATTACGGGAGTGGTAGTTTTTGGCTAACACCAAGTAGGGACAGGCTACATGAAGCCTGGCGGTTAACACCCAGAAAGTGGAACAATTTTGTCAGAAGTGTAGAAATGGCAAAGGCGAGCAGGTCAAGCCAATGACAAAACTTCCATCCTTGAGTTATGAATCCTGCCAGGAAGGCTTTTATGCCCCAAATATTAGAACCCGCTTGATATCTGAGCTATTTATTGTGGGAGTAGATTCTCTTTGCCAGTCCCACAAGAGCACCTCTTACGTTGAAGTAGAGTAAAAGTCATTAATACGCTGGAAGAATATTTCAGATCCAATAGAAAACTATACTAGTCCAAAATGAAACTGTTCCTGAAATTTTACAGAACTGCAGAAAAATGTTCTGGGTCTGTAAGCACATAAATTATGAAGCACATGCTGACCACAAAGTGGTTTTGTTGTAAGCAAGAGCTGCAATATTTTACTTAATAACATTTCTAACAGATAGTTCTAACCTCAGATACCTCACCTTTTGAATACCCTCTGTTAGAACCGGCTGTCTCTAGTTGGCAGAGGTATACACTTCTGACAAATAGGGACACACCTTTTCTAGTCAGGGCAAGGGGATCACACCCTTTGATAACCCCTGCTCACCCCCTGGGTAGCTTGGCAGAGCAGATAGGCTCATCTCGGGGGCTGTGTGTTAAGCATTTATGACCACATACAGTAATAAAGTGAATACACTACAAATGGACACGACACAGTAGTATTATAAAAATAAGTATTTTTATATAAGGCTTAGCACAAGACCAAATAACGACAAAAATATACACAATCTTGATAAATACTCTGGGAAGGGAAAAATAGTTCAAAGGTAGTTTCTTCTTTAGCACAAAGTCTTTCGTATCAAAGCAACTCTTCTTCCTGGAAACACAGTTCTTAGCAACAAGGTAACCCACACAGGGGCTACACGACGTCGAGGCAAAGTTAATCCAAAGGTTCGGCGTCGACCGCGAGGAGCGCTACGTCGAGCCCGGAGTCACACGGACCCCCAACAACACAGTACCTTGGAAAATGAAGCACACGATGATCAGCGGCGTCGAGCAATCCGGCGTTGCGTCTTCGGTGTCGATTAGGCCTCAGCAGGCGTCGTTGTCGATGATGCTGTTGCAAAGAGTGAGCAGCGCTCACGGCGTCGAGAGGGCACGTAGTCGATGCGATCAGCAGCGGTGCAGACACGAGGTCCTTTGGAGCTGGAGCCGAACTCACTACTCACTGGCGTTGCTGCTGGCGTTGATCGGGCCCGGCGGCCGGCGTCGAGGAAGCGGGACACTGGAGCCGTTACTCACGATGTCGAGCTGGATTCGGCGACGTCCGTCGGCGTCGAGATTGCTGGCTCTTTCAGAGGTGCTGGATTCGCAGGTTCCAGCAAATAGCACTTGTAGCAGATGAAGTCCTTTAGCCCTGTGACTTCAGCAGGAGACTGGCACTCTTCCAGTCCTTGGAGATTTTCTTAGCAAGCGTGAGAGTACACACACAGTTCCTCTCTCCTGGTTCCTTGGCAAAAATAAAGAAGCACTGCAGGATTCCCCCCAGCAAACAGCACACTGGCAGAAGGGGTAGGCAAGTCCTTAGATCAGCAGGCCTCTTGTCCTTGGTTACAGGGTTCCTTGTCAGAAGTGATCTGATTTCTTGGTTCAGGGGTCCTTCTCTTATACCCATTTTCGGCTTTGATCCCTTTGTCCATGCAGGGGAATTTCCCAACATCCTGGGTCTGTTGTGGGTGGAGCCAGGCAGAAGCACCTGGCCTATTCATTGCGCAGGGCTGGGTCCTCAGACGCCCAGCAGGAGGTGGAGCCAGCATTGTCACTGGCAGGAGCAGAGCTATCGGCCTCCTGCGTCCATGGCAGGCACAGAGCCATCAGCCGCTTGGCAGGAGGTGGAGCCAGCATTGTATCAGGCAGCAACTACTCTCCCCCTACTCTCAACGCAAATGTCCCACTCATCCCACACTGACTCATCCAGACCTGTGGAGCCACCCAGCTCCTGTCACGCACACACAAGACCAGCAGAAACCAGAAATGGTTAGACAAGAAAATAGACACTTTCTAAAAGTGTTATTTTCAAACCCAGAGTCCAAAAACCATCCACACCAACGGATGCGTAATTAAACCCCGAGTTCAGGGATACCAAACTCGACATTGCACCATGCTCCCCGAGCCAGCTAGGATCATAGCAGTAATAATCCCGGCGGCCCATTCTAACTAATGGAAAGCAGGCTACCTCGCAATAGTGAAGAACGAAGATGGCTGTAATTCACTATTAGGACATGCCAACTTGGTCAGGCGTGTCTACCTTATACTTACAATGCACCCTGCCCGTGGGTCTACCATAGGGGGTGACTAACATGAAGTCAAGGGAAGGTTTGAGGGGCTGGCAAGTAGGTATACTTGCGCAGCCCGCATGACAGCACTAGGCTGCACGTGGGTCTCGCAATGACCGACCCGCAGACATTCTTTTATGAGACCGCTCTTGTGGGTGGCACAACACGTGCTGCAAGCCCACGAGCGGCATTTGTATTTGCATTTGTATTTACAAGCCCCGGCACTCCTGGTGCACTAGACTAGGGACTGATAGTAAACCAAATAAGCCAAACATGGATACAATCGATACATCAATTTAACATAGGGAGCACTTGCGCTGCGGCACTGATCAGCAGTGGCACAGCGCCCAAAGCATATACCAGCAAAACATCGTAAAACAGTGGAGGCAAACAGAAAAAATGGAGGAGAGACTCAAGCCAATGATGTCAGGTCTAACACCCTCCCAAGCATCAGACTGGATCTGAAAGATTTGCACTTACTCCTTTGCGTCCGGTGGGCGGTATTGCGCAGTTCTGTGTCAACTTGTTTCTGCTCCAGAAATTACATGTAGAGCAGCATATGAGTGCCTCTCAAGCGCGCTGTCATCAGTTATTTTTTTTTTGTGCCACCAGATGCAGAACTAAGGCTATCCCTTGCCTCTCAAAAGGCAGATTCCCACCACATTTGTCTTTGGTGCTTGGTGTTGGACCATGACGCCAAGGCGTGTTGAGACTGCACCCTGATAAATCCAAAAGCTGTCTTGGACTGTGAGGCGCAACTGAATGTCTCCAAACACCTGAAGACTCTTCACCATGAATCGTTGATGTTGAAGGAAACTTCCTGATCCAGTTCCCAAAGTGGTTTCTGCAGCAGATGTATATTGCAGTCAAAGTAATTGGATAAGTCAAGGAAGAAATAACAACGCAGCAAATTCAGTAATACTGTGACTCCATACTGTGCCTCTTTGGCATGCTGCCCTGCTCCTTTTGGCATGCTTTCAGGTCCCAAAGAACCACATGGACTGCCAACTGTGAATACCCGAGCGGGTCTGCCCTCGAAACCAATTGGAACCTCTAGGATTGTTGTGTTGTGCACCGGCTTCGATACTAATGTTGGTCCTGGTGCCACAACCCACACCCGACCTCAGAGCATCAAGGCCAGACAGTGAAGTTCAACAAATAGTGGTCTCTGTCGTTATGCTGACTTTGAATGAGGCTGCACCCTGATCTATCAGGGTTGCAGCCTTCCGGCAACCCATCAGACACGGACACCATGCGGTTTCCTCAAGGAAAGGCCCAGATTATTTACAGTCTTTTCGGCAATGATCGCTAGGATAAAGGGAAGGAGTTTGTTCAACCTTACAATAAGAATAACTTGTATGGTGAGCTACAGGATGCCAGTGGGCTGGATACTTCTTGAGATTCTGGACTGGTCTCTCCTCCTGGTCCTGATATTTAAGAAAGTGCCTCGTTTTTAGTGGTGATGCAAAGAGCGACTGAGGTCCTCAATATCCAATTGCCTTCTTTTTTTTTTAGGTTTCGCCTGGCGTTACTGCGCAAGCAGTTCGCGCAGGCGAAATCTAATGTTTACAATATGGGCTATAGGAACGTCCCCCGGCTCCCATTGGCTAGCTCCATAAATGGAGGCTAGCCATTGGAAGCCGTATCTGTCCGTCAAGGCCGGACCAGATTCGGGGGCGATCCGGCGATTTCTTCCCTCTGCACCGTCATCGCGGCCGTGGGCGGGGTTTATTTTTTTTTGGGCGTCCAGGTTTTTTTGGCCATTCCGCGGCCGACCGCCAACGGAGGAAGCCTTCCCGACCCCCCCCCGCTGTCCGTTCCCGCCCCCCCCCCCACCCATGTCCGTGTGCTTCATGTTTTTCCTGCGGCCTTCCTGACCCCCCTCCCACTGTCCGTTCCCGCGCCCCCCCCCCCCCCCCCCCTGTCCGTGTGCTTCCGCTCCGTGCTGGGCCTCCGTTGTTCCCCAGGTGAGTGCTTGTTTGTTTATTTATTTATTTTTCTTTTTTCAAAAATAAGGTTGAAATCGCCCCCTAGAACTATAGGACCATCTGTCTCTATTATTAAGCTATTTTTAAGTTTCATCAACGCCCCTGGAGCGTCCTGATTGGGGCCATAATAAGCTGCACAGGTGAGAGGAGTATGCCCAACTGTTAAAGATTTCACCAACCATCTCCCTGAGTGATCTGTCTCATATTTCGTGAGCCTAATCCCTGTGTTCGCCCTGATTATTATAGCCACCCCTCTCGTACTGCCACTTTGCTCTGAGCAAACTACGTCCTGTATCCACCTACATTTTTTGAAAACTAGCTTACATTCCTCTTTCTCTAAATGAGTCTCCTCAAGTAGACAAATGTGTGCTCCCGAGTTATATAGAAAATCAATTATCCTACGAACTTTCTTACTGTCCCTCAGCCCATTAACATTCCAGCTGAAAAGTTTTATGTTACATGTCATATTGGCCAGATTGTGATATACCCACAGAATGATTCATTAACCAGCTCCCAATAGGGATACGGTGTCATTTTTTTGTGTACATGAGGATTATTTTTTGCCATTTTTTCCCCTACCCCCTACCCCCTACCGCCCTCCCCACCTCCCCTGAGGAACCCCCCCTATACCTCTTTTGGCGATCTTGTCGCCAATTGAGAGCTCGCCGGAGCCCTGGACGGTGGTCCCTCTATTGTGTACTAAACTAAATAAAGGCGCCAAAACACGATCTCTAAATCATAACCATAATCCATAGACCATAAACCATAAATAACCGTAATTCTTCTATGTGCATGTGTTCGTGTGTTCAGGAGTACCTGAGTGCTTTTTTTTTTTTTTTATACTTTACCTACTTGTGTCCCTCTCTCCCCACTCATAGCACATGAAAGTGTATTATATATTTTCAATTTGCTCCCTTATAACCCGAAAGATTTTTTTTTTCCTTCTTTTCTTCCCCCTTTTTTTTTTTCTAACATTTTGTTGTGACTTTTCTCAAAGGTCAAATACAAACTTGAGATATATGCCTTAATGGTCTTACGCTTTTTTACGCTTTTTCCTGAACTATTTGGGAAAAAAAGACGCTATATTAATGGTTCACTGTCTTCCTGGTGGTTTTAAGTTCGGTTATATTAATGTGAGCTATCTCGCATTAGGGTGAATAACGAGTCAACTTCTTGAGGTGAAGTAAAATTATGTGTTTTGTTTCTCCACACCACTCTCAAAAATGCTGGGAACTTCATCTGCACCTGTGCGCCCATACTTTTTAAATCTGACATCCGGTTCTCCAGCTCCCATTGCCGCTGCACCGTTACTTTCCCCACATCAGAGCGTATAAGATATTGAGTAGAGCCAATTTGTAAAGTTCAATCTTGCAGTGCCCTGCTTAAAATCAATTCTTTCACAATGAAAGTGAGAAAGTTTACCAGAATCTTTCTTGGGCCTGACCACCCCGTACGCTGCCTGAAGGGGTCTCTGTGTGCTCTTTGAATCTCGGCCTCTAGATTAATATCTGGGCTATCTTTAAGAACTCCCTCCCTAAGAAGCTTACAAATAAGGCCCTTGACGTCACCATTTTCTGTTCCCTCAGGAATTTTAGATTATTTCTCCTTGAGTGGATTTCCAGTCTTTCAACTTCAATCTGCAGGGCTCTGTTCTGCGCTCTAAGGGATTCAATGTCTCTGTCATGTCTTTTTGAGGCCCCTGTGAGCAGGCTAACTTCCTCTTCCAAGACATCCGTACGTTTACAGACATCGTCTAACTTTGCTTCCAGATTAGAGCACTACTCATGGATGCTCCTTTGATTTGCTTCAGATGTATCGAATTTATTATCCAGTTTTGACAAGAGGTCTTCTCTGAGGCTAACAAGGAGAGTCTGTACCTGTGATATTCCCCCATCTGCAATTACTGGCGGAGTTATAGCGGCTTTATCGCTCCCAGATCCAACTGCTGGTTTAATTACAAGAATTGATGGATCGACTTGCTCTGCCTGTGGAGAGTTCTGACTTAGGGACACTCCTTCCGTTTCTGTTTGTTCTGTCTGTTCCTCTAATCCCTCTACGTCCACTATCTCTGCCAGAACGGTGTATCCAATTGCCTTCTGAGAAGGTGAAAACGAATGTACTTACTGAAGTCCAACAACTCAGACAGACAACAACAGATTCCCTATTTCAGACATTCCTCTAAGGACATGGGCAAGCAATAGCCATGTTGGGAACCGTGTTAAGAGGCAAATAGTGAGGTGCCATCACAATGCCGCAGGTAATCTGGCTTTCTTAACACAGCACCCAACTCCAGAAAGTTTAGTGGTGCAAGCGTTATTGTGCAGAGTCAACACAAACGTCTTCCACACCACCCTACCTGGTAGAGAATCAAAGCACCTTGAAACGTTTGAGAAACACATGTTCTCTTCTGTCAGTTTGGCATTGAGGTCTATCAATGCCACCTTGCCTCTTGGGCCGATGCATTCACACCCTTTTGGATCGTGTTGCTAAATTACTACCTGCTGTATCAGCTGAAATGTGCCCTACTCTTAATTCAGCCATTCAGGATGGCCGCGATGCAGCAAAATTCATGATTCACAATTGGCTTAATACTACGAATTGCCTAGGCCGGGTGATAGGCGCCAGTGTCACACTTTGAAGACATGCATGGATGAGATCTACTGGGGAAATGTGCAGTCTTGCCTAGTTGACTTGCCCTTCAATGGCTCTCACGTATTTGGTTAAAAAGCAGACTCAGTCCTTGAGTGCTTTAAAGACAGCAGGGCCACAGCCAGCTCCTTTGGGCCTGTCTGCTCCAACTCATCAGTTCTATCAGCAGTTTCCCCACCTTTGTGGTGATTGTATGGGCGATACTGCCAGCCAATGCCCTTTCAGGCAGCCCAGTAGACCATGCATTCCTTTTGTGGCCGTGGGACCCATAGACAGCGTGGAGAGTGAGCAGCCCAATCCTCACCCACTCCAGCTGCTGCTGCCACAAAACCTCTTTTGTGGGTCCTTCCAAACACACAGCCACCCTGATGAATGCAAGATCTGGGATTTTCTCTCATGTTAGCAAGCAGTCACCTCCGACAAGTGGGTCCTGCAAATTGTCCAGTGGGCCTATGCCCTTCCAATTCTTTCCACTCCACTGCACCTTCCACCACGTTCAAGGCGCAATGTCTCTTACCTGAATGGGGAGAACCTTGGCTCAATCTCTTTGCCACCGCTGGGAACACTCAATGCCAGCATTTTTTCGCATTGGAGTTCCCAAGACTGCTCTGTCTCAGAGATGCATTCTGCCTAGAGTGTAGTTCCGGGATCCCATATGGCTTTCCTTTGCCACCTCTCCTGTCCCAAGTTCTGAAGACGATTAGGATCGACCGGACCCAAGTCATCCTAGTGGCACCGGATTAGGCCAGGATAGAGTGGTACTCAGAACTCCTGTCCATGAGCATCTGTCCTCTGATAAGGCTGCTGCTTCAGGAGGACCTTCTGTCACAGCAGCTGGGCAGAGTCCTGCATCCAGGCCTCCTCAATCTTCATCTCCATGCTTAGAGTTTGAGTGCGGGCAGTTGATCTCATTTGAGCTCCCTCCTGAAGTAGTTGATATCATTCTGGCAACCAGGCATCCCCTCACAAAATCAGTATACAACTGCTGTTGAGACAAGTTTGTGGCTTGGTGTGGTACTAGGCAGATTGACCCACTTTAAGCCAAACTTTCTGTAGTGTTGCTTTTTGTATTGTTGCTAGTCTAGCAAGGACTTGCTTTGGCACAGTTAAAGTTCTTTGTTGTCTCTTAGGCGTTTTTGTTCTTGCCGGACCATCCCTCTTTATTTCAGTCACCTGTTGTGATGCTTTTATTGAAAGGGTTGAAGCATATGTTTCCGACCACACCTTTTGTTATTCCTCGGTGGGACCTAAACTTAGTCCTCACATTCCTAATGGAGTACCCTTCAGCTGTCCATTGTGGCTCTTCGTCTCCCTGCAGAGAGTTAGTGAGCTAACAGCCCTCTGTCAACATGCTGTACACACAATTCTTTCTGGACAAGATGGTGCTTAAAACCTGAGCTTCCTTTCTCCCAAAAGTGGTTGCTCTCTTTTATGTCATGCAAAATATCACCCACCATACTTTCTTTGCTCTACCTCAACTCTCTAAGGAGGAGGAGAGACTACATGGTTGGGTCTCAAAAGAGCTCTCTAGTTCTATATTGATCAGTCAATCAATCTGATTTATATAGTTCAGCTAATCACCCGAGGGCATACCCAGGTGCTGAGAGTGCTGCTGCCCGGGCCTCAGTAGATCATCCATGTCTTGAATCCTTTCCTGAATTCCAGCAGATATGATCCAGTCTGTAGGTGGAATGGGAGATTATTCCAGGCCTACGCAGCAAGATAAGAGAAGTTGCATCCTCAACTAATTGCTGTGGTGGATGCATCGGGTGTGGGCGAGGCAGAGGGAGGCAGAGCGCAAGTATCTGGAGTGAAGGTATAAGTTCTGTCGGCAGTTGATTTACCTGGTCCTTGGTTGAGGAGGGCTTTGAAGGTGTGGACAACATCCTGAAATGGCATCTCTTCTGAATGGGGAGAGAGTGGAGCTTCTTGATGTGGGGTGTGATGTGGGTCTGTCGGGGGAGGTATAAGATGAATCTAGCTGCTGCGTTTGTATTGTTTGCTGTGTCTTGAGGAGGTGCAATGTGATTCCTACGTAGAGGGCTTTGCTGTAGTCCAGTCCCCTGATGACCAGGGCTTGAGTGACAGTGCATCTGGTGTTAATGGGAAGCCACTTGAAGATCTTGTGGAGTATGCGAAGGGTGAGGAAACTGACTGAAGTGACTGTGTTAATTTAGCTTCTCATGGTGAGCTTACTGTCCAGGAAGATGCTGACGTTTTGGATGTCATTGGTCGGTGTGGGTTCTAGTGGCCACCAGGCGTTGTTCCATGAGGAGTTGTTCCCGAAAATCAGCACTCCTTCTTGTCTGTGTTGACCTGTAAGCAGTTGTGTCTCATCCAGTCTGCAATGTTTGTCATGCACCTGTTGGTCAGCGTGGTTAAGGGGGATGTATGACGTTACAACGCATGCTTTTACCACGCATGCTGTTACAACGCAGTTTTTACCACGCATGCTGTTACAACGCATAGCGCTTTGGGGTGCTGGATAGTGAATAGTTTAATTTACTATTCCAATTCCAGTCCCCGTGGATAGTAGGGAAGGTGTTGGATAGTAAATTAAAACTATTCCCTATCCTAGAGCGCCCCCGTGCAATGCGTTGTAATGGTTTTTATTGTAAAACCTGCGTTGTAATAGCACTGCGTTGTGAAAGTTTCGTTGTAAAGGATGTTTCCCGGTTAAGGGGTCTTCTGATAGTGAGAGGATGAGTTGGGTACCGTCGGCGTAGGATATGATGTCCAGTCCATACAATCTGATGACGTTGACCAGGGGAGGTCATGTAGGTGTTGACCCTTTACCCTGTCTCCAGGTAGGTCGCTCCCCTAGCCACCGCGCGGTCCTCCCTGTGCTGTGAGCGACCGCTACGCTCTGACTGCTGCTTCCTTCTCCGTGGTATACTTGTGCCGTTTGTATCGTTTTCCCCTTAGGTCCCCTTGCCTGTTGCAACTGTGTTTGCTCTCTCCCTTTGCCTTCTGAATCCTGTGTTTGGTTTTTACCTTTTGCCTTCTGTGCCCTGTATTGTGTCCCCCTCGCTCCCCCTTTTGCTGCTGTGCCCCCTGCTTTCCCGCCCCGACCTCTAATTCCCGCCGCTGCTCCCTGCGGCCCCGCCCCCTGCTGCTCCCATTCGCCACCCCGCTCCCGGCTGCTCCTCCCTCCCTGAGCCCCTCATATGGAGGCCGCCCGGTGGTAAAGGGAGCGACCCTTGACCCTGTCTCCAGGTAGGTCGCTCCCCTAGCCACCGCGCGGTCCTCCCCGTGCTGTGAGCCACTGCTACGCTCTGACTGCTGCTTCCTTCTCCATGGTATACTTGTGCCATTTGTATCGTTTTCCCTTAGGTCCCCTTGCCTGTTGTAACTGTGCTTGCTCTCTCCCTTTTGCCTTCTGTATCCTGTGTTTGGTTTTTACCTTTTGCCTTCTGTGCCCTGTATTGTGTCCCCCTCGCTCCCCCTATTTGCCGCTGTGCCCCCTGCTTCCCGCCCGACCTCTGATTCCCGCCGCTGCTCCCTGCGGCCCCGCCCCCGCCGCTCCCATTCGCCACCCCGCTCCCACCTCCCAGCTGCTCCTCCCTCCCTGAGCCCCTCATATGGAGGCTGCCAGGCGAACGCGCAGCGGACACAAGCAGCGGGCGCGCCGATTGTGCACCGAAGGCGCGCCAAAGGCAAGCACGTCTGCACTCGTCCGCGCCTGGACCGCGCCCAGCGCTAGACCCCCTGGCCCCCGCAGATGCCAGCCAACCCGCTGGACTTACAACGCCGCCACCCTCATCGCACTCAACACCGGCCGATTCCCCGGCTGCTACCGAGCCACCCCTAGACGCACCCACGGACCCTTCACCTGCCAATCCTGCAAGTTCTCCTGCATCCGGACCTGCACCGCACCCGCCAAGCCGAGCACCAGCAGCAACCACCTGAAGTGCATCCTGCTCAACACCCGCTCCGTCCACAGACACGCCGTGGAACTCTGGAACCTGCTTGACACCACATCTCCAGACGTCGCCTTCCTCACGGAAACCTGGATGAACGCCTCCTCAGCGCCCGACATCGCCATCGCCATCCCGGACGGATACAAGGTCACCCGGAGGGATCGCGTCAACCAGACAGGAGGAGGCATCGCCATCGTCCACAAGAACACCATCCGCATCACGACCAACTCCGACGACACCCTCACAGCCGCCGAACATCTTCACTTCCAGATACACGCCGACCCCAAGACCACACTCAGAGGCACCCTCATCTACAGACCCCCAGGACCCCGCACACAATTCAGCAAAGACATCGCAGACTTAATCAGCCCACACGCCCTCCCCTCCGCTGACTACATCCTCCTAGGGGACCTCAACTTCCACCTGGAGAACAACAACGACAACAACACCACCACCCTGCTGGACAACCTCGCCAACCTCGGACTCAAGCAACTGGTGAATAACCCCACCCACTACGCCGGACACACGCTTGACCCAGTCTTCTCCTCCAGCAAGTACATCTCCTTCAGCCACTCCACCGGACTCCACTGGACAGACCACAGCTGCATCCACTTCAGCTTCAGAAGGACCACGACTCACCACCACCCGCAACAGGCTCCCCGCAGTAGCTGGAACAAGATCACCACCGACCAGCTCACCACATCACTGAGCCAGAACCCTCACGCCAGCTCAACGGACCCCAACCAAGCAGCCAACAACCTCACACAGTGGATCACCAACTGCGCTGACGACCTCGCACCTCTGAAAAACCATCCCAGCAGGCCCGGCAGCAAGAAAGCCTCCTGGTTCAACGACGACCTCAAGAACTCCAAGAAGAACTGCCGTACCCTCGAGAAAGCCTGGCGAAAAAACCCGACTACAGACAATATGACCGCCCTCAAGCACGCCTCCCGCAAACACCACCAGCTGATCCACACCACCAAGAGGACAGCATTCAAGGAACGACTAGACAACAACGCACACAACAGCAAGGAACTCTTCAGCATCGTCAAAGAGCTCTCCAACCCCAGCGCCGGAAACAACGACATCACTCCCTCACAAGACCTCTGCGACTCACTCGCCTCGTTCTTCCACAGCAAGATCGCCGACATACACAACAGCTTCGGCGCACAGACCACGCACTCATCCACCAAACCAATGCCCCCCACCACCACCCTACGCGCCGGGACCCCGGTCAGCACTGAAGACACCATCCACACGATGAACACTACCCACTCCGGATCACCAACCGACCCATGCCCCCACCACGTCTTCAACAAGGCCGACTCCGTCATCGCACCCCAACTCCGGGACATCATCAACTACTCCTTCAACACCGCTACCTTCCCGGAGAGCTGGAAGCATGCCAAACTCAGCGCCCTCCTGAAGAAACCATCAGCAGACCCCACCGACCTTAAGAACTACCGCCCCATCTCGCTCCTCCCTTTTCCTGCCAAAGTCATCGAGAAGACCGTCAACAGACAGCTTGCCGCCTTCCTCGAAACGAACGGATCCCTCGACCACTCGCAGTCCGGCTTCCGAGCCAACCACAGCACCGAGACCGCCCTCATCGCAGCCACTGACGACATCCGAGCCCTGCTCGACAACTGGGAAACAGCGGCCCTCATCCTCCTGGACCTCTCCGCAGCGTTCAACACGGTCTGCCACCGCACCCTAGTGCAGCGCCTCAGCAACTTCGGAATCCAAGAGAAGGCACTAGATTGGATCATCTCGTTCCTCTCCGGGAGAACCCAGAGAGTCCGCCTCCCCCCGTTCAGATCCGAGGCCACCGAAGTCATCTGCGGCGTACCACAAGGATCATCACTCAGCCCCACCCTCTTCAACGTCTACATCAGCCCCCTCGCAGCCATCGCACGCCAACATAACCTCAACATCATCTCCTACGCCGACAACACCCAGCTGATCCTCTTCCTCACCAACGACCCAGCTACGGCCAGAACCAACCTACACGAAGGGATGAAAGACGTAGCCGAGTGGATGATGAACAGCCGCCTGAAACTGAACTCAGACAAGACGGAGGTCCTCATCCTTGGGTCATCACCCTCTGCCTGGGACGACTTCTGGTGGCCCCCTGCCCTGGGCAGCGCACCCAAACCATCCTCCTCCCTCTCAATGACCAGACAAGTCAACGCCGTCTCATCATCATGCTACAACATCCTACGCATGCTCCGAAAGATCTTCCGATGGATCCCCACCGAAACCAGGAAGACGGTCAATCAGGCACTCGTCACCAGCCGACTGGACTACGGAAACACCCTCTACACTGGAACCACAGCCAAACTACAGAAAAGACTCCCAACACATCCAGAACGCCTCCGCACTACTCATCCTGAACATCCCCCGACACAGCCACATCTCCGGACACCTGAGAGACCTGCACTGGCTCCCCGTCAGCAAGAGAATCATGTTCCGACTCCTCACCCACGCACACAAGGCCCTCCACGACCTGGGCCCCAGGTACCTCAACAACCGCCTGACCTTCTACACTCCCACCCGCCAGCTACGATCGACCCACCACGCCCTCGCCGCCGTTCCACGCATTCGAAGAGCCACCATGGGAGGAAGATCCTTCTCCTACCTGGCAGCCAAGACTTGTAACTCCCTCCCCATCCACCTCCGTCTGACCCAAGACCACCTCTCCTTCAGGAAGCAACTCAAGACCTGGCTGTTCGAGCAGTAGCGGAACCCCTCCCCCTGCAGTGAACATATGACCTATTCCATGAAATGCTGCCAAGCACCAAGTCTTGGACTGAAAATACTTCTGAGTTGGGAGCCTGTAAAGTGTGTGTTGGGCATCTAGAAATGTAATTTTTTTGGTACACTCAATAAACCTACCTTCGTATTATTTACCTCACACCACATAAACTAAATAGTATAGCTGGAACAGTGATTAAAGCCGGTCTGAGATGTAACCTGATAGAGACAGATTTCATTCATATGGCTTGCTCCTGCCCAGGATTTGAACAGTTCTGGAAACAGTTAATTGGAGAATTGGGACCAATGCTGAAAATGCCCTGTTTGTTGCAGATGGATGTGTGTTTACTCGGTCTTTGCCCCCACTCAAAATGTGGTAAGGTGAGTTCCAGGTTTCTGGATCCTGCATTGGTACTAGCAAAAAGGGTTTTGCTATGCATTGCAGAGTCCCAGACAGCATCGCCCCATAGAAGATTGAAAAAGAATGTGGAAATGTAGGCAGTAATCGAAAGTGTGAACTTAAAAACTGAAGAAAATAGAGTTTCACACAAAAACCTTAAGCGGGCACGTAATCGAACGTTGTAGCAGTATTTACTGGAGCAGGGGACACCTGAGGATGGAGTTCATATTGGAATGAATGATTGTGCATTTGGGGATTGTAAATAATAAATACGAAGGGTGAGTACTGACGCAGAAGTACAGGATTATTTTGTAGCACATGAATAGATGCAAAGCTTTAGTTTCTTATCGTTTGTTTTTGTATTACACAGAATGTACTACAGAAGAGTAACAAAATGCATGTAGAAATGAGGCGGCCCAATTTCAACTTTCATATATCAAGCGATAAGCACCTACTGTTGATAGTTACTTATAAATGACATGTTAATGTTAAGAATGTGTAATTAACGTGCCAGTATTAAAAGATGTACACAAATGGGGGACCCTACCTGCGAGCAGAAAGTGACTAGCGCTGTGTTGGGGAGTCATCCACACGTCTCGCTGACCCAGGGACTGTCTTCTGTGTTTCTGCCTGCCGCTGCCCCTCGCCGCACCCGCTCCGCGGGTGCCGCTTCGAGGACCAAGGAGGGTGAGAGCAACTTGTAGGCGCTGGGCTCCTGGAGGCGCTGGGAGCAACTTCAAACCGGCGTTGGCGCTGTAGCAGGGACTCGAAGATCCAGGAGTCCCTGCTCTCACAGCTGCGCGAGCGGACGCGCCCACCACCAGCCACGCCCCCCGCCTGGCCAGCCTGAAAAGGCGTGTGTCTCCAGTGCTCTCCGGGACCCTACCTGCGAGCAGAAAGTGACTAGCGCTGTGTTGGGGAGTCATCCACACGTCTCGCTGACCCAGGGACTGTCTTCTGTGTTTCTGCCTGCCGCTGCCCCTCGCCGCACCCGCTCCGCGGGTGCCGCTTCGAGGACCAAGGAGGGTGAGAGCAACTTGTAGGCGCTGGGCTCCTGGAGGCGCTGGGAGCAACTTCAAACCGGCGTTGGCGCTGTAGCAGGGACTCGAAGATCCAGGAGTCCCTGCTCTCACAGCTGCGCGAGCGGACGCGCCCACCACCAGCCACGCCCCCCGCCTGGCCAGCCTGAAAAGGCGTGTGTCTCCAGTGCTCTCCGGGACCCTACCTGCGAGCAGAAAGTGACTAGCGCTGTGTTGGGGAGTCATCCACACGTCTCGCTGACCCAGGGACTGTCTTCTGTGTTTCTGCCTGCCGCTGCCCCTCGCCGCACCCGCTCCGCGGGTGCCGCTTCGAGGACCAAGGAGGGTGAGAGCAACTTGTAGGCGCTGGGCTCCTGGAGGCGCTGGGAGCAACTTCAAACCGGCGTTGGCGCTGTAGCAGGGACTCGAAGATCCAGGAGTCCCTGCTCTCACAGCTGCGCGAGCGGACGCGCCCACCACCAGCCACGCCCCCCGCCTGCAACGGCCTCTGATTTAACGCTCTGTGAAGCGCTTCGCGGGACGCCGAGCGAAGCCCGAGCAAAGGGCGGGCAGTCTGTGGCAGTCAGGGGCTGTCAAGGCTGGGCTGGGCCACGTCCCTTTCCTTTTGCGAACAGTGAGTACATTCACCTGGTGTGCCGTGCGTTCTGTTTCCCGCAACCATGTCTTCTCGCTCTGGAAAGCTTCTTAGGAGCGAAGCTGATAAGGGGTCAAACGCCGCGAGCCCTGTTATAGGAACTATGGACCGGTTCATCACCAGGGTGGCGGCGGTGATTGAAAAGGAAATTGCCATGTCTGAGCGACGTTTATCTGAGGTATACCTCCCCTCAAGACGTTCATCTCTGGGGGTTGCCGCTCAGTCGCTTACACCGGCCTGTATTCGGGCCCAATCTGTTTCCTCACCCAGTGTGCCAGGTGTCCTCACAGACCCCCCTCAGTTGGCTGGCATAGAGCAAAACATAGATAGGCTGGAAAATCTGGTCGCGCTTCTCCCTATAGTCACAGTGGAAGATGATGGCCCCAGCAAGCTGTCCAAACCATTATCACTCAATCTTCCAAGCGAAGCAATCAGCGATCCAGAGTCCCCAAACCCTCTTGCGCCCACCATAGTCATATCAGAAGGGGAGTCAGTTAGGGCGTCCCGCAACACTCAAACCTCCGACACTAGGTAGGAGACTAGGCCCTTCAGCAAAAAGCCAAGAAAACGCAAAAAAAGGTAGGCTAGTGAGTCAGGCCGCTCTTTATCAAAGAGCAAGAAGTCATTCTGGAATGAGTTCGACATCCATAAGGGGTACGCCCATAGTGAATGAAATCGACACAGACAGGGATGTTCAGATCTCTCCCACGGGGCTACACCCAGACGTTATCACTGCCAAGGCTTCTAAGCTCTCTGACTTAGTAACAGTTGAACACATCCTTGAGAAGGTATACAGCCTCTTGAAACCGTTACTATCCCAAGTCAAGGGTTTAGGTGAGAGGATAGATAAATTAGAGCAATCAACCCTTGATGGGTTTCACTCACTCAAAACAACATTTAAACAAATAACCAGAGTGACCGAAAACAAGGATTTGGGCGCAAAGGGGAATGAACCACCACCTCAGAGAGACCTTAAACCATCCACTGGTCCAAAAAAAGTTGTCCCTAATAGCCCACTAACTTCAGCTCTTAAATCTCCTCCCCGTCCCAACTCAGGGCCAAAACACAAGGAACCTTCAACACACTTAGAACCTGCCATAAATAAGCCTAAGCCCCCCTTACAAAAGCAGCCACAGTCAGCTAGTGGTAAAGCGGAAGTTTCCCAAAAATCAGGGGCACGCAGCATATCACACGGGCCAGCGACAGGTAAAGCCCCTAAGTCTGCATCCCATTCTACTGCCCCCTCCACCCCCTCATTGGTCCCCAACAATCCAGTACGACGGGTCCCCCCTGTAAATCTCCCACCAGACTGCCAACCCTTCGTTGCTGTCATGGTCAACGTGCCCCCTTTAAAGGATGGCCAGGTGGAAAATTACCAATCACTTAAAAATAAGTGTATCCACTGGCTGAAGGCAAATAAGCCAATCCCGCTGGGTGTGGACGGTATTATTCTAAGTGTCCGCAGAGTGGGTTGGGTAGGGCAGGGGAGAAAAACGCAGGAAGGGGATTGTATAATCATAAACTTTCAAGACCCTAGAGTAGTTCCATCGATTTGTACTCCTATTAAAAGTATGGGGGCCCCGGGGGTAAAGGTGGTAGATCTTTCTTATTTTTACCCCAGGCAAAATGCTAGCCCAACTGAAGGAAGTTTTGGTTCCCCTTTTACTGGTCAAAACTGGGTTGGGGTCTCGGGGGGCACTAGGGAGAACCAATTGTGGGCATTAGGCCCTCACTGACTGGAAACTGGCAGTAGAGTAGAGCCCGCAGGTGTATCACTTACTCAAGTAAACTTCACAAACGAAATAGGAGCCTCTATAGCTTCCTCTCAAGGTTCCTCATCCCCCCTGATGCCTGAGAAGAGGTCCTCAGATAGGGGCTTTGTAGCGCCCAACGACACTCCAACCGTGACGGACCTAGTCTTTAAGGTTTTCAGCTGGAATGTCGCTGGGATTGCAAGGAAACTGGCTCTACCGGATTTTAATGCTTGGGTTGAGGAGCACTCCTTGTGCCTCTTCCAAGAGACATGGAGCTTGGTCCCGGCTCACAGGGTGGGATTTTCTTCCTATTTCACCCCAGCACAAGTCTCGGAAACAGGGAGAGGGCGACCTTCGGGCGGCCTCCTCATCTGGGTCGCGGCTTCCCTAGACTGCAGAGTAGTGGAGTTCCCCACAGGCTCCCCGGACATACAAAACATCACCCTAATAGATCAAAGGGGAAGAATTGTCTTAAATGTATATAATGTTTATGCCTGGGGAACCAAGGGTGGTAGGAAGTCTCCTGTAATATCTCTCCTCGAGACTTTGCTAAATAATACCCCTCACAAAACACGTACATTGGTTGCAGGTGATATGAACTGTACATTCGAGCCTTTGGGCTCGGACGTCTCCCTTGACCAAGATGAGGAGGATTCCAGGATGGGGATCCCGGCACTAGAAATCCCACCGATTAGAAGGTGGACAGAAGTCGCGCTCCAGTTATACTCACTGTGCCTCGAATTTAACTTAAGGGCAGCAAACGGGAGGACACCCTCGGATAGGGGGGGTGCCCACACTTACAATAGACCAGGACACACCTCTAGGCTAGATTACTTTCTAATAGACGTATTCTTATGGCCTTATCTAAGGGACATGCAGGTGGTCCCCACGACTGAAAGTGATCACAATTCACTCTCCTTAAGTATGGTCCAGTGGTGGCGCACTTCAATGAGGGATAATATCAACCTGGTAGCCGCATCCCCGGATGAGTCCGAAGTCACCCCTTGCGGTAGACGAATAAAATGGGCGAAACTGGTCTTATCCGAGGCAAAGGTAGGGGAAATTCAATCCCTTTTAATCCAAGCAGTAACAACCCTTGGAACCTCCCTAGAAGGGGTGGGTAGAGTTAGTGGGCTTTTTGTCTCCCTGGTAGAAGCCTTAACTAACGTTTTTACTATGTACCCAAACCAGTCGGGCAACAAAAAATTTAAAAAACCAGTCGATGGTTGGTATACCCAAACCTGTAGGGCTCATAAGGCAAGGCTAGTTGAGGCGGTTAAACTTAAATCCCGAGGCGTGATTCAGGAAGCTAGGAAGGCCTATAATAAATCCCTTAAACTTGCCAGGAGGGAGTGGGAAGAAAAATTCTGGGATGACCTCCTCCAGGCTAGTAAGATCAGGGACTCAAGGGCCTTTTGGAACCTCATTAGCACACGGAATAAACCCGATGCATCGGTGAGACCCTGTAACATCCCGCCCCAAAACTGGGTAAAACACTTTGGGAACCTATATCTCCCTCCAGATGAGGAACTGATCTTGGGAATGGACCTTACTCGAGAAATTGAACCTCTTGCCTATGATCTCTTCACTCCCCTAGAGATTGAGGGGGTTATAGGTTGGGTAGCACCGCGTAAGGCAGCGGGCCCCGATGGCCTACCGGGGGACCTTATGAGGGCATTCCCATCGGAGTGGGCAAGGGTTATAGCAGCTCTCCTGAACGATATCATGATGGGAGGGGCAGTGCCAGAATCCTGGAAAGGGGCAGTGGTGGTCCCGATTTATAAAAAAGGGTGTAGGGAAACACCGGGGAACTACCGCCCTATAAGTCTGATAGACTCCACCCAAAAGATAGCTGGTAAAGCTATCCTTGGAAGGATTCTTCATTGGGTGGAGGAGAATAAAATCCTATCAGACTTTCAGGCAGGCTTTCGGGCAGGTATGGGGACAATAGAGCAGGTGTTTAGGCTGGCACTACTGGGGTGGAAGGTGGTGGAACTAGGCATGGGTAGTCTTTATTTGGCCTTTATAGACCTGAAGACTGCCTTTGACCTGGTTCCCCGGGAAGAGCTCTGGAGGGTACTCTACGAGATGGGACTACCTCCCTACATCTTGTCCCTTCTCATTAGCCTTCATACCCATACCTATGCACAGGTCCGTTGGGGTAAGAACGGAGAGCTCACTGAGAAGATACCAGTGTCCAGGGGCGTAAGACAGGGCTGTGTCTTGGCTCCCACCCTCTTCTTATTATATGTGAATGGGGTGGTCAAACATCTTCAGCAAGAACCAGCCGACGCCCCCTGCCTCGGAGGAGTCCGTATCCCCACCCTACTCTTTGCGGACGACACGCTCCTGATTTCGAAGACCCCACAAGGCCTACAGAAATTGCTAACGCGATTTCAGGAGTTCTGTACAGCAAAAGGGTTAACAATAAATGTGGACAAAACAAAATATTTAGTCCTAAACCCTCCTAAGAAACTGGGCCGCCCACCCACACTTAACTCGATCCCCTTAGAAAAAGTAGCCGAATTCGACTACCTCGGCATCCGAATTACGGATAGGATGTCCTGGGCAAATCATATTGATAAAATGGTCCTCAACCATAGGAGAGTTGGAGGAGCTCTCATGAGGGAGTTCAGGGCCTCACCTAGGAGATCTCTTACCCCAGTAATCGACATCTACAAGGCCAAAGTAGTGTCATCAGCCTTGTATGGGGCAGAACTGTGGGGCCACTGTCGAATGGACGCCCTAGTGACAGCGGAGAGCAAGCTACTGAAATCCATTATCTCCGTTCCACTGAGCACCCCATCTGTACCAGTGTGGCTGGACACGGGCTGTAAAAATATCAAAGACCAGGCCCAGCTCCGGCCGCTCCTACTATGGACACGAATTTGGAGGGGCGAAGAACTAAAGTCCTATGCTGATGCCCTGGGGGAAATAATGAGCCTGGGGGGTTGGGCTAAGATAAGATGGTTAAGTGAAACTAAAAACCTCCTGGAGAAGATCGGTCTAGGAGATTGCTGGCCATCACGTTCAGCCCCTCCAAAAGAAGTGGTTAAGGCGCATTACTGGAAATGGATTTCGGAGCGTCTAAATACAAACTCCAACCACTGCAAATCCACGGTTGCCTTTTTACAAATTAAAGACATTGTTGCCTTTGAACCCTACCTGGACATGATCACCCTCCCCTTTGACCGAGCACTTTATTTTAAATTCAGAGTTGGATCCCTCCCACTAGGTGCTGTGGTATCGAAATGGACATCAGCGGCCCGTACTTCCCCTAATTGTGCATGCTGCCCGAGCAGGGTTGAGTCCATTGCGCATGTCCTATTCGAATGCCCGGATTACGCAAGACCTAGGAGCTCTTGGCTGAAACCTCTTTGTCGAAATATGGGCACACGTAACCACCTAGTAGCCTTGCGTATCCTAACCACGGACACTTCCCCCCCTACAGTGTGTGGAATAGCAACATTTTTAAAGCAGTTTTGGCTTATTCGCTGTAAGAGATTGTCAGTAGCTGTTTAATTCATTTTTTAGCTAATTTATTAACGGGCACTTTGTGTCCTTTTATCCTTTCTAAATGAGTTTTTTTACTGGCTTCTTGTACGCAATGTTTTTCTATTCTGGAAACTGTAATGTTTGTATTTTAACTGTGCTTACAAGATATCTTGCATATCGAATAAAAGCTTATGACTGACTGACTGACTGTACACAAATGGTCTTGACCAACCTTAGGTGCTTGTTATATCTCAAAAGTCTGTTCAATGATTAGCATCGTTGTTTCATAGTTAAGTTAAAAATAAATAAAAATGGTTTTTAAAAAAGTGCTTGTTGGGCATTTTGCCGAGGGAGGTGGAGTGAAGTGAGTTCTCCCAGTTTTCTAAAATGTTTGAGTCTGGTAGTTTGCCATGGGCCCTGAGGCACCCAAAAGCAAAAATCTGCTGCCTACCTGGTAGCTAAAGCTATTTTTTTCAAATAAAAACAAAAAGCAGTTGTCATAGATATGATTCTGATGGATACTTCGTCAGGCTGATTCTACATCTTTGAATGTTCTTTTCAGGCATCCGACTCCAGAAAATAGTTTGCAGACTAGGTGACACTAGCGCAGCATCAATGACAGATGCACTTGGCTAGACTGAATATTGTGCCATGACACTAATGACTCCGAAGTCTGTTCCTTTTTTACCACCTTCCGTACAAGCAGGGCTCTGGAGACCCCCTTGTTATTTGAATGGTTTTTGTTCTGAAATGTTCAACTTTCTCTCATTAAATATTTAATTTACCAAAAGAGAGCATGTCTTTGAAAGTTTCCAGTTGTGAATCCTACGTCAACTGTAAATAGGCACATTTCAATTTCTCATCCTCTTCTGGCAAACATGTGGCATCTAGGGTGAAAACATGACTTGACAATGTAAGTTTGTCACAGATGAGCACTAAAATCCTCAAGGAGCAACTAGTTAAATTTATTTTGGCCGAGGCACACAACGAGATGTGTTTAAATGCTTCCTGTGATAGGTTGCTCGCCTACAAATCACTAAAAACACAAGCATTGGAAGCACATGAAAGAAAGATCTTTCTCATCCTCCAGTACACAGGTCTGCCTCATCTGTTGGGTGTGTGGTTGCTGCTGCCTTTTTGTGTCTTTGAACGCTTCAGATTCCTTTTAGGATCTGGTATTCATATTGGGAAAATTTAAAGTGAAAGTCCCCCTTTCCATCTCCTTCATAATAGATATTTTTATTTAAATTTTTTATAAATCGTATATTAAACAATCTCGACATGATGGTACCTAGTCACAATGATCAGTAGGCAGGGTACAGCAAGTTACAAAGGAAATAGCTTATAATTGCAGTAAATGAGTTTGGTGGAAATCACGGGGAGGGAGAATCTTTGTTGTCTAGTTCTTGAGGGGGGGAACAAATATCTCCTCGGTAAGCATTCCAATGGGCCCATATTTTAGACCATTTCCGGGCCACATATACAGTTTTTTCACGCAATATACTCCAATCAAGGTCTTTTTCCCAGTTAGCTACAGTAGGTACATGTGCGGACTCCCAGAGTTGACTATATTTCTCTTGGCGAGTATGCAAGCGAGAGTGACCCATTGTGTTGTATATGTGTTGAGATCAGTACGCTCCCAGACATTAAGGAGGCACCTGGATGCCAGCGGTTTGATTTCGACACCCAACGATTTGCTTATGACCACATGGATTGCACACCAGTATTCTTAGATCAGGTCGCACTGCCAGAGGATGTGCATAAAGGTACCTGTGTGAGTGCATCCCCGTCTACATGAGTCATCGGACAGCCCACCCATGTGCACTAATTTGGGTCCAGTCAAGTATATCCTGGGAAGGATTTTTAATTGCACTAGGCGGAGTCGTGCCAGAATAGCAACCGTCCGGGGAGACGAGACTGCCGTCTGCCACGGGGCAGAGTTGTGGTTAGTGCGTTTCGGACTTGGAGGTAGCGGAAACGCTCAGAGTTCGCGAGGGAGTATTGATTCTGCAATATGGCAAATGATTTCCCGCCCTCGGCACTCCAAAGGTCGTTGACTTGGGAGATACCAATTAGGTCCCACTTGTTGAAACCCCTGGGCTGTCCCAAGTCTCCCAGTTTTTGAGAATCCCACAACGGTGTGGCAAGAGTCAATCTGTCATTCCAGCCAAGAGATTTGATTGCTGCATGCCAAATTTTAACTGTATGCGGCGTAGGGCCAGTAAGCGGGAATCTATCTGGCTTGGAGTATAATGCATGGGCAAAAGATCTGTTTGGCAGGATCCACCGGCCCATAATAAAACCGGGATCGTCTGGGCGACAGTAGGTGCAATGGTTGATGGCAGTGAGGTGTGCCGCCCAATAGTACTTCCTGATGTCCGACAATCCAATACTGCTGTCATAACAACCAAGAGTAAGTTTTTCATGGCTATGCGTGGTCGCCAGGTCCACAGAAGGTCTCTCTGGAGTCCTTTGATTTCTTTGAAATATGCATTAGGGACAGGATCAGCGGAGTTTTGCAGGGCATAGAGGAATCGAGGGAGAGACATTTTAAAAAGGGCTGCCTTACCCTGTAGAGAAAGTGGGAGTGTCTTTCAATGCTTGATGTCGTTTCTTAGTCGCTGCAGGGGGGGCGGGGGGGGGGGGGGGTGCAAGGTTACGGTCTAGAGAGATGTATATACCCAGGTATCTAAAGCCGTCAGAGACGATGGGTACAGGGCAGCTGTGGGGTAGCGGAGGAGGATCCCCGTGAAGAACATAGAGGAGGGATTTCTGCCAATTCACGCGGAATCCAGAATACCTGCCGAAGGCGGCAAGGATATCAAATACAGCAATGAGGGATCTCTTGGGGGATGTCAGATAAAGAAGGTTGTCATCCGCATACAAGGAGATGCGGTCTTCCCTGTCTGCCGACCATCGCATCCCTCGGATCATGACGTCCTTTCGGATCCATGCTGCAAGGGGTTCAATGGCAAGGGCGAACAGCAACGGGGAAAGGGGGCATCCCTGACGGGTACCCTGGCTAAACTCGAATGCGTCAGACTTCCTGTTATTAACAACGATTTGAGCCATAGGTCTGCTATATAACAGGCGCACCCACTGCCAGAAGACCGGACCGAATCCCATATCCCAAGCACTGCGAAGAGATACGGCCACTCAACTGTATCAAATGCCATAGTGGCATCTAGAGAGGCTATGACCGTATCCTCCCCTATGGTAGAGGCCCTGCCCATCACACCGTGCAGTCTACGCAAATTCAGGGCCGTGTTCCTCCGCGGCATAAAGCCTGATTGGTCAGGGTTCACTAATTCCCCAATTACTTTAATCAGTCTGTTAGCAAGAATCTTGGCAAAAATTTTGGGTTCTGCATTAAGAAGGGATATAGGGCGGTAGGAGGAGCAGTCTGTTTTTGGTTTTCCGTCTTTGTGGATCACAACTATGGTGGCAAGTCTCTGGCTCTCTTCTCCGGGCGGCCTTGTTTCCTGAACTCTGGGCCTGACGTCTCGGCCGGGCGTCCCGGCTTCTCCTTCCCCGCCCTGCCCACCTGGGATCCTCCTAGCGGCAACGGCCTGTGCCGGTGGCGGACGGTTGGGCTGGAGCCCGGAATTTTAGGGTGAGTTCCTGCCCTGGTGCCTGGGTATCGGAGGAGACCGGCCCCGTGAGTATCGGAGGGGCGGAGCGGTGCCGGCGGCCTTCCGGAGGTGGAGGTGGCTAGGAGAGGCTTTTGCCGGACGGTGTAGGGTGTGGCGCTGGCCGCACGCCGCTCCACATCTGCAAACAAGATAACCCGGGACAGCGGATCCGGGCCTTGCCACTCTGCTGGCCCTGCCCCCGGGCGTCCCTGTGGTGAGTGGCGGCGGGGCCTTGGGTGACGCGTCCGCCTGGCTAGCTGCGGAAGTGCTTGGAGCCGGGTGCGACCTGAGCTGCTCATCTGGGGAGGTGAGGAGGCCAGGCAGCAGGGGGTTTGTTGTGTGTGTCGCCTCCCCCAGATCTCTTCGTCGGCCATACCGGGCCGTGCGGACGCGCCATCCGGGCAGGCAGAAGGACTGTGGGCTGCGGTGCTGCCTGGCCGGCGGGCCGCCCCTGGGGCCTGAGACCGATATATTGCCTACTGGAGACGCCGGTGAGCCCCACTGTAACCCCCTGTGTGACTCCCGCTGGGGCACCCCCTTCCCCCTCCCCGACCTGCTGCAACTGTTCGCGCCCGCCATCTTGGGGTGCAGGGAGGGGATGTGTGTGTCGGGTGCTTAAAGTGACCAGGCAGTAATCCAATAACCCCAGGAGCGAAGTCAATGCCTCAGCGTTTTCCAAAGGTGCTTCTCTCTCTGCGTTACAAAGAACACACCAGTGAGGAAATAACTCCAGAAAATGAAGAGACCAAGGACAATATGTCCGTAACTGGAGAGTCTCGGACAGGAAGGGTGGGTAGACTCCGTCAGAAACGTGTGTACAGGAACTACAATGGGGGAAAGAACCAAAAAAAACACAAGGGCATTAACATTAATTTATATACAGTACTCTCCACCCCCTACAGTGTGCTGTCCCAAACTTACCAGCGGCAAGATAGGAGATGAACTACTGAATGTCTTGGTCTCGTAAAATAAGGCTTCAGGTTAACATCACCAACAGCAAGGAAAGATTCCGTCTTTCCACATAACAAACAAACAGAGAATAACTCCAAAGTTCGAGTTTAGTAAGGTTTCAAAGGTGATTTGCACCAGCAGCGTGAATGAACCTAAACTGTCCCACACACGCTGTGAGCATTTAAAGAATCCAGGTGTGGCAGTGCTGTGATACACACGCTATGAGCGTTTCAGGAATCCAGGAGTGGCAGCGCTGTGATACACACGCTATGAGTGTTGCAAGAATCCAGGCGTGGCAGCGCTGTGAAGACGTGGTAGCTCTAAGAAAAGTTTAGCTGGCAATACCGTTTCTCAAAATGAATAAACAAACAAAAAAAAAGGAATCGCGTGAGCCCGTTACTCCACGGGAGCGCGATGTAGGTTACCACGATAAAGATAAAGTGCACGTAGTTGGATGAGATTTGGAGGCGCAATGCACTTTAGTCAGGATAGTGTTTTATGGGGAAACACGGTTTCAGAAATACCGGCACACAGGGAAAGTGTCGGATTAATCCACAAGTTTACAGTATCAAAGCTGTTGCTCTCGTAAACCCGGGTTCACCGCATTCGAATACAGACACGGTAGCCTCAGCTGGAAAGGACGGGGCTTGACTCGGCGGTAGCAAGGAAACAGGAAAGATTCCAAAACGGCACGAAGCAGGGCAGGAAAGGAAAGCCTAGCGCCGCCATTACTGTTCAGGAGGCTTAAAAACCTCCCTCCTTACCGGTTGACCAATCACAGGGTAGTATGGGACAGCACACCTCCTATACCCCTTACTGATGTATTATGGTCTTGGTAGTGTGCTTAGGATACGAGGTCTAACAGTTCTCCCCCCTAAAGGTCTCCTCACAGGGCGTGGTTTAGATGGATGTAATGCGTGGAATCTTCTGATTAATAAGGGGGCGTGTACCTGTTCTGCGGGCTCCCATGATCTATCCTTTGGGGGGTAGCCAACCCAATCTATGAAATACTGTAATCTACCTCTCACTCTTCTGGAGTCTATGATGCGTTTCACTTCATATTCCAAATTACCATCGATAGTAATGGGAGGAGGTGGGGGTTCTGGACAAGAGGGGCTTTGGTAGGGTTTTAATAAGGCAGTGTGAAAGACAGGATGTATTTGCATTTCTGGAGGCAAGTCTAATTTGATGGCGACAGGAATAATAATCTTGGATACTGGAAGACAACCTACATATCTGGGTTGTAGTTTACGTGGCCCTTCCAATTTGAGATGGTTAGAAGCTAACCAGTAACGTAAACAGGGGCAGGATGTCTATGTCTGTCAGCTTGTGTTTTCATGTTATTCTTGGCCTCTATCAGGTTTTGGCGTGTTTGTTCCCAAATATTTAAGAGATGTGAATGGTGATCAACTACGGCAGGCGTGTAGGAAACTGAAGGAGGCAGTTCTAATGGTAGAAACTCAGGATGGTAGCCAGAGGTAAAATAGAAAGGGGAAATCTTAGATGCAGAATGGGTGGAATTATCTTAGGTGAACTCCGCCAAGGGTAAGGCTTGAACCCAATCTCCTGTAATAGTAGTGATCAAACATCTCAAGTATTGTTCTAAGATCTGATTGGTCCTTTCTGTCTGCCCGTCTGTCTGGGGGTGATAGGAGGATGATAAGCGATGGTCTATGTGAAGGGCTGTACATAAGTTCTGCCAGAACTTGGAAACAAATATTGGGGGCCCCTATCTGATATGATAACAGAAGGCAATCCATGTAGTCGCACTATGTTCTGAATGAAGGCTTCTGTGAGTTCTAAAGATGTGGGTATCTTTCGTAGCGGGATGAAATGAGCCATCTTGGACAATAAATCAACTACTACTAATACAGTGGTATACCCTCGGGTCAATGGAAGATCAGTGATAAAATCCATACTAATGGAAGACCAAGGACTATTGGGCACAGGTAATGGTTGGAGAAGACCAGCAGGAACGCAATGTAAGGACTTCTGTCTGGCACATGTAGGACAGGCGTGTACATCGGCAGCATTATCTTTAGTCATGCCCTTCCACCAGAACCATCTCTGGCATGTTAATCGGGTCTTCTCCTCTCCAGGGTGACCTGCTAAAGGTAGGGCATGACACCATTCTATAATCAGGTTCTGAGTTTCCTTTGTGGGGAGGTACAACTTGCGGTTGTGAAAGAAGAAATTATCAGTGATAGTGTTGGAAGACCCTTTCAACCACTCTTCCTGATCTAAAGTAGCGTATACCTGTTACAAACGTGAAAGCAAGGAGAGTGCATTTACGTTTTGCTCCCCAACAGCAATGATGCGATCTTCGGGAATCATAGCAGTGGGGGTTTCTATTGACCATTTGTGTTCTTTACCTAGCGGTGACAAAGCATCAGCTTTACCTTGTCTAACCCCAGGACGAAAATGTATTTGAAAGTCGTACTCGCCAAAAAAGGAGGCCCATCGCATTTGCCTAGGGGTTAAGGCCTTGGCAGTTCTGAAATACTGTAAGTTACGTGGTCTGAATAGATTGTAATGGTGTGTGGGGAACCTAACAGGTAATGGCGCCATTCTTGAAAAGCAAGCTTTATGGCCAGTAGCTCCCTTTCTCCTATAGTATAATTCTGTTCCGCCTTGGACAAGGTCTTGGAGAAATAGGCTACAGGATGTAGAATGCAGCTATTGGGCTCTCTCTGGGATAAGATTCCCCCAACTGCATATTGGGAGGCATCTGCTTCCACAAAATACGGTTGTGTTTCATCCGCATGTCTGACAATGGGAGCAGATGTAAATCTGTCTTTTAGGGTCTGGAAAGCCTTCTCAGCTTCTGTATCCCAGTTGAAATCTACTCCCTTTTTAAGGAGTCTAGTAATAGGGGTAATAAGATCTGAGAAATGGTTGATAAATCTCCTGTAAAAGTTAGTGAATCCTAAGACGGATTGCACTTCTTTAACCGAGGTGGGACTGCTCCATTGAGTGATAGCCGATACTTTGGCTGGATCCATGTGGATGCCTTCAGGAGATATGATGAAACCGAGGAATGCTACTCTTTGAGTGTGGAAGATGCTTTTGTCCAATTTAGCAAAAAGATGATTGTCCTGTAGTCTTTTGAATATCAGGCTTACATGTTCCACATGATCTGTCGTGTTCTAGGTGTATATTAAAATATCGTCAATGTAGACGATCACGAACACATCCAGATATTCTCTGAGTATTTCATTTATGAAGAACTGAAAGGCGGCAGGCGCGTTACACAAGCCGAAAGGCATTACGCAATATTCGTAAAGTCCAAATTTGGTACGAAAAGCCGTCTTCCACTCATCTCCTTCCCTGATTCGGATCAAGTGGTAAGCCCCTCTTAAGTCAAGTTTCGTAAATATGGTGGCTTTACGCACCTGATCCAAAAGGTTAGAGATGAGCGGAAGAGGGTACTTATTTTTGATTGTCACTTTATTAAGGGAGCGATAGTCCAGGCAGGCTCTAAGGCCTCCTTCCCTCTTCGGGATAAAAAAGAGGGGGATACTGGAGAAGTTGAATGCCTTATAAACCCTTTCTTGAGCATATCTTGGATGTACTCATAAAGATATTTGGTCTCTGGTTCCGTGAGGGCATATACTTTGCTCACGGGCAAAGCTGCCCCAGGTATCAGATCTACCCTACAGTCGTAGGATCTATAGGGTGGTAAGGCCACGGCTTTCACCTCATCAAACACATTCGCAAATTGCTGATACTCTTCTGGGAGGGGACCTCCATCAATCGTAGACAGAGCACAATACACGGGAGTATGCCAGTGTGCGATATCCCGATAACAATGGGTTAGGCAATAAGGAGAACGCAGCGTTACTGTTCTAGACACCCAATCAATAAGGGGATTGTGTCTCTGAAGCCACAGAATCCCTAGGGTAGCTCCGAATGCAGGGGTATCAATAAGATTGAATGAAACAGTTTCAGAATGACCGTTATCACACATGAGAATAATGTCAGTGGTGTGATCTAATATCAATCCAGAGGATAATTCAGAGCCGTCCACAGCTCGAACCTTTTCTGGGTGTTTTTTAGGCAGAAATTCCAGTCCCAAGGATTTTGCCACCTTTATGTCCAAGAAATTTCCTGTGGCACCTGAGTCTAACAGAACGGTCATGGTGTGTCTTAACTGTGATGGCAAGAAAAATACTGTGTTTATGAAAAAGGGCTTGGGTACGAGGGTCCAGGTATGGGCCAAATGTAAGGTCTTTAAATCTACCTGACTTGGAGGGGCGACCTCCTTACTCCCAAGTCGATTAGTTTTCCGACGGGACAACCTTACTGCTTTTGCTAGGGATATCACATGAAGCGTTCTTAGGTTTGAAAGGACATTCTTTGGCAAAGTGTCCCCCTTTGCCGCAGTATAAACATAGGTTCAACCTCCTACGCTTCTCTTTTTCTTCTTTAGTCAAGGGGCCTCTTATCCCGCCAATTTGCATTGGCTCACTAGTGTTTCGGGCTCTTTCTTTTCGCTCTTGGATAAAAAAAGCCTGGAGTAATCTCCTTTGGTTTTTTCTCCCTTTCTTTCATTTAACCGGTGATCTAGTTTGATCACCAGGTCCATAAAAGCAGAACATTCCTCTGGGGGATCCACGATCTGAGACAATATATCTTTGAGATCATCCTTTAGTCCTCTATAAAACAAGGAGGTCCGTTTTCCCTCTGGCCATTGTGTTTCAGTCACTAACTTATTAAAGGTGGTAATATAAGACAAGAGGTCCTCAGATCCTTGTTTGAGATTCAATAGTTCGTTGTAGCTAGTTTGCATATATGAATGCCTAGCAAACAAACTTCTCATTTTTTCTTTAAATAACGCCAAGTCATACAAAATGGGGTCATCATTTTCAACAAGAGTTACTGACCACAATGCGGCATTCCCACTGAGATAGGAAATTATGAATGCCACTTTGGCTGCGTCATCTGGAAATGATGTAGCCCTACACAGAAATTGCAGATGACATTGATTCATAAACATACGCCATATTTCTGACTATCACCATTGAAACGTTCTGGCATTGCTAGCGGAGTCTGATGTGGAGTAACAACAGTGACACTTACAGGAGAAGAAACAGCTTCTGGGGAAGCCGAAGAAGTGTTTGCAGAAGGGACTTGAAAATGAGCAGGTTGTATGTATGTGCGCTTGAATCTAGGGTTGTTTCTGTCTCTTTGCCCCCTAAAGATTTCTGGGTTTTAAGAACTGTTAGTTCGGAAATTAGTCGTTGATTTTCTCCCTTGACTAATTTTATTTCTGTCTGTAAGTTGACTACAGCTGCTGCTAACTCCCTCATGGTACTGTCAGAGGAATCCCCTATCATGTTCACATCCATAGTTATACTTCGCTCGGGGGGTACGTTTTAAAAAGTGGGCTTGGCTTTCTGTCGAGCGCTTAAAGTGACCAGGCAGTAATCCAATAACCCCAGGAGCGAAGTCAATGCCTCAGCGTTTTCCAAAGGTGTTTCCCTCTCTGCGTTACAAAGGAAATAACTCCAGAAAATGAAGAGACCAAGGACAATATGTCCGTAACTGGAGAGTCTCAGACAGGAAGGGTGGGTAGACTCCGTCAGAAACGTGTGTACAGGGACTACAATGGGGGAAAGAACAAAAAAAACACAAGGGTATTAACATTAATTTATATACAGTACTCTCCACCCCCTACAGTGTGCTGTCCCAAACTTACCAGCGGACAAGATAGGAGATGAACTACTGAATGTCTTGGTCTCGTAAAATAAGGCTTCAGGTTAACGTCACCAACAGCAAGGAAAGATTCCGTCTTTCCACATAACAAACAAACCGAGAATAACTCCAAAGTTCGAGTTTAGTAAGATTCCAAAGGTGATTTGCACCAGCAGCGTGAATGAACCTAAACTGTCCCACACACGATCTGAGCAATTAAAGAATCCAGGCGTGGCAGCGCTGTGATACACACGCTATGAGTGTTGCAAGAATCTAGGCATAGCAGCGTTGTGAAGACGTGGTAGCGCTAAGAAAAGTTTAGCTGGCAATAAAGTTTTTCAAAATGAATAAACAAACAAAAAAAAAGGAATTGCGTGAGCCCGTTACTCCACGGGAGCGCGATGTAGGTTACCACGATAAAGATAAAGTGCACGTAGTTGGATGGGATTTGGAGGCGCAATGCACTTTAGTCAGGATAGCGTTTTATGGGGAAACACGGTGTTCGAGGCATGTGGGCTGCTGAATTCATATCTGTGCATAGTCCGCCACCTAGTGTTGGGTCCGGATGATTGCACATTGTTGTCCTGGAAGAGTCTTCGAAGTATCACGAGATAGGTGGCTCCTCCCCTGGACTACAGTGCGCATGGGCATCGCCTCCATCCCCAGATTGTTTTTTTCCGCCATAGGGTTCGGATGTGTTTCGGTTCCCTCCTTCGGAACCGATAGTTGTTCGATTTTACTTGAGACCAAAAGGTCTTTAGGCTGGGCGTCGGTATAGTTGCGTTCGGGTTTTCTTACTGACTCTCAGCTCCAATCTCCTAACTGCCCTTCCACGTGCTTCGACGCGGACGGGCCTACACTAACGCATTTGCGATGGAGCGGACTCCATTCAAGAAGTGTCCGCTATGTCACTCGAAATATTCGCACCTCGACGTGCACCCTGTGTGCAACACATGCTTGTCACCGGATCACCGTGAAGACACCTGCATGGCTTGTTCAAAGTTTAGAAGTAAGAAAACTTTGAAGATTCGCCGGGCTAATCGACTCCAGGCACAGTTGTCGGCTTCGGCACCCTCACCTGATGACATCTTTCAGGAATCGATCGAGGAGGAGGCCGGAGTACAAGAGTCGGACTTTGGCCCCGCGTCCGAGGAAGAGGCCTACGACGCGGACGAGGAGGCCTGCGACGAAGTCTCCGGTGAGGTAGGGGACGACGAACTGATTTGTGCCGCGATGGGAGATAGCTCAGAGGAAGAGCATCCCCAAACAGACTCCGGGGTTTCCCCCCGTCATACGGCCCAGGTCGAGGGATCGCCTTCGGGCCTTACCCGAGATCTTCCTAGAAGTCCTACGTCCCCGCCTCCGGGCCCGGTCACGGACATTTCTGGCAAGAAAACGAAAGTGAAGCCAACCGGTCCCGCACCCTCGGATGCGAAACCGAAACCGAAACTGGCGTTGGTAAAGAAGGTTCTGGAGGCGTCAACTTCCACGAAACCCAAAATGGCCGACTCGAAGAGCCACGCCAAGATGGCCGACCACAAAAGCCGCGCCAAAATGGCCGACCCGAAGTCTTCTGGGTCGGCACCGAAGGTGAAGACTTCCGACGCGGCTGCGTCGGCACCGAGAGGGGTCGCGGACCCGAAGACGGCTTCGAAGAAGCGTCACGCTGACGGTGCGACAGGCCAGGGGGCGTCGGCACCGAAGAAGAGGCCTGCCGGCGACCGGACTCTCGGAGACGAAGAGTCGCTCGAGACAGTTCAGCCCTCGGCATCCCTTACTAAGAAGGTGGGAGAATCCTTGAAGCGGATCCAACAGTCCACTGTGGTTCCCAGCCAGGACACTGTCGTGCCTAGGCCCACGCCGAAGTCTGCCAAGGAACAAACGCCCATCCGTTTTACCCTTCCTCCCAAGTCGGCGCCGAAGGCCTTCGCGCCTAAGCAGAGCGGACATTCTCAGGAAGTATTGACGCCGAAAGCTGCATTGGTGGTATCGAAGCTTCGGCTCCAACCGCTCGCGGTGGAGGAACGTCGGGAGGTGACAATCGACGCCAACACCGGAAAATTGTCGCTCCTCAAACGTAAGATTACCTCGGAGCCGCCATTGGAACCCTTTAGAATTCCACTTAAGAGCAAAAGGTACTCTGCGGACTCTTCGGCTCTGATGGAACCTCTCTCTCCACAAGCCGTGGAGCGCTCGCCGGCCCATTCCCCAGTGCCTGAGGTGGACGTGGAGGACGACGAGTACACCTATCCTGCGTACTCGGATCCGGACGAGGACCAGGTGCCCTGGACGGCAGGAGGCGACACGGACGACCTGCAGTCAGGTCAGGACACTCAACTTTTCGCCACGAAGACGTCCCCGACGGAGGACTCGGCGGCGTTTAATGCATTAATTGAGAGAGCTGCAGCGAACCATGACGTCGAACTGCACTCAGACCCTGTGGATGCGGACTTCTTGGTCGACACCTTCTCGGTAGCCGAAAAACAAGTCAAGACGCTACCTATGCTCAAAGGGGTGCTGAAGCATGCACAGGAGGTATTCAAGGAGCCCACCCGGGCACGGGTGGTCAATCCTCGCATCGACAGGAAGTATAAGGCGGCGCCCACGGATCCCACGTATATTAAGGGACATTTGCCATTGGACTCCCTGGTGGTGTCCAACGCTCGGAAGAGGGCGAATTCGCAGACTACTGGTGATGCTCCTCCCCCAGACAAAGAGTCAAAGATCTTTGAGGCATCAGGCAAACGCATTGCTGCACAGGCAGCAAACATCTGGAGGATCTCTAACACCCAAGCCCTGCTTGCACGTTATGATAGGGCCCACTATGACACATTAGAGGCCATCCTACAACACTTGCCTGACCAATACAAGGAAGCGGGGGAGATGCTCATTCAGGAGGGTAAACTCATTACTAATGCATCCATCAAATGTGCCCTAGATGTAGCAGACACTGCCTCCAGGGCTATCAATACAAGCGTGCTACTCAGACGCCATGCCTGGCTTCGAATTTCTGAGTTCAAGCCCGACATACAAACCACATTACTGGGTCAGACGGTGAATCCTGACCATCTGTTCGGCCCTGAGGTGGATGCCTCCCTAGAAAAAATGAAGAAAGATACCGAAACTGCCAAGTCTATGGGGGCTTTACAAAGTCAGCAGTTTCGGGGTGGTTCTTTTCGCCGCTCCAATTCAAGAGGCACCTCAAGAGGCCAGGCACCCCAGACCACGCAATACTACAAGGGTAACACCCAGTCCTCGTATAACAACAACAAGGGCAGGGGTGGCTACAGAGGCAATAATATCAAGGGCAGAGGACGTGGAAACAATGCCTCCAGGTCCACCGCCTCCAACAAGCAGTGACGTCTTGTCACTTCCCCCCGATCACACAACACCTGTCGGGGGGAGACTACAGCAGTTCCTGCCGGCGTGGAGGTCCATCACCACGGACAGGTGGGTGAGGTCTCTTATCCAGTACGGGTACTGTCTAGAACTTACGTCCATTCCACCGGACATACCGCCAAGAGGCCGTGCTATGTCCGACGAGCACTTGACCTTATTGCAGCAAGAAGTACTAATCATGCTGCAAAAAGGGGCGATAGAGCTCGTTCCATTGCAAGAACAAGGAACAGGGGTTTACTCCCTGTATTTTCTAATTCCCAAAAAGGACGGATCACTCAGGCCGATCCTGGACCTCAGGCCCCTGAACTGGTACATCAACTCAGAGCACTTCCATATGCTCACATTGCAACAGGTGCTTCCCCTGCTTCAACGGGGGGACTTCCTAGCAACGCTGGATCTGAAGGATGCCTATTTTCATATTCCCCTGCATCCTTCACACAGGAAGTATCTCAGATTCAAGATCTTAGACCAGCATTACCAGTTCAGAGTCCTGCCGTTCGGGGTCACCACGGCACCAAGAGTTTTCACCAAATGCCTAGCGACTGTAGCAGCGCATCTCCGTCGCCAGCACGTCCATGTCTTTCCATACCTAGACGATTGGCTTATTCAGGCAAAGACGGAACAGCAGTGCGTAGACCACGTGTCACGCACCATTCACCTCCTGCACGATCTGGGATTCTCTCTGAACTACCCAAAGTCCCATCTCCAGCCCGCCCACGTGCGACAGTATCTGGGCGCGACAATCGACACTCTGGCGGCCACTGCGCAGCCGAGTTCAGTGAGAATCGCCGGTATCCAGGCGCTGATCCAACGATTCAGACCCCAGACCTCGCTTCCAGCGAGGGTGTTCATGCAGTTGATAGGCATGATGGCCTCCTGCATCTCCATTGTCCCGCACGCGAGACTACATACGCGTCCGCTTCAGGAGTGCCTGGCACGTCAGTGGACTCAGGCTCATGGGCAACTGACAGACCTAGTGTTGGTGAGCGGTCGGGCGTACAACTCTCTGCATTGGTGGAATCCACAAAACCTTTGCAAGGGCCGACCATTCCAAGAGCCTGTCCCACAGATCATCCTGACAACGGACGCCTCTCTCCAGGGATGGGGAGCTCATGTACTCCATTACACAGTGCAGGGGCTATGGACACTTCAGCAAAGGAAGATGCACATCAATGTGTTGGAACTGATGGCAATCTTCATGGCCTTAAAGGCGTTCAAAGTACATCTGTGCAACAAGGTCGTGTTGATCCGGACGGACAACATGACGGCCATGTACTACATCCAGAAGCAGGGGGGAACACACTCTCCACAGTTGTCTCATCTGGCTCAGAGCATGTGGAAGTGGGCCATTCAGAGGAACATCTTCCTCATGGCAGAACATCTCCCAGGCAAGGACAACCAGATGGCGGATCTGCTCAGCAGACACAGCCATCAGATGCACGAGTGGGAGTTACATCCATCAGTACTCCAACCGTACTTCCAAAGGTGGGGTCATCCAGAGATAGACCTGTTCGCCACAAAGGAGAACGCAAAATGCCAAAGCTTCGCCGCCAGGTTCCCACACCCCCAATCACAGGGCAATGCGATGTGGATGAACTGGTCAGGCAGATTTGCGTACGCTTTTCCCCCAGCACCTCTGATACCGCTGGTGGCGCGCAAGCTCAGGCAGCACTCGATGACTCTCATCCTGGTTGCTCCAACGTGGGCTCGCCAACCATGGTACACCACGTTTCTGGAACTCTCCGTGGTACCGCATCAGAGGCTTCATCTCACTCCCAGCCTTCTGACGCAGAGCCATGGCGACATTCAGCACCCAGATCCGCAACAGCTCAACCTGGCGATCTGGCTCCTGAAGTCCTAGAGTTTGGCTACCTCAATCTTCCTCCCGATTGCATGGACATCATTCGGGAAGCGAGAAAGCCCACTACTAGAGCTTGCTATGCGGCTAAATGGAAGAGGTTTGTCGTCTACTGCGTGGAGCACAGCATTGACCCGCTAGACGCTTCCATTCAAAACATCATATGTTACCTCTTTCACCTGTATCGGTGTAATCTAGCTTACTCTTCCATCCGCATTCACCTGTCGGCTATGGCAGCATACCTCCAAAATAGGCAACACCTGTCACTCTTTAAGGTCCCTGCTATCAAAGCTTTTCTGGAAGGACTCAAGAGAGTCATTCCACCGAGGACTCCACCAGCTCCTGAATGGAACCTCAATGTGGTTCTTACAAGGCTGATGGGTCCCCCCTTTGAGCCACTACACTCTTGCGAACTGCAGTTTCTGACCTGGAAGGTGGCTTTCTTAGTAGCAATCACATCGCTACGGAGGGTTAGCGAACTGCAGGCGCTCACCATCCAAGAACCTTTCTTCCAGGTACATGCCAACAGGGTGGTGCTCCGCACTAACCCTAAATTCTTGCCCAAAGTGGTCTCACAATTCCACATGAACCAAACTATTGAATTGCCGGTGTTCTTCCAAAACCCAGAGACGCTGGCGGAGCGGATGCTCCACACTCTTGATGTGAAGAGGGCCTTGATGTATTATGTGGACAGGACAAAAGATTTCCGCAAAACCAAACAACTTTTTGTTGCTTTTGCCACTCAACACAAGGGAAACGCAATCTCCAAAGCAGGAATGGCTAGATGGATAGTAAAGTGCATTCAGATCTGCTACGCTAAAGCAAAGCGCACTCTCACTATACCACCGAGGGCCCACTCCACTAGGAAGTTGGGGGCCTCTATGGCGTTCTTAGGTAACATTCCCTTAGAAGACATCTGTAGAGCAGCCACATGGTCTACCACTCATACTTTCACCAAGCACTACTGTGTAGACGTGCATTCAAAACAACAGGCAGCTGTTGGTCAGGCTGTTCTAAAAACGCTTTTTCAGACTGCTGCAGCTGGCACGGGCGGCCGCCGCTAATGGAGGGACTGCTATGTATTCTATGCACAGATATGAATTCAGCAGCCCACATGCCTCGAACTGCAAATGCTACTTACCAGTATGCATCTGTTCTTGGCATGTAGGGCTGCTGACATTCATATCGCCCACCCTCCTCCCCGGCGCCTGTAGCAGCTGCAGTATGTATTCATATACAAACATATGCTCATAGCATGGTCATCACTCACTTCTTCACTCCATCTCTGCCTATGGCTAAAAACAATCTGGGGATGGAGGCGATGCCCATGCGCACTGTAGTCCAGGGGAGGAGCCACCTATCTCGTGATACTTCGAAGACTCTTCCAGGACAACAATGTGCAATCATCCGGACCCAACACTAGGTGGCGGACTATGCACAGATATGAATGTCAGCAGCCCTACATGCCAAGAACAGATGCATACTGGTAAGTAGCATTTGCATTCAGAAATACCGGCACACAGGGAAAGTGTCAGATTAATCCACAAGTTTACAGTATCAAGGCTGTTGCTCTCGTAAACCCGGGTTCACCGCATTCGAATACAGACACGGGAGCCTCAGCTGGAAAGGACGGGGCTTGACTCAGCGGTAGCAAGGAAACAGGAAAGATTCCAAAACGGCACGAAGCAGGGCAGGAAAGGAAAGCCAAGCGCCGCCATTACTGCTCAGGAGGCTTAAAAACCTCCCTCCTTACCGGTTGACCAATCACAGGGTGGTATGGGACAGCGCACCTCCTATACCCCTTACTGATGTATTATGGGCTTGGTAGTGTGCTTGGGATACGAGGTCTAACAGTGTGCTGTTGGACCCGCCGGAGGAGCAGGGCGGCTGATCCGAGATTGTCCTGTGTCCCCAGGGGCGGGCTGCCTGGTCCGCGGGGAAGGGTGACACCTCCTTTGACTGCCCTGATACCGGAGAGGTGGGGTGCCTGACTTTCAGGGCCCGGCTGATTCCTGGGCCTACCCCCGACTTGCAGCCTGCAGGGCCGGCTTTTCTCCACTATCAGCGGGCTGTGAGGTGTGATGTGAGGTGTGATGTGCTTGGTGTGGGGTAGATCGGCTTCTGTGTCCGGTGGCGCACGTGTGTGCCTGCTCCCCCTTCTCTTCCCTGGAGGCCCCGGACCTTGCTGCTGAGGACTGTTGAGGGGGCCTTGGGGTCTTGGGCCCACCAGAGCTGCCTTGAGGGCCGCCACTGATGAGATACGTTGAGTTCCCGTAGAGAGCGGCCTCCTCCCTTCATTGTAGGGGAGCGGGAGAGGGACGGGGCTGCGGCTGAGACGCCGGTGCATCCCCCCTTCGATGACCTCCACCTGACTCTTCGAGAACATGGGCAGAAACCGCGCCACTCAGGCCACCATTCCCCCAACCCAAACTAAAATGGACCAATTCACCAAGCCTGATCGTGACCCAGCGGGTGGATCTACGGCTGCGCCTGGTGTGGCCGGGAGTGATTCTCCACTATCCTGCAGGCGATTGGCGCATCGCAGGCCTCGGTGGAAAGCAAGATTGGTGAGGGTAGACGTGACATTGATTCGACAAGACCTCCGTAATGCCACGGCCCGTATTACAGAGGCGGAGTCCCGTTTCTCCATGATGGAGGATGACGTGAGCACTCTCAAATCCCAGGTGGCCAGCCTTCAGACACAGACCTCGGAACTGCATTGCAGGGCCGAGGATGCAGGAAATAGGGCCCGAAGAAACAACCTGTGCATCCTGAGTTTTCCGGAGGGAGTGGAAAAAGGACGCGCTGACACCTTTATCGAGGCCTGGTCCGATCTTGGATCCCCAAAGAGAAACTCTCCCCCTGGTTTGCGGTGGAACGGGCTCACCGCTCCCTCGCTCCCAATCCCCCTCCTGGGGCTCCCGCTCGTCCCATTATCCTCCGAATCTTCAACTTCCGGGACAGGGATGCGATTCTGGAGGCCGCTAGTGCACTGGGTCCATTGCACTTCCCAAACTCCAAAATTATGGTCTTCCCGGATTACTCTAGAGAGGTGCAGACTCAACGCCAGTCTTACGACGAGGTCAAGCAAAAACTCAGGGGCATGGGCCTCCGATACGGACTCCTCTTCCTGGCTCGCCTTAAGGTGTTTTTCCAGGACAAAACATTTTTCTTTGATACCCCACAGGCGGCATGGACCTGGCTTACGGAGGAGCGACCCCTCCTACCTGGTGCAGCCCCCTCCCCTGCCCGGAAAACAACGACCCAGCCTGGTCAGGAAGTACCCAAGGCGCAGCAGCGCCAAACTGGATCTAGAAGACGAGGCAACCGCCGGGGGAAGAGCTCTCATTCTCCGGGGGCGCAGTCCCGGCACTCCCCGACTCAGACCTCAAACCAAAGGGCCTCCTCCCCACCCTGGTGTCTTCACTTATCGATATGGGTAGCGCTCCAAGATCAGATGACACCCGGCGGAGAGCCATGTCGGACTCTGACCTTTCTGGGAGCCCCGTGATCCGTGGCTCTGGTGGGGAGGAGGGTGTGTGATCAGTGTTATAAGTTGTGTCCCTTCATTCCACCCTTCAGGACCCTGTATAGCGGGCCTATTCTCGTCCTCGTGAACGGGGCCCTACCTGGCTCCTCTGGACGACCCGGCCAGGGTTTACCTTTTCATTGCAATCCCGGATCTGAACCATCCTATGACTCTTATGTTATCCACTCCATGTTTATCTACTGTGGGTATTCATCAATATACATGGTGGGGAGTCCAACTCAGCCATGCTCCTGACTGTTTGTTGCTAACCGTTTTAGAGTAGCGAATCAACCCTTTGTTGGGTAGTTATTAGTTGGGGTTTTTGGGGTGACAGATGCTTCCACTTCAGAAGTGTAGGGTGGGGGGAGTTAGGGGGAAAAGGGAGGGAAGAGGGACCGTTGTTCCTTGACAGTTTGTCATTTTTAGCCGCCTACGGGCCGCTGGTTCTAGTACTCCTTGATAGCCATGTTTCCCTGATTGGTCCACAGTTGACAAGCAGTTGACATCTCCCATCAGTTTGTTATTTTTGGCCGCCTACGGGCCGCCGTCGGTGGTTCTCATTCGTAGTCGTGTTTCCTTTTTTAGTTTCCACAGTTGTCGAGCAGATCACCACTTTCCATGCCCCCTTTTCTGAGCCCGGATCTGGGTGAGTGCTCCCCTCGGGCTGGGCACGGTCCCACGTTGACATCCACCCCTCCACATTCCATTCCTCTAGATGACTTACACCCTCATTAGGCCTATCCAAATCCTCTCCTGGAATGTCAGTGGCCTCTTAGACCGAATCAAGCACACGGCCGTCCTCCGCACTGCTCACCGCCACACACCGGACATTCTCTTCCTAAAAGAGACTTACCTCCTGGGTACACAATGCAACTTCCTAGCTCGCTACGGATTTGACAGGGTCTGGCACTCCGGTTTTACACTTGGCTCCCGGGGGGTGGCTATCTTACTCAGGAAGGGGCTTCCCTTTACCCTGGCTAAAGCCGAGACTGATGCACAGGGCTGTTATGTGGCCGTCTCGGTAACCATTGAAAGGCGCCCCTTGAACCTCCTAAGCATTTACATTCCCCCTGCACTCCTGCCTCCAACTCTTCGCCACCTTACACAGGTAATCTCCTCCTTTCCACAGGGTCTTACGGTGGTAGGGGGGACTTCAACGCCGTCCTGCAACCCCTGCGTGACACGACGGGGACCCCATCGGAGGCCCGTAGCACCTCCGCGAGGATCCTCTCGAGCTGGTCCTCGGCCCTGGGCCTCTGTGACGTATGGCGGGTTTGTAACCCCCGTGGGGAACAATACACCCACACATCGGCAGCCCACCATACTCACTCCCGAATTGACCTTCTCCTGATGCCTGCCACAGACTGCCAACTGATATCTGGGGCCATGATATTGCCCAGGGGGATTTTGGATCACTCTCCCATATCCCTCCGTCTCGGATCCCACCAGTCGGAGAAAACGGCCCAGGTTGCCCAGCTGGAATCTCTGGCGGCACAGCTGGAAACAACCCAGCTCACTAGTGGTCACGGAGATTCCTCCCGACAACTGGCAGCGGTTCACGAGGAGATTTGCAGGATCTTGTTGGAATCCTCTAAAATGCTTGGGCGTTCATCGGTTGCCCGTATTTATGGGTGGGGTGATTAGAATGGCAAGCTCCTCCACAAACAAGTGTCCTATCCCAAAGTCAACCGGTTTATTTCTGGGATCCGTTCGGATACCGGGGCCCTCCAAGTGACGTCCTCAGCCGTCGCACAAACTTTTGCTGCCTACTTCGCGACCCCTCTACACCGCTCGTCCCCCAGGCGCTTCTCTGGCTGATTTGCTGGACAGGGCTGGTACTCGGCTGCCGAGTCTCCCTCAGGAGACTGCAAAGGCTCTAGACCGCCCCTTCACCCTGGAGGAAATCCAGGAGGTTATTTCGCTATTACACCCCGGTAAAACACCTGGTCCCGATGGGTACCCTCAAGAGTACTACGCGGCCTTTTGGGATATTTTGGCCCATTTGGTGGACCTATTTTACCATGTGGCGGAGACAGGGACATTCCCACCAGAATCTGATGTGGCGACGATAGTGGTCATTCCAAAGACGCAACCACCCTCCCTGAATTGTGCGGACTACCGCCCGATCTCACTGATCAACACGGAGTTCAAGATCTTCGCTACTGTGTGGGCTCAGAGACTCCGACCCCTCCTACAGGACCTGGTCCACCCCGACCAATGCGGGTTCATGCCTGCCAGGGGCACTCGTCACCTTTCCTGGCTCTGGCCCCCCGAGGTCTCCTAACCCCGTATTTGGCGCTGCTTTTTATAGACTTTAAAAAGGCCTTCAATACGGTGGACTGGGATTATCTGGAGGATGTGCTGGAAAGGATGGGTTTCAGTCTCTCCTTCCGCCATCTGATCAGAGTTCTCTACATTAACCCCAGAGCCCGTGTTCTCATTAATGGGGAGCTTTCAGAGGCATTCCGATCCGGAGGGGCACGCGTCAGGGGTATCCGCTCTCACCACTCTTATTCGCGCTGGCGATGGAGCCCCTGGTGGCGCTCATCCAACAGGACCCACTTATTTGGGGTTGGGCCTGGGACTTGAGCCAGGTCGATAAGACAGCCATATATGCGGACGACGTTCTGCTTTATTTGGCGGTCCCAGACAGCTCTGGCCCCAGGTGCCTGGAGGTCCTTTCCGCTTTCGAGTGGGTCTCTGGACTCTGCCTCAATCCGGCGATGTCAACACTGGTCCCTCTGCATTCCTCCAGAGACTGCTTTAACTAGCAGGAGGACATCCCCCTTAGGAGACAATGGGTTAAATACCTAGGCGTGTGGGTAACTCTTCTGTCAGAGCTCGAATGGGCTTTGAATATCACACCTTTGGTCGCCAGGATGAAGACGGATCTCAAGAGATGGCAGACCCTCCCCCTTAACCTCCTGGGCAGGAGTGCACTCTTCAAAATGATGATCCTCCCCCGTTTTCTTTACATACTGCAAAACATTACTATCCACCTCCTGGGTAGTTGGTTCAGCGAACTTGACGGTACTCTCACCCGGTTTCTCTGGGGACGAGGGAGGCCATGTTTATCTCTGGCGCACTGTCATATCCCCCCCTTTGATCGGGGTATGGGGGTAACTAATCCCCAACTCTGCTACCTGACCACGAAACTCATCGTGATCCACGATTGGTTTGCGGGCGGCTGGTCCGACCCAGCATACCACGTGGAACTCAGCACATCGGACTTCACGCAGATCCAGGCGTTTCTATACGGCAGCCCAGTGCCACAGGCTCTGCCCCCTGTTACCAGGACGGTGCTTCTGGCCTGGCGCACGGCCGTACGTCACGTGCCGTGGGACCGGGAACTCACTCGGCAGACGCCACTTTGGCATGGGTCCTGTATGCAAGAGGTCTCGTCCTTGCAGGGGTTCCGACGCTGGGACCTCATCGGGATTTCACTACTCGGAGATATATGGGTGGGGGACCACATACGATCCTTTGCGGTCCTGCAGCAGCACCAGGCTCTCCCCCATTCCCAATTCTATAAGTACCTACAACTCAGACACGCCCTTCATACACATGTCTCACCCCCTGTCTCCCTTCCGGAGTTCAGCCCACTGGAGGCCCAGGTGATGATGAGGAACCTAGAGAGGGGGGAGTGTCTCGCATATACCGGTCACTGTTGAGCAATGGTCCCGCTTCCCTGGATCGGCTCAGGGCTCTATGAGAGGGATGGCTGGGCCCCCTATAAGAGGCGGATTGGAGGGATGCCCTTATGTCACCCAAAACCCTGACCACATCCTCCAAGTTACGCCTGGTCCAACTTTACTACCTTCATGCTGCATACCTCACCCCGACACTTCTATTCCGGGCCCAGATGAGATCCTCCCCAGCCGATTTCTATCACATGGTATGGTGCTGTCCGGCTCTGGCACCGTTCTGGAGAGGGGTGGAGCTTGAACTCACGCTGGCCCTGGGATGGGAGGTTCCCCACAACCCGATAAGCCTGTTGCTGGGGGTGTTTGACGGCCTGGATGGCTCTAGGGAGGACAAGCGCTTTTTGAGGACGGCCGTGCCGGTGGCCAAAGTGACATAGGGGCACACTGGTCCCAGGCTAAGGCACCTACTGTAAAGAGATAGAGGAGGGGAGTGGACTGGTGTGGGATCCAGGAGGATTCCCTATTCGAAGCAGGGGGATGCCCTGACTTATTTAGTAAAGTGTGGGGTAAATGGTTTAATATGCTACCGCTATGACGATCTGCCTTCATTTTATTTTATTTTATATACATTTGTATTTATTGTCTGGACTGCCATGGCTAACCCTGATGGGCCGCCCCTTGTCTTGTCAACTGTGTACATTGTCATGTCTATCTCAGTGATTAATGATCTGCTGCCAATGAATTTCCATGTTGTTACAAATTCCAATAAAGTTGATTATTAAAAAAAAAGACTGCCATGGCTCAGGCAAACTAGAGTCCATCCCTAAAGAAAGATTTCCAAAATGAGCTCTTAGCTGTAGACTACTTGCCTGTCTTTAAAAGATTTGCTCTTGTCAAGACACTCCTAAACTGGGTCTGCTAGAAACACATCCAGCACCGGTCAGTCAGTAAAAATACTTTTATTCGATTATTAGAAATCAAAAAAAGACATAGATACAAATACATCACAGGGTATAAACAGCAGCAGACCATCGAATACAAATACAGAATAAATATAAATTACACATAAAAATTAAAGTTAGCATGATTAAAAACTTTCTCAGTATTTCATTTAAAAACAAAAACAGCCAATGTGCAATTAATTCATGTACTAAAAGGGATACCCCGTAACCTACATCGCTTCTTATTGATACGGACACACGCTACCAGATAACTCGCTACATAGAATGTGACATGTGCGCTAGATAGGAGTTGCAAAAACAAGAGAGCGGGCCTCACCTGGAGAAAACCCGCCTCCCTCAGGATCGGCAACAGATATTTTTTCCTAGTTTCTGCATGGTGATCACAAAACATCATGAAATGTTGCATGTCCTGTATTGAGAAGTTATCAGATTCACAAGGTTTAGCCTTTTCTGGTGTGTCCCAGGTAAAAAAAGAGCCTAGCATAAAATGTATTAAATTAAAACAAAATCTAGTTAAAAGGAACCGATGATACGGTCTCGTTACCAGAGTAAAATAAGGTTCAAGGCCCGGGGAAGTTATTAATGCATAGTTTCTTCTTACAGACGGTTTTTCCATCTCCGTTGCCTCCCGCTCAGCTGTAAACAAATTTAACAAGGCAATTTTAATCTCCCTAACATGTTCACTTTTTATACACCCTGGAGAACAAAAGAGCTCTGGTCTGCCTAATTTTGTGAACATAGCCTTAATATAGACCAGCCATGGGATCTTGTGAGCTCTATCCAGAGCAAGGCAATCCTTAAGAATCAAAGGATTTAGGGAGATTTCCTGGTTGAGCCAGGTTTTAATCCAGCAGATTACGGGGCGGATTTCAATAGGTCTGTAACAAACCCCAGCCCCAGCTCTGAGTGAGTTGAAAATGTAGGGGTGGACTGTGGTACGGAAAGGAGGGATCTTAAAAATGTATTCTCCACCTTCTGGATGTTATCCTGATTTGTATATCCCCAAATAGCAGAGCCATAAGTGGCTATTGCCAAGCATTTTGCTTTGTATACTTTAAGTATACCCTCCATTGGTCTCGCTCCCATCCGTTTGGCGAATCCCAACAGGGCCGCAGACGACCTGGCTACTGCGTTGCTTTTGGACTTCTGTTGGGGACCCCAAGTTCCTTTATCATCAAAGATGACACCCAAATAAGAAAAGATAGGGACCCTCTTTACTTCCTCCCCCTACAAAAAAAAGATTTACATTTCCTTTTCCTGCTAAAATCTCCGACCACCATGACCTGGGATTTTTAGGTGTTAATTTTCAGATCTAGCGATGTCATAAAATCACCAAAGGAGGCTAGCAATCTATTCAGGGCCACACCAGATCGAGCTAAGAGAACTGCGTCGTCCGCGTATAGGAGGACCGGTATATTGGTTGCTCCTACACGCGGTACGTCCACAGTTGCCTCTGCTAAAGCTGGCTCTAAGACATTTATATATAATGTAAAGAGAAGGGGAGCCAGGATACATCCTTTCCTGACCCCCTCTTCGATTTAAAGTGACTTGTGCACCTCCCCGCTTGGGTGACTCTGACTGTCGCTAAGAGACCACAGTGGAGGTTGGCTAAAAATCCAACTAAAGGGGGATCAATGCAGAACAACATCCAGCACCAGATAAAGATGGAGAGCGTTAGAAAGAAAATCTGCGGCCTCTCGTGGATTATCAATGCTGAGACTGACTGCTTAGTTTGTTAAATGGAATTCATGAAACTAAACATGACATTCAGCTTTAAAGATTGCTGCTTATTCAAACGTGAACTTTTTAATTCTCATTTATTTTATCAATCAATAACGTGATTTATTGTGCATTTCAATACAAAACGATCATAGACATTACAATAGACAAAATATTTGCACTCCCTGTAAAAGAAAAAGTTTTTAAACTAAATTATTTGGCAACAAAAATTCTGTACATTTGGCCAATTTCACATTCATATCACATTCATACAAACAATCATCCTACAATACAAAACAGAAAGGTTCCTTGCCACATTTAAATATATATTTTTAACATTTGAAGCAACAAAAATACTTTAAGGGTTCACTCAATGAAGAGAAAATTATTTTCCTATATCTAATGTTGACTTTTTAGATGACAAGGGACCAGGTCGGTCGACGCGTTTCGAACCACTACTGTTTTACGGGTTCTCCTCAGGACCAAAAACTTTCTAAAACAAAACAACATGTTTTAGACTATCTCAACTCCAACAAGACCTTTGGCCTAAGGTCTAACATCACACCCCTCACGCTGCTTCCCTACCTTCAATTAACCACCATGTATTTGGAATCCTTGTATACCATTATCCATACATCACATAAGCCAACTCACTGCAGAAGGAAAATAAGTGATATTCAGATATAGAAAACCAAATTCACTGCGCTATTCTAATGTGTTTCTCGAAGCGCTCGAGATGCGTACCATGTAATATATGATTGTTCCTGTCGGTTGTGCCCCTCACTGTATGTATTTAATGTGCTGTCTCCAGTCTGTCGGCTATGAAGACTCGAAGACGTCCTGGACTCCTATAAGTGGAAAGTACGTCACGTTTACTCTCTCAATCGTCCAGTGTTTGGCCAATTCAACTAATCCCACCGGGGTGCTTACCACTTGCTTTGGAGTCCTGGAGTGCAGACTCGAACGCAGCGTCCGCTGCTTCACTCTCGGGTCTTCTGTGTCCCTGCAAAACAGTTCAAAGCGTGCCCGATATTAATTTTCTTTCCTGTTCGCATTCTTCTCGTTCGTTCTAACACCTTGCGGTCTTAGTCTTACCAAGTGGACAATAATTATTTCTTCTATTTCACGGCGATTAGATTCCTGTTGTTCGAATGTCGGCGTTCGAATGTCAGTGTTGCGTCGGACGGGGCTATTGCTTCCTGTTTGATCACGTGCTTCTCGTACGGGATTGTGGATGCTGTAGTTTTGTGACACAAGGGAGTGCACGAGTGTGTGAGGTCTCTCGCTATTTGGAGGGGCTTGGCAGGAAATAATTTTTATTTTACAAAGGTCTAAATATTTCTGAGAATTCATTTAGGCCATTGATGGCAGTGTTAAATTTCATAATAAGGAGGGCTTCTCTTTGGCTCAGGCGTGCCTCCAGATCACCCCCGCGAGGGTCTTTGTCGATTTTAGACAAGACAGTCCATCTCAGCTCATCTTCCTTATGGTTTTTGGTGATCCAATGATTGACAAGTGACGCATTCTCAACTCGTCTACGTACACATGATTTATGTTGTGTAATGCGTTGTCTAATCTCCTGGGTCGTTTTTCCGATGTACAGGCTCGGGCAAGGGCATAGGACTCCGTAGATAACATTTCTGGTTTTACAATTGGTAAATACCTCATGTTTCCAGTGTATCTCATGAGTTCTCCATGGTTTGGTCACAGCACGTACACGTTCCACATTTATGATGTCCAATCACGGGGGTTAGGCCCAACATGCTCCTCAATGATGGAGTTTGTTCCAACGGAAGTGATGCCCGAATGATATGATTGGCGACACTTTTTTCTTTCCGAAACGCAAACAATGGCGGTGTCTGAAAATCCTCATGTAAATCCTTAATCAAATGCCAGTTGGATATGATTAGTTTCCTCAGTTGATGTGCGTTGGGGCAAAAAGTGGTGACACATACAGATCTATTCAGTTCAGGTTTGATTTTTTTTTCTCCAGCAAAGTTTCCTGCGGTGTCCACCATGCTCTCTTGAGGGAATGTTTTAATAGCTTGTTTGGGTATCCTCGCTGTAGGAGACGGTCCTTCAGTTGATTGGCATGATAAAAGTAATTTTCTTTGTTTGAACAGTTTCTACGGATCCGTAACATAAATCATGTGTACGTAGACGAGTTGAGTATGCCCCACTTGTCAATCATTGGATCACCAAAAACCATATGGAAGATGAGCTGAGATGGACTGTCTTGTCTAAAATCGACAAAGACCCTCGCGGGGGTGATCTGGAGGCACGCCTGAGCCAAAGAGAAGCCCTCCTTATTATGAAATTTAACACTGCCATCAATGGCCTAAATGAATTCTCAGAAATATTTAGACCTTTGTAATTGTTTAACTGTGTGTCAAGCCTCCACCCTGCATCTGTGGCTAATGCCCTGTTGGGGTGTCTGGTGTTGGCTCCTGTTTTGACCTTTCCATTCTTCGTACCGTTTGCAAATTCAAGCAATTATTTCCTGCCAAACCCCTCCAAATAGCGAGAGACCTCACACACTCGTGTACTCCCTTGTGTCACAAAACTACAGCATCCACAATCCCGTACGAGAAGCATGTGATCAAACAGGAAGCAATAGCCCCGTCCGACGCAACACTGACATTCGAACGCCGACATTCGAACAACAGGAATCTAATTGCCGTGACATAGAAGAAATAATTATTGTCCACTTGGTAAGACTAAGACCGCAAGGTGTTAGAACGAGCGAGAAGAATGCGAACAGGAAAGAAAAATAATATCGGGCACGCTTTGAACTGTTTTGCAGGGACACAGAAGACCCGCAAGTGAAGCAGCAGACGCTGCGTTCGAGTCTGCACTCCAGGACTCCAAAGCAAGTGGTAAGCACCCTGGTGGGATTAGTTGAATTGGCCAAACACTGGACGATTGAGAGAGTAAACGTGACATACTTTCCACTTATAGGAGTCGAGGACGTCTTCGAGTCTACATAGCCGACAGACTGGAGACAGCACATTAAATACATACAGTGAGGGGCACAACCGACAGGAACAATCATATATTACATGGTAAGCATCTCGAGCGCTTCGAGAAGCACATTAGAATAGCGCAGTGAATTTGGTTTTCTATATCTGAATATCACTTATTTTCCTTCTGCAGTGAGTTGGCTTACGTGATGTATGGATAATGGTATACAAGAATCCCAAATAGATGGTGGTTAACTGAAGGTAGGGAAGCAGCGTGAGGGGTGTGATGTTAGGCCTTAGGCCAAAGGTCTTGTTGGAGTTGAGATAGTCTAAAACATGTTGTTTTGTTGTTTTGTTTTAGAAAGTTTTTGGTCCTGAGGAGAACCCGTAAAACAGTAGTGGTTCGAAACGCGTCGACCGACCTTGTCCTTTGTCATCTAAGAAGTCAACATTAGATATAGGAAAATAATTTCCTCTTCATTGAGTGAACCCTTAAAGTATTTTTGTTGCTTCAAATGTTAAAAATATATATTTAAATGTGGCAAGGAACCTTTCTGTTTTGTATTGTAGGATGATTGTTTGTATGAATGTGATATGAATGTGAAATTGGGCAAATGTACAGAATTTTTGTTGCCAAATAGTTTGGTTTAAAAACTTTTTCTTTTACAGGGAGTGCAAATATTTTGTCTATTGTAATGTCTATGATCGTTTTGTATTGAAATGCACAATAAATCACGTTTTTGATTGATAAAATAAATGAGAATTAAAAAGTTCACGTTTGAATAAGCAGCAATCTTTAAAGCTGAATTTCATGTTTAGTTTCATGAATTCCATTTAACAAACTAAGCAGTCAGTCTCAGCATTGGCAATTGTTTTGTTCTATTATCTTAATGGCTCAGCCTTGCTGAGTTGGAGCCTTGACCCATCACTGTTGTTAGCTCTCGTGGATTATGGCATCAATTTATGTTAAACCCCGAAAATGCTAGCAGGCTGAACACCTCTCCGTGAGTAACCTTGGGTACCATGCTGGCAATTCCATCGAAGAGTTTAATTGCTTTGCTGCTTTTTAATGAAATCATTATTCAACATGTAATATATTGAGTTATTGTCTTGTAATTTTTTTTTGTTTTGTTCTAGTGTAAGAATAATTATTTGAAGTTAATTTACATTTTTATTTTACATTTACATATACTTGATACATTTTTCCTGTGCTTTACCACAGGGAGAGCTCCACCCCGATGGCGGAGACTTCTGCCCATATGTGAAAAGTTACTAGGAGAAACTCTATATTCTAATCCTGGTTCAAACAAGCTCCACTCACTGTTTTGGGGGTGGAAACATGCCATTCTACACCTAGTAGTAGCTTTACAAAAAGTGTAAAATTATTTCCAAATGCAGTAGTAAGTTTACACATGAATACTCCTACATGTGCAAATTTACTTGGTGAATAGGCCCCGGAATGCTTTGTTTTTACCAGCTAGACATATATTTAGGGTCCCTTTTTGGTAAAAAATTATGAGGAAATGTCCAAACATGTTGAAAACTGGACTGGAAATAGCCAAAATGGTAGCGTGTTCAATGATCATCGTGGTTACTAGCATCATGCATAAATATGTTCCACAGGATTTAAAGGGGACGTTTAGGGGGGGGCGTGGCCAAGATGGCGGGGTGAGCGGACGCTTCTTCCCGCAGCTCCTCCGACCCGACTAGGCCCGAGCCCTTTTTCAACAGCTTTTCTCCCCCCGCTGGAGTTCGGCGGCCGTGGGACGGGTGGCGGAGACCTTGGTGCGCACGCCGGTGCACAACTTTGGCCCCGAGCGCTTCTGCAGGAGCACACTCAGGGGCCGACAAACTGGCTGCGGAGCGCCACTGAAGCGAAGTGGAGCGGATCGCCGGCCGGGAGGCCTGGGTGGACCCCGGCTCCAGTGTCTGGCTGCTTGACGCGGAGTTTGCTTGCCTACGAACATCGGCTTGTGCCCTGTCTGGTACACCGGATGATTAGCCACCGTGAGGTGCTGAGAAGATTGATGCCTGTTGTCTGAACATGGAGGCGCTTGGGTCTGCGGCAGTAGCCTGATACACTGAGTGTGCCTCGGCCCTGTCGCCAGCTTGGGACGGTGCTCAGGAGTGAGGGCCAGGTCATCCGCCCCATTCTGCGTCTCGGCGAGCCTGGGAACTCATTTCTGGGGCACAGACTCTCTGCACAGCCTCGGCAGTGCCATCGGACTCGGAGGGTCTGCCCGGCTAAGCCCTGCCGCCATCTTTTCTTCACGGCAGCGGTGACAAAGTCCTTCTACAGTGCCGTCTTGGAACAATTCCTGCACCCCTGGCCCTGAACAGAACTCTCGTCCTAGGGGATGCCACGGACCGGGTGGTCCTCGTAGTGGTCAGCGGCTTGGACTTTCGTTGGTGTGTGGGTCGACCTCCGCGGCGGAGCCTGACCGCCATTTTGTCCTCGGTGGAACAGAACACGTAGTGGCCCTACTGCGACGGACTCTCCCCTCGGTGGTGCCTTGCCAGTCGGCGGGGACTCAACGACACCGGGACCTGCTGCCAGTGGCTCGGGATCGCCTATTTGGCTGAGTAGAGTGCGGTGATCCATAGTGCACGAATGTCGGGGAACCGGGGCGCGAAGAGAGGTGACCGCACCCTACCGGACATGCTTAGCAGGGCCCAGCAACAACGCGACAGGGCGCAACCGTCCCCAAGCTCTTCCAGAACCACTGGAGAACCGGCCGGGGGTGAGCCCCCCATCACAAGATCCTTCATGGAGGACCTGTTCAGCTCACTCAAGGCTGACTTTCAGACACTAAAGCAGGAGGTGGCCAGCGAAGTGCGAGAGGTCCGCAGGGAGGTGGAGGGCCTTGGTGAACGGATGGAAACGGTAGAGGCAGCGGCCCAGCGGAGGGACGAAGAGATTGTCCATTTACAGCAAGACGTTCTCCGTCTCAGGGAGCAGCATGTCGAACTCCAGGCACACAATGAAGACCTGGAGAACAGGTCGAGACGAAATAACATTCGAGTCCGGGGTGTTCCGTCCGCAGAAGAGGGAACTGATTTGGCTGGCTACCTGAAGGACATGTTCAGGGAGATCCTGGGTGAGCCTGCGGACTTCCCGATCCGGATCGATAGGGCCCACAGAGTTGGCCGACAGCGGCAGTCGACGGCGCCTCCTCCGGATATTCTGGCCTACCTCCCGGATTTCCCAGTGAAGGAACGCATAATGGCTGAGGCCCGCAAGAAACAGCCGCTGACCTTCCGTGAACGGCCTGTGGCGTTGTTTCAGGACCTGTCTGCCATCACGCTGCAGAAGCGCAGATCCTTCAAAATCGCGACGGACTTCCTAAGAGAGAATGACACACCGTACTCTTGGGGACATCCCTTCCGCCTAATATTCCGCTGGAATGGCGTGCTGCACCAACTGCGTTCCTTGCAAGATGTCTGCGGTGTCCTGGGCCTCACGGCCACGGAGGAGAGTGAAGCAACGCCAGGCTGGAGGCGTCCTGATCGAGGAGGACGACGGCGATCGGCGAGGCGGAGATCGACGGCTAGTGCTGGAAGGCCGGATTCACCCACCATCAGGGCAGAAATGGCCAACTCCCTGAGAGAAGCGGCCAGGGACTCGGCCGCCACGAACGGAGTCGCCATGACGGCGTAGAATCGCTCCGGGGGGAGATGGACATATCTTCTGCAACAACAGGTTTGGGGTTTGGAAGGGGGGTCGGGGGAGAGGCGGGAAGAACAAGTGGCCGGACGTCCACTTTTTGTACTTTCCACTGACTTGTCCGTTTTGGGACATGACTGGGACAATGGGTTGTTCGGGTATGGGTGGAGAGTTGGCCAGTTGCCACGGGTCTGTTTTGAGGGGAGTTGGGGGTTGTTTAGGGGTAGAGGGGGTACCGTCCAGTATCTTACATGTCATTGCTTTGTCTTATTTTGCTTCTCCTGCGCTGTTGTCCCATGGCCCTCCCCCACTGATTGGGCACCCGCGGCCTAGCACATACAGTCATTTGGGGATATGTTGACACTGAAAGTAGTGACCCTTAATGTTAAGGGTCTGAACAATCCGGTAAAGCGAAGGGCAATCTTATCTTTGCTGGAGGGGGCACAGGCAGACATATGCCTCCTGCAGGAGACACATTTATTACCACGGGATTGTCACAGGATGCGCTCTAACAAGTTTCCAACACAATTTTTCTCCTCTGCTGCATCTAAGACCGCGGGGGTGGCCATTTTGATAGCAAGTTCCTTCAGGGGGGAGGTGCTGTACAAATTCGCAGAACAGAAGGGGAGGCTATTAGCGTACCGCCTCAAGCTGGGGGACACAACGTTCACTATTGGCTCTTTATATAGCCCGAATGATCACCAGGAGCGCTTTCTTGACTCGGCGCTGGTGGACGTGACTGCCTCCCCAGACAGACATATCATTTTAGGGGGTGATTTGAATATAGTTTTTGACTCCACACTCGATAGGTCCGCGCAGCGATACCCGCAGACTGGGGAACTCTCACAGGCTGGGAAGGCTAGAATCGCTGATATGGACCTGCATGATCTTTGGCGCACCCTTCACCCCACAAGTAGAGACTATTCTTATTATTCACATGCGCACCGGACTCATGCACGGTTGGACCACTTATTGGTCAGCGGACCGATGTGTGCCTCCGCTACAGCGGCGGACATTGGGGTCCTGTCGTTGTCTGATCATGCGCCTATCGTGGGCACGTTTGTGCTTCCGCCGGCCCCCCCCTCTCGTGGGGTGTGGCGTCTTAGAGACACCCTCCTACATAAAAAAACTGTTGTGAAGCACATTGAGGAAGCGATCCGGGAATATCAGGCACACAACGATAATTCGGACACCTCGCTAGCGACGCAGTGGGCGGCATTGAAGGCGGTTCTAAGGGGGGAGTTCATTTCCATCTCCTCAGCCGAAAACAGGGAGAGACAGCGTAAGAGGGAGGAGCTGACTTCCCAGGTCCGAGAATTGGAACAGGTCCATCGCCGTACCGGAGCTCCTAGGGTGTGGAAACAGCTGAAGGCTGCTAGGAAGCTCTTGTCGGCGTTGGACATGGATAGGGCGGAATACGCGGTGCTGCGTCTGAAACACGCGTTTAACACGGGTGGGGATAGGTGTGGCAAGCTCTTGCCGAATAGGCTCCGAATAGCGCATCAGCGTAACATGGTAAAAGAACTGCTTGGTTCTGATGGAGTGGCGGTCTCTGACGACGCGGCTGTGGCAGAGACGTTCCGTAGATTTTATGAGGCGCTTTACACGGGGGAACCCCCTTCGCCGCAGGATACAGCGGACTACTTGGAGTCAGTGGCCCTTCCGGCACTGGACCCAGCACAGGCGGAACACCTCGAACGCAGGATTCATGTGGAGGAGGTGATATCCGCTATAGCCAGGCTCAAACATGGGAAAGCCCCGGGCCCGGACGGGTACATGTCCCTGTTTTATAAAACCTTTTGCCCGGTTGTAGCTCCTATTCTTACCTGCCTATTTAACTCTTTCTCCGCGCCGGGGGCCATACCACCGGACCTGTTGAGGGCAATGGTCTCGGTGATCCCGAAACCTGGGAAGGACCGGGCCCTTTGCGGCTCGTACAGGCCTATCTCCCTCCTAAATGTTGACCTTAAATTGTACACAGGGATTCTGGCGTCTAGATTGGCCCTGCACCTACCGGGCCTGGTTGAGGCTGATCAGGCTGGTTTTGCCCCCGGCAGACAAACCGTCGATAACACCAAGAGGGTGGCGCACATCTTGGAGAAAGCCTCGCGGATCCCAGGTGAGAGGATGCTGCTGGCGGTGGATGCCGAGAAAGCATTCGATCGCGTTCACTGGCCTTATCTCGAGCAGGTGCTCCGGAAAATGGGTATTGGAGAAAAATTCTGCTCGGTGGTCTTCAACTGTTACAAGTCCCCTTCAGCGATAGTGAGAGTTAATGGGTGCAGCTCTCGCAGCTTCGAGATTGAAAGGGGTACCAGGCAGGGATGCCCGCTTTCCCCCCTCCTCTTTGCTCTTTATATGGAGCCGTTTGCCCAGAGAATTCGCCAAAACCCAGATGCGATTGGGGTCAAGATGGGGCGGTATGTCCATACGATCAGTCTCTATGCGGACGATGTTCTCTTGACCCTGGACGATCCAAGGAGGGCCCTTCCGGCGTGTATTCAGGAACTAGACGCTTTTTCGAAGGTGGCGGGTTTTAAGATGAATATGGGCAAGTCAGTGGCCCTGGATGTGTCCCTGGCCGCAGATACCAGACAAGATTTGCAACGGCTCTTCCCCATGCAGTGGTCGTCATCCCTGGTGCCTTACTTGGGGATTCTGCTAGCGCCAACGTTGCCTGCGATGGTGACGGCCAATTATGCCTCCCTTAGTAAGAAAATCAAGGAGGAGCTGGGCCGCTGGAGTAAAGGCCTGCTGTCCTGGCTCGGCAGGATTGCAGCCGTCAAGATGACGGTCCTGCCCCAGATCTTGTATCTCTTTCGAGCTTTGCCGCTCAAGCCACCTACGGGATGGATCAGACAGACGCAATCCGACATTGCACGTTTCATCTGGCAGGGCCGCAAGCCGAGAATGAAGAGGGTTATCTCCACGCTGGCCCCTGAGGCGGGATGCCTTGGCATCCCGGACCTCCGGAAATACTTCCAGGCGGCGCAGCTGCGCTACCTGGTTGAGTGGAGTAGGTGGGAATCCGACAAGCACTGGCTCTTTCAAGACCAGGCAGTGGCAGGGCGTCCCCTTCAGGAGGTGCCATTCTTGCGAAGGATTCATCGCCCCCCCAAAATATATGCTTCCTTCGTCACGCGGGTCCCCTTGAGGGTGTGGGATACGGTCAATGAAGTTCGTGAACTCACCACATTCCCCTCACCTTTCACGCCGATAGTGGACAACCCTGATTTCTCCCCCGGTATGGAACCAGGCGCCTTCTCACACTGGAGGGAAGCGGGTTGCCGAGCGCTCTTCCAGATATATGGCTCTGAGGGAGTGGTCCCTTTTCAGCATTTGAAGCAGGAGTTCCAACTGCCTGAGACAGATAGATTACAATACATGCAGGTTAGGCACTGGGCGCTTCAATATCAGGTGCGAGGCACTGCGGATCGCCAGATAACGCCGTACGAGCGGTGGTTGGTAACCCGCACCTCTGATGCTAAGCTGATTACGGACCTTTACAAATTCCTGCAACCTCCCCCGTTTCATTTCTATAACCCGGGTAGGGAACGCTGGAATAGGGAACTGGGAAGGACGCTTAGTCACCAGGAGTGGGATCAGATTGCGCACCGGGCGAGACACTCTGCATACCACACAGGTCTCACAGAAACACTCACCAAGGTGTCCACGTATTGGTATTATACCCCAGAGAGGCTACACGAAATGAATAGGCATATTGGGAAGGAGTGCTGGAAAGGATGTGGTCAGGTGGGGACTCTTACACATGTACTTTGGGATTGCCCCTTGTTAGAGGAATACTGGAAGGAGATTATTGATGAGATAGATGTTCATTTTGAGATTGAATTGCCACGCTTCCTGGCGTATGTCCTGCTGGGCCTACCGAACGGGCTGATGTACCCGCTGAAGTCCCGTAAAGGCAGGCAAATTGCGATAGCGCTGGGCTCGGCGATTCAGAACATCTTGATTCATTGGCGTACCACCACGGTCCCCTCCATCACGGGCTGGCTACACAGGCTCTGGCATGTACTAGGTATGGAGAAATTGTCGCTCATGGTGGCGGGGGACGTGGAACAATTCGACGAGTTGTGGCAACCCTTTCATGCGCTTTTAACCACAGAATTCAGAGAACTCACCTGTCCGAGGTACCTTAAACTCCTGAGACTAACACCTCCGGTGATCCCGACTGACTAGGAGGACATGGGAAGGGGGCTCGCGGGGGGCGTGGTGGGAGGGCAGGACACATTATTGCCGAGTACTGGACAGGGAGGGGGGTGGGAGGGTGTTGGGGTGAGTTGGGGTGTTTGGAGGGAGGGGTTCCGGGGGTGGTGGGGTTGGTTTCTTGCATCACTGCCTTTCACTTTCTGATTTGCTTGATGGTGGCAACCGTGCTTAGCCCTTATTGTTTTGCTCATTGACTTTTTTCTTTGCAACAGCCTTGTCCGCCATCGCGCTTTCTGATTTTTGCTCTGCTAATTTCATCTGAATGTATGTACCCCTACCCCTCATGTTCCCTTACCTCCTATGTTTTTGCCTTAATAAAAATGCTTTAAACCTAAAGGGGACGTTTAAGCCAACATAACTAATCTGTGCTCTATTAAAATTCTTGATACTGTGGTACTCTATTTTGCTCTTCCATTTTACTAACATATTAAAGAGTATTTGAATTTACACAGTAAGTATAATTTATTAGGAAACCATTTGTCATAAATACAATCTAACAACTTTGTGTAACTGTGTGTATTTATTAACGCACAGGCCCTATCCGTAAAACTGTGTCTGCTGTCCTGAAGTAAGTGCTAGTAATACCTAGGTCTAGACGAATGGCCTGCACTGGAAAATTCTTGTGAATGCCCAACATTATCAGTACATTTTGTTCTCGTGCCTTATTTAAAAACAATCAATGATTAAGGCTGTGACTTTAACTTTGTGTAGCCTTAGGAGGTGACTAAAATGTCTCTGTTCTTTAATATTTCTACCTGTACTCACTTCTATTATTTTGTTTTGATACATGCTTAGGAAAAAAAGTGTATAAATACTATTTCAAGGTATGACTTCACTGTTTTTTCGAGACATTAGCTTTTCTTTTCAGTGAATACCTTCTCAGTAAATTCTTTAGACATGTATAGGTACTGTAGTGATATCCACCAGTTTAGTTTCGTAATTGCTACCACAAGATGCCTAATATTATGGGCAGTAAAAGAAGTAGTAATCTGCCCAAACAGCTTGGTATTTTCTTTTTGCTGCTTCATTTAACTAAAACCACTGTTTGAATGTATCTTTTTCCTCCAATTTTGTATTTCTTATTCTAAATTACATAAAGGTCACAGTGGTGTTTTAAATCTTTTAGAGTCCAAATCACCTTCCGTAGCCTGAGAAGAGGAGAGTCTCTAAGATGGTAAATGTTGTGTGTCTCAGTTTTTTCTGTGCCTCCACAGCACCACCATTTGTTATCTGGCATTTGGCACCTGTAGTCACAGGGCCCAAGGTTCAGCCAGGGAGTTTGTGTGGTGTTTGCTACATGTTCATTGGTCTCCAGCCACTGCGACCCCCCTTCATCCACCTGCCGCCCCACGGCATCCCTGCCTTGCTCCAGTCTACCCCACTCCACTCTAATACACTTCAGTCTCCCCACTTCACTCCAGTCTACCCCACCTCACTCCAATCCAACCCACTGTAGCCCAATCTATCTCACCCCAATCCACCACACCCCAATCTACCCCAACCCACTTCAGTCTAACCCAATCTATCATGCACCACTCCGCTCTACCACCTTCTTCTCCGCTCCAATCTACCGCACTCCACTCCTATCTACCCCACTCCACCCCAATGCAATCCACTCCAATCTACCCTCTCCAATCCACTCCATTATAGTTCAATCTACCCACTCCACTCCATCTACCCAATCTATCTCACTCCAGTCTACCCCACCCCACTACAATCTTCCCCAGTCCACCCTAATCTACCTCACTCAAATGCAATCTACCCCGCTCCACTAAGTCTAACCCAATTAACCCCACTCCAATTTACCTGAGTCCACTCTACCCCAATCTACAGCAGTCCACTCAAACCAACCCTAACCCTCTCAAATCTACCCACCCAATCTACCCCACTTTAATATACCATGCTTGAATCTACCCCACTCCACTCCGAATCACTCCAATTCGCCCCAATCCACCCCAGGCTTTCCCACCCCACTCTACTCACACCACCTCAATCCACTCATTCCAATTTACCTGTCTCCTCTCCAGTTTACCCCACCCCACTCCACTCCAGTCTAGCCCATTGTGCTCCAGTCTACCCCACTCCATTCCAATTTCCCCATTGTCTAGGCCACTCCACTCTACCCCACTCTAGTCTACCACAGTCTATCCCATTTCAATTTTCCACAATCAACCCATTCCACTTTACCCAACTCCAATCTCTACCCCACTCTATCCCACTCTACTCCATTCTACACCACTTCAATGTACCCCAATGTATCCCACTCTTATCTACCACAATCTACCCCACTCCATTGTACCACACTCCACTCAAATCTACCCCACCGCACTCCACCCCAGTCTACCCCACCCTATTACACCCCGATGTAGCCCACACCAATCTACCCACTCCAGTCTACCCAATCTGCTCCACTCCAATCTACTCTATTACATCCCACTCCAATCTATCCCAGTCTACTCCTCTACAACCCACTCCACCTCCTCCCAATCTACCCAGCCCATTCAACCCCACCCCACTCTACCCTACTCCACCCAACCCCACCCCGCTCTACCCCACTCTAAACTACCCAACTTGAATATATCCCACTCACATCTACCCCACTCCAGTCTACCCCACTCGATTCCAATCTGCACAATTCCAATACACCCACTCTACTCCACTCCACTCCACTCCATTTCAATCTGCCATACTCCAATCCACCCACTCTACCACACTTCACTCCAGTCAACCCCACTCTACTCCAGTCTATCCCACATCACTTCAGTCTCACCCAATCCATCCCATTCCACTCTACCCCACTCCACTATGGCCTGATCTACCCTATTCCAATCTACCCCACTTCTCTTCAATCTACCTTAATCTACCCAATCTACTTAACTCCACCCCAAACTAACCCACTTCGCCCAATCCACCGCACTTCATTCTTCCCACATCTACCCCATTCCACTACAGCCTACTCCAATCAGCCCCACTCCACTTTACCCCGATCTACCCCTCTCTAATTACCCCACTCCAATTTACCCCAATCCACTCCAGTTTAACCTACTCCACTGCAAGTTTACTCCACCCAACTCCAGTCTACCCCAATCTACCCAACTCCACCCCACTCCAATCTACCCCACTCCAATCTACCATGCCAATCTACCCCACTCCCCCACTCCAATCTACCCCTCTCAACCCTACCCCAATCTCCTGCACTCCATTCCACTCTACCCCAATCCACACTACTCCACTCTGCTCCAATCTATCACATTTCACTCTACTCCAATCTACCGCACTCCAATCTACCGCACTCCAATCTACCTCACCCCATGCCATTAACTTTTAGCCATGCTGAACATCAGCCACATTGGTGTACAACATGGCTAAAACACTTTTCCTAAGCCAATAGCTCTCGCATATGTGAGAGCTATTGGCTTTGCCAATGCTTGTTTTGTTTTTGACTCCGCTTTGCGAATCTGCACAAAACTTTCTACATTAAACCCAAATCGGATGACCTTTTTTCACTGAAATTCACTTCATATGCTTTGTATGCTGTTGATGTTATTAAGAAAAGAAAAAATGTTTTCAGTTCAATCTCTGACATAAATGTAACTACCCGGGCAATATTATTGCCTGTTTAATATAGTTGATGAATATGCAAGATGGGGAATCCTTTCTTGCTGGTGGGAGCACCGTTTTCAATACCCTAAGGTATCAACAAATTTTAAACTGTTGAATCCAAAATGAATGCTCTTCATACAAATTAAGTATCCATCTTAAGAATGTTTAATTCATTTGATGCATTATCTTGCATGCAAATTCATCATGGTTAGCCATCCAAAGATCCATTACATGTAGATGAGCCCAATGCATTTCGGATCATCCATTGACCCTTCATTAGAGGCTACTGAATATGTTTCTAAGAAAAAACATAAACAGGAAACCGTTCATCTTACAGTCCAAAAATTAAACTTGAAATATTCAATGTTCAAAATCAAACAACCTTACGTGTGCTCGTTTGAAAAGGAAATGCCAAGAAGAAGCTTATTCAAAGTCTGTGTTGAAATAACGACAGTGATGCCATACTGTGAACACGTTAAGATCCTGTTTAATATACACTGGAGACGGAGGAGCAAATTTGGAAGGGTAAAAGATGTGGGTCAAAAATCTGACTTTTCATTTCTAACTCCCATTGGGTTTTTTTACTCTCCTTTACAGAAACAAACGACTGAACAGAATTACACCAGACTTAGCATGAAAGTAGCACCCTTCTCAAAAAAGGGCCTTTCGTTGGTTTGGTGTAAATCCGTTTAGTAGTTTTTGAGAAATTAATGTTACGAAATTGTGTTGGTGGTCTTCGAAGGGTTAAAAAAGTAAAGGTATCTGGATTATTAGTCTGCCAACTGCAGGTGGGAGGACAGTGCAGCACAACAGAGCCTATGCTAACAGCCCATCGCTAACAAAGAATTAAAGTGCTGCTATGAGGAAGCGGAAGGGTGGAGAAGGAGTGAGAACAAGCAGGCCAAGGTAAGAATATTGCAGCGTTCTGAGCTCCGGCGGCACCAGAGAACTGGCTCAGCACCCCCCAGCCCCTTGTCGGTCCTCAGCTCCTAGTCGGTCTCCGGTGGTCCCCTTCTTCGGACTACCGGGGGAAATCTCCAGCCGGGACTGCAGGCGTGCACTTGGACCCCCATGCCCGTTGACTGTGTGGAGTAACACTGGCCAGAAGCACTGGAGAGAAGGGTGCGTTGAGCATTGCAGTTAGCACCTTCCTTGCGCCCCGCCCCGCCTCCCTCACTCACTCCACCACATCAAACCGCAACAAGTCAAGTTGCTTCAAGGTCATTGCTCTTTGCCCAAGCTCCAACGTACCCACTGCACTACAGCACATCAGCCTGCGCGTGGCAATCGGCAACGCACAGAGCAATTGGAGCAAACTGGGGAAAATTGAGGCAAAAGAGCATTAATCAATGGCAAGCTGAGGCGAGAGCAGTGGTTTTAGTCAACCGCTTCAGAAGATGTGCCCCGGTCCTCACAGAAGAGGCCCAGCTAGGTCTGGGGTCATCTTACGTGGTTCCGATGGGCCTCGCTCAATCTCACATGTCTCACCACAGCTCAGCAAAATGGACGTACAAAACCTTAGCTCACAAATTCCTCTTAGTGACTTTCCAGTCTACCTTGCAGTCAACTGTTAATTCACAGTCTGCTCTCCACACGTGTCCAGAAAACACACAAAACAAAACAAAACTGAAAGTAAAGGAGTAAAGCCATGTCAGCAAGTCAAATTTGAACGGCAGGCCTGCATATATCCTGCCAATCTGTGGCCGCATAGGGGGCTTACATCCTTGGTGAGCCACGGATTTCGAGGCTCACAGGAGCCCCAACACACAAGCAGTGTAGAAGACCAGGGCAGAGCAGCGCCGGGGTTGAGCAGTGCGAGGTAAGAGTCAAGAGCGAGAGCAGAAGCACAATCGCCATGCCCTGTGCAGTTCTTGTAGATGCAGCTGAGCAGCAGGACCAAGCAAGCTGCTGGAAACAGAGGAAAAGTACTCAGTGGCAAGCGGAGTGGCAATAGTACAAGGTTGCAGTCTTCCTGCAAGGTATGGAGGTTCCTGGAGTTAGCCCAAAGCGGCTTGGGCCTGCATGAAGTTCTGCACCCTCCAGCCAATGGCTGCAAAGGACTGTAAAAATACACTGCTACAACAGAAGCTTGACTTTAGAGCACCAGAGAAGATTAAGACTGTGTAATGCAGCGTATGAGTGACACTCACCGAAAAATCCTTATTTGGCAGGACTGCCGCAGCCCTACAGCAACACACCTTAACAAACAGACCTTGCTTCCAGCACCTCCGCAGCGGGTGAGGTTAGTCCCGAGTTGTGGGTGGATGGCAGGAGGAAACCACCAGGATGCTTGTGTCTCCCTGAGCAAGATGCCCTGCAGGTGGACGTCTAGGGTTCTCAGGCGGCTCTCTGGAAGAAGGCAGGCCCAGGAGAAACACTCCCAGCAGTGTTGTTGGCCGAGTTCCCGCTAAATCACGGTCACTTATTTTGTTCAGTCCTACAAAGTTTAATCAATGCCGTCAGGACCCAGCACAATGTCTTGAGGCCTCAGACGTCATAGTCCTGGACTCTCCGCCTTCAAAACAGTCTGCAAAAAAAGGTTAAAATGACAATCGCACCAAAGAAAGAGGGCTACAAAATAACAGTTTTTTTAACCCAAAGAAAGAGACTAATAGTTAACAATGACCTAGAATCTAAACAAGACGTGATGGATGTTGTTATATTTCCATCTAGCCCTGTTACGGCTCTGCCCCCCCGTCCCAGGTTGAAGTTCACAAAATCAATTCAACTGCGTCATTTTCATCCCCCAACCTCTCTGCCATCAGTAATTGGGGCTTCCTCAGCCCAGTGTCCACCTTCGTCATCCCTACGGGTTATCCCAAAGAACCTGAAATGAAGGACCAACCATTGATAGAGCTTATAGAAACTTCTTCATCTGATAGAGACTACTAGCCGCAGATTCCTTAACGTAGAATTATCCCCAGGCGTGAGACTGGATCCGGAAAACATTTTGCCACAGCATCCCTGCGCGCCGGGGGACGGCACCACGTGACTCCGCCCTGACGTCGTCCACGTCCTTGACGTCAGCGAGGATACATGAGTCCCACCCCGGCGAGCCTACGTCAGTTTTTTCTCTTTTCCGCGTGCAACGTGGATCCGGATTGTGTCCTGGCCTGTTTTCAGGCTTTCAATTCTTTTATGCACGTTGGCGCTAAGTGGAACAGTGTGCGAATGCCTTCGGGCTTCAAAACGTGTACCTCCTGTGTGCGTCCTATGTCGGCGACGGACCCTCACCCAATTTGTATGTGGTGCCTGGGTGAGCTGTGACTCCTGTCAGCACCTTAAGTCACAGCGGGAGCCCCGGATGAAGTTGCTGTTGGCACGCCTGTCCAGGTCGGTGTCATCCCAGCGTCCGTCCCCTACCTCGGAAGCAAGGAACCACTAGTTTTGTCTGCGACACCGTCTTTCGCTGCGGCACTTTGGGCATGGCTCACCGGCTGGTAGGTCCTTCAGTTTGTCTCTGATGCCCTGTCCTCCTTCCGCGGTGGACGCCTGCTCCCCCCGGGACAGGAGCCCCCTCCTGTTGCCTCCCTACCTGCTGTTTCCCGGTGCAGAGGCGACCAGGTCCCAAATGACAGTCTACGCTGTGGCGCTGCAGGCTTCTTTGGCCCTTCCTCCACCTCCTGAGACATCTGCGGAACCCTTGCCTCGTGCGGGGCCTTTCGCAGAGTTGCTGGCGGCTCTGGCCCGGACTTTCCGGCTCCAGGTCATAGGAGGATGGTGCAGTCGAGGTGCGGTCCTCCGGGGCTCCCCTCTTCAGCGCCTGGCATCCCTGCCTCGCCGCAATCCCTACGGGGCTCTCTGTGGCGTCGCAGAAGACCGTTGTGACTCCGGGCTTGTCCCCGACTCCCGCACGGTCCTCTGAGCAGGCAGCTGCCTCACCAGAGGTAGAGCCGACGCTGCTTCGCGCCAGGAACCTTCCTCCCCGGCTCCGGTGGAGTGATGGGTGGAGGCAGGGACCTGGGGTGCTTTCCCGAGCCCCTGTCGGTCCATGGCGCGGGCAGCTGCCCCATCTGAGGCCGAGCTGGCGCCTTTTCGTAGCCGCTCTCTCGCTGTTCTGGCATCGACCCACCCCACCCTCGTGGAGAGCACGTGGTGGCAGGAGTCGGCCCGTGCCATGAGTGCCTACTCCAGTGGCAATTGAAGTCGATCAGGCGCCAGTGGCAGACTCCATGGAGTCGCCCCAGTGCCAGCGCCAGGTCCTGGATTCGTCCCCTGAGGTCCCTTCTTCTCCGGAGGTCAGCCATCTGTTGTTGTGTTCCTCCCCGGAGACAGGGTGTCGGGTTGTTGCTTTTTCACCAGCATCTTCCTGGGACTGTTCCTCGCCGTCCCCATGGCCTAAATCCTCGAACCCTTCTTTTTGTAGCTCACAGATGGCTTTTCCACCGGCCTCCCCGCCTTTCACTGGGGCACCTCAAGTTCCTCATTCCTCTGTGGATCCCCCATTATTCCGGGGCTGGCCACTTCTCCCGGACATGGGGATGGACGGTTCAGTTTGCAGCCATCGCCCAAGGAGGAATTACTTTCTCCTCCGCGGCGCCCTACGGAGGCTAGTGTTGCCTTTGTTCGGGCTATTTCCACAGCCGCTGGTATTCTGCGGATGGGTGCACCTGTCACCCCGTTTCCTACAGACAACCTTTTGGAAGTTCTTCCCTTTGAAGCGTCACTCCACAATCCTCTTATGGGAGCTTGGAGGTGACCTGCCAAAGGTGATCCGGTGCCTCAGGCACTTCTGCATCGTCACCGCCCTGCTCCGCAAGACCCTGTCTCTTTCCACTCTTCTACTCAAGGCTCTCTTCTGCGGAATGCCTTTCTGTGTTTCCCTCTGGTGTTGTTTCCTCCATCTCGGGAGGCCCGGTGGTTGGATTCATGGGGGCGTAATGTCCTCGCCTCATCCAGCGCTGCCTTGTGGGCGCTTAACACTTTGTGTGTGTTGACCAGAGCTACTTCCAGTCTGTGGGACTCTGTGGAGTCCCTTCTTTCTCATGTCTCTCATGAGGGTGCCCATGCTGATCTGTGGAGCTATGTGTTGGATGGCAGGGAGTTGGCCGCATCTATTCTTCGTGCAGCCTTGGATGTTGCCGATGCTCTCGGCTGTGCTATGGCTACTTCTGTGGCTCTCCATCGCCGGCTACGTGGTGTTGTTTTTCCTGAAAATATCAGGGAACATTTTGTTGAAAAAGAATTCATCAAGAGGAATTGTGGAGCAAGCTGTTATGGTACAGAAAACAGCCAAACAGCAATTGAAAATTCAGACTCCAGAATGCTGGTATTGATGTAGAGACCTTGGAAGCCCACATACGGCACAATATATGCAACTCCATACACATAAGAGGTTAAGGACAGGCATTTATCCAAAGCTACATCTTGGAACCCCCAAAATGGACAGCAAGTCACACTGACCAATGGTGACTTGGTGTTCTCGGCCGAGCCAGATGTGGGAGTTTTGATTTGCATTGATGATGTGCACATTATGTGTGTGTGTGCGTGTGTGTGTGTGTGTGTGTGTGTGTGTGTGTGTGTATATATATATCATGTTACACCTGCGACGATGGAATCCCACCAAACAAACAGGTACGGACCACAATCTCGTGCCAAATTTCTCTTTTATTTTGTGCTCGGCGCATTTATATATATATCTCACCCAGTGATGGTCACTACTCGGTAATTATAGTTGGGTCAACATTTCCATAGGAAATGCTTTTTTCTTTTGCTAATAATTTTGACGCCGTTTGGTGAATCTTCAATAAACTTACCAAAAAGTTTCTCTTTTTTGGCTAGTTGGTGCATGGAACGTTTTGTGGTGATCCGTCAAGCTGGGGTCCCAAAATGCAGAATCCCCATTCAGTTACCAAAGACTTTTTAAAGAAGCACTACAGCAAAAATAGCTCTCGTGAGAGTCCCTCAAACACAGTTAAAAGAAATAAAGCCTTCAGATTGTCCAGGGGGCTTTTTTATCCTTGGGCCATCTTGCTCTGATTGGCTGCCTGCAACATGAGAAAAAATATTGCAGGAAACCATTACAGGACACAAGCGTAGTCCCCTTTCCTGAGTTTAGTGTTAAAAAATAATATAAAGGGCATCAGTAGAAATACCCAAGACCCTGTGGGTGGTTTCCAGATAGACCCCTCATCCCCTGGGCCGCAAACCAAAATAATAATTTTTTTAGCAGGAGTGTTTTAAATATATTCTATTTTTTATGGGTAGGTGGGTGTGTGTTGCCAAACTTCTTGAGCCATGCATGGCTCCAGGGACCCCATTCTCCCCGGGCCAAGTATAGTTTCAAAGGGAAGGGGAATGGCCACCTCCCCTTAAAAGGACTTGGGAGCAAATCCCCCAGGGCTGAAACAGAAAATATTAGGGGAGGGGTGATTCGTGGCCCCGCTACCCAAGCCTGTGGAGGCCCCAGGGAACCCCATCCCCGGGGCCGAAAACTTTCCTTTTAGGGGAGGGGGAACGTGATACCGCTACCCAAGCCATGGGACCCAGGGACTCTATACCCTGGGGCCAAACACTAATTATAGGAGAATGGTATGTGTGGCTCTCCTCGAAGAGCCTTAATAGGTGGTGGGGCTGGTTCTTACACTTTATCCAGTGGAGCCAAACCCTTGGGACACAGTAGTTTTCCCTGCATGTTGTTATGGAAAGCAAGTGTGCTCACACCTGACAGGAGCTTTGAAAATGCTCCTGCCATGGGGGAGAACACTTTTCTTTCCCTGCCTGCGCTCTTGCAGGAAGGGAAAGACTGATTGCTCCTGCCTGGCGGGAACAAGCACAAACAAAGTTGAGAACAGTGCCAGCTGGGGTCATGGAGGTCCTGACGGTCCCCCCCTCCCGCAGCCCCCAACATTATGTGTTGTTGGTGACCCAGGTGGGCACTGGGGCACCCACTTACTATAGATAAGGCCCCAGGGGATGGGATCCCAGGGGCCACTAGAGGCTCAGGGAGGGGGGCTGCGGGCCTCTCTTTTTTAAAACATGAAGGGCCGGGAATAGTAGCTCAGGGAGATAGGTGCATGCACCCCCTCTCATAAAAGATAAATAATTAAAAGGCTTGGAAGGATGTGGTCCCCGGTAAGCAGTGGCTCAGGGAGGGAGAATTCACTCCCCATCCACTATATTGAAAAAAAAACCCTGGGGGCATTAGGTACCTGGACCCTATAGAGGCTTGGCGGGGGCGCCTTCCTTCCTCCCTTAACATTAAGAATTTCGGCCACAGAGAATGGGGTTCTTGGGGCCTTTTAAGGCTCTGGAGGGTGGTCGCACAATCCCTCTCCACTCATTTAAGAACCGCCCCAGGAATGAGGTCACCGGGCCAATAGTAATTTGGGGAGGGGGGCCACATGGGCCCTCCCATTAAATTAGGAAACAAAAAAGGCCTGAGCTGGGATCCCTGGGCCTGTAAAGGCTCAGGTAGGGGGTTGCACACCCTCTCCCCTTAATTAAATAAATGGCCCCTGAGCATAGGGTACCCGGGGCCCTAAAGGCTCAGTGAGGGGCGCGAACCCCCCTCCCAACATTATTTTTAAAAAAGTATTGCTGGCTCCTGCCACAAGCTGTGGCTGGCCGTGGGGGGTTGGCTGCCTGCTGGAGTGCTGGAGGATTGTTTGCCCGCAGGGGGTTGGACAAAGGGCCTGACCGCAGCCCAGGCCCTATTGCCAACCCACGCCGCACATGGCTGAAAGCTAGGGATGGCTTTACGAATGGTAAGAAAATATTACTTTACGTTAAAAAAACTAGAAAACCACTGAATAAAAATTATAAAATGTTAAAGTGACGTTATAATGTATATGAAGATTTCAGTGACAAAATATCATATTTTTTGTTTTAAAACTTGAATTGCAAATGCATAGTTGACTTAGTTAAACCTTTGTTTTAATGTTGTACAATCAAAGCTAACACTGTTGATCTTTTTCCCAAATATTGTAGGACATCAGCAATGCTTATGGCGAGTACTTGAATGAAAAACAGCAATATGAGCAAGCTGGACTAATCTTTGCTCGCTGCGGCTGGTTTGAGAAAGCTCTAGATGCATTTGTTGTCTCTTGTTGCTGGCAGCAAGCCCTCTGCATGGCCTCCCTGCTGCAGTTCACTGAAGATAAACTGTCAAATCTGGCTAGGAGTTTGTCAGGTAAGAAGCTACTCGTATACTAAGTATGTGGTATTTGTTTAGCATGGACAAAGCCAAAACTCAGCGGAGCACTCTAGGCATAGTCAAAGAGACAGTCAATAAATATTTGAAAAGGTAGTTGGGTTCTGAAAGTAGAAGTATACTGTTAATGCATCGATATGTAGTGATCTTTAAAGAGGTGCATCATCAATTAATTGTTTCCTAAATTGGAGCAGGGGTGTACTTTTATTGCACTAAGATGTAGTGTTCTTTAAAGTGGTCCATTATCTGCTTTTCCTAAATTGGAGCAGAGTTGGGTGTTTCTCATGGGCACCTGGATGCTGTGCCAGATTCTGAGTCCATAGACGGAGTAGGACTGTTCCCTTGTTTTTCTTTTTTACACTTATATTCTGCCTGTCTGATTATGTCCTGTCTGTGGGTGGGCCAAAATCCATTGTCAGACAGATAGGCATAGCACTGGTTGTGATGGCTTTGTAAATGATGTCGCTGATTGTGAGATAGGGCCAAACAGCAAAGTGAGTCAGTGTAGTTCCATCAGAGAGGGTGTGATGTAATCATATTTCTTCAAAGACAAACTGTGAGGTCGAGCAATATTAGGAGGCAGGGTTCATCTTCATTTGGGCTCCAGAGATCCTACCTAATACGGTGTAATCTTGGATTTACTAAGCAATTTTAACCCCCCACTATTTGTTTAGTCTGCATCATCAGCAGTCCTGCTGCATAAGAACTGTTGTTTGCCGTATTGAACATTGTACATTTGGAAATCCTGTTCTGCTGATTTGTTTGCTGGTGTATTATCTTTGATTGAACATTAATGGATATTAAAGCATTGAAATAGCACCAGTTTGAATTCAGTGGAAGCTGTTCGACTACACATTTAAGAGTCTGTTGCCAATATGAAAAAGCAAATAAAAAAAATCATAAATATTGCATCTTACACTAAGGTTTGGTGGGAAAGGCTGAGGTTCTGCAACTTTTATGGTCTTACTCCAGTTCAGTATTAGAGTTTTAGATATTTTTGAAGGTATGTCCATGGAAAGTAGTTCTATTTGCTTTTATAGGCATATAATCATCCAGCAAGCCATCTCTGCAAACTTGGAACATTCAGGAGCACTTGTCTGCATGCAGCACGCAATGTTTACCAAATTACCCACATACTTTTCCCCTGCTCCCTGTCTTTTGGCAGCTCTTACCCGCTGAGTTAACCTGATGGCTCAACATAATTGAAGTGGGTGCCTTCAGGCAGCCTACCAGCTTTAAGCACAGTGCAGCAGGCGATGCCATCAAGGCCGGTAATGATCCCATAGCTTTGTATATTTTCAACCTAGGGGCTCAGCACTGGATCTCATGCCATCTGATTGTTTGGAGCCATTTGTTAAGATCATAAAGTTGGTGGACCCGAAAACATCCTAAAGCTACATCGGCAGAAGTTGGTGGACAAGCATCTTGGGGCCTTCAACACATAGCTCTTTCTATCCGAAGCAATATGGAGATAAATATCTAACCATCTGTGGGGAAGAGAGCAACTTTCCATCAAAAGTATCCCCATCACAAGTAGAAATTATGCTTTTAGTTTGGGGCATTAAGAGGAGAAAAGAGGGAGTTAAAGAAAAGTTATCCAGACCAGAGGGTCCTTTACTATCTTTTCAGTGTAAAACTAAATCGTTCCTTGAAGATCTTGCCAGATAAATCACCGGAAACATTTTTTTTTAATGAAACTGCAACAGAAGCCTTACATACAGCATAGTAGGAGGACCACTATACCTCCGCACTGAGAAGACTGGTTGGCATGAAATACAAATGGGATTCCTGTGTATCGAGGCATTTATCTGCACTCCGGTCACGCGAGAGCCTGGTTATGCACAAGTCCTTGGCTAACCAGAGTCTACATGCCTCCCTTCGGTCTGGGGCAAGAGGCCCATAAAGGATGGAGACACTGGACCTTTCGGTCTTCCTATTCATGTTGCTTAGTACAGAGACCAGGTAATGCCTCTTAACAAATGGCACATTATTCTCATATCCTTTGAAAGATTGCAGAACTATCCACATCACGCTTACCTAGCCATCTAGAAGACTTGCTCTCAAAACGTGAGAGGAGAAGGATACAGCAAAACAATCTAGACACAGAAGTCCTAAAAGGGTGGATTAAATGTTCAAGCCCATCAGATTTAATGTGATTCTTCCACATAGTGCATATATGCATTCCCCGGTGTTTCCTGAGGATGTATAGATTAGAATTGTGGGTGTGCCTTTTAACCAGCAATTAATGTTTTAAGGAAATGATGCAATTTGCTGGAGAGGTTAAACCTGAGCAGTTCTACAACTAAGGTACCTTTTCTTAGTCTGACCTCCACAGTGTATTTTTACATGTGGGTTTACAGCTGGCAATACAATAGACAACAGAAACGCCAATGGCTGAGATCATTTTTTGGCTCTACAGTAGCGGAGGACCAGGCAAAAGTTGCTAGAATGAACAACTCTTCTCCTTCATTCCAATTACCGCAAAACGTGTTAAGGAGCTTGGTCCTGAATGGGGAAAGCATGCCCCCAAATGTGGATGGATGCAGATTTGTATGTATGGAGACATGTGCAGTTCAGCTACAGTGTAACAGACCAATGTACAAATGTAGAGGTAAAGGGGACAGCAAAGATGAAGGGATGAAGGAGGAGATCTGGGCAAACCAAAGACCCAACAGGGATCCAAAGGATGAATGATCCATCCTTGCAGGAACTCATTCTGAGGGATTTAACTCTGCATGCACTGCATTATCATTTAGCAAATAGGTCTGACTTGATTAATGCTGGTGATTTTTCGAACAGGCTGCATGTTGTTTTCAAATTCATTGAATCATGGACAGCTTTCTATTTTGCCAATCTGGTCATATTCAAAACCTGCAGTAGGTTAACTGTTTAACTCCATGGCCTAATTCCACTTTAGGGCTTCATGGCACAGCCTTTCCCCAGCCCTTTCCCTCTATGCTGCACGTCTTGATGATGTAGAACATGTTGACTGTGTTCTACATTAGAATCTGTTCCCAAAATGCCAGAGCTAAACATACCCATACTTCTAGACACATTTCAATTAGTCCACATATGATTATTTGAAGCCCTCCTTTTGAAAGGCTCCAAAGACTGCTTATTAACCCCTTCGCTGCTCATGACGAGCTGAGCTCGTCATGCAGTACACTGGCCGTGTGCTCATGACGAGCTGAGCTCGTCATTAACAATGGGATTTGAAAAATGTCAGCATCCAAGAAGAATTGCCTCAGCATTGATGTGGTTAATGAATTCTCAGTGGGTTCCCCAAAAGAGATGTATTAGGCACTATTGTGAACTGGAACCAGAGACTCTAAAATGAGTCTCCCAGATATATGTTGACAAATGGCATCCCTTTGTGAAGTAGGAGGGAGTATACCAATCAAATGAATTGTAGGATCCACTGGTGTGAGGTATTCTCCCTCAATCTCTGCAAGAACTATACCTCAGCTAATAGTCATTCTCTGTGAAATCGCCCTCATCTAATGGGAAGCCGTCCTCCCAGTGTTACACACAAGAAGAAATGTGTAATCTGAAGGTAAGAGAAGTATTGATTATTATATCACAGCTGCAATAAGTGTCCACTCAGCCCTTACAAATATTACATACATTCTACAGGATGCTGATCACTGTACCAGAATAGCCATGGAAGAACAACTGAAGTAGAGAGCGTTTTGAATGTCAGTTCAGTTTTATACTTTATTCGTCTATCAAAAGATAGTCATAAAAGTACAATGTCATCAAGCACTATTTGAATTCAACCACTAAACACTTTGCATCAAGCAGTCTATAGAAGAATAAACACCATCAAAAACGTCTTTAAAGAGAAGATTGACAGTACATTGACTGCATAAAAGTTCCAGTCATCACTCTAATAGTACCACCTCCAGATATCTCATTGCAAAAAAAGTGACTTTACCCTACCATCAGTAGCAAAGGTCAACTCTGGAGACACCTTTAAACTGCTCTGAAACATCATTAATGCTTCCCTAATACAAGGTAGGATCTGCCCCACCTTCTTGAATTCTGAATAGATCCTATCACTACACGAATAAACTTACGTTACACCCCAGTCCCCTGCCATCTGAATACCAATTAGACCTCTGCCATTCCTGGTTACGATTATTGAAAAAAACTGTTGCTACTTGCGAAAAAATCAGGAGCATCACTCTTCTCAAGATGCCCCATCTGGATTCAGGCCCCCATGCTGCACTGGGAGCGCACCCATCCTAGTACTCGATGACAAATAACTGATACCGGGGACTTGTGTTCTCATCCTACTGGATTTCTCTGCACCCCTTCAACTCTGTTGGAAACAGTTTTGAGCACTCTGAACACATGGGGTTAAAGTGACTGGGTACATTTACCTTTGCTGTCCTGGGGATCTCATGCTATGAGTACTGAAATCTTAATGCAATCTACACCCCTCTTCTTGTGAGTCTCAGGTTAGCCAGTCAAGCAGCTAAAGGCTTACTCAGGGAGTGAAGTTAGCACTTCAGAACGCAGTAACACACAATATAGCTCTTAATAAATCACTGATTGTTCAGCCAGTGCTTTATATTAGAGAATATACATTTACTTTAACCCATCTGGATTCAGGCCCCCATGCTGCACTGGGAGCGCACCCATCCTAGTACTCGATGACAAATAACTGATACCGGGGACTTGTGTTCTCATCCTACTGGATTTCTCTGCACCCCTTCAACTCTGTTGGAAACAGTTTTGAGCACTCTGAACTCATGGAGTTAAAGTGACTGGGTACATTTACCTTTGCTGTCCTGGGGATCTCATGCTATGAGTACTGAAATCTTAATGCAATCTACACCCCTCTTCTTGTGAGTCTCAGGTTAGCCAGTCAAGCAGCTAAAGGCTTACTCAGGGAGTGGAGTTAGCACTTCAGAACGCAGTAACACACAATATAGCTCTTAATAAATCACTGATTGTTCAGCCAGTGCTTCATATTAGAGAATATACATTTACTTTAACCTATACATGACAAAATACTACATAAATATGTAGACAGTGATACAGAAATACCTTCATAAACTAAATAGACAAGGCCTACAGTGATCAAGTAATTTGGCTTCTGTCTAGAACATTGACCCTGAGATCATTCCATAAATCTCTGATGCCCACTATGGTGTTCACAGTGGCCTGATCACAAAATTGGACATGTACACATATGCCCAATGTCTTTTGTGAGCTCCAACAATAATGTTACTTCAAGATTGCTAGTGTCTTTGGTCCAAGTAGGGCAGCTGCTAATCACAGCACTCGGCTGCAGTGCTGCCACTAGAATGCACCTCTAAGGATTCAGTACCGATGAGGCAGTAGTTCGGTGAAGGGACTACATATGTTCCTTATGCCTCCTCTCCAGTATCACTGTGGATCACAGCTGCTAACAGGTTGGGGGAAATGTCAAACGTTACAAGGCACACTTGAAAGCACTGGTATAGGTATACCACTGAGGGAGAGAATTGTTAGTTATTTTTCACTTCAAAGTAGAGCACAGCGTTTTGGGGATTGGAGGGGGGTCCTCAGGGACACACAGGGGCCTTTGAGCAGTGGGGCTCCCTGCTGCATATTTCTTTTGGATGCTTCTAACCACACGTTCCTCAACTTTAGAATATTTCCCAGGGTCCAGACTGGATTCAGAGGTTTTCACAGTAGTGCTCAGTGGGCTGTTGGGTGGCGTTATTTGGCTTGCGGCTCCCGAGTTGCCCTCATGATGATTTTCTCGAATTTGAATTCCAGTGTGCAAGGGAATGCTGTTCCATTGAAGACAACAGGGTTCAAATGTGCCATGACAGTTTGAGACAGATGTCTGTTGCAGGTCCGCACAAGGTCTACTGTTGATATCTGATAGAGACATCTAGCTGCAGATTCTTTAACTTTGAATTCCCCCCAGGGGCCTGACTAGATCCGGACATTTTTCAGCAGTGCCTCTGCGCGCCGGGGACGGCATCGCACAGCTCTGTGGTGAAGTCATCTCCGGATATGACATCAGTGGAGCCATATAAGTCCCTTCCGGCATGCAGATGTCAGGTTCTTCTTTTCTGCGCTGCAACGCGGAACCAGAGAAGCAATCCCTCTGGCCTTCTGTTTTTGGCCTACTTCGATGTCTTTTTGCGTCTGGGAACAGTGTGCCTATGCTTTTAGGTTTTAGTTTCAAATGTATTTTTATTGAATGCGTCAACAAGCATATAACAAGACATCTCTGTCATAAGTTCAGGCGAATAGCATACATATCGGGCGGGACAGACAAGCATGTCTTCCCTATCATGAAAGAAAATGCAATAGATGTATGTCAGGAGTGCAATGTGACATCGTAAGTGCGGTGAATCTGTGAGGCAGTCAAATAACATAAAAAGAACGACAACAACCAGGAACTCCCCGCCCCCTCCCCCAAACCCGGTCCCCCCACTCCGACCAGTGTGCCCCGAAATGGTAGTAGAATCGTCAATGCACCAGGGACGAGCCGTGTGGCCGTCCGGTAGTTCACCGAGGGTCATCAGTGGCGTTAGTAAGGCGTAGGATTCGAAGATACCTAGGGCAAGTAATTTCATTGAACTCTTTGGAGAGGAGACTCAGTATAGGAAGCCACGTCTTCCGAAAAGCTTCGGTGGAATCAGTGAGTGTTGCATGGATGCGCTCCATCCCAAGAGTGAACCAAAGCTTATGCAGCCAGCCTGTATGTGTAGGTGTAGTTGGGGATCCCCACAGTGACAAAATGTGTTGCGTAGCCGCTTGCATGGCGATGCCCATCTGCCGGCCTCGCAGCGACCGTAATGGGAAAGTTAATGCATTAGGTAGACCCAGCAGAGTGTACGCAGGAAATTTCGGGACTTCAGTCTCAAACGTAGAGTCAATATCGTCCAAGACAACTTTCCAGAAGTCTCCGAGACCCGTGCATTCCCAAAGTATGTGGGTCAGAGTGCCCCGTGCCCCGCACCCTCTCCAGCAAAGCTCGCTTCGCGCCGGGTTTCCCTTGTGCAACCGAGCTGGGGTGAGTTGCCAATACATTGCTAATTTCACTGCTGTTTCCCTTGCTGTGGTGTTGCGAGTGGTATGTGAGGCTCTGTAATAGACGTGTCCCCATTCCTTTGGTGTCAGGGCTCTACCCAGTTCCGCCTCCCAGCGCCTCTGGCTTGGTGTCTTGACCGGGGCGCGCGGCGGTGTGAGCATTTGGTATAGATCAGAGATGAGGTGTTTATCTGTATCTTTAGTTAGCAGCCATTTTTCGAAGGGCGTCATGGGGCGGCCCACCAGTGCAGCGATATCGGGGTGAGTGAGCCAGTGACGAAGTTGGAGGTACTGGAATAGATGAGGCTTCTCTACGCCATACCCCTGTCTGATATCCGCGAAGGGGAGAAATCCCTGCAGGTCAAAGAGGTCACCAGCGGCTCGGCACGCCGTGCCACGCCACTGGGAGAATGTGTTCGCACCGACTCCCGGAGGGAAGTCGGGATTATCAAAAATGGGAGCGAATGGGGAGGGAAAGGAGGTCAGCTCGTGTTTGCGCGCCACCTTATCCCACACCCGCAGAGTCGTGCGCGTGATAGGTGACCGTAGCATGTATTTCGGCCTATGCTGCTTAGCGAGGAACGGAACCCTCCAGAGTGGTGTCTGTGCCATGGCCCTATCCTGGAAGAGCCATCTCTTCTCAGATTCAGGTCGGTACCATTCGACCAGGTATCGAAGTTGAGATGCATAGAAATACCTCATGAGGTTCGGGACACCCAGGCCGCCCTCGTCCAGGCTCCTATACGCCAGTAACTTGTGGATTCGTGCCCGCTTTCCCTCCCAGACAAAGGCATTCAGGGCGTCCTGTAGAGCCGTCAGGACTCCCACCGGAGGCATTACCGGGATGGTTTGGAACAAGTATAGGATCCGTGGCAGGGCCGACATCTTCACGGCCGCCACCCTCCCGAGCAGGGAGAGAGGTTGCTTGGACCATCTCGCCAAGTCTGCCCGAATCCGGGCTGTGAGGGAGGTATAGTTAGTGGAGACCGTGAGGTCTGTTGAGTGAGTGAGAGTAATCCCCAAGTACGGTACTTGAGTGGCTAGCTGAAGACCAGTCCCCTGGCCTATGGCGGGGGTCTGCAGACCCACATTGCTGCCCAAGGGCAAAATCAGGGACTTATCTATGTTAACACGGAATCCCGAAACAGTTCCGAATGAGGCAATTTCCTCCATAAAGGCGGGTATAGAGGAGATGGGCTGGTCTAGTGCAACAATCACGTCGTCTGCGTAGAGACTGATGGTATGGGGCTCGCGTCCGAACTCAATGCCTTTAATCCGAGGGTTATCCCTGACTTTCTGTGCTAGCGGCTCTATGTACATAGCGAAAAGGAGGGGGGAGAGAGGACACCCCTGCCGGGTACCTCGCTGAATATCGAATGGTCGTGAGTGCAGGCCTCCCAGGCGGATCTTAGCCTGTGGGTGAAGGTAACAGCCCGCTATGCGGGAGCAGAAGCGGTCACCGAGGCCGAAGCGACGGAGGACGTGCTGCAGGAAAGTCCAATTGACATGATCAAACGCTTTTTTAGCGTCAACGGCGAGCAGCGCCGAGTCTGAGGCCTGAAAATGCGATTTATCGGTGAGATGCAGCACCCGTTTGGTATTATCCCCGCACTGTCTGGTAGGGACAAAGCCCGACTGATCAGGTTCTAAGAGTCCAGGCAGGCATGGGCCAAGCCGCGCAGCAAGAATGCCCGTAAAAAGTTTCAGGTCAAGGTTTAATAGCGAGATAGGGCGAAATGCAGAACAATGTGTGAGTTTCTTACCGGGCTTCGGCAGTACCACCACCTCCGCCGCCAGCATGTCCGGGGGTATGGCACCCTCCCCCTCAAAAGAATTAAACAGGCGAGTGAGCACTGGAGCTAGCTGTAGGCTAAAAAGTTTGTAAAAGCCCGCCGAGAACCCATCTGGTCCCGGGGACTTGAGCGGGCGCAATCGGGATATGGCCGCTAGAAGTTCATCTTGGCGAATAGGGGCGTCGAGGGCCTCCGCATCGGCCCTGGAGATCACGGTCAGAGTCGTCGTGGCCAAATAGGCCTCGATATCCCCGGAAGAGGCCGCCTCCTCCCCATACAGTGAGGCATAGTAGGAGCGAAACGCCTCGGCTACCTGGGTATCAGTGGTTAGCACCGCTCCATCGTCACCCACGAGGGTATTGATCTTAGCTCGCTGGGTTTTCGCTTTTAGAGCGCTGGCCAGTAATCGGCCTGTCTTGTTGCCCCGGACATAGTATGTATGCCGAAGGCGAAGAGCCGCGAATTCCGCCCGATCCGTGTCCAGGCTGGCCAATTGGGCCCGAGCCGCCTTCAACTGTTTCCAGACCCTCGGGGCGCAGGTGCGACTATGAACACGTTCCAGTTCAGCGACCCTCGCCGTGAGGTCATCCCGCTTACATTTGCGGTCTTTGGCCTCCGCTGCCGCGATGGCTATGAGCTCCCCACGGACGACCGATTTCAGGGCCCCCCACAGGGCCGCTGCGGAGATCCCAGGCGTGTCATTGACGGACAGATAGTCAGTGATGCAGTCACTGATCCTCTTGGTGACGGCAGGTCTCTGCAGCAAGGTTTCGCGCAGGCAGCACGGACCCCGGGGACGGCGGTCTGCGCAGAGCGCGAGGGAAATTTCCACCGCATCGTGGTCGGAGATGGCCGCCGGTACTATATCCACCTCCTTCAGGGTTTTGAGAAGATCCGAGGAGCCCACGAAATGGTCTAGTCGGGCATAGGTGTGGTGCACATGTGAATAAAATGTAAATTGCAAGGCGCTCGGATGGTGGGCCCTCCAGAGGTCTATTAAGTCTCTATCTTTAAGCCATTCTCGGCCATCGGCTGAAAGAGCACCTGCCTCCCCATAGCGGTGACCCGAACGGTCCGCGTTCGTGTCCATAACAAGGTTGAAGTCCCCGCCCATGAGTAGGGGCGTCTGCGGGGTTTGAAGAGCTTCTGAAATAGCACCCTTCAGGAAGGTCTCCTGTCCGGTGTTCGGCGCGTAGAGGGAGCCGATAGTGAGGGTTGTGTTGCCTAATTGGAATGTATGCGCCAAGAGTCGACCCCTGATCTCCCCCACCTTGGTCCCTACAGACCCTCGGAAGCTCCTAGACACTAAAATGGCAACCCCAGCCGTCTTCGTCGGGAGGGAAGAGAAGAATTGATGTGGAAAGACTCGGGAGCGCATCCTATGCCAATCTTTCTGCAGTAGGTGAGTTTCCTGTATCAGGCAAACATCCGCCCCGGAGTTTTCAAGGTAGGAGATGACAGCTCTCCTTTTGATCGGGTTGTTCAGCCCTTTCACGTTGAGTGTCACTATTTTAAGGGTCGTGTCTGCCATAATGTAATGTGTATGTGGCGCAGCGCAGAATGAGTGCATGCCGTAGCGCGGACCGGTGGTGCAACTCCCCGCCCAGCAGGCATTCGAAGTAGACGTGCCCCCTGCAGTAGGTAATCGTCCGCTACCGAACGTTCTATATAGGGAAGAGCGAATTGTCGCTGACGGGGATCAGTCAGCTCTAACACAGTAAGGGCCAGCATCCATGGGGCAACATTAGGCTTGGTACTCCGGCACACAGTATCTCTCTGGGTGGGGGAACAGCTAGACATTCCGCATGTGAGCAATGAAAACCGTGTCGAACCATCTCGGCAAACACAGTGACCCACCAACCCAGCAGGCAAGAGACCACCAAGGCAGCGCTGCATGGACATGGCTCGTGAAACAACAACAGAATCGGATCGGCACACTGGTCCCCACCCCGAAGCCCACCCTAGCCCAACAAACCCCCCCCAAAACAACCCAAAACCCCCACTGGCTACAACTCCTGGTGTGAAAGCTAAGGTCAAGGCAATCCAAAGCCCTATTCCCCCCTCCATCACCCCAACTCCCCCCACCCCGCCCAACATCCCTTGAAACACATAGTCCCAGTCCTGTTAGTCCACACAGGGCCGTGGCAAGAAATAATGAAGGGGTCATCTCCGACGGCGGCACCCCCGGTCTCCCCGCCCGACCCACCCATCGCCCGGGCAGGGCAAGTGCGACAAGGAATCTCTCCCGTTACAGTGCTATCATTCTGGGGATGAGGTCTCTTTGGCTACCTCCGCTAGTGCAGTTTCTCTTTCTCGGGAGATGGCCGAGGCATCCGGTTTGAGGCGGTGCACTGGTGAACGTCTGCGCCGCACAGTTTGCCAACCCCCCCCGGGTGTCCCCTGAGAACTTCTGAACCCCGGTTCAGTGTCAGTGTGGTCAAGGCCCAAAAGTGCACATGTGTCCTTGAGAGAGCGCAGTTGATGCAGCCGGCCTTCCCACTTGAATATGATCCGAAAGGGGTGGCCCCAGGAATACGGGATCTCCTTCTGTCGTAGGAAGTCCGTCACTTGTTTGAATTCCTTCCTCTTCTGGAGAGTGGTAGCTGCAAGATCCTGGTACAGAGCGATGGGGTGATCCTGATAGCGAAGGGGCTGGGATCTTCGGGCCTCCCGGAGGATTCTCTCTTTAAGGGGGAAATCCGGGAGATACGCCAAGATGTCAGGCAGTGGGGCCTGGGCTTTCCGCGGCAGCCCAACTCTATGGGCCCTGTCGATGCGAATGACAAAGTCCTCCGATTCCCCCAAGATGCTCCTGAAGAGGGACTGTAGGTAGCCCACGACGTCAGTCCCCTCCTCCTTCGAAGGGACCCCCCGACCCGTATGTTATTTCGGCGGGAACGGTTTTCAAGGTCCTCTGTATGGGCTTGTAGGTCCAGCTGTTGGTCAGTGAGGCGCAGGATCTCCTGCCGAAGCTGCTCGATTTCCCCGCTCCGAGTCTGATCGGCCTCCTCGACGGAGGCCACCCGCTCCCCAAGTCCCTCCACATCACGGCGAAGCTCCCGGACCTCTCCGGCCACCTCCTGCTTCAGGGACCGGAAGTTGTCCCGGAGTGAGTTAAATAGACCCTCCAAAAAGGACCTGGTGACGGGTATTTGGTCATCAACGGGGGCCGGCGACTGTTTGGCTGGTATCGGGGAGGGGGGATCCTTGCTCCCTTTGGGTTGCGACTTGGCGAGCATCTCCGGCAGCGTTTGGGCTCCTTTCCTCCCTCTTTGCGCCATCTCGCAGTCCACTCCCACAGGGCCGCGCCACAGGCGGCTATGCAGCTCGGGGCGCCCCCAGCAGCACAGGTCGGCGCTAGCGCTGCGGCGAGGTCCCAGCGCAGACTACGTCTCTCCCCCTGCTCCTCCGCCCTCTGTAGGTCTCCACCACGGTGTACCACGCCGCACAGGTCCACAGTGGGTGCAGCCCGGCCAGCGCCCTCGCGGGCGATCTCCTGCCCCGACCAGGCAAGGCGAAGGCCGCAGTTCACAGCACTCTGTCCAGCACCCCAGTGCAACACACCCGTGCGTCACCAGGCCCGAAGCGTGGCTCCGCTAGGCCCCACACAGCCACCCCCACCGGGGGCTCGATCATGCCCCCCGAGCCTGCCAAAGCTGTCACCTCCGCCCAGGTCAGCCCCTCAAAGCAGGCCCGAGCAGGCCCAGGTCGCGAGCGCCGCAGAGTCCGCCTCGGGAAATGGGGCTCGGCGGGACGAGGCCGCAGGTCTGCGTCCGGTCCCGGCAGTCCCGACAGTGCCTCGCCAAGAATACCGCTGGGCGCTCCTCAGCTGCGGCGATGTCGTGCTGTCGGCTGGGCGCCCTCAGACCTTACTGTGCTTTGTGAGCGGCCCGCTCCACGGCCGCAGGGAACCGGCACCAGGCCTCAAGCCGGGGGCTCGATTTTGGATGCCCCGGCCGGACTCTGCAGCTCCCGGTTGAAGCTCCTGTGCTGCGCGGCGCTGCCGCTGGGCCACCCGTCTCAGCGTCGCTGTCCGGGACGCCTCCTCACTTCTCCGCTCCAAGGCAGCTGTCAGCCAGGCGATCGCCGCTCCGTCTCCAGGCGGGCCTCACTCCCGTAGCTCGGGCGCCATTACCGGCAGTAGCGCAGCAGGCGTCAGAGGCTCCCGCCGTTCCAGCCGAGCTGGCTGTCGGCAATATCTCCAGCCCCCTGTCAGCGCTGGGCGCTCCCCTCGGATTTGGGCACCCCAGGGAGAGATATTGGCTGTAGAATCGGCAAAACGGCGAGATCGGGCAGGGAGACTCGGAACCTGCGTCCGATCACGCCGCCATCTTGGACACGCCTGATTTTAGGTTTTAAGACGTGCGTGACCTTTACTCAACAGATGTCAGCTACGGATGCGCATTCCATCTGTATGTGGTGATTATGAGAGAACCACGACTCCGAGGAGTGTGATGCCTGTACGAGGCTGAAGTCTAAGTCCTTATGGGAAAGGTGAATGAAGTTGCTGACAGCGCAGCTCTCCCGATCGGAGTCCAGGAGACGTATATCTCTTTTCCTTTCTCACTTTACTGCACAGGGCCATTGAAGGAGCAGTTCCCACGGGCGTTGCTCATCCAAGTTACGGAAATCCCATCGGAAGGGTTTGAAGTCATAGAGGCCTTCGGCCTCGTGAAGTCGTGATGCCGTTGCTGGTTCTTCCCGTTCCCTGCTGGAGAATATAGCTCGGGGGTCGAAACTGAGCCTCCCTTTTGATCCTGACGCCGGGGTGACTATGACCCAGATGCAGGCATATTTTCATGCTCTGCAATCCGTTGGGTTTAATAATAATAATAATAATAAAACACTTATAAAGCGCCTGGCTGCACAAACTGTGTGTCCCCGCGCTAACTGCTTATAAATCATCCAAAAGGTGGACCCAGAGATACTAGAGAAAGGGAGTCATATCAGCTAGCTATTTAGGGAAGAGGAACGTTTTGAGTTTTGCTCTGAAAATTCTTTCGGACGGTTCCATCCGCAATTGAAGGGGGAGATCGTTCCAGTGCTTAGCAGCTAAAAATCGGAAGGATTTACCACCCATTTTAGCTTTTTTAATGCGGGGGATTTTAAATTGCATTGCACCAGATGACCTTAGAGCTCTCATCGGTCGGTGTATAGTCAGAAGACTACCTAGGTACAGGGGGCCTTTGTTATGGGCTATCCTGTGGGCATAGCAGAGATTTTTAAAAATAATTCTTTCCTTGATAGGAAGCCAGTGCAGTTTGGTTAGGGCAGATTTAATAGAAGTTTTTCTCGGGAGACCTAACACCAGACGAGCCGCCGTATTTTGAATGCATTGGAGCTGGTGAAGGCCTTTGAGATTGAGACCTATTAAAAGGGCATTACCATAGTCCAAATGTGGCGTTATTAAGGCGTGAACTATGGTTTTTCTTGCTCCTATAGGAATCAAGTCAATGATTTTTCGGAGGATTTTAAGTATGCCAGTGCACTTTCCTATGGTTTTATTCACATCGGTTTTGCCCGACAGGTCAGAGTCTATCATGACCCCCAAATTCTTTACCACTTTGGCAGGGGTGGGGAGATTTCCCAGTTCACAGGGCCACCACGCATCAGACCACAACGATGTTTCCTTCCCCACCACCAATACCTCTGTCTTCTCTCCATTAAGGCGCAGACAGTTATCGTCCATCCAAGTGGCTACTGCCGACATGCAATTTGAAAAATTTGCGGCATTTTCCTTACAGTCCGGTGTAATTTTAAACATGAGTTGAGTATCATCAGCATAACTAACAATGCCCACCCCAAAATTCCTTACTATGTCAGCCAGGGGTTCCATATAGATGTTAAACAAAGTAGGGCTCAAACTAGAGCCCTGTGGAACCCCATGGCTGACACTGCGGGAAGATGACCTGAAGGGTGGGCAGTGTAGTTGGAATGATCTCATGGTAAGGAAAGATCTAAGCCAATCGAGTGCTGGACCATTCACTCCTAATTTTGATAGGCGAGATAGCAGCTTAGAGTGCAGCACAGTATCGAATGCTGCACTGAGGTCCAGCATGACCAATGCTGCAGTCTCGCCCTCATCCACCATCATTCGGATACATTCCGTGGAATACAGAACTGCCGATTCAGTGGAATATCCTGGCCTGAATCCTGATTGAGAGGGATGGAGTAAGTTCTCCTTTCTACAAAATCCATGAGTTGTTTATTAACAACTTTTTCTATAATTTTGGCGCAGTATGGAAGAAGTGATATGGGTCTTAGGTTGTTAAACTGTGTAATGGGAATGTTTGGTTTTTTTTTTAACGGTATCACTTGCGCTAATTTCCAGGCTTCCGGGACAAAACATTCCTGGAAGGATAGAGAGATCATATGGCTGATGTGGTCAATCAGAGTGTTTTCCATGATGTCCTTACATTTATCGTATGGACATACATCCCTGGGGGATCCAGAATGTATACTTTTAATAATATTAAGTAGATCCTTTTTATCTGGAATGGTAAACTTAGACAATGTCGGATTTTGAGTGGCGGGAGTTATTATGTCTACGTTATCCCTTACATCAGGGGTTTTGGAGAAGGTAGCATGGATCTTCTCCACCTTTTCCACAAAAAAATCAGCGATTTGTTCGCATATTTCCGTGGAATAGGTATCCAAAGTCTCTAGACGGGACGAGCAGGTCAGTTCTTTATAAATACGGAATAATTCCTTTGTAGGGTGGGCAGCTTCCTCAATTCTATTGTTAAAAAAAATACTTTTTTCTTCTCTAACCATTTTTTGGTATATTTTTAGTTCGGTTCTATACTTCACTTTGAGGTCTGGTGCATAGCTCTTTCTCCAACTGCGCTCAATTGATTTACAGTGGGCTTTTGCAAGTCGGAGTTTTTCCGAAAACCAGGGCTCAGATTTAGCACGCCTGGTAGGGGGTTTAGTAGTCCAGGGGGCTATTTTATCTAGAGCATTCTCTAACCATTGCTCGTAGTTGTTCCATACCTCTTGAAGTGAGGTCCCTCTGGTAAGGGGATGCTCATCTAGGAAGCTTTTAAACTGAGCCGGAGTGAACTTTTTCCAGTTGCGGCGCTTCAGCGAGTGGACTCTGATAGGCGGGCTTTTATTTTGACTGTTTAAAATCTCACAAGTTACCAGGAAGTGGTCAGACCACAATAACGGGGTCGGGGGAAAAGGGGCAGCAATTCCCTCCCAATTTACAAAAATCGGGTCAAGTAGGTGCCCATGTAGGTGGGTAGGGTAATGTGCCATGAGTCTTAAGCCTAATGAGCTAAGTGCAGTTTTTAATGAGCACGCTTCTTTAGCGTTGTGGTCTTCAAAATGAAGATTTAAATCTCCCAAAATCATGAGATTTTTATGTCTTATTGCAAGCTGGGTGGCAACTTCTATGAGATGATTACAGAAAAGTCCTGTGGGGCCAGGTGGTCGGTAAATAAGTAAGCCAGTGATAGTGGTGGTGGAATCCAATTTAATAGAAAAGAATCCACATTCACTATTGGGGATGGCCAGATTAGTAAGCGTACATTCCAAATTTTTTTGAAAAATGAGTGCCAGTCCCCCCCCCACGTTGGAGTTTCTGCCTATCTAGTCTGAGGAGAGTATAGTTATTGGGTATGGCTTCTAAGATGTCTGGGAGCGAGGCTTCTTCCAACCATGTTTCTGTGAGAAACATAGTGTCAAAAGCGTTGTTTTCCAACAAATCATGGATTTCCATTTTATGCTTTACCATAGACCTGCAGTTCAGCAATGACATCTTACGTGTAACTGTAGGTTCTGAGGTACCATTAGGGGAAGGGAGTGTAGTATTACATATCATGCAGGACCTGGGCACTTCCTCAGGTTCTATGGTATGAAGGCAGGCCTGATTAGGCTTCTTACCAAGATTAAGTAGGGCCGCTTTGGAGTAGTGGATCTTTTGGTTGTCCATTGGCTGTGCTGTGCCTGATAGCGAGTTTATAGAGTCCTGGAATCCTGCCCCGCGTCCCAGTCGTTCGCGGACGGGCGCAGACGGGCAGGACTCTGGCTTGACTCCGGCGCGCGATCGGCGTGCCTGCAATGCGCGTCCGCTGCGCGGAGCCATGGCCGTATGAATTTATTTTGTCTGCCGAGCGCCGAGCGCCGTGCAGAGCGAGCCCTCACTAAGATGGCCGCTATCCTTACTTCGATGGCTCTAATAATACCCGCAGATGCCGGCCCGTGATTCGGCCACACCTATAGGGCGAGACAAGTAATCTGTCTTTTGAGAAGGTAGTAATTTCTAACATCAATTACCTTTAGTCAGCTCTAGCGCTCTAGTGCTCAGCGCGCTATCAATTTAATTGTCAAGGGGGAGGGAAAGGACACAAGGGAAACAGCAGCACGAGTTAAAAAGTAAATACACGGAGCAATATTAAAAAACACCTCCCGGCTCAAGCCTCAGGAGTAAAATACAAGCAGAGAGCCCCAAGTAGGTTGAAGGGACTCTTATTGGGAGCAAGCCAGCAGGTTCGCCCGTGGCGCCAGTCGAGGACCTCGACTCCATACCTAGAGTCATTCACAATTGGGACATCATCTGCTATGGCTTCCTGTTGTGACGTTGGTGGCATCGGATTAAGTGGTGGACAAGACGCAGCCACGACACCGGAGACACCATTCGTGGTGCACCTCAATACGACGATGCCCTGACATCGACCGGAGACGCCTCTTATAGCCACTGCAGTTCCTGCACCTTCTCCTCTACAAGAATAAAATTGCTTATGCTGCTATTTCTCCAGTGTTGCAGGAAGACTCTGCAGACACTGGTGAAGTTGAGCGCTTGGTTGGTCTTGGTCAACCTCAGGTAGGAGGTTCTTTGGCACTTGGTGGAGATAGTGGTCTGCCAATTATGATCTGCTTTCTCTGCCACGAATGGCAGCAGAGGCTAGTCAGCTTTTGCTGAAGCTATTAAGAGAGATGCTGCAATTTTAAAATTGCAGCTTCCATTGGTGACTTTGTCATCTGATCCATTATTGGATCTGCTTCATCAGGATGTCACTGGAGTTGAACCTTTACTACCTTATGGAGAGTCTCTATATGACATTCTCCTAATTACTTGGGCAAGGCCAATGTCAGGCATCTCTGTTGAGCGTGCCATTTCACATTGTCATCGTCCTGCTCCGGACAACCCTACTTGTATCTCAACTCCCTGCTGTTAAAGGGTTTGTTGTGCAAACTACTACAGCTTCTCCAAGTTTGGAGGTTTCTCTTTTGCTTCCACCAGGTAGAAAGTCTAGGTGGTTGGAGATTTGTGGCCGGAATATCTTTGCGTTTACTAGTTTAGCCTTGAGGTCTTTGAACACTTCTTGTGTCTTAGGAAGGGTTTCCAATGCTTTGTGGGACTCTTGTCATCCATCTGCTTCCTTCGTCTTCCTGAAGGGGTCTAGTCTGAACTCTCAGCTTGTGCAGGATGGCCATGAGATGGCAAAGTTTAATATTAAATTGGCAATGAACACAACTGATTCTATTGGCAGAGCTATGGCTCGATCAGTTGCTCTCCATAGACACACTTGATTGCGTGAGTCAAGGTTTCCTCACAATGTTTGGGACACCTTGAAAAACGTGCCCTTTGATGGAGCCTGCTTATTTGACAGCCATGCTGATTCTCCGGTACGACTCATTGCTGGCCATTTGTAATTGGACCTTATCAGGTTTTGTTTATTTCTTAAGTATCCACGGCTGTGGTTCTTATGTTTAAGGCCTTCCTCTACTTTGTCTTGTAGTGTTGAAGTTTTAAGCACTACTTTTTGCATATAATGAGATTTGTTTCTGAATTTGACTTTTTTAATCTCCAGATGGTATTTGCAGCTGTGTAGCAGGTTTATTCTTTTGTTATTACTCTGATGAAGAGTTTAGTCTCAAGAGGTTATACCCCTTATTGGATATGTAACGTACTCTACGTGGAGTATTGATTTGCTACTGTATAGCTCTTCAAAAAAACTACTTTTGTGGTCTATTTATATACTATAGATCACTCTGATATACAGCTTTGACTTTGTTTTATGTTCTCTTAAGGACTATGGTAGTGAGCTAATTGCTCCTTTTTTCGTCGAAGCCTGTGTTGCAGCGCATGCGCTGTCGCAGGCGAGAGTTATTGTTGGCAAGAAGGGGCATGAAACCACGCCCCTTCTTCCATTGGCCGGCCTCGCCAAACGGAGGCCTGCCACTGGACAAAGCCTGTGTTCGGATGATTTGTCCGACTGTGATCCCGCCTTTCGAGGACTGGGTGACGTGACTTACGGTGTTGCAAGCGTATTTTCTAAAATATCGCCATGGCAACCATGAGTCAGGTCACCAGCCGGCAGGGGCGGGATTCATTATCGCGTTTCCGGCAAATTTTTCTTTCTTTGCATTTTTACAGTCATTCCTGCGCGTTCCTCGGCGGTGGAGGAGGTAGGGGAGAGGCTGTGCTGGTTATTTTTATATATCTTCGCTTTTCCCACGCGCAGCTCAAGTTCACAAATTTCATGGAAGCTGTGAAGCTGTTGAATTTTGTACTTGACAGGTCGCACGTCTTCGAGAAAGTACTTAACATCAGATTACATTGAAAAACACACACACACAAGGCTCGCAGCTTCACAAAGACACACCATCCTCACATTCCAGGAACTCGTGTTGTTCGCTAACCGGCAAGCTTACTCATGCTGTACTTGATATATTTGAAATTGGTCAATGTTCTATATTTGAAATTGGTCAATGTTATAAACACTCTGATGTTATTGTAAACTGTACCGTGAAGATCACTGAAATGTGTCGACACATGATAACTCTCGAAAAGTGGACGAATCTATGAAAGGGATACGTCTGGCTCCAAAATACGTACATTACAGACTGACAACAATTCCCTGAATACGACAAGGTCCCTTGCCTACGTGCCAGCTTTTCAGGACAGGAAGGTTGGAGTTTTAGAAAAACAATAACAAACATGGGAATCTATTTTCCCCATTTACTTCTATTGAAGCAAAGCAATTTCTGCGTAATACAGCGAAAATAAAGGGAGTCTAGTGCCTGAATCAGTCCTATTGGCACATAGGCCCTTAACCTTCCATAGCTTTGATATCCTGTAGCCACCTAGTTGCAATACATTCAAAATAACAAATCTCTAAATCCTTTCAAACGAAATGGCATTGTGATGTGGCTGCTGTGCCAAGAAATATAAATTTGTCTTGGTAGCAAGCCTGAAATCACTGGGGGTCCTCAACGTTTTAAACAGGTGCAGCACCGAGGCTGGGATTACACAGAGCCTCATACATATACATTCAAAACCATTTTGAAGAGGTTGGCACCTGTGATTTTATATAGAGCATGGTAAGTCTTCTAATAACAGTGACCTACTAGGTTACTGAAATGTCTCAATACATGGAAAACTGAAGAATCAACACAGGTGCTGACGTGGAACATCACCTACGTGAGAATGGTGTCAACTTGTATATTCACAAACTCATCCTCCTATACATTCCTCTCAGTGAGTGAAGCCCCCCGCTCTAGATAGGTATTTTCTCTACATGTCAGTCACGTCTTAAGTGTACATACTCTGTGAGCTATGCAAGTCCATACAACTCTGCCCTGCTGGATCTGCTCTTCGGGAAGCGGAAGACTGTATTTACGCTTTTTGTGGGAGAGGGACGCTTGCTTTGCTACTGCAGACTACACAGGCAAAATAATACAACATGGAGTACAATGGAGAAGCACACAGGCGAGAGCGAGCAACATGAGTGCGGATGGGTGGAGATAAGCACATGGGTGAGAGAAAGCTACTTGCTTGGTGGAGAGAAAAGCAGATGAGGGAGTGAGATGAAAAACACATGCAGTCTTGATGAGTGCTTAAACAAAAAGAAACAAGCATTTACAATGCAATAGGTCTCGCATTTGCAACACTTTGAGCTACTGGCATTGTAAATAACAAACCTTTTATTTATGTGTTGGTTTTCAAAACGTATAAATGAAAGGCATTGTCATTTACAATGCCAATAGCTTAAAATTTCGCAAATGTGAGACCTATTGCATTGCAAATGCTTGTTTCATCTTGTGATGCCCTCTTCGGACTTTACATGCTTCTGTGTTTTTTTTAACCAGTCTATTTGGTGCAGTTTGTTTTCTCTTCTTGAACGGGATAATTATTTATTATGAGTGCTTCAATTCTTTGGAGAGATTAAGAAAGTCGGAGCATTGTTCTACTTCAGAGTATTTACTCTGCATTCTTTTGGATGCTATTGGCTTGTGGGTTTTTCCTTTAGGGTGAAGGAACAGGGTATAGAGTAGACATGAATATTTCCTCAAATGGTGACAATCCCTTTCCCTACCCCTCTTTTTGGTGCAGTAATTTGGCAGCCAAGGGTTTGTAATGCACAGGTTGGTCCAACTTGTCTTAAGACCAACGTATGTTTTGTTGGCAATCGTCCATGAAAGTCTTAGTGTCTGTTTGTAATAGGTTTTTCTTTTTCTATGATGTTCTTGGTATGCGTGGTTCTGTCTGATCCACATTTCCTGTCTTCTGGAGAGAATGTACATGTTACTTTCAGCATTTCTCAAATCATGAGGAATGGTGACTGTTTTTTCTTGTGGTGTCAAATCTTTAACTCTTTATTTGACAGATAGCATTTTCTTATGGCAATTCACCTACTGTTTGGATTGGTGACGTAGTACCCTCTTTTCTCTCTGGGTCGTGTATTCATGCCGGACCTCTCTTTTCAGAGTGGTGTATTGGTATACCATATATACATGATATAATGTGCTGCTGTGCTTCATATATTGTCTTGTATCATGGGTGTCGTATAAACCTGTTGACAAGTATTTATTGTATAAGAATTTTGGGAACTGTACTTTTAGGTGTGTTTCCTTTTTCAATATTGTTGAAAAGCGATTATTGGAACTGGTTTCTCTGTTTACAGTTTGTACATGACTGTATTATATGCGTTACACATTTGTGTTTTTTTTAAGGAGGAAAAAAAGGTTTTAAATAAAGATGCAGTTTATTCTCTTTTCTTGCTTGCCTTAGTGTTTCAGCTTTTTCGGAGCTCGAAATTGTGTTCAGTCTGTCGGTCTATGGCACTAAAGGCTGTACTAAGGCAAGCTTTTAACGTTTTTGTGTACTGGCAGTAGTTATTGGCCAGTGAAATTCTGTGAGTTGCCGGCTCAGTCGGAGTATCTGTTTATGTTTGTTTATATGTTTATATTTTGTATGTATATTTATGCCTATATATGAATCTTTGTGGTAAGATATTATACAATTGATGCATAGGATAAATATGAATATTAATTTTGTCTAAATTCTTTATACCAAGGAGGTGGTGTTCGTCTTGCCCTTAGGCAAACACGTTCTGGAAGTCCGGTTTTAGATTTTTTCATAAGAGTTCTTTATCGGTTTGTTTTTTGTCATGAACAATGCAGAACATATGACTTTTGTCATGTATTTTACCCTTTTTGGTCATCTAGTTTTCTTACCACTTTAGGGGTCAAGGGTTAATGTCTGTAATCCGTCAGATTGTTCTTCAGGGGTTTTCTACCCCTTTTCCTTCAAGGGCCGATTCTCTCATACCTGTAAGATTGTTTTTATTTATATGTTCGGTGACAGTGATCATGGATTCTATCAAGAGCCTGCTCTTGTTCTGCTATTCCTACATACATTTTGTCGGTTGTTAGTTTTGACAGGCTAGTTCTGTTTGAGAACTTATGTAGGATTAGTTTGCAGACCCGACTCCAGCGGGGGATAGCTATGGTGTTTAATTCAAAGTTAAGGAATCTGCGACTAGATGTCTCTATCGAATGAAAAAGTTACTTAACTTTGGTAACTCTGTATCTGGTAGAGACACAGTCTAGCTGCAGATTCCTTAACGCACTGCCCAACCTCCCTGCTCTGCAAATGACATTTGGGTTAGCCTTTCAGTACTGGGTTTATATACCAGTGACCAGTAACTCAATCTATGTTGGGGCGAAATAAAGCTATTGGCATGGCCACTTAGCTTTTGTTGAGATGTTGCAATATCATCCGTTTCCAAATGTGTGTGTTTGGTAGAGTGGGAGTGTGTCTCTCTTTCACTCTGGATACCACACAAGTGAGCAGTATTAATGTATTTGTTCTTTCTATGAAAGTCTTCTTGGTATCATCTTTGCTTGACATTGGTACAGTCAATATATCACGTAAGGGTGTGATTTAACAAACAGCGCGGTGGTGGTAATGTAGGTTCTGTATGGTTGTTGCCATGCCATCCATTACCATTGATGAATGGTCTATAGAATGTATGGTCTCTTCCCTCACATGGGGGTTATTCACCAGAGTGTAGTGTTTCAATTACTCCTATGTTTCTTTCCTGTTAATGGGGTTTACTTTCAAATTCATGTCTGGTATTATTATACCATTTGGTTTCTTCTTTATTAATGTTTCAAAGGTTTCAAATATTTTTGATCTTTATTGGCACACTGTTTCCACAACCGTTTTCTATAGTGGCTCCGCGTTCTGGCGCGGAAGGTTTCACAAAAGAAACTGACGTCTGCCCGCAGGAGGGGACTTCAATAGCTCCACTGACGTCATATCCGGAGACAACGTCACTGCAGAGCCGTACGATGCCCCATGGCACGCAGAGGTACTGCTGAAAGATTTCCGGATCCAGTCAGGTGCCTGGGGAGAATTCAAAGTTAACGAATCTGCTGCTAGACTGTGTCTCTACCAGATATAGCGTTGCCGAAGGTAAGTAACTTTTACGTTTGGCTCAAGGTATGAATCTAAGTCATGTTAAGAATGTGCCATCAAACACCCTAGGGCGATCCGGGCCATGAAACGAAGCTGTACATTGCCGAACATCTAAAGAAGTAATGGACCTCACATATGTGCCGCTCCAAGTCAAGGGCATGGGCCTGTTTACGTTCTTGAGGCCTCTCCCATGACAGGTCTTCATGATAGAAGTTGTCTGGTAAATAGAAGTCCAATTGAAAGAAGATGTGTAAGAATTTGAAGCAGGACTCAACCCCATTCCACCACTCTCTATTTAAAGATAAGTAGCAAGGGTGTCAAAGTTCCAGTCGATCTTGCTCCTAATCCCTGAATGAAGAGGAGACTCCGTAATTAATCTCAATGCGCTCCAAATTTCCCAAGCCGACAGCGACACAGCAGAAGTTAAGGCCATTAAGGACGTTTAGCTGTGTAGTTTTCACACTCTTCTGGTTCCCTCAGGCATGGCTTGAATGAATGAATGAATCTTACATTTGTAAAGTGCATCTGTCACTCCAAATGGAGCCTCCTAGAACTGATTGGCAATGGTAATAGAGTTCAAAGCATAAATTAACAGAGTAAGGTCCCTATATAATAATAATAATTCTGAGTTTCTAAAGCTCCTGGTTACACTTGCCAGTGTGTCCCCGCGCTATCAAAGGACTGAGCAGCACCCTGAGCAGATAGCAATAGAATGCCCTGCGCCGACAAAGATTAATGCTTAAGGAACAGGAAAGTTTTGAGCTCCTTCCGGAACGCCACCTCCGAAGGCTCCACACGAAGCCTGAGTGGGAGGGTGTTCCATCTCTGTGCGGCTAAGGAGCGGAAGGATCTCCCTCCCATTCTCGCCCTATTGATTCTAGGGACCGAGAGCAGGCCAGCACCCATAGAGCGCAGGAGCTTGTACGGGAGAAGCAGGTTGCGCAGGAAGCCCGGACCCTTACCATGAACGATCCTGTGACTGGCACAGAGTGCTTTGAACTCGATACGTTCCTTAATGGGGAGCCAATGCAATGTCTCCAAGGCCCTTTTTGAAGAGGCTCTCCTGGGCAGCTGCAGCACCAGGCTGCGTTCTGGATATGCTGCAGTCTTAGGATGCAACTCGCGTTAGCTCCCAGGTATAGGGCATTCCCATAGTCCAGCCCTTCTGGCTGACACTGGGAGAAGGTCGAGTGTCCTTCTCAGACTGCGGAGGATTCCAAAACACGTCCCTGCAACGAGTCGAGTGTGATAATCAAAGGACATTTTGGAATCTATCCACTAGAGCGAAGCACAAAGAATCAGGGCCTGCAAAGATTCTGTTTTTGAGTTGTTTCTTAAAGAGAGGTTCTGAATTAATGGATCTGAGTTGCCTGAAGATTCCTCCCTCTGGTCCCCAGAACGGCAAGAGATTTACCACCATTTGTCTTGTACCTAAAGGTAGGAGGTTTGAGAAAGTTTGCTGCTGAAGAACTGAGAGTATGAGAGGTGACGTAAGACGTACATCTGGAGCTAAATATTTTGGACTTGATGCTCTGAAGATAATTAGCACGATCTTAAATAGTACCCTTTTATGTAATGGCAGCCAGTGAAGAACTTTCAGAGCTACTGAGGCCGAAGAGCATTGAGGCTATTTCAGTACAAGTTGAGCGGTTGCATGTTGCACTGACTGTATCTTTCGTAGCACTTGTTTGGAGGCCTCTGCAAATAGGCTATTACAATAGTCTATATCTTGACATAATCAATGCAACAGCTTTTGGGCCCAAAGGATCCTCAGAGCCTCCAGTCAGGTTACCGCAGATGGGTCCATCATCAGAACCGTCTGACTCCCCTAGAGCCCACCTCAAGCTCTGCACCAACTCCAGTGCCGACTTTTCAATCAGGCTCTGCACCCTTGTCGTTGCCTTTTTCATCTATGCTAGTCCTGAGGGTGCTCTGGTTCCCACACAGATGTCTGACCCCCAAGGCGTATCAGTCTCAACCCTGACTGAGGGTGCTTTCCGACTCCACTCCAGCGTACCCATGCCCTATACAGTCTGACACTGATAATACACTCCCACAACCATGGTGCGATACTTTGAGGCCAGAGTTTGCCAATATCTGAAGTTGACAATGGTGATGATGGGGATGCTTTTAACCCATCCCCCCATTATGATGAGGATAATTTATATATGGTCTTACAGGAGGCCAGTAGGCTTGAGATTGATACTTCCCCTCATACAGGGTTGATTTAACCCCTGCGCCCCAACCAGAGAAGAGTATTTCTTTACTGTTGTTATTACATGACCAGGTAAGGTCCTGGAGATACATCTACCTCATGTTGAAGTCAAGATAAACGCCCTTTCTGTGGGTTTGAAGCATGGGAAACCTCATCTGAGCCCTTACTGCCACTCAGTGAAGCTCTAATGACATCCTTATGGGTACTTGATCTAAGCCTTGCTCTTATCCACCAGTAAACAGGCAAATAACTAGACGCCACAGACAGGCATTTGGGGACCCACATTTTCTTACAAAGCACCAAGGAAACCTTTCAGATTTTATCCAGATTTTGGAGCAGACTACATAAGATCTGCAATGGTGACTGTTTGACCACAGCCTTCCACACCCATAACTGACACACTGGTAGGTGCATCACGGCTTGGTTGGGGAGGGGGGTCATCTGGAAGAGGTGGAGATCAGAGTTCTCTAGTCTCTGACGGAAAACCGACTCCACTTCAATCTGTGGAGTTATGGATAATTCTCATGGCATTGAAGATGTTAGTCCATCCATCAAGGAAGGATGTGCTAGTTCTTACGGATAATACCACTGCATTGTGGTACTGAAACAAGCAAGGCAGAGTGGTTGATGGATCCTGTGTCATGGGGCGCTGCACCTCTGAAATTGGCTGGAGCATTAGGGCATCTCCCTCATTATGAATCACCTGTCAGGATCTTAAACCACCAGGGTGTTCAAGCCCAGCCCTCATTACGAATCACCTGCCAGGATCTTAAAACACAGGGTGTTCAAACCCATCGGACGGCACCTGGTGTATCCCAATTGGCAGATGCACCCTAAAGTGTCTCAAAGCATCTACCGCCAGCAGGAAGAACCCTGCCTGGATCTTTCCCTACTGTCAAGAATACACAGTTTCAACACTTCTGCACATTGGAGTTCTCAAGAAAGCTTTTTCTAGGAGATGCAGTCCAGCATTAGACTCTTGTACAACTTTCTGCATATTGCCTTTCCTACCCCAGTTCTAAAGAGGGGAGATCAGGACCGACTGGGCCCAAGTCATCCAAGTCGCTCCAGTTTGGGTGGGAGAGTGTGGTTTCCAAGCCCTCTAGGTTTGAACATATGTCCTCCACTCAGACCACCGCTTCAGAAGGATCGTTTATCACTGCTTCAGGTCAGGGTTCTGCACCCAAACCTGTGTAATCTACAGTTCTATGCATGCAGATTGAGTTGCAGCAGTTTACTGCATTCAATCTTTACTGCCAGAGGTTGCGGATGTCATCCTTGCTGCCAAGCTTCGCTTTCAAAGTCCATTTACACCAGGTGCTGGGACAAATTTGCGGTCTGCTGTGGAATCGGAACACAGGCCCCTTACAATCAATCAATTAATCAGCATTTTGTAGAGCACAGTACTCACCCGTGAGGGTCTCAAGGCGCTGGGGAGGAGCAGCTCCGCTGGGGGTCATTCCAAGAGCCGGGTCTTGAGGTACTTTCTGAATTGGTGGTGAAGAGGAACTTTGTTCCAAGTCTTGGGTGCGAGGTAGAAAGATCTTCCACCTGCTCTAGTGCTGAAGAAATGAGCGATGGTGGCTAGGGCAACGTCGGCTGAGTAGAGGTTTCTCTTGGGGGCTTGGCAGGAGATTCGGTTGTTGAGCTATTGCGGTCTTTTGTTGTGGAGGGCTTTGTAGGCGTGTGTGAGCAGCTTGAATGATTTTCTTCTTTTGACGGGGAGCCAGTGGAGGTCGCGGAGGTGTTGGTTGAAGTGGTTGTGTCGTGGGATGTCGAGGATAAGTCTGGCTGCGGCATTCTGGATGGTCTGGAGTTTGCGGAGGAGTTTTTTGTTCCTTCCGGTGTAGAGAGTGTTGCCATAGTCCAGTCAGCTCGTAAGGGGTACCTTTGTGGCAGTGGGGGGATCCACTTGAACGACTTGTGAAGGGTGTTCAAGCATTCAAAGGATACTGCGTTGATCTGGCTATTCATGGTGAGTGAAGAGTTGAGTACGATGCTGAGGCTGTGTGCATGGTCTGTTGGGGTGGGGGGTTTCTGAGGGCAGGGGTCCACCAAGTGTTGTCCCCATGTGGAGAGGATGGAGCAGAGGAAAAGGACTTCTGTTTTCTCTGAGTTGAGCTTCAGGCAGTTGTTGCTCATCCAGGTCGCGAAGGCTTTCATCCGTTTTTGGAAGTTGCGCCTGGTGATGTCTGGTTCCTTGGTGAGGCGATGTTGAGCCTGTGGTTTCTGATGATGCTTGCGTGAGGGACCATGTAAACTTTGAAGATTGTAGGGCTGAGGGAGAATCCTTGAGGTACTCTGCATCTGATCTCTGTCGGTTCTGAGTGGAAGAGCGGGAGTCCTATTCTCTTTGTTCTGTCTGGGAGGAAAGATTGTATCCAGTATAAGGCTTTTCCTTGGATGCCGGCGTTGTGGAGTCTGGTGGCTAGTGTGCGATGGGTGGCGGTGTCGAAGGATGGCGATAGGTTCAGGAGGATGAGAACTGCCATGTGGCCTTGGTCTTGGAGGGGGCATATGTCGGTGGCAGTGAGGCGGTCGTTCTCGGTTCTGTGGTTACTGCGCAATCCGGATTGAGAGGTGTCTAGGTTGCTGTTGGTTTCTATGAAGTGTGCTAGCTGGATGTTGATGGCCTTTTCGATTACTTTTGCGGCAAAAGGAAGCATTGAGATGTGCCTGAAGTTCTTGAGGTCCGTCGGGTCTGTGTAGGGCTTCTTTAGGAGTGGGTTGGTTATGCCGGGTCTGGCGGCTTAGTGGACTAATGCATCCACTGCAGTGGCCTGTGTTCGACCTCATGCTCACAGGTTCAAATCCTGGCGGGTCCACTCAGCGGCTCATCCTTTCTGAGGTCGATACAATGAGCACCATTGAGTTGGGTAATAATAATAATAAACATCTGTTATTCAGCTCTGAAATTTCCCCTTTGGGGGTGAACATGCGCTTTACAAAAATACACATGTTATGTTATGGTTGACTTCAGCACGCTTCCACTTGTCAAACATTTGGCGGTCTCGAGGAAGCGGGTGATAGTTCGGAGTAGCTCGGGTGCGGTGGCAGTAGCAGCCCTGTGGAAGATGTGCGGGGGCAGGGGTAAGAAGGTGCTCTAGAGTAGATGCTCTTCATTGTCTTTAAGGTGCCTTCTGTGGTGAGAAGGGTCAAGGTGAGAAGGAACTGCTAAATGGCGTTGTTGAGAGTGGGAGTTGTGGCGATACCGTGGTCTTGGTCGTCAAAGTTGTGATAGAGCATCCTGATCATGAGGTGAAAGAAGGAGCTGAGTTTGTTGCAGAGGTCTGGGGAGGGAGGGATGTCGGTTGTTTCGCTGTTGGGTTTGGCGAATTCCTGTATGATGTACAGAGTTCCTTGGGGTTATGGACGTTGGAGAGGATTCTGTCTTGAATGAGCTTTTTCTTTGTTGATTTGATGAGTTGGTGGTGTGTTGTGATGGCTGTTTTGTAGGCAGAATGTGCTTCATGATTTGCTGTTTTTCCACATCTTCTCCAGTCGTCTGCAGGAGCACTTGGATTCTCAGAGATCTGTGGTGAACCAGTTGGCTTTCTTGTTGTGTCGTCTCGTGATGTTCTGGATGGGGGTGAGAGTGTTGGTGGAGTTGGCAATTCATTTGTGGAGGTTGCTTGACGCTTTGTTGGCATCTGTCATAGTTGGGGGAGGAATGCAGGTGTGGGCGGAGGTGAGATGTTCTTCAGAGACTTTGTTCCAGCTTCTGCATGGGAGGCGGCATGTCTGCTTGTGTGTGATGGGTTTCTTAAAGGAGAAATGGATGCACTGGTGGTCTGTCCAGAGCAGTTCCGTGGTGTGGCTGAAGCAAATGTCGTTTCCTCTGACGAAGATGGGGTCGAGTGTGTGCCCTGATGTGTGAGTGGGGGTAGAGACAAGTTGCTTTGGTCCTATGTTGGTGAGGTTCTCCAGGAGGGTGGAGGTGTTGGGATCGCTGTGGTTGTCCAGGTGGAAGTTTCGGTCTCCAAGTAGTATGTAGACATTGGTGAAGGGGGTGTGGGGTCCACGAGATCTGTAGGCGATTGTTCCGTGGAGTGTCTTTCTTTGTTTAGCTGAATTTAGGATTGAATGCGTTTCATGGGGAGGCGAGGCGCCGTCCGAGTTGGTGGTTGTGAGTCGGAGGGAGCTTTTGTGGACCATGACAAGGCCTCCTCTCTGGGCGGTTGGGGCGGTATTTTCTAAGGATCTTGTATCCGTCAGGGATGGCGGTTGCGTTGTCAGGTGCGGAGCTGACGTGGTCCAGGTCTCTGTGAGGAAGGCGATGTCGGGTGTGTGAGTGTTGAGGAGGTCCCAGATTTCTACGGCGTGTCTGTGAAGGGAGTGTACATTGAGGAGGATGCAGCTCAGTGGCTTGTGTGCGTGGGCATCTGGTGGTTTGGGGGTAGATGCCTGGGTCCGGAGGTGGGTAAAGGTGCAGCAGCGATGTCTGCATGAGATCGGGCCTTGGGTGTTACTGAGTGTCGAGAGCTGGTAGTTGTTGTTGCATCCTGGGTTGAGGGCGGGAGAGTGCCGGGGTCATAACGGCAATGTTTTATTGTTTGGTTTTTCCTTAGCACAACAAGGTCATGCAGTGGACACTATTAATGGTTATTTGTTGGACTTTTAGGTCTCTCCTGAGCCAGCGCATGCGCAGTTTCAAGCGAGACATTTAGTAAGGGTGTTTTGAAAGTGCTTGTCAGCTACCAGCTTGCTGTTACGCGCACAAGCGTGCGCGACGTGCATAGCTGCCATCTGACTTGCGGCAGCTTGTTCTCTTTTAATTTCGTGCTGCACGCGTGATTCCCCTCCCCCTCCTCCCACGCCCTCCTCGCCAGCTCTTCCTTTTTTTTTCTTTCACCTTCGCGCCTCGCTGCTGTGTCACTCTGCTGTGTCTGTTTGCTCTTCCTTCCTTTTGATCTGCTCCGTGCACGCAGGTTTCGTGCACGGCCCGGATGCTATACTGTTCTTGTGTACACACAAGCAGCTGGAGGATTGTGCGCCGGTTCTGCTTCTGAAAGGCTGTGTGGTGTTTGATGTGTATGGAGCTGGGTGTTGAAGAGCACACGGTATGTGCGCTCTGCACTCCCTCTTTATCTTTGATTACTATGCACTGGGGTGAGGTGCGAGTTGTGTTTTGATGCTTTCCCTTTTGGGAGTTACTTAACCCCGACTGCACAATTAATCGACTGCCTGTGGTCCCAGGAAGGGTCTTGTGTGCTGTGGGTGACTTTTGAAAGTTGTGTACTCTGCAAGCGTGTGTGTTGTACATCGTCTTACTAACAGCTGTTTGGTGAGCGGTGTGCCCCTCCACAAGTTTTATTGACAGCAAGTGCCCATGATTCACTTATCACGTGCACATCGGTTTGGGGTTGCGGGTGTATTTAGTTCTCAAGCGTAGGGGTCATCAGTGTCCCTCGGCATGTTGGCATTCAAGGACCCTGTGGAAGGGGTTCACTGACTCTATAAAGTGTCAGACACAGGTTTTCACCAACACAAGTCCTCTGTGTCACTGGTGGATTTCAGGGCAGCGGTGGTCCGCTCCCTGACGTGTATGTATGGTTCCTTCAGGGCATGGCTCCATTGTCCTACTCCGGGGTCCTGCATAATAGCAGCGTGAAAAGGGGGAACGCCAGGCACAATTGTCTGCTTTGCTGCTAGTGCACTGTGACGTCACACTCTATGGTGGTGTGGTGATAGCATTTCTATAGTGTTTACTACCCCTGAATGGTTCTGATACTTAATGCAGGTTGTCCACACGAGACAGTGCACTGCTATGGTGCTTGATTTTAGCTGCTTGTGCACAGTGATTTCACAGTATGGAGCGTGGTTTTCTCCACTGCACTTTAGGGCCTGGCATGGTCTGTACAAGATGGAGCATTACTTGGTTCTCAGATGTGGGGGCTAGATCATTGTATGTTCTTGGCCCAGTGCATGCTTCTGTTGCCTGTGTACTTGAGTCTTGCACAATGTTTCACAAGATTGTGCGCACTCCAGTTATCCGCCTTGCGGGTGGTGCTCTATTTTCACAGCAAGCGTATTGACGCCATTGTCTGTGTTCATTGAGACATAAACTCTTCACCAGCTGTGCACATGGTATGAATCTTTATTCATGCCTCGCTCACTTGGCACAAATGTTTCACAAGACCAACTTTGGGATGTTTGTATAAACGGTGGCGACTGCATGCAGCAAATGAACACTGATGGAGCACAGGTCACACGATCCAACCCCTCGCCAGGTCACCAGTCAGCTTTCTTGGGACATCTCTGCACACCATGCGAAGTCTAAGGTCCCCGTCATCCATCCTCTCAGTATCAGCACAGTACCCTGGTACATTCCCTTCTATGCACTACTGACATCACATCTACTGCTCCACCGTTTTTATAATTCACATGTGCGCGTTGTTTATTTACCACTGAATACAACATGCTTCATGGAATTCAAAGAAATTAGTAAAACACTAAAAAGAAGGGACAAGACTTGCTAAAAGCACCGCTTAAACACAATTATAAATATATGGAGCATGGGAAGGGCAAAATAATCCCACACTCTTAATGGTCAGAAGCAGTTTTCCCTTATTTTATTCTTTACATGACATTTGATAAAGTATATCAAACTAGTCTCAAGCGTAATTTTCATTTGCAAAGTTTGTACAAAGTCCAACCTGTAAGAGACAGATGTGTATACAAAATGCCCCGTAGGAATGAAAACAAGCACTGGCATAGCCAATAGGTCTCACCTTTGGGACCTTTTAAGTGTTTAGCCATGCAACAGTTGCTGTTGCACAAAGAATATTGTGCTGCATAACTAAATACTTAGAAGGTCCCAAAAACGAGACCTATTGGCTATGCCAATACTTGTTTAATTTTGATGGACCATCATCCTTGTTCAAATCACCTGTTGTGGGACGGTTTATGAAAGATTTGATGCACATGTTCCCTCCCAAACTGTTTGTGATGCCAACGTTGGTTCTTAGTTTGGTCCTGACTTCAGATGTGCCTGCTCTTCGAGCCAATGTACAGCTGTTTGTTGCATCTTCCGAAACTCCAAACTACCTTCCTCATTGCAGTCACTTCAACTTGTCGCATGAGTGAGCTCCAGGCTTTATTGGTGCAGCCAGAGGCACAGGTACGGAAGATGCTGCACCCTCCCAGAGATAAACTTGCAGAAGTTCAGATATTGAACAAGCAGTAAAAGAGTCCGTTGAAATTTATTTTTAACTTGACCTCTGTTTTGAACTAACATCAAATGGACAAGAGTCCAGGAATGTCTTCTGACCGACTTCTGCATATTTAACATGAATATTTATGTTTACTTTTCATTTCCTTGATTTTGCATTTGAAATTTTATAATGTGAACCAATCTTGCTGGGGTGCAGGAAGTGTGAAAGGGAAGGTTGCAGAATGTCAAATGTTTTGTTACGTAAAGTAAATTATATATGTCGTCAGGCATACGGCTCATATTTGGCAGCAGTTCGTTGAGCGAGTTTTGCGGTGTGCGCCATTCCATAGGGAGCTCCCCCTTTGGATCCTGGCCCCAATACTCACGATGGAGGCGAATATGTCTTTCTGGGAGTGGCGCCTGGGCGGTTGCGAAACTCTTGCGGATCTCTATCCGGACGACTCGTTTGTGTCCTTTGAGAGAGCTGCGAACTCCTTTGGACTGCGCGAGGGCCAGTACCTGCATTATGGATGTCTCCGGGATGTGGCCAGGACGACATGGCCCCAATTCCCAGAGGCGCCCGAACTCACTAACACCCTGGACATCATCTTGTCCTGTGGCAGGGGTAGGAGACTAATCTCCCTTCTTTACTCAGCGATGCACAAGGACTCGACTCCCCCATTGATGCCTGCTTGGAGGGCTTGGGAGGCGGACCTGGGGATAGCATTAGATCCGGCCCAGAGGAAGCGAATAGGGCTGTTGACTCGTAAAGTGTCCTGCAATGCGCGTTTCAAATAGATACATTTTAATTTTCTCCATCGCACATATATGACACCTGCCTCCCTCCACCGTATCTCCTCGGATAGAAGCCATAATTGCCCGAGGTGTAGTGCAGCGCGGGCGGGATTCCTTCACCTAGCCTGGGGATGCCCCTTGGTACATGACTTTTGGGTGGCGGTGGTGGCACACATTGCCCGGATTACACACTTTACCATCAAACTGGAACCGCTTCACTGTCTACTTGCCCTGGTACCCAAGCCCAGGAAGGGGGGACTGTCCTACAAATTGCTCCAACTCCTGTTGGTTCTGGCGAGGAGGCGGGTGGCCATTACCTGGATGGGACGGGGGGGCGCCTGAAATCACTAGGTGGTTGCGGGACGCTAGGGAATGGGCCTTAGCTGAGGAGACACTTATGCAGAGCACACGCAAGGATGGGAAACTCCAGGATGACTTACTCGCTTGGAGGACCATGTGTATCGAGGGGATGGAGGAGGATGACTCTGACGCTACTAGTGCGGAGCTGTTTTCCCCCGCTTCCTCGGAATCTGATGATGGTGGGGAGGGGCCTGGGGTGGACTGTCATGAGGTAGTGTAGCAGTTCCATGGGCCATGCCGATATTCCTTGTTGCGTACACTTATCTGTCATTGTGATTACCATCGACCACATTCTACTATGAGGATCGCTTTGTAGTGGGCCCTTGCCTACATCTCCTTATGAGATTGCATCAATGCCATTCATGGGGGGGAGGTTTTTTATTATTGTTATGCTGTTGTTTGTGTTGGCGCAGCTTCATAAAAGTAAATTGGCGACGATATTGAGATTGTTCACGGGATTCTGGGAGCACAAGAGCATATTCCTTTCATAGTTTTGCAGGTTTAACGAGATGCCGCCCTGCCTCCGGGATGTGGGCCGCTCCTAGCTGGGTACCTCCTTTTTGGATCTGGCCTATCTGATCTGTATGTGTCAACTGCTCTGTAAACTGTATAATTTGTGCCGCTTTATTCTCCTCGCCTACAAAAATAAAGTTTAAAAAAAAAAAAAAAGTAAATTATAAATACTTGTAAATGAACTAAAATATTTCCAAAGATCTCAGCAGCAAAGAAAATACATATGAGGTACATTGTTTTTTGTACTTCTGGAGTACAATGGGAACAAAGATTTTAATAAGATCATCACAAACCAAGACAGTTCACTTGTGTGATGTACAAATAAAAAGTATGCGCAGAAGTTTGATTTTCATAGGTTATCATTTAGGTTTAGCATTAAAGCTGAGTGTCTTATGCTAATTTAGTGGATATTTTAAGAGGCTATTTCAGTGGAAAACATGCTCTCTGAAAGGTGCTGTACCCTAGAACTAACCCTGGGCACTGAACTCTGCTCCCCTTGCGGAGTTTGCGGAATTTTGCGTACTCCACGTTCCGCGGAGAGCGCAAAGTTCCTGCAAAACTTCTGACTCCAGAGCGGAGTTCAGCCATAGACCCTCCTGCCTCCCCCCACCCCGCAATAAATATTTTTTAACTAAAATGTACAATTAAAGTAAATTAAAAGCGCACTTACCTTACCAAGGCGCCCTGAGCTGCTCTCCTCCTCGCCCTAATTACCTACGTCAGGCATACGTCATGGTAGGACTGCGCATGCGCACACATGCGCAGTCCTACCATGACGTAAGGGATTACAGGATTATAGCGAGGAGGAGGAGCAGGGCAGCACGGGCTGCCGTTGTAAGGTAAGTGTGCTTTTAGTTTACTTTAATTGTACATTTTAGTTAAAAAATATTTATTGCGGGGGTGGTGGGACGTGAGTGGAGCTCAATGGAGTTTTTGGGCAACTTTGTGGAGCTCCGCGTAGAGCAACTCCGTCTGCTACGCCCGGGCCTACCTAGAACACTATACCTTAGTAAACATTTTACGGATAATGTGTTCCAAAATGCACCACTGACATACACTACTACAGAGGCTCATTTGGTGCACTTGTTCTTTGTTTAACACTATGAGTAGCCCTCTCATAAACTGCCAAGGCGGGGGCTACTGGTCTACTAATAGAAAGACGCTGGTTCTTTAATATGGCTCCGTAGACCCTTTTAAGGTTTAGGACCATTTTGGGTATGTGGGAGTCCCTTCTCATATTATTACAAAGCCTGACCCCAAGGTAATCGAATTCGTCCACCACTTCTAGGGGGGTCCCATTGTAATTGTAATTGTAATTGTGGTATACTTATAGAGCGCAGCCTGTCACCACCAAGGGCATCCTGGCGCTTTGAACCCTGATCTATCAGCAGCTTCAGCAACTAGCCTATCCTCGGGAAGAGGTGGGTTTTCAACGCCTTTCTAAAGGCTGGGAGAGCCTCAAGGCTCCTGAGGGATAGTGGTAGAGAATTCCAGAGTTTGGCCGCCGCTACTCTGAACGATCGGCCACCCATCCTCACTCTCTGGAAGCGCGGGACCACTAACAGCTTGGATGACGAGGAGCGTAGTGCTCGAGCTGGAAGATACCAAGCAAACATTCTCTGCAGCGGGATAGGTCCCAAGCCATGAATAGCTCTGAACACTATGCATGCGGCTTTGTAGCGAACACGAAGGTGAATCGGCAGCCAATGGAGTTCCTGTAGTGCTGCTGTAGCCGAGCTGTAATAGGGGCGGGACAGAGCGAGTTTAGCCGCCAGATTCTGTACCCTTTGTAGCTTGCCCAGTAGTGTTACAGGGGCATCCAATAGTAGTGCGTTGCAGTAGTCGAGTCGACTTAAAATTGTGCTCCGCACTACTTCGGACCTGGCTTGCTCAGGAAGGAGAGGTAGAACCTTGCGCAGCATCCGGATAAGCATCATGCACGTAGACGTGATCTTGTTTACGTGCAGATCCAGCTGTAAATTGGGCCCAAAAGTGACCCCCAGATTACGCGCCGAATGTGTGGCAGACACCGTCTCAGAGAAGGACGGGGGCCAGAAGTCGTCTGGGAGGTTCCTGGGAATTCGATCACCGGAACAATGCAGAACCTCAGTTTTGGTACCGTTGAACTGTAACGAGTTCAAACGGAGCCAATCCGCTGTGGCCTGCATACATCGGTGAAAAGTCTCCAGTGGGACCGCATCCTGTCCCTCCAGCGAAAAGACCAGCTGGGTATCATCTGCATAATTAAATGCAAAGATCCCAAAGGATTTAATAAGCTGGACTAGTGGGCGGAGGTAAATGTTAAAGAGTATAGGGCTGATGGCTGAGCCCTGCGGTACTCCTTGTCCTACTCTCCGCTCCTCTGAGCTGAAGGGAGGGAGCGACACACGTTGTTGACGATTATCCAAGTAGGAAATTAGCCAGTCCCTAGCCTTGTCTTTAACTCCACACTCCTCCAGCCTCGCTATCAAGGTTGGATGGCTGACCGTGTCGAACGCGGCCGACATGTCGAGCAGCACAAGAAAGGCTGCCCGACCACTGTCGACTCGCGCCCGCAGATTGTCAAGCACGGTCACTAACGCGGATTCCGTCCCATGAGCTGGGCGGAAGCCGAATTGCGTCTCATCCAGCCAGGTGTTTTCTTCCAAGAAGCCGGATAGAGTGCGGGTAAACAACTTTTCCAAGATTTTCACTGGAAAAGGCAACAGAGAGATTGGCCGGTAATTGGAAAGACAGGCAGGGTCCAGCGTAGGTTTTTTTAAAAGCGGAGATACCACTGCCTTCTTCCAACAACCCGGTACAATCCCTGTTTCCAATGACTGGCAGCAGATGGAATGTAAAGGCTGGAAAAGTTCCTCCTGGAACAACCTCCAGAGTTTTGGCGGAAGAGGGTCAAGAGGCGAACCAGATGAGATCGTGAGGGCTAGGTTGCTAAACTCCTCCAAGGAAGGCAAAGGAAAGCTACTCAGTTGGGGTCGACTGGCTTCACTTGCCGGAGCTCCCAAACTGAGGGCCCGGTCCAAGGAGGGCAGGGGAGGACTGCTCAGCCGGGGTCGACTGGCCTCAAGCGCCGGAGCTTCCAGACTGAGAGTCTGGTCCGCAGGAGGCAGAGAAGAGCTACTCAGCTGGGGTCGACTGGCCTTCGTCGCCGGAGCTCCCAGACTGAGGGCCCGGACCAAGGGGGGTGGGAGAGAGCTACTCAGCTGGGGTCGACTGGCCTCCCTTGCCGGAGCTCCCAAACTGAGGGCCTGGTCCAAGAAGGGCAGGGGAGAACTGCTCAGCCGGGGTCGACTGGCCTCAAGCGCCGGAGCTTCCAGACTGAGAGTTTGGTCCGCAGGAGGCAGAGAAGAGCTACTCAGCTGGGGTCGACTGGCCTTCGTCGCCGGAGCTCCCAGACTGAGGGCCCGGACCAAGGGGGGTGGGGGAGAGCTACTCAGCTGGGGTCGACTGGCCTCACTTGCCGGAGCTCCCAGACTGAGGACTTGGTCCGGGGAGGGCGAGGAGAAGCTACTCAGCTGGGGTCGACTGGCCTCCCTTGCCGGAGCTCCCAAACTAAGAGCCTGATCCACGGGGAAGAGGGGAAAGCCACTCAACTGGGGTCGACTGGCCTCGATTGCCGGAGCTCCCAAGTTGTATGCCTGATCCTCTGGTCGGGGTCGGCTGGTAGTTGAGGCTGGAGCTTCTAAACAGGGGTGAGAAATCCCCTGCAATGGTCGGCTAGCCATCAGCTCCGGAGCTCCCGAACCAGTAGGAGAATCGACTGGGTCCTGCAGACCCTCCAGGATTCTGCGGATTTTCTCCTCAAAGGCCTCGGCAATAGAATCACAGAGGTCTTGCGATGCAGGGACGGAACTGGCCACGCACGTGGGATGGGCAAGGTCTCTGACAATTTTAAAAAGGGCCTGTGCCTTGTTAGGGGCATGAGTCAAGGTGGATTCAAGATAGGACGCTTTAGCCAACTTGATCTGAGCCTTGTAATTTTGTATGGCAGACCGGAACACAGTTTTCTCCGAGTCTAGGTATTGTTTCCTCCACACCTTTTCGGCACGTTTGCAGTCGAGTTTGAGCTGACGAAGTTCGCTCGTATACCAAGGGCTAGCTCGATTCACCCTACCCCGTGACTTCCGAAGGGGTGCCAGCTTATCCAAGGAGCTCGAAATTGATTGACAGAAGCGAGCATAGCTCTCCTCGGCTGTAGTGCCAAGCTTAAAGTCCTTATCTAAGATGTTCGGCAGGGGGGAGGTTTTAAGAATACGGGACCAAGGTCTCTCTAATTTAGCTTGGGGTAGTCCAGCCTCTCGTGAGGTATGGTCCTCCAGCCAGAGAGAAAACAAGATCAAAAAGTGGTCTGTCCAATACTGGCACTTAATATCCTCTATCGAAACCCATGATGGGTCCGCGAATACCAAGTCCAGAATGTGACCCTTACGATGCGTGGTGGCATTCACCAACTGTTCCATCTTAATATCCATGCAGGCTTGGCTGAGGGAATAAAATACATTGTCCCTTGAGCCACCGGCCCACAGGTTAAAGTCACCAAGAATCAGTAACTTGGAGTGGGAACTAGAGAGTTCGTAAATCAAGTCAATGAGGAGTGCCATAGTTGGTGCTGGTCCTGGGGGGCGATAACAAAGAACACCTGAGCACAGTTTCAGCTCCTGCTGTTTAACTGTAAAGCCCATCAGTTCAAAACCTGATACCTCACGAATCTTTAGCTGGGAGAGAGTAAGCGAATCTTTATAGATGAATCCGATTCCTCCTCCTCGGTTAAGCGGGCGAGGAGTATGACTGATTTTATAGCCCGAAGGACAGGCTAGGCCCAGCTCCACCTCACAGTCCTCCCGGGTCCACGTTTCTGTGAGAAAGAGGACGTCGAGATTTTCAGACTCAATAAGAAAGGCGATTTCCATGTGGTGCTTACAGAGAGATCTGACATTAAGCAATCCACAGGAGATTCGCTTGGTAGTTAGTGGTCTGGCCCCATTCTGACAGGGTCTGAGCCTCAGTAGGTCAGGCCGGGAATAGGTGATACGTTGGGAGCTAGAGGGGCCAGAGGTAGCGGCCCTAAGCGCGTCCGTTGCGCGAACGGGCGCAAACGGGCTTACCTCTGGCGCGCCTACGACGCGCCCGCTGCGCGCGAGCGCTGCGCGTCGATCCATCCATCCTAAAGTACTATTACGCTGAGCGGAGGACCGCCTACTAGCCTCTTGCCTTACGCAAGATGGCCGCGGAGTGCCTCGCCTCACAGCCCAACCCAAGATGTCGGACCCAGCTAAGCTGTCTGGCCTCGCCGAATGCGAGGAGATGAAGTTTTAAGTGCAGGTGAGCCTCCCAAACTTCCCCGGCCTGCGGACGCCGACAGGATTAAGTTACACAGGGAATTCTAGCCAAAAGCGCTGATGAAAAAGTATTAGGCGCTGACAGGTGAGCGTTAAAGCGCTGCGAATAAGCTACAAGCGCCGCGAGATAAAAACACGGCAAAAACACTTTTAAAAAGATAGGTAAAAGGCGCGGCAGCTAATGCGCTGAAAGCAAGGTTCTAACTGACCTTACCTCGGATTCCTTATGAAGCCCCTCAGAGTGCGGAGGACCGCCTACTAGCCTCTTGCCTTACGCAAGATGGCCGCGGAGTGCCTCGCCTCACAGCCCAACCCAAGATGTCGGACCCAGCTAAGCTGTCTGGCCTCGCCGAATGCGAGGAGATGAAGTTTTAAGTGCAGGTGAGCCTCCCAAACTTCCCCGGCCTGCGGACGCCGACAGGATTAAGTTACACAGGGAATTCTAGCCAAAAGCGCTGATGAAAAAGTATTAGGCGCTGACAGGTGAGCGTTAAAGCGCTGCGAAAAAGCTACAAGCGCCGCGAGATAAAAACACGGCAAAAACACTTTTAAAAAGATAGGTAAGGGGAGGAGCCTAGCTCGCGACCGCGATGGCCGCCTGATTCCTCGGCTCCGCTGACCCTGTAGCGGTCCTCCCGGTTTCCGCACTATCCTGTCTCCAAACTGCGTACTGTGTTACAGCAGCGGAACCGGGAGGCGAGCCTGGTCACGCCGGTGTGTTTTTTCCCCCGATCCCGGCAGCAGAAGCTCGGGGACGCCTTCTCCCTCCGGACGCCGAATAGAGCAGCCTGGGTCTTTGTTTGCGGAGGCGGCCGGCCCTGATAGCGAAGACGGCGGCCATTGTGGGACGGACGGCGCTGGTTCCAATCTCTCGTCGGTGGCGCTTGATTCTTTCACGGCCCCGCTGCTTTTGATCCTGGGCACCGCCGCTACTGGCGCAACAAAGTATCTGTTATCCAGCCCCGGGACGGCTCCTCCGCTACATTGTTTCTCCTGGCGCCGCAGTGAGCGCCATCTTTCTGCCTGCTCTCGGGTTCTACAGCAGTGAGCCCAGGTTGCCGGTACGACGTGGGCATCGGCCAGCACCATTTCACGACTGTGCCGGAATGGAGGAGGCAGCCCCAGCACCCCCAGACTGTTTCCACCGCAACCCGACCCGGCAGGGGACTTGTAGGCTCGCTGAGGGTGAGGATGTACGACCAGTGGGACTGCCTCTCGTCTGCCACACTCGAGTTCGAGAGGGGGTTGCGTCCCTGCCCTTTGAGGCGCCTTTGAAACTTGGAGATCTTCTGAGCGCCCTGGACGACCTCAGGTCCGCCATGCGTACTGTTACCCGGGAATTGGGGGCTCAGATGGATGCCACCCTGCTTGCTGCCCCCCAGTCTGTCCACATGCGGGACACTGCGCCACATCCTACAGCTGCAATTCATGGCTCCCTCGTCAACGTCGCCGCTGAATCACTGCGGTCACGAGACCCGGTCATTGCTGGGGTGCTGGCGGAAGCACCCCCCAAGGAATGCGAACTCTCTGGGGTGGCGAACTGGCCTGGGAGACGCCGCGAGACACCACGCTTGGGGGCTTTCTTGAGGGCTCATGGCGGACCTCCGTTTTCTATCCTGGAACGGCCACTACCGGGTGGACCAGCTGCCCTCTGTGAACCATCGTGGGGCTATGGATCCTTTGCTACGATTGCGGACCACATGACTGCGTCTTGGATGGACTTTGGTGATCGTCCCCTCATTCAGCTGTGGTCCCTTTATCTGTTCCCATCTTCCAAGAGGACTACCGTGCAGCTGGATTATACAGTACCACCACATCGCAGGGGACAGGGTTGAGGCAGCCCCCTCCTGTATCAGGACTGTCTCCCTTTTTTTTTTTGGACTGCTGGGTTGCTGACGGACTGCCGGGGATATTGAGTATTGGTATTGTACTGGTCTTGGGGTCGGGGTAAGGGCGGCCAGGGAACTGTTTTACTTGCGTTGGATGCATTTCTTTGGCCCTCCTCCGGTCTTATGTGAGTTGCACTCTTTCTTCTTTCTCCTTTTTCCTCTTTTCTTTTTCTCCTTCTCAATTTTCTCTTCTCATGCTATATTTCGGGTTCTGGGGTGACAAGCACTCTGCTGGGGGGGGGTAGGCCGTAGCCTCTGCATGTGTGTAGGGTGGGGGGGTAAGTTTTAGTTCATGTTTTTTTCTATGGTGCCTTCTTGTTATTACTTAACTTCTTCTTTCTAGGCCTGTGTTAGGCGTACTGGGGGATGGGTGGTAGCGTGGTGTTCACTGTGCTGTTGCGTCTTCTTTAGGCATGAGTATAATTTTGTGACCATCCTCTGGCTGGAACTTGCATGTTGCGAATTGCACAGACTGGTACAGATATCTATTGGCGAGTCCCACCTACATGGACCTAATTTCTTTTTCTTATTTGTATAAGTACGGAACAGTAGACCTGACCTTAATTGTTGCGCTGAAAACTTTTAAAACTAACCTTCACTGATTCTGGGACACGGTAATATGGTAACTACAGTGTAACCTTATTAATGCTTGCTTGCAATGAGAGATATTACTGTGCCGCCGTAAAGTTGCATAGGTGCTTAATTGTTTTCGTGGCCGGCCGGTAGGTTGTAGGCCCGTATTTGTTCTGATTTGATGCACAATAAAGGTTTTCAAAAATTAAAAAAAAAAAAAAAAAAAGATAGGTAAAAGGCGCGGCAGCTAATGCGCTGAAAGCAAGGTTCAGGGAGAGATAAACTTTCTTCAGATTCCTTTTAGCGGATAATACCATCAGTTTCGTTTTCGTGTTGTTGACCGTTAACCCACGATCTTTACAGAAGATACTAAAACGGTCAAGCAATTTTTGAAGACCCTTAGGGGTTTTGGACATCAGGAGGGTATCGTCCGCGAAGAGGAGTGTGGGGGTTTTCTCTCCGGCTAGGACAGGGGCATCCGCAGGGTCCTCCCGTAAATGGTCCACCACCCCATTTATGAAAAGGGAGAACAATGTCGGTGCCATCACACATCCCTGCCGCACCCCTCTATTGACTGGTACCCTCTCTGTCAGTTGACCTTGGCTCCCCCACCGAATCCTTGCATAGTCGTCTTCATGAAGCTTGATGATATATTGCAGCAAATAACTAGGGAAACCCATATCTAATAAAACCTCCCAAAGTTTGGCACGGGGGATGACATCAAAAGCTGTTTTCAAGTCTATGAAAGCCAGATACAAGCTACCCTTGTAGATAGACACTGACTTCCAATAGACTGCACAGAACCGGAATACCTGGTCCATTGCACCGACGTTTCGCCTAAACCCCGCCTGAAAGTGGGTCAGAATATCATCATCTATTAGCCACATCTCAATTCGGTTTATGATGACCCTGCAAACGACCTTTTGGATGGTGTTGATTAAACTTATTGGTCTATAGTTTGCAGGGTCGTCTCTATCTCCTTTCTTATATATGCTGATGACCTCCGCACCCTTCCAGGATTCAGGGACAGGATGGCCATGCTGGATTAAGTTCATTAGACAGGCTATAAGATCTACCCATATTTTGGGGTCATGCAATAAGAAATCCCCCGGGCCATCTGGGCCGGCAGCCTTCCCTGGTAGTATTTTCAAGATCGCATCTTGAACTTCCCGTGAAGAGAAAGACTCTTCCTTGCATCCTGTCTCCAAACCAGGTACGCTTAGTGTATCCTTTACTGGAGATATTGAATGATCTTGCACACTATCCTCGCAGTATAGTTTTAAAAAATGGGAATACCATTGATGTTCATTTATATGATTTAAAATTGGGTCAGCCCCCCTTCTATCAAGGACATTAATCAATTTCCAAAACTCAATGGCGTTTTTTCCCCATGCTGCAACCTTAAGCTGCTGCCAATGCTCCTCCTCCCAATCCTTTTTAGCTAGGGTAATGCTTCTATGATACTCTTTTCTTGCTAATCTCACTGCTACGGGATCCTTATTTCTTATGGCTTGCGTTATGGCCCTCCTCTTATCTCTGCAGTTTGCCGTATACCAGGGAACACACCAAAGACCATCGGGTGGGCAGTCATCTTTTTGTAAGGCTCTTGACGGCAAAGCATGGTGAGGTGGTGCAGAAACGGTGGATTGTCGTTTGCATTAAGTTTTATTGTGCATTGACCAAGAGGCAGCCCCATTGCACCTGGGTCAAGCCTGCTACCACTGTGTTGGCACATGCTTGATATGCTCGTGCTTGATATCTGTCACGCCGCAACGTGGACTTCCGTGCATGCATTAATGAAGCACTACTGCCTTGACAGCCAGACCCAAAGAAAAGGGCATTTTGTTCATGCTGGACTTTTTGCTGTGAGCCCAGTCCACAGATCCTCCACCTTTGAGAGATACTGCTTTGGTATTTATTCAAAAGGTGAGGAATCTGCTGTTAGTAGTATCCATCAGAAGGTACTTAACTCCGAGAATGTTCTTTGTGGTGGTTACTTAATCTAACTGCAGATTTCTCACTGCCCTTCCACCTACCAATTCTGTGGATTAGCCTTCTTTCAGCATCTAATATGGTCCTAAATTGGAGATCTGCACACTGGTAGCTCCAGTTGTTTGCGCTCCATATTTAATGGTGCATAAAGAATCAAACTGATGCCAACGCTCATGGGTGGTTCTTATATGCAGCTTAGCTCCATCCCATTCTGATAGGCTCTGTCCCAGGTTCGATGTGTACCACTCTGTTCGCAAAGGCCTTGTCAGTGTCTTCACTATCTTCCAGATATCAGCTATTCTATTGACCAGAATCGACCACACATTTTGGACAAATCCTGGCATTGTGGCAGCTTGCAATCTTGGTTCCTACGAACTCAGAAGTGCTTTTCCTCTATATGGGGATCGATACGTTTTGGTCACCCTCCAATCTTGTAATGTCATATGCCTGTTTAACTCTTCTCCTATGCTTTTTGGATGATGGTGCACATGGTGGGTCCCATTCCTTGTACATCATGTGAGTGGCTACTTTTCTGAGATGTTTTCTGATGGATTTGGTGCTGCCCAATGGATCTTAAAATCTGGCTTTCGCACAATGGTCTTAGTGGCTGGATCCATGGCCTTTTCTGTGTCACTATACTATAGTGCTCAGTTTTGTTCTCTGGTATCCTGAAGGCAGCCTCAGATGACCTTCTGAAGTTATCTTTTGATGGTGCCCATCCTTTCAGAGCGTGAGGTAAGAGGTCCTGAAAAGCACGGACACGGACACATGCCTCCCCGATCTAGATGATTGGTTTCTCGTGTGGGTAGGTTATGGAGGCAGTGCAGGGCAGGTCAAAGGCTGTTCAATGAATTATCTATTCTGGGGATAACAGTACACCTGGCCCTGCGCACTCCACCCACTAAGTCAGTTTCCCCTTGGGCTCTAATCCTTTTGAAAAAAATAATAATGAGGTGGGGGGGAGTCATAAAATGATGCAAACAACCAACACTTGCATCCAAAATATCTAGGATTTCATTTATTTATCTATTTGTGAGAATGACAGTTCTTCTATACGTGATTACATTTATCTAACTTTGAAACTGAACGTTTTTGTATGCCTGATTACATTAAATCAATGTATAAGAAAGACCCTAGTGATCTATTAGCACAAAACATAAATACATTTTACCAACTCCATAAGAGACTAGACAATATTGTTCATGAAATCCAAAAGAGATAAAGAAAAACCATATAGACATCCTTTTTTGTAATTTACTTTTTTACAGAGTTTTATATAGCGTGAACTTGACCCGAATCGGGTAACAGAGCGCTTTACATAACACCAGTTGCATTACATGAAGACACATTCATTTTTATTAGGCGTGGGGAGATTAAGTGATTTGCCCAGAATTACAGGATGTTCAGCGTCATTGCCGAGACTCGAACCCAGGTTCGAGGACGACCGCCCTAGCCGTTAGGCCAACTCCTCTCCCCCTTGTACGTCATACACGTTTTCCCAGAAACAACACCGCTTCTTCAGGGCTGCAAATTAACAACTTCAATTATATCATATCATGTATCCGATTATACAACCTCAAAAAAGGGAGAGGGGTCCTACTAACCAAAGGGACAGGACACCAAATTACACCTTGTCAAGAACAGATTCCCTTTGGAATTCCTCTATAGCTTTATCAGGTTATACAACAACACATTGATTTATCATGTCCCATTATCATATACTTCAAGAACCACAAATTATAACTTTGATGTATACAAACGTCAATGTTTTACAACATGATATAGCTAACCCACATTTTTGAATGCATAACTTAAATGTGGACTAGAAAACATTCATTCATGTTTTGAGAAGAATTGAGTTACAAAGTAAAAAAAGGAGGATAATTCCAAATTCAAAGGGAGATTCACAACATGAGAGTCAAATGACTCTCAAATGACGTTCATTATTATTTTTTTTAAGGCTGTTCAATTGCTTGACCATATAAGAGAGACACTTCGGCTGACCATTTAGAGCTTTCATGCATCCCCTAGTGCTAAATAAGAATGTAATGTTCGAGGCATATGAGCTGCAGATTACACACTGTGCATAGATGGCTGTAGTATGCTTGTATTTAGTATATTGTACCTTTCATAGTTATCTCCCTTGCTGCTCAGCCAGTGTGAGTGAGCTTGGAATGTTGGTATGTGTGATGTGTGAATGGAATGCTGGTATGCCTGTGTGTGGAGTGGCAGTTGGAGTGGATGGGCTGAGCGGCAAGGAAGCTGTTCCTGGTGGGGCTCTCCCTTTGGGCTTACTTACCTATGATGCTAATGCTTGATACTTATATCCATCTAAGATAGTATCAATAAAGCACTCATCTTGAAGAATACCTGTGGCTCATTGGACTTATTACATTTGGCGACGCTGGGAAACAACCTACACCTCAAGCAACCCCATGTAACTTGGAATGGGAGACCTTCAAGCAAGATAACAGACATTTTTTCAGAAACTCAAAGTTACTGGCACCCCGAAAAGAGCCCCACCAGTGACCTCCATCGGTCGCCCACAACGGTAAGGTGCCAGTTTCTTTTTACTGTTCCTGTTTGCAGCTGTTTCTGATATCCGGCTGCCTTGCTTCTAATTTCACAATTGAAGTGTGCCACTACTCATCTATAACGCGATTACCTGGCTGCCTGTTACCTGGCATCTGAGATTTCCCAGTCCCTTAAGGATCACATCTTAATCGTGAGTAGGGGAAGGAAATTGGTAATCAGATCGGAAAATTAAAGGAATGGAGAAAACCAGAACCGGAGCCAATGGTCAGCGTTTGTGTATTAAAACCCTTGAAAGTGGTCATTTTCAGTTACAAGGTTTATATAACAGCAGGCTGATTGAGTCCCTCGTGAACCGAGTTGAAGGGCATTTCATATTTGGAAGCGGTGGTGTAATTTCTTTGTTTTTGCCTGAGAGAGACAATGGATATTTGCTGCCACCTAATGGAGCAATTTCACATTTTAATTTGGCCATCGGATTTTCATTTTCACGAAGCACTTCTTATCTTTCAGTCAGTTGCAGCAGCCGTTAGTTGTTCACTGCACAGAAGCTGTTTTTGTGGACTGCGAGAAGAATTTGAGGGGTAAGACTATCGATAACAATATCATTTTTTATTTATTTTTGGGCATATGGATATATTTTAAGTAATGTCCATTTTGCCTTGAGTTTACAAAATTGCCGGTTTAACTGTGATCTCCGCTTTTAAATAAAAGTGCACGTGGTTCCTGGCACGCGATCTTACCGGCATTGTCCTGACGTGAGATCATCGTCCTGCCTCTTCGTGTTGAGCCTTCTCTTTGACGCTCTGCCTCACTAACGTGCCTCGAGCCATTCGGCTCAGCGTCAAAAACGTGTCTTCATTTGGAGTCTTTCAGTGTCTTCCTTTGGGATTTCATCGTTCCGATCGTCTGTGGGGACTTCTGGATTTCTTCAGACCTTGGAGGTACATGCTGATATTATTCCTCAAACGGTGTTCTACTTGGATTGGAATTAATTTCTTGTTATGAGGCCAACAAAACGAAGGAGACTGGTGTTGCTGTTCCAGGAAAAGTAAAATAGGCAAATCTGAAGAAAGTGTTGTCGCTTTAGTAATACATCTTCTAGCTTTCCTTTCATTCTTACAGTGCAGTCAAGAATATGTTTATTTTAAAATTACATCTAGGAATATGTTTATTTTAATGTGTACAACTTAGTGTCTTGACAATCTTGGAATATGTTTATTTAAAAAAAAATATTCAACTAAGAGTCTTGGTAATCTAGGAAAATGTTTATGTAAAAACGTTCTTCTATGGGACTTTATAGTGTGTTTCACTAGTGCTTTTATTATAGTTAGAACACCATCTCCTGGGCATTTTGTTTATTTGCCTGGTTGTATTGCTAGCAAGCATTTATTTTCACTGTTTTAAGTCTCATCTTTTTAATGATAATGTAATGGTTTACATGCATTTATTAGTTAAAATATTTTCAAGTGGAATTTTGTTACTGTTCTATTCAGTGTGACCTAGGTTACTTTTATTAATTTTATTTCCACCTCTGTAATAAGCACTGTGATGTTTATTTAACGCATGTATTTTGGGGAAATGTTTGGTTTGGTTATAGCTTCATGGCTATGTGGCATTACACCGTCAAGTGGATTTGTCACCTATTTTTAAAAAAAAATGATTTCTCCGCAAGTTTTAGCAAGGATTCTAAATTTGCACTGTAATAGCTTATTGGCTATGTGGCCTTACACCGTTAAGTGGACTGGTCACATATTTTATTTTAAATGTATTACTCACACCTTATAATGGCAGTTTGGTTAAGGCAGTGCCATGGTTTAGAGTATTTGTTTTTTTAATAGCCTTCTGGCTATATGTGTTATTCCACTGTTGTGTGGATATGGTATGCATACATAAGATGGCCGACAAGCTATATGATATTCTACGGGGTTATCTTACTTGATGTATACATTTTTATAGCTTATATGCTATGTGGTATTGAAATATCACCTACAGGGATTCTACGTCTTTTCTTTAGTTTTCAGTTGGATTGCTTATTTCACTACGTGTAGAATCTACTGTTGTTTGTTCCTCACAGTGTGTGATTTTCACTCTTTTTCTGATTTTCTCGTATGTGATTTCACACTCATTTACTGTCCTGTTGGATTATACTTAAAATCTAACTGAGTATTGTCATAATCTTCTTTTCTTTTCATTATCTGTAGTCTCTCTTACTTGGATTTTGTGTTGGATCGCGACCAACCTTTTTCTTTGTATGTGGGAGTACTTTTTCTTGTTCTTTTCATTGTTTTTCTATTTTCTGCAATTAGTTGATGTTCACTGCTTGTCATCTGCTTCCTAGTCTGGCCCACTAGTTTGTCTTGATGGTAACTCTGATCTCAAGTTCTTGTTCTTTCTTTAGTCATGCTATTTATTTTTTCACATCCTTCTTCTTATTTTTGCATTCTCTTGATTTATTCTGTTTCTTCCTCACACCTTTCTTGCGAGTTGTGTCTTTGATTGTATTTTTCTTCGTCTTGCATTTATTATTTTTATTTGCTCCGTAAAAAAGGGAAGGTTCATTCATTTAATGCAATGTTTTTCCTATGTTTACTGATGCTTTATGCTTTGGACTTTCACAATTCTTTTTTGTTGTTTATAAGGGGGAAGGTATGTAGTATGCTTGTATTTAGTATATTGTACCTTTCATAGTTATCTCCCTTGCTGCTCAGCCAGTGTGAGTGAGCTTGGAATGTTGGTATGTGTGATGTGTGAATGGAATGCTGGTATGCCTGTGTGTGGAGTGGCAGTTGGAGTGGATGGGCTGAGCGGCAAGGAAGCTGTTCCTGGTGGGGCTCTCCCTTTGGGCTTACTTACCTATGATGCTAATGCTTGATACTTATATCCATCTAAGATAGTATCAATAAAGCACTCATCTTGAAGAATACCTGTGGCTCATTGGACTTATTACAATGGCCACCTAGTGTTGGGCCCGGATGTTTGCAGTTTGTTTTGTTGTAGAAAAGTCTTTGGAAGTCACAGGATAGGTGACTCCTCCTTTGGATGATACTGCGCATGGGCATCGGCTCCATCCCCAGATTGTTTTTTTCCGCCACCGGGCTCGGATGTGTTTCCAGCGCTCCGTGCTGGAACCGATTTACTTCGGCGCGCAATCCTTACCAACTTACAGAATTCGTTTTGAACGCTTTTCCAGTCGACGCTACTCTTCAACACCGAAGATTTCGATTTCGGTCATCGTCGACGGCCTTCGGGCCTAACTAGGCCTCAACTCAAGCTCATGGAAAGGACACCTTTTAAAAAGTGTCCTCAATGTGGGTCGAAGTTTTCCCACACCGACCTTCATGAAGTGTGTAACCTTTGCCTCTCCCCGGAGCACGAGGCCAGAGACTGTTCCGCTTGTGCCTCTTTCCGCTCCAAAAAGACTATCCGGGACCGAAGAGCTTGGAGAATAATGGCTCGATCTTCAGCTCCGATTCCGGATGACATCTTTGAAGAAGGCGTCGACGTCCCAGAACAACACGACGTCGACAGCATCTCTGAGGCAGAAGATTCAAAAGTCGAGGACATCACTCCAGCACAGCGGGTCGTAAGTAAGACCGTCGACCCCGACCCTTCCTCGACACATCCAAAGATGGCTCCGGTCACACCCTCGCCCTCGGGTGCACACCAACACACTGCTTCTGCTGCCCCACCTTCGGGCAGTAGAAGCTAACTAAGCCTTCAGGCGACTCGGGCTCGAGTCTGCCTTCCCACGGTGCAGGCACAGACCTACCAGCACCGAAAAAGACAACATCACTGGCCCCCCGACATCCAAACCACCGGCGCGAAGCATACCGCTACTCCTTTGGCACCGAAACCGAGGTCGGAACCAAGCAAACCCGCTTCGGATTCAAAAAGACCAGCGGAACCGAAAAAACCATCGGATCCAAAAAATATACCGGTGCCGAAAAAATCATCGGAGCCTAAAAAATCATCGGAGCCGAAAAAGACTCCTGCTTCTCCGGTTAAAGACATTGCCAAAAAATGTTTTAAAAAACACTTCGGTGCTGAAACCTTCCTCTGCACCAAAAGATCGGCCTCCTGCAGAGGACTTATTTCATCCAGACCCTGCACAAAAGACTCTGGCTAAAGACCCAATCGCTGGTCAGCTAACTTTAGCTTTAAAAAGGCGACCACTGGATACACCAACGCCAGCTCCTCATTCAAAGAAGAAGGACATGGCTACCTCTCCTTTAAGACTTCCTTCCCCTTCTCCTCCACCTATACCATCACCACCTGCTCCCCTACCACAACATTCCCCTACATCCTCTATCATACCAGACGATGACAATAGGGAGGATAATTCTGATGATATAGGGGGTAACATAGATGATCCATCTATTCCTCCAGGCTCACCTGACCCGTGGGAGGATTATAACACCCCAGACGTTCCAAATGTCCCTCAAGATGACATATACCTCTCAAGGCCTTCCCCACCAGAAGACACTATGGGTTTCAATCATTTGATACACAGAGCCACACAATATCATGGGGTACATATGCATGCAGACCCTGTAGAGGAAGACTTTCTAATGGATACCTTTGATAATGCACAAAGGTCCTCATCCATCTTACCAATGCTTAAAGGAGTGATTAAGCATGCTCCTGAAGTCTTCAAGGACCCAATCAGAACTCGGGTCATTAACCCTCGAATAGAGAAAAGTATAAAGCTGCCCCTTCAGACCCAGCATACATTAAAGGTCCAGTACCACTAGACTCACTTGTAGTTTCCAATGCATGCAAGAGAGCAAACTCACAAACATCAGGTGAAGCTCCCCCACCAGATAAAGAGTCTAAGCTACTTGACGCATCAGGGAAAAGAACTGCGTCTCAAGCAGCAAACATGTGGCGTATTGCCAATACACATGCATTATTGGCCAGATATGACAGGGCACATTATGACGAATTAGAATCACTAATGCGGCACCTCCCTGATAAGTACAAAGATAGAGCAAATGAGCTCATCCAAGAAGGGAAAAATATTACAAACACCTCTATTCGATGTGCACTTGATGCAGCAGACACTGCCTCCAGGGCAGTTAACACCAGTGTTTTATTGTGTAGACATGCCTGGCTACGCATATCAGGGTTCAAACCTGAAGTCCAAAGTGCTATACTTAATCCACCCTTCGATGAGCAATACTTATTCGGACCCAATGTAGATGTATCACTTGAAAAAATGAAAAAGGATTCAAATACAGCCAAATCTACGGGAGCCCTGCAGTCGCAGGCTCCCAGACGTTCATTTTTCCGCTCATCTTATCGAGGCGCCACCAGGGTATACTCTTCGGACATACCTTCTACCTCATACAAAGCCCCTACACAATCCACCTATAGTAAGGGCCACCAAAGGGGGGGTTACAGGGGTACCAATAATAAAGGCAACTGTAAAAACAGCAACTCCCGCTCTGCCTCTACCCCTGCCCAATGACTCCCTTTCCCTTGTCCCATTCCACTCCTGTCAGGGGAAGACTACAACAATACCTGCAGGCCTGGGAAAACATCACATCAGACAGGTGAGTGCTTCAAATAATTCAATCAGGTTACTGTCTAGAACTAACATCCACCCCCTAAATATACCACCCAAGCAGCGTCCAATGTCACAAGAACATTTAACACTGCTCAGACAGGAAGTAATATCCCTCCTGCAGAAAAATGCAATAGAAATAGTCCCAAAGCATCAGCAAAACAAAGGAGTATACTCCCTATATTTTCTAATCCCAAAGAAGGACGGATCTCTAAGACCTATCCTAGACTTCAGACCTCTAAACATTTACATACAGTCGGATCATTTTCATATGGTCACACTCCAACAAGTCCTTCCACTCCTGTTACAAAACGACTTCCTTGTCACTCTAGATCTCAAGGACGCCTACTTCCACATTCCCATCTACACCGCGCACAGAAAATATCTCAGATTTGTGCTAGACGGGCAGCACTACCAGTTCAAGGTACTCCCATTCGGAGTCACAACAGCGCCGAGGGTGTTTACCAAATGCCTAGCAGTAGTAGCAGCACACTTAAGAAGATAACATATTCATGTCTTCCCATACCTAGACGACTGACTCATAAAAGCCAGCTCATACATCCAGTTTGTACAACACACTCACGCTACTATTCAACTGCTTCACGACTTGGGATTCACAGTAAATCACAACAAGTCACATCTGCAACCTTCACACATACAACAATATCTTGGCACTACAATAAACACCCCACTAACACTAGCCTATCCCTCTCCAACCAGGATAACAAGTGTACAAACTCTCCTAGCAAGATTCAAGCTGCAACACTCGCTTCCAGCTCGAGTGTTCCTGCAGCTCGTAGGAATGATGGCATCTTGCATATTCATAGTACCTCACGCAAGACTGCAAATGCGTCCAATTCAAGAGTGCCTAGCACGCCAATGGAACCAGGCTCGTGGTCAATTAACAGACCTAGTGTTGGTAGACAGTCGGACTCATCGCTCTCTGCAATGGTGGAGCACCAAAAACCTTTCAAAGGGCCGACAGTTCCTAGATCCAGTTCCTCAGCTCTCCGGCTGGGGAGCTCACCTACTGCATCACACCATGCAAGGCAGGTGGACACCACAACAAAAGTTACTCCACATTAACCACTTGGAGTTACTAGCTGTTTTTCTAGCCCTAAAAGATTCCAAAAACAAGTATCCGGCAAAGCTGTCTTAGTCCGCACAGACAATATGACAGCCATGTACTACATAAACAAACAAGGGGAACACACTCTCTGCAGCTCTCTCAGTTAGCCCAACAGATATGGAGATGGACTATACCACTGAAGATCTTCCTCTTAGCCCAACACGTTCCAGGAGTACTAATTAATTAATTGTGGGTTTATATAGCGCTAGGATAGACTCCCGGAGGAGTATCTCCGCGCTTCGACCGCTGCGAAACCCTTCCTGGCTTCCCTGAGAGATGGTCCCTTAATGGGTATCTCCAGGGTGAGACCAGGCATCCCCGGCGGTCTGGTGGGTCCGTTAGTGCAGATGAGGCAAGCTTATGCCCAGAGTTGCCGAGTGTGATCGCTGATCAGAGTGGGCACCGAGGCGAGAGAATTATCGAGTCCGCTGACCCTGGTCCAGAAACCTGCCGCGTCGGGAATCGAACCCTGGTCCCGGGCCGTCCTCTGCTCTCGGGTCTGCCGCCTCTAACCAGTGAGCCACACTACTAAACACCATGGCAGATCTGCTAAGTCGACAGACACAGCAGATCCACGAGTGGGAACTTCATCCACAAGTTCTTCAACCGTTCTTTCAAATGTGGGGACAACCTCATATAGACCTCTTCGCCACCCACGAAAACGCAAAATGCCCAAACTTCGCCGCCAGATATCCACACCCGCTGTCCAAAGGCAATGCGATATGGATGAACTGGTCCAGAAAATTTGCGTATGCTTTTCCTCCTCTCCCACTACTTCCGTTAGTGGTACGCAAGCTACAGCAACATTCCCTAACCCTCATTCTAGTTGCTACAACTTGGGCAAGACAACCGTGGTACACTACGTTGCTGCAACTATCTGTGGTACCACACCAAAAACTAAGCCTATCTCCATGCCTCTTAACACAGAACCATGGAGAGATCAGACACCCCGGACCCAGCTCAGCTCAACCCAGCGATCTGGCTCCTGAAGTCATAGAGTTTGGTTACCTCAATCTTCCTCCAGAATGCATGAACGTTATTAAAGAAGCCATACGTCCCAATACTAGAGCATGTTATGCTGCTATGTGGAAACGGTTTGTAATATACTGTCAAAACAAACAGCTAAATCCTTTAGACGTGTCTATTCAACATATCATAGGATATCTATTACACCTTCAAAAGTGTAACTTAGCCTATACGTCTATCAGACTACACCTCGCTGCCATTGCAGCATACTTAGAAAATAGACAACATCTATCTCTTTTTAGAGTACCCGCTATAAACAACTTTTCGTGTCTTTTTCACCACCACATAAAGGCAACCCCATATCAAAATCGGGGATAGCTAGATGGATTGTTAAATGTATACAAATATGTTACCACAAAGCCAAACATATGTTAACAATTCCTCCAAAAGCCCATTCTACAAGGAAAATAGGAGCTTCAATGGCATTCTTAGGGAACATTCCCCTAGATGATATATGCAAAGCAGCTACATGGTCTACACCGCACACATTCACAAAACATTATTGTGTAGATGTGCAAACTAAACAACAAGCCACTGTGGGCCAGGCTGTACTAAAAATGTTGTTTCAAACAACTGCAACAGATACTGGTGGTCGCCACTAGGTGTGGCTACTGCTATACAATCTATGCACAGTGTGTAATCTGCAGCTCATATGCCTCGAACGGAAAACCAGTATGCATCTGTTATTGCCATGTAGAGCTGCAGAGTTACACACGCCCACCCGCCTCCCCGGCTACCTTTATCTGTTCCAGTATTATCTTAATTAGATACAAATCACATGGACATCACTACTTCTTGTACAGCTCCATCACTTCCCTAATGGCGAAAAACAATCGGGGGATGGAGCCGATGCCCATGCGCAGTATCATCCAAAAGAGGAGTCACCTATCCCGTGACTTCCAAAGACTTTTCTACAACAAAATAAACTGCAAACATCCAGGCCCAACACTAGGTGGCCGTCTATGCACAGTGTGTAACTCTGCAGCTCTACATGCCAAGAACAGATGCATACTGGTAAGTAGCATTTTCCTTCTTGGAAAGTCCTTGATGCATCGTCAGTAACTCCTATGCTGGGTTTCATACTCTAATCTGAACCAGTCTTGTACATTTGCACTTACATGTGTTTTGGATAGTAAGGGTATACCCTCATGTCACTTCTTGTTCACCGAATTGTTTGTCATGTTGTAAGGGATAATGTCATAGTTCATAGTTCTGGTGGGAGTTCTGCCGTAGGTCATACCTGCTTGTACTTGCATAAGGTTCTGTGGTTCAGATGTTTTCTTTGTTTTGTAGCCACATAGTTTCCTCTATTAATAACATCTGGTCTTTGGAGAGGTTCTCAGGCCTTCCCAGCTTCCCTCTTCGAAAAGCCTGGACAATTGTTGAGGGCCGCTGCAGGCCATTGCAGTGATGTTAAGTGGAATAGTGAAGTCATGCTGGTATACCTGTCATTGCTTATAATGGGTCTTAGTTTTGTTCTGTTGCCTTCATTCTTGCTTGATGCCTTCTGACTGGGGCCAGGTAAGTAAAGGTGGTTTTAATTCCTGCTTGTCATCCACCTTACCTTGTAGGGTTACAACGGATTGGGATGCCACAGCTCAATATGTCCATGGTCAGGTTGGCTTTTTGCACTTCATTTCTATGAATTTGTCAAGCTTGTCTCCACCTCTAGGGGAGTGAAAGGGAAATAAAATACAAAAAGAAACATAATAGTATCAGGTAGCACTGCATATATCAATTTTTCACCAAATACCCATCCTGTCTTAAGTAGTCTTCAGCATTTACATTGAGCATCTGGAAGTTCTCCTCACTGACAAGTACATCAAGAACAAGCGGCTTACAAATAACACCTAACTTTACGTACAAATCACATCAAAAAGTGACATCGCCTGGCTCTGACTATCCAAGCATTGATTCCTGACACATTCTAAAGCGTCATCCTCCTGAGGCTATAGTGTATGATAAAAAATCAGCAACAGACAACCAGCACATATGTTGGAATAGCTCTCAGTGAGGAACCCTACAGCTTTACTTCGAATCAGGTCATCTGTATCAAATCCATAGGTTTCCACAGACACCACTCTTTGCTTCAGAAGGTACATGGTAAAAAAGACACAAATCAAATGTCTCTGATTCGTCATGTTCCGCGAAGTCAAAGATTTTCTTCTGCAAGCAGACTTCAGAATAGCATATGAAACAAGTACTCATCACATTGATGTAAGTAATATCACAACTGACCCCTTGAAAAGTGTCCTTTGCCAGACCCATCAAGGTTCTCTGCAAGTTTAACAGAATCTCACCTTTCCTCAAAGATCTCCACGTTCACCCACTACCAGCCGATACCACTTACAAAGTCTGCTCCATCTGTGGCCAGCAGGTTCAAGATTTCAGATGTTTACACATCATAAGAGTCCAGAGGAAAAATGCAGGATGGAGAAGAGAAGATGCCCAGCTTTTTCTCACCATGCTTCTTGTATCTGAAATGTGGTAAGCTCTCTTACTCCTCATCTTTAGTAAAGAACTGGATACCTCCCTTTTCCAGTAACACATCATTTCTGTTCGGGTCCATCCTGGATATTTGTCATCATGTCCGGCGGAGAAAGTGAGTTGCGGCTGGAGCTACGTCAGAACCACCTAATATTGTGGAGGAGTTATTGCAGTTTTAAAAAACCACAGATCCATTCTGGCACATAAAGGATATTCACAGATGCGGCATCTGCAGGAAGATGAGTATCCATCAGAAAGTACATTATGAAAGATTAGTAACTTGTTATTCTAGCATGAAACGTGTTGGCCATTTGGTGATTTTACAAAATAAAGAATAATCTGTGAATTGAAAGGAATGATATGATGTTTAAATCACAGTTCCTCTCCATGTGTCTGTGTAGCATTTGGCCCTTCCATTAACAATTGAATATCCACTGTATCAAACAAGGCCTCTGGAATTAATATGACCAGCAAGGTCCTGTAACACTTAACTAAAATGGTGCAATATTGTCTAAAATCTTATATTAAATTGTGAAAAGATTTGCAAAACCTGCCAGCAGCAGCAAAAGAAGTGTGCATGTGATTCTACAAGGCTAACCAATGGATGTTTGTGCAAAGACCGCTTGCTGGAGTGTGGCACCACCCTGCATCAGTGTTTCCAATCGCCTAATAGTCACTTTCAGGTTGCTGTCTTCATGCAGCCTCTTCAGCCTACCTACAGCTAATACACAATAACTAAATGGAGCAGCAATATTTGTGAAAATGTGCCCACTGCAATAAAACAAGAGTGCAGTTGAATCTACAAGAGCTAAATAATGAACGTCTGTGAAGAGAGTATTGCAGTACTTGTGCAGGGTGAAGCACAATCCCCCATCAGTAGTTCCATTCTCCCCAGGTAACCTTCGGCCACCTGTGTTCTTCCTGCCTCTTCAGCCTATCTATGATAAAAGCACTTTGACTGTAGGCAGGGAGTCAGCTAGGAAAGTGCTTTTTCGACGGGCCAAGAGTACAGTGCTCTGACCTCTGGTCAGTTTATTGGTGTAGATTAGTTCTTTGCCTCATACCTTTTGGACTTCTGACATTCTAATTTGACCAACAGTGGCCCTACCTATCACACACAAAATTGATGGCACATAACTATTTTACTAAACTGTAGCCTCAATTCCCCACCTGATGGATGTCTTGCAGGGCAAGACTATAGAAGTGTCCCAAGATCAGAGAGTAATATATGCTAAATTAAAACCGGTACGTACCTTTTTTCTAAACAGGCATGAAAGGATTGCTATTAACAGACTTCACATACTAACAAGGAACATTTCTCATTAAATGATGATATGTTGGCTCCTGCCAAACATGTAGGTCCAGTGAAAGTACATTTGGATAGGGAGTGGGAAAACTTTAAGTTTTTGGAGCATGACTAGACTGCTTGCTGTCCTCGTCCCAAACTAATATTAGAGGATTCTCTCACCAAATTCTATTTTACACTCCCATATGTTACAGCTACGGAGGAGGGAGCCTCTTTTGCAGTGGTGGTGTGCAGGATGGCTGAGGTCCTAATGTCTTGACAGAGGTGCTACAGCCGGAAGTCACCCCCTCAGGACCCTAACTCCCATTCAATGAAGCTGTTATGGATGTCCTGCTTGGGGCCTGATCCAACCCTGCACAGGGGCTCCTGAGAATAGGACGATTGCCCTCACCCATCTTAGTGGTCCAAGCCTCCTCATCGTTCCCTACCACCCTACCGGCTGGACACCTTCGATAAGAGAATGTTTTCTTCCATGAGCCTGACAACTGCGTTTGTTGAACACTGCATGCCGGTCGGGCGATTATTCCTTTATACTATGGATAGTGTTGCCTATTATCTCCGAGGAGGCCTGTGCCATACTCCCTGAAGCTGTAGCCTTGCAGCACCACCCATGGCAGAGAACGTCTGGTTTTTCAGAGTATGTCCATGCTTCCCTCATGGACATGCCCTTTGATGGCTCTCGCCTCTTTGGGGACAAGTCGGATTCAGCGCTGGAGTGCTATGGACAGCAGTGCTATGGCCAGGTCTATGGCCCCTCATCTATCCCAATCCACCTTCTGCCATTTTCGTGGCTATGGGAGGGGTCTCCAACCTAAAGTACGCCTCATTAAAAGTTCACTTGGTAGCAAAAGTAGCCTACACACAAAGCCAAATGGGTAGACACTTCTTCACAACACTGGTTATCAAAAGGATTCTAGAAAGAACAAAAATAATAACTCCACTCACATTGGCTTCGACCCCAATATGGAACCTCATTCTAGGCTAATACAACTAATGAGGCCTCCCTTTGAGCTGCTACATAAGGCAGAACAACGGTTCCTGACCTTGAACACCACCTTCCTAATCGCAATCACATCACTGTGAGGGGTAAACGAACTGCAACACTAACCACCAAAGAAGCCTACATGCAAATACACAAGGACAGAGTAACCATGAGGACCAACCCACACTTCCTCCCAAAGATCATATCACAGTTTCCCGTGAACCAAGCAACACAGTTGCTAGCTTCTTCCATCAACCAAAAACACAAGCCGAGAGAACTCTGCACATGCTAGATATGAGCAGGGTTGTGACGAACTATCTAGAAAGGATAAAGGAGATCAGAAAGGGAAGCTAGCTCTTCGTATCAAATTCAAACAAAGGCTTGCCTTTACTGAAGGGCATCATTGCAAGGTGGATAGTACAAACAATCCAATTGTGCTATTAGAGGACAGACACACGCTTGGAGACAAGACCCAAAGTGCATTTCACTAGGAAGAAAGGAGTCACCCTGGCCTTCCTAGGAAGCTTGCCCATAAGCATATATGTATGACAGCCACATGGTTATCAGTCCACACCTTCAGAAGACGCTATTGCGTAGACATCCAAATAAACATAGGCACAAGTTGCTCGGAAAGTACCGAAACATCTGTTTGCAAGTTCAACATCTGTCTAACACTGCCCCAAGAGTGACATGAGATACTGCTATGAAATCTATGCACAGCATGTGAAACCTGAAAAGGATTTATGCTACAAAACTAAGTGTTTACCCACCAGTAGGAGTAGTTTTGCAGCTTGAAGAGCTTTCTGGATTCAAATGCGACATGCCACCTCCCTAGGTAATGAGGTAAGACAGTCGATAAGGACAAGGTGAGTCACGAATCTGAAGATGTCTACCAAGCGCAGAGCCCTACTGGGCGCAGGTGTGACATCATAGGAGAACAGACATAGCTACAGACCATGTCAAAGAGGAGACAAAGAAAAAAGACAGAAACAAAGGATACTAGAAGACCCGAACCCAACCTATAATAAGGCACAGCATGTGATTCCAGAAACTTCGTCTTGCTGCAAAACTACTTCTACTGGTAAGTAGCCTTTTCTTTACTTACCTTCAGTTTCTTTTTGGTGGATACTTTATCTAACCGCAGATTCCTCACCACTCATCCACCTCCCTGTTCTGTGGTATGGTCTTTTCCATCTAGAAAGATCCCCATTTAAGAATCTGCATGCTTGTTCGGTTAATCAGCCTATGGGATCCGGAGCAGAGGGAGCAGAAGAGATGAAAGACACTGACATCAGCGCCCATGGTTGGCACTTACATGCGGTTCCATTTGCTACTTTCAAAGCTACTGTGCATAGGAGCACTGTTTTTTATTTTTCTGAATCCAGTCTGGCGCCTGTGGGAAATACACAAGTTGAGGAATTTGCATTTAGAGAAGAGTCTCCACCAGAAAGAGTGTTGCTAAAGTTGAGTAACTTATTTGTTTGTGCAGGAGTCGGAATTACGAGTTGGGTGGTATTTACTTCATTCAGTATTTACCCGGTGAGTTAATTACCTCACCCTGTGGTAAATTTCAACAGGGGGAACGTGCCAGCGTTTAACATGAGAAAAGTGTATCATATTTACTTTATCATGCAGATATTGGTGCAGTAAACACCAACAAATGCAGGTTATTCCCAAGAACCTCATAATGAGTGCTATTTATTGCCCAAGATAAATAACATACCTTAGGGAATTGTTATTTATCTGGTTCTATAAAAAGCACCTGGATTTTGACATGCTTGGAATCAGGGCCTAAGTAGCACCAACCCAGAGCCAACTGGAGGGGGCATTGAAGCACGGTTGGGTGGAGCAGTGATTGGGCCAAGGCACAATGCTGTGGCTCTCCATGGCAGGTAGACAACCTTTTCAGCAGCCCCATGTGTCTCCCTACAAAGATAGGGTTCCCTCCGGTTTCATCCTTGGATGTGTGTGTTTCACTGTGCATATTCACTGTCCCACCTTATACCCATGTGTGTCAGTTAGACCTGGCACCCTTGGCGTGGGTCTCCCTTCTATTTTTTTACTGTTGCCTCTTATGTTTTTGCTGGTTTTAGATGCTTTTGGACACTGTGCCACTGCTATTAAGGGCCACAGTGTTCCCTATGGTAAATTGATGTATGGATTAGTGACTCCATGATTTGCTTCTTTGGTTTACTTGTCATACCCTAGTACAGTGCACTGCGGGTGTCCAGGGCCTGTAAATCAAATGCTGCTGGTGGGCTTGCAGCACTGACTGTGCCACCCTCCGGAGCAGCTTGTAAAGTGTGTCTCAGGCCTGCCATTGCAGATCCTGTGTGCAGTCTGGTACTGCCATATTGAGTTGGCAAGTGCACCCACTTGCCAGTCCCTAAACGTTCCCTTTTCTACATATTAGTCACCCCTATGGTAGGCCCATGGGCAGGGTGCATTGTAGGTAAAAAGGTAGGACATGCCCTGATGTGTGTGGCATGTCCTGATAGTGAATTACAGCCATTTTCGTTTTTACTATTGTAAGGCTACCTATTCCCCATAGGCCAAAATGGGCAGTTTGATTATAACATCTTAAAATCCTAACTGACTTAGGGAACCAGGTAGAAATTCGAGTTTAGTATGCCTGAACTCAGAATGATAAAATACATCTTTTAGTGAAATTCGTTTTAACATTCTGGGTTTGAAAATACCACTTTTAGAAAGTAGGTATTTTCTTGCCTAACTATCCAAACCTGCCTCTGCTAGGTTGTGTATTCCTTGTCTGGCTTTTGAGTGACAGGGGCTGGGGGATTCCAGGAGATAGGGTGAATCAGCACAGGGCTGAATAGACCCATCTGCCTTTAGAGTGGTGGGAAGGGAGCACCTGGACTTGAATAGGCTGGGCCTGCCTTTCACAATACTGGCTCCACCTCCTGTGGTGCGTCTGATGTCCCTGGCCTACACTGTCAAAGGAAGAGAAGGAGTTCTGTAAATAAAGTGCTCCAGGACTGCACAGAACTAGTTTTGACTAGGCACAGACACTCTCCGCCTTCAGAGACAAAGGATTTTGGTGTATAAAAGAGGGGACCCAGACCCCAGAACTTTAGATCACTTTTTTAAAAATCAAGACGGACCTTTGCTGAGGAGAAGAACCAGCTAAACTGAAGGAGGAGACTACCCCTATGCTGCGTGTTGTTGGGGTTGGCCTGCAGTGGTTGCTTCATTGCCAAAGAAAGGAGAAAAAGGACTGAGTGTGCTTTCATCATCTTGAGGAAGATCTCCAAGGGCTTGAACTTGAGCTTGCCTCCTGCCTGAAGTCTCAGGGATACAAGACTTCACCCCTTCTGCTTGCCTGTAGCTAGAATTGCATTTTAGCTGCTGCAGTAGGAAATTGCAACACCGACGCTGGTGAACGCTGCCGTCTTCTGCACCGAAGCTGTGAGCGCTGCTCGGAATTGCACCGTAGACCCGACGCCGGCTGCCGTGCCACATCGATGCCAGCGAGCGACACCGTAACCTGCCCGAAGCAGTGAGCACTGCTCTGACTTGTGCCGTGGTCCCGACGCCTGCTGCTGGGCCGCATCAACTCCGAAGCTGACATCGACATCGCGGAACCGATCCTCGACGTGGGTGACCAAGAATCTATCGACAGCACGACATTGTAAGGAACCGTGGTTTCGCCATCACTTCCCTGACTCAGTAAGGAGCCATTGTCATTGTCTCTCCTCCCTGCGCTGCAGTAAGGAACCTAGTCTACACCTCCCCTGCGGTCGTAAGGAACCGACGCCGCTCAGCTTCAACAAAGTCTCATCTCCCCGATGCTGTGAGCTGTCTTTGTTTTTCATCACTTTTCCAAGGTACTGTTCTTTGGGGGTCTGTTTGACTCCTGGCCGGATGCCGCGCACCTCATGGTCGGCGCCGTACTTTGTGATTTCTTCTGTCACGACATCGTGATAATTCACATTGGAGGTTTTTGTTGCTAGAGACTTAGTTTAAGTGAACAACCAATTTTTAAGCACATCTTGAGTACAGTATTGTGGCTTTTTGACGTTTAGTCTTGTGTTAAGTCTATATAAAATACTTATTTTTATAATACAACCTGTGTGGTGCCCAGCTGTAGTGTTGTCACTGTATTACTGTATGTGTTCACAAATGCTTTACACATGCATCTGAGATAAGCCTGCCTGCTCGTTCCAAGCTACCAAGGGGGTGAGCAGGGGTTATTTTAGGAGTGTAGCCCCTTACCCTGACTAGAGGCAACTGTCCCTACTTGGTCAAAGGTACATACCTCTGCCAACTAGAGACCCCCAAATCTAACAGTGTCCTTGCACACATGGGCTCTTTCCTCTCTCCTTATGTCTTATGTGGGTCCTACAATAAGCAAATACTGTGACTTCACTTTTCATGTGCTCTGCGCACTCTTTGGTCGTTTCACTATGTCCCCGGTCGTGTCCTTGCACATGTAAGGGCTCTGCCCTGCATTCATGTGGGCTTTGCGCTGGCTTAGCATGAGTGTGTGTGTGCGCCCCACACATTTATGTCTTCTCTCTGCTACCTCTGCATATTTTCCTTCACACATAGCTCTGTCATGTCTTTGCCATTCACCTTTTTTGTGTCCTTGCACAAAAAAGGGGCATTGTCTCTCAATGTGTGGCTGTGTCTCAGCACACACAGAGATCTTGCCCTCGTGTGGCTCTGAACACTTAGGTGCCATGTCTTGTCAGGCTGTGTCGGCCTTTGCTCATTTGATTCTTGCAAAGAGCAGGACCATGCTTGTTTGTTTAATAAGTCCTTGTGTATATTTGTATTCTTGGGAATGGAGGTAAGGTTTATCTGTGTCCTTGTGAGTGTTCTTGCACACAGGGCCACTCTTTCCCTATCTCACAATGTGTGCCCCTGCACATAGAGCCCACAGCCTAGCCTCAGTCTACCTTTCCATTAAGTGTTTGTCTATCCCTGCACAGAGTAGGGTGTACACCATGTCTGGTCTGTCTGAAGAGGATGAAGAAGTCACAGTGGAGAGCTGCAACAGCCTAAATTGTTTTGTGCCGAGCCAGTACGTGATTTCCTAAACATTTGTAATTGTATTTGTATTTATATAGCGCTTACTACCCCAGACAAGGCGTTAAAGCGCATTCTGGCGAGTAGCGCGCTACTCCGGAACCCAAAAAGGATTAGTGGTGAATTAGTATACTGAAATATGAAATTAATTCGAGCATTGGACATGTGAGTCTGTTATTTGGGTTGAAAAGGATAGTTGAAGGATAGAAGAGGGATTCGTTTGCATTTATATAGCACTTGGTACCCCTGATGAGTTATCAAAGTGCTTTCCAAAGAGTAGCACGCTACTTCGGCACCCAAATAGGATTGGGGTGAATTAATATAGGGTAATGTAAAATTAATTTGAGCGGTGGACATGTGAAGTCTGTTATTTGGATCAGAAAGGATAGTGGAGGGAAAGAACAATGAAGGGTCTTTTCGCAATGTCCCAGATGTCAAAAGTCGGTGCATCGGGCCTCGAAGTGGTGCTGCAGCAGCAGTTCGACTGAACAGGTGGATCCCAAGGAAGCTCACTCCATTCCACTGGCGGCGTGTTTATTGGAGGGCTGCACAAGCCGCCTGCAATATGATACCTGGGACTGTAAGAAGGATGAAGCATAAATTATGGCCATGCATCTTTAAACCTGACGTGAATGGAACTGAGGCAGGCCCCAAGCAGACAAATAATGATTCAGGAGTCTGGAGCAGTCCACTGGTGGCAGAAGTGTCGAGCTATTGCTTCTAAAGCACACACACGATTAGGAGCCATCAGTCCATCCGTAAGCCACAGAAGGCTTGAAGGCTGCTGAAGGGTACAAGTGGTTGGCTGTCACCTTTGTGTAACAGGAAGGCATGCTGGCACACAGCACCAATTTAAAATTGGTCCAGTATGGCCTATTGCAGGGTTCTCCAAAGTTGGTCCTGGAGGGCTGGATCCATGCCAGATTTTTTGCATAGCCCCATTTAGATAAATGTAGTTATCTTAAAAATCTGGCATGGATCTGGCCCACCATGACCGACTTAGGAGAACCCTGGCTTACTGCTACAGGCATACTCGGACTCCCAACTTTTCACCGACACACCCGACTTTTCACCTTATCCATCCAACTCTGCAAATAATTTGGGGGGTGGTCCAACCCATATCCCGCCCCTCAAGGCTAGACAGCCTTGGCATTTTTCAAACCCAGTTTTTGGCATTACTGGTGGCAGGCTCCTGAGAAAATCATTGGACCCTACAGTTTTTAAAAATTAAGCATTCCGAAAGGTTAGTTTTCAGAGATCCAGCATCAGGTAAACGGTTATTTTAAGACTATAGGTCAACATGAAGACTATAATGGAGAACTATCGATACAGAGAGAAGAGGTGGGCTGGAGTTTTGGAATATGGACTCTAGAACCATATGTCTGAAGATTTAACTTTGCCTTCGCTACTATACCAAGTTATGTGGTCTCAGAAAAGTCTCATGTCCCCCGTTCATCATTTCCCATAAATCGCAAAATTTGGGGTACTTGGAAACCGGCACAAAATATAAAGAAACATACTTTTTAGATAAGAATATTTTAGTATTCTTCAAATGCCACTGTGTTCCAAATCGTTCGTTGGTGACTCTGTGCAATATATTGCAGATAGTCCCTGACTCTGTTGCCACTCAGAAAATGTGAGGTCTGTTTTTCACAAACACTGAGCAACTGGAAAACAATGCTGGGGCAGAGCACACTTTTTTGTAGGGGTTGGTACTTCATGTTCATTTTTAGCTGCAGCTACGAGTGCACCGGGCTGCCTAAATTGAGTATTATCCAAATTGTCAATCTGCACTGAAGGCTGATTATCATCCCTAAATGTTTTACAATGAGTAACCTTGACTTATTTCACTTACTTGCCTTTTTTGTTTAAGACTATGAATGTTGTGCATTTCACCTGCCCCCAGAATAATTCAGCCAACTTATCTTTACACTTTTCTTCTTTGCAGGAAAGCTGGTAGAGCATAGGAAACATGCAGAAGCCTCTCTACTTCTAGAGCAGTATGCCCAGGTAATGTAATTGAGTCCCTTTCTGTTTGTATTCTTATTATATTTCTGAAAACCTGGTGCAGTGTGGTGTGATTTTAGAATATGTGACATGCATATTGGCCTTCTCAACTGAAATGAACTTTGATCTGCTGTGCTAAAGGCACATTCATTGTCCTTTGATGCATTTTTGTCTTTGTTAACAAGTACAAGTTTCAGCATATTTAAAAAAAAATGTGGTGCTCTCCTAAACGTAGCTTCCTTCCTTTCAAAATACCAGCCCTGACATCCAAGGACTTTCTTTGTGTACCAGTCAGCAAATACTAAGACAATGAGATATTCACTGTATGTACTTATGTACTGTGAACTCACTGGGGTACCACACATATGCTACTGGCCACATAGCCCGTATATTATTGTAAAATGTAGCATTAGTTTCACTATGTAGAGTTATTCCTACAGATGAGCTAAGTGGGATTAGGACTACGATAATAGAAGTCACCACAACAGGCAAATAGCTTTGTCAGAGTCATCCGAAAACAACTACATCTGAAAGAAACACGTTAGTATTAGATTCCTTACCTTAGAATATCCCCAGGCGTCAGTCTGGATCCGGAAACGTTTGCGTAGCAGTACCCCTGCGCGTCGGTAGGCGTCGTCTGCAGGCGTCCCCTGCGGCTCCGCGTCCGTCGTTGGCGTCGTGCGCCGTGATGACGCCGCTGGAGTATATAGACGCCGCCTCCGCGCGCTGACGTCAGTTCTTCTTTTTTCCGCGCCAGTTAGCGCAGATCTGAAGAGCAGTACTCCGGTCTTCTGACCAAGTTTTTGATCTTTTTTGATCTCTGAATCTTCTACGGTGCCGGTAGGATGCCCGGTTTTAAGAACTGTGACGACTGTGACCGGACGGTGTCGGTCACGGATCATCACCGACTCTGCCTCCGGTGCCTGGGCCCCGACCACGACGTGGACGCCTGCGTCGACTGCCGGGCCTTGACTAATAAAGCTAGGCGGGAGCGGTCCCGCAAGCTGCTCGAGCTCCGGGTGTCGGCACCGCGTCGAGAGCGGTCCCGGTCCGGCCGGAGGTCGAGGGAGCGTTCGAGGGAGCGATCGAGGGAGCGGTCGCGGAGCCGTCACGGACGCTCCGGGAGTCGTCACCATTCTTCTGGTTCCTCAGGTAGGAAGCACAAAAAGTCGGGCGTCGTCTTCGTACCCCCGACTCCCCCCGACGCTCGCGCGAGACGGCCAAGGGTTCGGAAGGAGATTGAGGCGTTCCTCGTGGCCATGAGGGCTCTTTCTCCTCCGGCGGGTTCCGCGGCGCCTTCGGGCCCTGTGAACCCGTCTGGGGGCCCTAGCGGCTTGGGTGACCCTGCCTCGACGCCGTCGGGTGCTCCGGCCCCGGCGCCGCCGACGGCTCCGATCCCGGCGGTCGACGCCGGCTGGTCAACCGGCCTCTCCGGCGCCGATTCCATCGGGGCAACCCTTGGCGCCGCCCCCGCGCGGCGCCGGTTCCCCGGCGCTGGCTCCGGGCGGCGCCGTCCCCATTCCCTCTCCGAATCCGGACGCGGAGGAGCCGGTCTACATCGTTGACTCCGAGTATGGTGAGGATGTAGAATACGGAGAGGGGTGGGAGGGGTCCGAGGACCCTCTGACACGCGAGTGTCAGTATGACATGGACTGGACAGGTGACTTGGGTGACGCCAGTGGTCTGGATGATTCCCCCAACCCTGGTTTTGTCTCGCCTCCTACCGTGGCTACGGAGGAGGGGGCTGCCTATTCAGTGGTGTTGATGAGGGCTGCCAAGGCCTTAAGCCTTGAGCTCCCCGTCGCGGCTGTGAGGACTAACATCCTCACCGAGGTCCTCAAACCGCAGTCATGCCCACAGGAGCCACTGCTGCCATTTAACGAGGCCTTAACGGACGTTCTTTTGGGCACGTGGTTCAGGCCCGCTTCAGGTTCGCCTATTGATAGGAACGTGGCCAGGCGCCACCGTCCGTGTGCGGACGACGCCAAGTTTCTGTCCACCCACCCCACCCCTGAGAGTCTGGTGATCCAGGCCTCCACCTCCCAGACGGCATTCCCGTCGGCCCGCCCGACAGGGAATCGAAGAGGTACGACCAGTATGGCAAGAAGGTCTTATCGTCCCTGAGTCTGGGACTGCGGTCTTGTAACACCGCGTGCCTCTTGGGCCGTTACACCCACTCTCTGTGGGACACGGTCGCGGAACTGCTGCCTGAATGCCCCGCGGAGGTACGGGCTAAGCTCGGCAAGGCTATGATTGAAGGCCGAGATGCAGCAAGATATTCCATCAGGTGTGGTCTTGATACGACCGACTCGCTGGGCAGAGCGATGTCCACGACGGTGGCGATTCGTCGCCACGCCTGGCTGAGATCCGCCAACTTCTCGGCTGATGTCCAGAATGCTTTGATGGACATGCCGTTTGATGGCAGTCGCCTGTTCGGCGACAAAGCGGACCACGCGCTGGAGCGCTTCAAGGACTCCAGGGTCACGGCCAAGGCCTTAGGTCTCTCGACCCAGCGCCAGCAAACGGGTTCGTTTCGCTCCTTTCGTGGCCAAGGAATGTGGAAAATGAGCCCATAATTCTATCGGTGCCCAGGCCGCTGGCGCAAACCGCCTCTTAGTTCCCATGTTGAATAATTACCAAATAAAGAGACGGGCGCTGGAAGCAGGAATGAAGAACAGAGTTTAATTCTCATGAGGAGAGCCAGTCATTTCGGACACGAAACACAGTGTCTTTCGGGAGGTGCTCTAACAAGTGAGCTGAGACTCTTGCTTTTATATCTTACAAAACACTTGATAGTACAATCAGGACAGTATGACGCAAAAGAAAGACATCCCTATAATCCTCGTGTCGATCCTACCCCACATACGTTCACAATGGGGACCCTTGACCTGCTGATAAGAGGGGAGGGCAATCACGCAGCTGAGTGTTCCGTAGGATGTGTACGCCTGATCATAGCCCAGGGGGTGGGGTGGCTAGGACCAATAGTGGATCCTTTGAAGAGGAGTGACTTCATACAATAAGGGCAGTAAATGATATCTCCTGGCTCAGGCGATGGCCTCGGACATGTGTGGTCAGCCGGACTCGGGGGAAGGGGTCATCAAAGGAGTGGTATTCATGCCGCGTGGACAATCGAGCGCGGAGGGAAGGCTTGTCAACAGAGGGGCATTCATGGAAGGGAAGGAGGTGTTGGTCAGGCGCGGCCGTGACTCTCAAGGACAGGGCCTTGCAGAAGAAGAGGGTTTATGACTTGCCCATGTGAGGAGAAGGGAGGGGTAGCCAGGGTGGACACAGGGACAGAGTCACACAGAGAGAGAGAGAGAGAGAGAGAGAGAGATCTGATGACCAGTACATGAGAGAGCGGGGGCAGTCAGGTGCAGCTGGGGAGGGCTACGTCAGCCAAGGCGAAGGATGCCTCTTCAAGAGGGAATGGGGGGTTTGTGCGGGTCGAGCAGGAGAGTCGCCTTTCGCAGCAGGGTCGCACAGGGGGAGAGGGTTTCATGGCCTACGCATAAGAGAGGGGGTTTAGGATATGCGCAGGAGGGAAGCCGGGGATTCCAATGGGTAAAAAGGCCATGGTGCCTAGAATGGCTGTACATATGCATAGGGGTATGGGCTCTTACTGGCAGAGCGATACGGTCAATAATTTACGGTATTCATGGTGCTCACAGGGAGAGGAGTGGGAGAAGAAGGGGAATGAATGCTGTCTATGTACATCAATTTCTTCAACTTTCACAGGAAGGGGCGGTCCCACGCGCCGCAACAGAATTATCAACGCGGTGGCGGCCGTGGAAACCGCCGTGGAAACCGCCGTGGTGGCGGTCGGGGACAGCGGCGAGGTCAGGCCACACCTCCCTCCGCAGCATCTGCCTCTAAATCCTCCTAGTCCGAGCTTTCAGGCCCATGTGACACCAGTGGGAGGCAGGGTTCGCCATCACCTCTCCCACTGGCGCACAATAACGTCGGACAGGTGGGTGTTGCAGCTCGTCCGAAGGGGCTACTCCCTCCCCTTCGAGACAACCCCTCAAACCATGCCACCTCAGAACCACCGTGTGTCGGGGGACCACTTGGCACTTCTGAAAGAGGAAGTTACTGCCCTCTTGGCCAAGGGGGCCATTGAGCGCGTTCCTGGGCCAGAAGTAGGACGTGGTTGCTATTCCCACTACTTTCTGGTACCAAAGAAGGACAAAGTGGGCCTGCGTCCTATCTTGGATCTAAGGAACGTCAACGGCTTCCTCCGGAAGGAGAAGTTCAAGATGTTGACTTTGGCTCAGGTCTTGGCTGCTCTAGACCCACAAGGCTGGATGGTAGCGTTGGACTTGCAGGATGCGTACTTTCACATCCCCGTCCTGCCGGCCCACCGGCGTTACCTGCGGTTCACGGTAGGCCTCGAGCATTTTCAGTTTATCGTGCTCCCCTTCGGCCTTACAAGCGCCCCACGGGTGTTCACCAAAGTGATGGCGGTGGTCGCAGCTCATCTGCGCAGATTGGGGGTCTCAGTCTTCCCCTATCTAGACGACTGGTTGTTGAAGCCGGGCTCGCCCCAGACAGTCGTCGGCCACCTTCAGATGACGGCAGATCTACTGCACCAGCTGGGGTTCTCCATCAATGTGCCGAAATCACACCTGTGCCCCTCTCAAAAGCTCCTTTTCATCGGAGCGGTTCTCGACTCGGCGCAGTTTCGGGTCTATCCTCCGGAACGGCGAATCCAGGATATACAGGCTTTGATTCCAATCTTCCAGCCGTTATCCTGGGTTTTGGTCAGGTTGGCGCTGCGGCTGCTGGGGCTGATGGCTTCCTGCATCCTTCTGGTGCATCACGCCCAGTGGCGGATGCGGGCCCTGCAGTGGGACCTGAAGTTTCAGTGGGCCCAGCATCAGCGCAACCTGTCCGACCACGTCTTGATCTCGGAGGGCACTGCGAGACAACTGCAGTGGTGGCTTACGGACCGCGATTGGGTCAGAGGCAGATCCCTCTCCCTTCCCCAACCGGAGCACGTTGTTGTGACGGACGCGTCCCTCCAGGGCTGGGGAGGCCACTTGGGAGAGGCAGAGATCAGAGGCATCTGGTCTCCGGCGGAGTCCCGGCTCCATATAAACCTGCTGGAGCTGCGGGCGATTCGTTTGGCACTGAAAGCGTTCCTCCCCTTTGTCAACGGGAGTGTAGTGCAGGTGTTCACGGACAACACCACCGCCATGTGGTACTGCAACAAACAGGGCGGGGTGGGGTCGTGGACCCTCTGCCAGGAGGCTCTGCGCCTCTGGCAATGGCTGGAACGTCAGGGCGTGACTCTGGCGGTTCAACACCTGGCAGGTTCTCTGAACGCCAGGGCGGACGAACTCAGCCGTCGGTGCTCGATGGATCACGAATGGCGTCTGAACTCGGACGTGGCGCAAGGCCTCTTTCGGCAATGGGGAGAGCCTTGGTTAGATCTATTCGCCACCGAAGAGAACGCGCAATGTCATCAGTTCTGCTCGTTGGAGTTTCCAAGACGGCACTCGCACGGCGACGCCTTTCAGCGCGAGTGGAGTTGCGGTCTGTTATACGCCTTTCCGCCTATACCACTTCTGCCCAGAGTGCTGAAGAAGATCAGGCGCGACCGGGCCTAAGTCATCCTTGTGGCTCCGGACTGGGCTCGAAGGTACCGGTATCCTGAGCTACTCAGCATGTCAGTCGGTCCCCCGATCCGCCTGCCCCTTCAGGAGGACCTTCTGTCGCAGCAACAGGGGACGGTCCTCCACCCGAACCTGTCCAGCCTCCACCTCCATGCGTGGAGATTGAGCGGCGGCAGTTGAGGCCATTTGACTTGCCTCCTGAAGTTTGTGATGTAATTCTGGCAGCCAGGCGTTCCTCCACGAAATCGGTATACGCCTGTTGGTGGAACAAGTTTGTGGCATGGTGCACAGCAAAGGCTGTGGACCCTCTCTCTGCCCCTCTTTCTGAGGTCCTTCTCTTCCTTCTTTCCCTTGCCCAGCAGGGCTCTGCTCTGGGCACTATCAAGGGCTACCTTTCTGCCCTTTCAGCCTTTCTTAGGCTACCTGATCAGCCTTCTTTCTTCAAGTCCCCCATCGTGACAAAGATTCTTGAAGGACATCACACACATGTATCCACCTGTTCCGTTTGTGATGCCTCAGTGGGACTTGAACCTGGTTCTAACATTCTTGATGTGTGCTCCCTTTGAGCCACTTCACTCCTGTCCTCTCCGTCTCCTGACTTTAAAGACGGCCTTCCTGGTTGCCATCACCTCTGCCAGGAGGGTGAGTGAGCTCCAGGCTCTTTCTGTCAAACCTCCTTTCATGTCCATTCATCCAGATAAGGTGGTTCTGAGAACCAGACCTTCTTTCCTGCCCAAAGTTGTCTCTGCTTTTCACATCGGGCAGTCCATCACCCTCCCTTCCTTCTTCCCGCCTCCGCATCCTTCAAAGGATGAAGAACGGCTCCATCGTCTGGACCCAAAACGTGCGCTTTCATTTTATATGGATCGCACACGCCAGTTCCGGGTGGATGACCAACTGTTTGTTGGCTACGTGGGTGCGACGAAGGGACGGGCGGTACATAAACGGACCATCTCTCGGTGGGTCGTTCTGTGCATCAAAGCGTGCTACTCTTTGGCTCGGAAGGAGCCTCCTGTTGGGCTGAGGGCCCATTCCACTCGGGCCACGGCAGCTACTACTGCCCTGGGCCGGGGAGTCCCCTTGCAGGACATTTGCCAGGCGGCTACGTGGACTTCGCTGCTCACATTTGCGAGGCACTACTGCCTGGACAGTCAAGTCCGGAGGGATGGCTTCTTTGGCCGTTCTGTCCTCCAGGACTTTCTGGTGTAGGAATGTATTGGTTCGCAGACCCACCACCGGGGTTGGTATTGCTGGGGTATCTATTCTAAGGTAAGGAATCTAGTACTAACGTGTTTCTTTCAGATGAACAAGTTACTTACCTTCGGTAACAATATATCTGTAAGAAACATTAGTTAGTATTAGATTCCTTACCGACCCACCCATCCTCCCCGTTCTGCGAACTGATACCTAGGGTTAAGGACATCCCTTTCAGGGCCCTAGTTTCAATGGCACCAGTGTTGATTCTCACATGGCTCTGCGTGTTCTGGCGCGGAAAAGCTGTGTGCAAAGAACTGACGTCAGCGCGCGGAGGCGGCGTCTATATACTCCAGCGACGTCATCACGGCGCACGACGCCAACGACGCCTACCGACGCGCAGGGGTACTGCTACGCAAAAGTTTCCGGATCCAGACTGACGCCTGGGGATATTCTAAGGTAAGGAATCTAATACTAACTAATGTTTCTTACAGATATATCGTTACCGAAGGTAAGTAACTTGTTCTTCACGGTCACCATGTAAATGAGGTTTTGTATTTTTAGATGGCCATTTACAGTCCATTTTGTTTTGCTGCACATTATTTTCATATTAACTAATTGCAATTTCAATATTCAAACACATGTTAAAGCTCTAAGTTTATAAAAAACGAAATATTACTGTTTATTTCAAATAGAGAACAGATAATAAAGCGCAGCCTTTAGTAAAATATTGGTCGCTGATGGTGGTTTGTCACAGCCTCTCTTATGAGAGTTTTTTGGAATACAATATCTGATTTTCTAATATCTGGTAATTGTTGTATTAAATATTTTGCAGGATTATGAAGATGCAATCCTATTGTTGTTAGAAGGATCCAATTGGGAAGAAGCCTTGAGACTGGTATGCCAATTTTTCAAAATATTTTTTGCCACCTATCTATTGAAGGATTTATGAGTATGGGTAAATTTTTGAAGTTGTGGTACATACGCAGTTTCATTTGGTCAAACATTTTTCAGAGAAACAAGTAGGCTTAGCTCTGTATGATCACATGTCACATCAAGCATTATCTTAGACAATTCGGGCCGTTCCTTTTCTGTATGCATAATTTATACAGTGTAACACATTGTACATTCACCACTTTGTCAATGTATTTTATCACAGTGAAAAAAAAAGCCACTGGCAGTATCTACTTGTAGGAGAGGCAGTCTAATGCATGTTGCTTGTGGCACCCATCACTTCCACCAATCACCTTGTGGTACAACTCTACCTCTGCAAATCGAGAACATCCTATCCTAATTCATTGCATTTTAGTGCTTCCTGTTCCATGCCTCTCAAACTTTTCCTAATGTTGAGACACAGATTAAACCGAGTCAGAAGGTTAATTACGTTTTTTAATAGATACTTCTTCCTTTAGGGTCAACACAAGGAGGACGAGTGGGGCATTATGCATATAATCTATTTACAACTGTAGGAAATTACCATCTTTTGTGGTGTTATTTCCAGTGGTGGCTGGTACAGGACTGGGGGGGCGGAGGGGTGAAAAAAAAAAACACTTACCTCTGCACGCCGCCATCTCCCCTCTGTCGTCTCCCCTCCCGGAAGCAGGAAGCACACAGGCTCCTCTAAGCCAATCACAACGCTGCGGTCACCAGCATGACAGCAGCATCATGATTGGTCTGAGCGCCGTGGTTCGGCACTCAGACAGGAACTGTGAGCCTGTGCATGATCTCCACCCAGGATGTGCTTTACAGCCTGGTGGAGAACATGGTAGGTCGCATCACTGTTTGGCGGCCCAAGTCGGCCGGCCAAACCATCATGCACACCTTAATGCACATATTTATTTCCTCCCCCTGCTGGCTGTGAGGATAGCCAATCCCTACCTCACTCCAAAACTGGATTCATCACAGAAGAATAACATGATAACATTATCATTTTATTTTTATTTTTTTCACTGCTGAAAAGCAGTGGTGCGATGCTCCTCTGCCTTAGCTAGTGGATCAGCTGAAGCTGATTACCTTAGATGTTTACCCTGTCTGTTTTTTGTTGGCTATAGAACTGTGCATTTTACCCCCGCTAACCAGTAGTAAAATTGGGGGCACATGTATGACCGTTTTTACCGGTCATAAACTGAGAATTGGGCCGGTTGTGACTGCTAAAACGACTTGTGCAATGCACCAACCCTATTTTGCAAATTTGGAGCCTATAACCAACTCTCAAAATAGGGTTTGCGAGTCACTATTAGGAAGGGCGTGCCAAGGGCGTCCCTTCCTAATAGCAAGTTGCTAGGGTGTGTACGGATGTATCTGAGAGAGACTTCTAGCTGCAGATTCCTTACCTTTGAATTTCCCAGGCATGAGGCTGGATCTGGAATCTTTTGCTGAGCAATACTTCTTGGGCGTGACGTTGGGTGACTACATTCGGCTCTGCGTGATGGCGTTGGTAGCGTCAGTTATAACGTTGCGGTGCCCAAATAGGCACCACCCAGGCGCGCAGACGTCAGTTCTTTTCTTTCCGCACCAGTTAAGCACCGATCCGGGAAGAGCTATCCCTCTGCTGCTTTTTGGCAGGCTTTTTCTCGACTTTGTTGAAATTTTTGGAATCAACTTTGTGTGTGAGGAATGTCATCGAGAAAGCCAGGTTTCAAACCATGCTGGACTTATTCCCGCATGATGTTGGTTACCGATCCCCACCGCTTATGTCTTTGGTGCCTCGAGCGCAACCACGATAGAAAGATGTGTTCGGACTGTCAGGCGATGGCTCCGAAGACCTTGATGGAGCAAGCAATGAAGTTACTTGTTGCCCGGCAGTCAACACCGTCAAGCAAGACTCTGAGGTGGTCATAGTTCTGTTGTGATCATTTCTAGGACCCTAATTAAATAATCCCGATTTATGCCCTTATGTGGTTATAGCAAATCATACCCTTATAAAGGCATAAGAATCAAATCCATATTTAGTAATAGCCAATGCAAACCAAATGCGGCAAGGCTACTTCCTTTGACTCCTAGAAAGCACAACGAGTTCTTTCAACAAACCAAACCTCCAGCAACCTGGGAATTTTGATTTGTCCTAGAACTCCTGCGAGCACTGAAAGAATGGCCAGTTCTTAGTGACATCTTTTATTGACGTCTTATGTCCAACCTTACGTCAAACACGGCACCTTCCAGGTATAAATATACCAGCGTTTGCCTTAAGGTGTGGAGCAGAGTGGCTATCTACTTATCCGAAGCCCAGCTGATGCGAGTGCCGAAGGAAGCCGTCCCTCCCATTTGACGCATTGAGAAAGACGCTGTCTTTTTCTCCTGCCGAGAAAATCCAGCTCGTGTTTCCAGTCACCCTTGCGGGTTACTGGGAGATCGAGTCCTGAGAGCGAGATACAAGACCTCCTTCATTCTAAAACCAAGGTACGGAGCTGATTAGATCCTTAGAAAATTCTTGAGTCAGATTCTTGGCAAAACTAACTTAACTTAAAAACTCCTTTACTCCTTCCCACGCACTAGGCTTAGGTTAGGCACATCGGGGTAGGCGTATTTAGAAGCACCAGTTGAGTACGTTTAGTCAAACTTTTATCATTGTATGTAACTGTATATATTTTATACCTTTTAAGTATCATATGGCTCAGAAACCATATCAATGCTTTTACAGTATTATTTCATAATACTCCTTTTACTGTACGCACTTTACTTTATAACAAATATTGCAATTGTGGCAATTCATTTCCCTTGCATGAGAAAGAAGACTGCTCAGTAAATAACACCTTTTATTGAAAACGCCCGTCTCTCTATTTCTCTGCACTCTGGCGAAACTAAGTATGCACGATTGACTGAGTGAAATAGCTATCTATTGTTTTCACACGACTCTGGAGATATACTCCTTATTCTGGAGGAGCAAAGTTGTCATGTTTATGCGGTTGTCAGAAGCTGAATCCCTTTTTGTCTAATCAGGGAAGTTCACTCCTCCCTGTTCATTCGAGAAAGTTTCTAGTGACCTCTGAGCTAGCTGGCAAACCTGAATTAAGTCTAACATATTCAATAGAGACCTAGTCGACCTCAGTCCTACGTCTAAGCTATCGTTTGTTATTCCAATGCGCAGAGCCTATTGGGAAATTAGGAACTACACTACAGTTCTATCCGAAGACGAGCAGGTCAAGGGATCGTTCCTGGAGCCCTAAGTCCTCTTCCTCTCATTCAAGGTCCTAGGTACAAAAACAAAAAGTAGTCCAAGCGGACTTTCGGCGAGAGATAAGGAGCACCGACGCTCTGAGCACGGTTCCATGGAGCTGGATCCAGAGTCGACTTCGCGTCTCCCTGGCCTTTCCGGGAGCCGGAGCGACTCCCTTTCCAATAAAACATTTTTACGAGGCCATGTGCTGCGTATTTGAGCGGAACGACCCTACTGGAGAGCTTTTGGCCCAGCAGAGTCGGAAGGGGCCCCATTGGGTTCGAATTTGTTGAATCTGGCCTTAATGCGGGTGGGGCCTCAGAGATCCGATCCCGGATCTGGTTTGACGCCGGTTGTGCCAACCCGACCTTCGCCGGTGTCAGACCTGAAGTCAGTGCCTGCGACGTCGCCGATGCCTGTCAGTAGAGTAAGCCCCTTCCTCATCCCCGACGCCACAGAGCCGGAACGGCGTCGATCGATGCTGACTCCGATGTCGAAAGAACCCAGAGGTTCTATGTTGTCGCCTGAGCAATTTGAAGACGTGCTATGCTCAGGAGAGGAAGGAGAGGGGTCTGGGGACCATCTCTTGAGAACCAGGATTTCTCTGAGGAGAATTCGGACAGGACGCCACTGTCCCACACAGACTGCTCAAGCCGTGCAGGGACGTCTACGCAGTGCATTCTGATCTCGGAAGGGAGACCAGAAGTCGTCTACCACACTGCCCCCAGCAGCTGCAGCCTCTAAGCACTCCTAGGCTGATTCTGCAGGACCACACTACTCCAGGTGGTGGGAGAATTTGTCATCATCTCCCCCACTGGAGATCCATAACATCGGACAAGTAGGTCTTACAGATCGTCCAGGAGGGCTATTCTCTACCTTTCCTTTCTGTTCCTCCTACTATTCTGCCAAATCAGGAATGGCTGACTGAGGATCATTTAAATTTGTTCGAACAGTAAGTAACAACTCTTTTAGCCAAGGGAGCTATAGAAAGGGTCCCAGTTTTAGAAGTATTCAGTGGCTGTTATTCCTGCTACTTTCTGATTCCAAAAAGCCAATTTTAGATCTTCGGACCGTCACTCTCTTCCTCAAAAAGGAGAAATTCAAAATGCTCACTCTGGCTTAGGTCTTTTCTGCCCTGTACCGGAAAAACTGGAAGTTCGCATTGGACCTGCAGGATGCGTATTTTCACATTCCCATCCTGCCAGGCCACACGTGTTACGTGCGGTTCAAAGTAGGCTGCGAGCACTTCTAGTTTACCATGCTCCCCTTCAACCTTACCAATGCCCATCGGGTGTTAATCAAGGTGATGGCGGTGGTCGCAGCTCATCTGCGCAGGTTACGGGTGTCCGTCTTCCCCTACCTCGACGACTGGCTGTTGAAGGCGTCCTTGTCCCAGGCAGTCATCTACCACCTTCAGACTACGGCGAACCTCCTGCATTCACTGGGGTTCTCTATAAACGTGCCGAAGTCACACCTGACTCCTTCTCAGATGCTCCCTTTCAACGGAGCTGTTCTGGACACAGTGCAGTTTCAGGCTTATCCTCCTGAGTAGCAAGTCCAGGATATTCAGGCGATGATTCCGATATTTCGGGCTCTATCCCGGATTTCGGTGAGACTGACTCTGAGGCTGTTGGACCTCATGGCCTCCTGCATCCTGTTGGTAAGACATGCAAGATGGTTATGAGGGCTGCAGTGGGACTTGAAGTTCCAGTGGGCACAGCATCGAGGTAATCTCACCGACATGGTTCATCTCGGAAGGAACTTCGAAAGATCTGCGGTGGTAGTTAACAAATCATGATTAAGTCAACATCAGGCCCCTCTCCCTTCCCCAACCAGATCTCACAGTCTTGACAGATGTGTCACTTCTGGGATGGGATGGCTATCTGGGAGAGGTGGAGATGAGGGACACTGGTCTCTGGTGGAGTCGGAGCTCCACAAAAATTTGTTAGAGCTTCAAGTGATTCGGTTGGCATTAAAAGCATTTCTTCCCTCTGTCAAGGGGAAGCTAGTGCAGGTGTTCACGGATAACACCACCGCCATTTGGTACTGCAACAAGCAGGGTTGGGTTGTGGGCCTTTTTTCTAGAGGCCCTGCGTCTCTGGACATGGCTGGAACAGCAGGGCGTAACCCTGGTGGTTCAAGACCAGGCAGGTTCTCTGAACACCAGGGCAGAAGAACTCAGCCGTCGATGCCTAGCGGATCACGAGTGGCGTCTCCAGTCGGAGATGGCGCAAGGTCTCTTTCAGCAGTGGGGATAACCTTGGTTAGATTTGTTTGCCTCCGAAGATAACATGCAGTGTCAGCATTTCTGCAGTTTTCAAGGAGGCTGTCGCTCTGCGACGCTTTTCATTGCAAGTGGCTGTCAGGCCTCCTGTACGCCTTTCCGCCCATACCACTTCTGCCCAGAGTGCTCAAGAAAATCAGGAGCGTCTTCTTGTGGGTCCGGGCTGGGCACAAAGAGTTTGGTATCCCTAGCTTCTAGATATGAGCATCGATCCTCCAATCAGGTTGCCCCTTCGGGAGGATATTCTGTTGCAGCAACCAGGGAGATACCTCCCTCCCGAAGTCTGTGAGGTTATTTTGGCAGCAAGGCATCCTTCCTCAAAATCGGTAGACGCCTGCCGATGGAACACATGTTGTAAATATTGTACAGACTGGTCTATTGACCCTCATCTGCTTCCTTATCTGATATCCTCCTGTTTATAATTTCCTTGGCTCAGCAGGGATCTGGCACCTTGAAGGGATATCTTTTGGCCCTTTCCTCTTTTCTATAGCTGCCTGTTCAGCCTTCTCTTTTCAAATCACCTCTTGAGCAGAGATTCTTGAAGGGGTTAACCCACTTGTTGCCCCCCTCACCTTTTATTTTGCCACAGTGGGACCTTAATTTGGTTCTCACTGAAATGTGCACCATTTGAACTGCTGCACAACTGCCCTCTGCGGCTGCTCACCATTAAAACAGCTTTTTTTTTTTTTTTTAGTGTGTCTTATATAGCGCACGGCTACCCCAACGGGGTGTCCCGGCGCTTGCATTGGGAACCCGTCCTGGCTTTTCCCTGTGAGATAACCCGTACTGGGCATCCCCAAGGTGAAAGCCAGGCATCCCGCCACGGGGGGCCGTAGTGGAGATTAAGCAAGCTATTGCCCAGAGTTGCAGAGTGTGAACCCGTGATTCGAGTAGGCACCGAAGTGAGAATTATCGAGTCCGTGGACACTTGGGCTCAGACCCTGCCGCATCGGGAATTGAACCCTGGTCCCGGGTCTGACCTCAGCTTCCGGGTATGTCTCCTCTAACCATTGAGCCACACTTCTCCACTCTTCTCTTCTTTCCTAGTGGCTATAACCTCTGCCCAGAGAGTGAGCGGATTTTAGGCACTGTAATCACAACTTCCTTACCTGACAGTCTTCCCAGACAAAGTGGTACTCAGGACTAGGGCATCCTTTCTGCCTAAGGTGGTAACACCCTTACATTTGGGACATTCTGTTACCCTGCCCACCTTCTATTCACCTCCGCACCCATCCAAAGAAGAGGAGCATCTCCACCGCCTAGACCCCAAAAGAGCATTAACGTTCTACCTCGATCAAACCAAAGAGTTCCGGGTGGACGAACAGCTCTTTATAGGATACATGGGTGCAAAGAAAGGGCGTGCTTTCCAAATGAGGACATATTCCACGGGGTCATCATCTGTATCAAAATCTGTTACGCCTTAGCGAAGAAAGATCCTTCTGAAGGGCTGAGAGCCCATTCTACCAGAGCAAAGGCAGCCACTATGCCTCTGCAGCATGGTATTCCCATCTCTGATATCTGCCAAGCAGCCACGTGGGCATCACTGCACACGTTTGCCAAACACTACTGCCTGGATTCCCAAGTTCGCAGAGAAGGCCTGTTTGGTTGCTCTGTATTGCAGGATTTCTTGGTCAAAACATTTCCACAGTCCCTCCTACGGGGATGGTATTGCTTGCGTATCTGTTCAAAGGTAAGGAATCTGAGGCTCGATGTCTCTATCAAATGGACAAGTTACTTACCTTCGGTAACGCCTTATTTGGTAGAGACATAATCTAGAAGCAGATTCCTTACAGACCCACCCATCCTCCCGCACTGCGGAATTGTTTTTAGTATCAGGGATGCTCCCCTTCAGGGCCCTAGCTGTTCATTTTTTAACACTCCATCGACAGTCACTTCATGGCTTCGTGCTTCTGGCGTGGAAAGTCGTGAAAGTACTGACGTCACCGTGCTGAACTGGCAGTTATATCGACGATGCAGACGTCACGACAATGTCGAACATGACACCAACGACCACACGCAAGATTGACCGACGCCACCTACTGGCACGCATGAGTACTGCTAAGAAACATCTTCAGAATCCAGCCTGACGCCTGGAAGTAAAAATGTAAGGAATCTGCGGCTAGATCATGCCTCTACCAGGTAAGGTGTTACCGAAGGTAAGTAACTTATCCCTCATGAATATTGATGAGGCAGGTCCATTGCGACCTCATTGGGAATAGCTAATGTGTCTGAGACACATTAGTACTTTTCATTTTTCGAGTCCTTAATTGCGATTTGCAAAAAATCACCATTAGAGACTCGCAAAATAAAATGGTTGTACGTGTGGCCTTTGGTTCCTAGTATATGGTACAAAGTGTACCTATGGTCCGTAAGTTAAATTCCACTAGTGAACTTTAGCACCTGTTATGCTATCCACTACAGCAGCAGTGTAAAACATAGCCAGCTAAAGAAGTATTTAAATTACAAACTACAATTAGAGCTGTCAGAATAATCCCTTTTGACAGGTCCAAGCCTTCCTTTTAAATATTGATAAGTCACCACTGAGTAGGACTTCTAACCCACAAGGCAGGTTCCATGGCATTTAAAAGTAAGGCATGTAGAAAGCTAACGTTAAACATGTCTTCACTGTGTCCACTAAAAGGGGGTTGGGAGCACACTGCTTAACCTCCCAGCACAGTTCACCCCTTAGCATTATTGTAAATGCAGTTAACTTTAAACGCTTACTTGATTTTTTTCGTAAGTGTTGAACCAAAGTTAGTGCAGGTTAGTGCTATGAATCTCTAGACACACGTGTTTCTGGATATTATCCTTCATCAGTAGAGATAAAAAACGAAATTCAGCTGGGGTTGCTGAGAAAGCTGCCACAATCCTCTCAGGTCATATCTCTGGCGCACAGGTGCATCTCCAAATGCTTGTCAGCTCAATGGCTCAAGGGAGCCTTTTCAAACGAAGGGGAGTGGAAGCACACTGCTTCACCTCCCAGCACAGTTCACTCCTTAGCATTATGCTAAATGCATTTCACTTTAAACGCTGACATGAGTTTTTTCTGAAGTGTTTCACTTAGGTTGGTGCAGGTTAGTGCTGTGAATCTCTAGACACAGGTTTCTGGATAATATCCGTCATTAGTAGAGATAAAAAAACTAAAATCATCTGGGGTTGTTGAGAAAGCTGCCACACTCCTCTCAGGCCTCAGTACCTCTCTCTGGCGCACAGGTGCATCTCCAAAAGCTTGTCAGCTCAATGGCTCGAGGCTTCCTTTTCAAAAGCCTTATCCAACAGCTATTTTCACTGTAACAGGGCTGACTGTTCAACAGAGAAACACTGGGTGCACTATTACAATTTAATAGTGCTATCTTCAACTAGGAGACAGCTGGGAATTTCATTCTTTGACTCTTTGTAATATTTATTAAAAGCCCTAGTTCACTGGTGAGGACAGATTTTTATTAAATATTAGGAAAAGGGACTTTTAGAAAGTTCCTATTTTCCCTCCTAAAGCCTCCAACGGCAGTCGTCTGGGTGCTCAAGCCCTAAATGAGTTGTGAAAACTGCTCCTAGGGCAGAGGCAAAGGCCTGGGTATGGGAAGGTGTTTCTGTTCCTCTGGCAGGATGACCATTTGGGCCATGTACATGAACTTCATTAACTTCAAAGGTGCCTCCTCATCACAGGCAAATGTCAGATGATACCTGGACAGGGCCCCTTCCTTTATTTCACCAGTTAGCCAGGCTCCAATCCAAGGGGGAAATAAGGTGCTCCCTGGACCAGCTTGAAATTACCAAAGGGAAGAGGTTGCTCATTTAGCAAACAATGGGTGGGCACACATAATCTGCACAAAGAGAGAAGGGTTTCACCATCTTGGATTTAGGCAGAGAGCGGCACACAAGAAATGCTGCAAATATCGGTAGGGTAACTCCTAGGAACTTTTACCCCTTTAGTTAGGTAAGAACCGGGAGCCCCCTGACCGACCGGCTGGAACAGGAAGACATCTTAGTTTCCGAAGACAGCTCTGATGAGGATGAAGATATCCCGCATGGGCAACGTACCATGAGTACTCGCCCCACCTTCCACTTCCATCGAAGAAAAAGGCTCCGGACCAACCTGCGCCCTCGGGCCTCATTGGGTGCAGAGAACAAGATTTTGAAGCCCCGCCTTCGGGCTTGGCACCGAAGAATAGTAAAAAGCCTTCCGGCTCCGAAAACCCCATACCAAATCGGGCACCAAGCCAAAGACTTCGGAGTCGAAGAAAAAGTCCTGCACCACACATCCTCCATCGGCACCGAAACAAACTTCGGATCTGAAAACTGCGATCAAAATATAATCAGTGCTGAAACATACAGAGACACCAAAATCACCCAAAAAATATGTTTTCGGTGATCCGCTCGACAAACCGGATCTGAAACAAAAAATTCTGGTTATACACCCAAAGACTGGACATATCACCACTAAAGTGACTTTAAAAAGAGGGGCTACTACAGAAGAGAAATACCACTTACCATTGACGAAGAGAACTGTCGGTACAAATCGTTCCCTTCCCCCTCTTCCTTCACCTTCTCTACCCCAGAGTATACCTGTGCCAAATTCACCTGAACACACACCTGACAATCAGGGTGATGGTGATGGGGATAACAATGATGACGATCAGCCTGGAGACATGGTGGATGACTATAATACTGATTCTCCCACTGACAATGACCCGGTTATATATCCTACCAGGCCCTCTCTACCAGATGACAGTGTAGGATTTTTCGATTTGTTAAGTAGAGCTGCTACTTGCCATGGAGTCCCTCTACACATAGAATCCCTTGAAGAGGACTTCCTTTTCGAAACACTAAACAACACATAAAAGTCTACACACATGTTGCCCATGTTAAAAGGCATGACCAGACATTTAGAGAACATTTTTAATGATCCTGTTAGGGCACGTATCCTTACTACAAGGGTAGATACAAAATACAAGCCTGCCCCATCAGATGCAGTCTACATAAAAGGTCAACTACCATTAGATTCACTTGTAGGTGTTAAGGTACGGAAAGGGCAAACTCCAGACTACTGGAGACACATCACCACCACATTAAGAGTCTAAACTCCTTGATGCTTCAGGGAAAAGGATAGACTCCCAGGCTGCTAACTTCTGGCGTATTTCCAATACACAGGCGTTGCTAGCACGCTATAACCGCGCACACTGGGATGAAATGGAGCAACTCATCCAGTGTCTTCCTCAAGAACACAGATCAAAAGCGCAAGACCTGGTACATGAGGGGCAGTTAATTTCTAACAACCAAATTAGATGCTCCCTAGATGCTGCTGGTACATCTGCCAAACTAGTGTTCTTTTAAGAAGACATGCCTAGCTGCGCATATCAGGGTTTAAACCGGAGGTTCAAACTTCCATACTAAACACACCCTTTGACAAGGAATACCTTTTTAGGACGGTGGTAGACACTTCATTGGATAAAATGACGAAGGATACTGAAGTGGCTAAATCCATGGGAGCACTTCCGTCTCCACAAGGGTGTGGTTCCTTTTGTCTCTCCTTTTATCTAGCAGGATCAATAACTACTTCCTCAGACACTGCATCCACCTACAAGGGTAATTATCAATCCTCAGGTTCCAAAGATTTCTATTGAGGCAATTGCAGAGGAAACAATGGCAAGGGCAGAGTTAGAGGTTCCACTACACGTACCTAGCCATCCAATACAAAACAGCGACTTGCCCATAGTTCCCCCGACCACTTAACACCTGTAGGGGAGAGACTGTCACAATTTCTACCAAAGTGGCACTCAATTACAACAGAGAAATGGGTTCTTCAAATTATCCGTTCTGGTTACTGCCTAGAGTTCATCAACACTTCTCCAAACATTCCCCCAAAGACGCACAGACTTTCAGCGGATCACCTAGACCTTCTCAAACAGGAAGTACAATCCCTGCTACTAAAACGAGCCATAGAGCCCGTACCACCTCAACATCAAGGATCGGAATTGTACTCCTTTTACTTTCTAATTCCAAAAAAGGACAGCTCTCTCAGACCCATATTGGATCTCAGAGAACTCAAACTTTACATACAGTCAGACCACTTCCACATGGTATCACTGCAACAAATACTGCCTATTTTGCAAAATGGCGATTTTCTTTCTGCTCTAGATTTAAAGGACGCCTACTTTCATATCCCAATCCATCCTGCTCACCGCATATTTCTCAGGTTTGTGATAGCAGGTCAACACTATCAATTCAGGGTGCTCCCATTGGGAGTCACCACTGCCCCCAGAGTCTTCACAAAATGTCTGGTGGTAGTAGCTGCGCATCTCAGAAGACCAAGCATACATGTCTTTCCCTATCTGGACAACTGACTCATCAAGGCCGGCACATATCAGCAATGTCGCAACCACATTTCAGTAACCATTCAGCTGCTTCAACAGCTAGGGTCCTGAGTAACTGTGTTAAAAATCACATCTTCAGCCAAACAAGGTTCAAGATTACCTAGGACCCACTCTAGATGCGGCCAGAATTTGAAACATTCAGGTTCTCGTTCTCAAATTCCAACCCACTCAGTCACTTCCGGCTTGAGTGTTTATGCAACTGCTAAGAATGATGGCATCATGATCGTTTCCCACGCCAGGTTACACATGCGTCCACTTCAAGAGTATTTAGCCAGTCAGGGAACCAGTTTTGAGGTCTATTAACAGATCTAGTGTTGGTAAGTGGCTGTACTCATTGCTCTCTGCAGTGGTTGAACACACAAAAGTTATCAAAAGGGTGTCCGTTTATAGACCCAATTCCACAGACCGTGTTAACAGCGGACGCATCCCTTACTGGCTGGGGAGCTCATCTTCAACAACACACAGTACAAGGGTTGTGGAGTCACCAGCAAAAGATGCTCCACATCATTCATTTAGAGCTCATGGCAATCTTTCTTGCACTCAAAGCCTTTCAAGGTCACCTATCTGGCAAGGCTTTGTTGTTCCGAACCAACAACATGAGAGCATTTACATACAAAAACAGGGAGGGACACACTCTCTCCAACTGTCCCACTTAGCCCAGGACATCTGGAAGAATGGGTCAGGCATACAAGCATGTTAAGTTTCAGGGACTCCCTGGTTCAAGTTAGTACAGTTTAAGTATTTGCATCGCACTAACCTAGCACACTGTTTTATTTATAATTTATCAATAGAGATTGTCCCCTGTTTCAGGTGTAAAAGAGAGGGGTGGAATGTGCTTAAGATTTCCGGAGTTTATGCCACTAGTGGTAGCTAAACTGCACACTTTAACCTGGGGTGGAGTGCAGCTTTTGGACCCAAATCAGTATCTTTTGGGACTAACTATGAGAAAAATGCAAAATTGGGCACAAATCTATGATGTTGTGAGCGCTTCTGGCAAAAAGGAGATTGGTCATACATTGTCACCATCTGACGGCACCCCCAGTAGTGAGTTGGCTTAACCTCTTAGATGCTCATGACAGATCCCGGCCGTCATGAGTCACGGTGGGCGTGTGCTGATGACGGCCGGGAGCCGTCATGACCACGCCCGCGATCGGAATGTTCAGCACTGCGGCGGAATTCGTGCCGCAGTGATGAGGTTAAAGATTTGCAAGAATGGGCACTCGCGTAGCAACTGCACATTAAGCAGATCAGGACAGATGAAAGAGCTGAGGATGACTTGTTGGACGAGAGAACAACGCTCAGGGTTTTACTGGATCCACTGATGCTAGATCACCTTGAGGAAGCAAAAGTTGGGACATTGTAGTCTCACACGGGAAATGCTAGCTGAAGCAACTAGAGATAACGGATGACAATGGGAGAGAGGGGAAAAAACATTGACTAATTTACCAAAGAGAAAAATAAGACACAGATGATATGGTAAATGACTATGATGTGGTGTGCATACAATGATGTCCCCGTCCTGGAAGAAAAAAGCCCCTTGACTTTAAGAAGACACAAACAATGAGCTAGATGTCGAAACAATTCTGGAAGTGATAAAAGTAGCACATAACTATGTTTTAGGATGCTCACATTGAACCAAGCTACACCTGACTGAAGAGATCCAATTAGGCTGCAACCAGTCTCTGGTTGCTTGTGTTCTGGTTCAGAGAGAAGCTGTCTTGGCTATTCAAGTTAGACTGTTCCTATTGGAGCAAGGCCAAGGCTGGTTTGCATATGGGTGGGTTTAATGAGGTTGTAGAGTGGGCAAAACAAACATGATTTGGAATGTTACCACAAACGATTGCCTATGGTTAGATTATTTAGAAGCATTCCTCACATCACCTTTTGTGTGTTTGATGGCAACGTGTATACCTGGGCTTGTATTATGTTGTTTGTATGTTCTTTGTTTTTTTGTATTTAAACTCACTGTAAAGTTCTTCTTTCAACTAAATCTGTGGGGGCTCGGTGAAGTAAGTAAAGAGTTGGGAGAATGAGGAACTGTTACAAGGGTGGGGATGGAGCCTTGAAGAGAGTGGCACAGTAGGGCCCGGTGTTAGCTATAAGAATGAGCAAAAGTGTTTAGCTTATAAGTGTTAAAAATAATATTTTTGACTAGTACATATATACTTTTTCTTGATGCAAATCGATGGAACTTAACCACATGACAGACACTTGTTATTTACAGCAAAAATATATATACAATGAGCAGGCCTTAGGGGTTCTCTGCCTCGCGCTACGCTGTTTTACTCTCTGGCTGCTAAAGTGTGATTTCTAAACTGTTTATCTCCTTGTCCACATACTTGCATTTTAAAAATATTTTACCTGCCTTTTTGCACATTTCACTCTTTTTTGGGGCTGCCAGTGACACTGCTGCTGCCGCAATTCACTTCCTGGTCTCCTGTGGTGCCACCAGGAACTGCCATCTTGGGGAGTTGCTGTTCTAGCTTCTCGGGCACACAGGGCTATTTTAATGCATGCTGCGCAAACGCACAATGGACGCGCGCAGCGGGCGCGCCTAAGGCAAGCCCGTCTGCGCCCCGAAAGTGGCCAGCGCCAGCCACGCTGTCCATGAGCCTTCTGCTATTAGACAGTGAATTACATGCCCTTGATCGCATTCCCCAGTGTTAGTTAGGAAACTGAGAGATGACTGGGGCTTTAAAGAAGGCGTGTCAATCCTGTGGATTTAAGCTGTCCCAGGACCTAGTTTCCCCTGATGTTATTAGTACCCTCACAGGGCCCCCTCCTATTCGGGCGACCCATATAAACGCCCGCTGTCTTAGAAAACATCATGACGATGCTTTTGAGCTTTTAGAGGATAACTCACTAGATCTGCTGTTTGTAACAGAAACTTGGTTGGACACCGCTTCAGATCCAATCATCACCTTGGTTACACCTATGGGCTATAAGATTGCTAGAGCTGATCGAGCGGAAGGGAGAGGGGACGGTGTCGCCATTTTTTATAATAAATAAGTGGGATCTCCGTAGGGGGCATGGGGGGGGGGTGTCACTCAGTGGGGTGGTTGCGAGGCCCTTGACTTTAGTATCCGTTTCTCGGCCCACTTCACACTAGGAGGCTCTCTGTTTTATAGGCCCCCCAGCCCAGCGGGACCCTTTCTCCAGGCTTGGGGAGATGCAGTTATCACTAGGGCGGTCAATTTCACACATTACATGGTCCTTGGAGACTTAAACATTCATTTGGATTAAGTAGACAGCAAGGATACACGTGATCTGTTGGATATGTTACACCTGGCTAAACTTGACCAGCATGTTAGTCTTCCTACCCATCAAGCGGGACATATTCTCAATCCCATTTGCACTAACTTTCCTATTTTATTAGAGGACCCATGTCCTGTCACATGGTCAAACCATTTCTTATCTCACATTTCGTAGGTGGTGCCGCATGTTGAACTGAAACGGCGCTTAGGCTACAAACAGCCTATGGTAAAACTGACCCACGTGTACTTAATATAGTTCTGGCAGCTGCCAAACTAAGTATGGGGGGGAGCTGGAAGAATGCCTGGCGGGATTTTCTAGCTGGGTCTCAAATGCAATAGCCAGGGTGGCCCCTTGCCGCCCAGCTAGGCAGGCTAAGGAGTCACCATCTGAGGTTCCGTGACAATTGTAAGTGGTGTTTTCGACTCGCACGAATATGGTCGAGTCTGGTATCTATGAACCGCAAATGACGAGTTTAGTAAGTGTGCGCAGTTTCGCTGTGCTAACTTAAACCGTTCGTTTGTTACGTGGGTTTTTCATCTGTACCCACGGGTTCCATCTTAGATACGGCATCCATTTTGTCTCTTGCCCTCAAGTAGTCAGCGAACGGACGCTGTCCGCTTCGCGACCCTGGGACTCCCAAGATATTTGCGGAAGACACATGTTCTTTGAAAGTGTCTTTATGACGAGGGGGTTGCTGCTGTAAGGCAGATGGCGCCGCTCGAGGCTCATCTTGCCGCACGGACTTATTGTCTCAGCCGTGCATCTCATTAGGCACGTCCCTTTGATGCCTGTATCTCGTGCTTCTCGATACCTCCCCTTTTACACCCTTTCCGATCTCCCCACTGTCTCCGTCTTCCTCTGCACCTGTCTTCGTTCCTATTTCGATCTACTTTATTGCTGATTGGAATTTGCTAATGGTGGGAAGATGGGTTTTTACAGTTGGGAACCGCCAAATGTTTCCGCACTTATGTTCCGGACCTTATGTGTTTCAAAGTGACCAAAGCGACCCCTCTGAGAGCTAAATGTGGGAACCGGGTTGTAAACTATTGTGTATCATGTTATCCTATGGGTAAAAACTGTATAAAAGGAGCGATCCACAGAACCAATTTGAAGCAGTCTCCCCGAACTACACTCGATGTACTTCCTGTGACTTCTGTGTTCCCTGCAGTAAATAAACCTTGACTCTTTGACGCCGAAGGAAGTGTCCCGTGTCTCTGTGACTTGTACGCCGGAGCAGGTTACCCACGAAGGTTTCAGGTGTTGTGCCCTGGCACCGCTGGGTCCAAAAGAACCCAGTCCTTCAGTTGGCGCCCAACGTGGGGCTGCATCAGTGGTACCGGTCCAAGCCCGACGATCGTGAGGAACTTCGTGTGAAATCTCCGAGGGAAGGTGCACCCCGCTTCATCGATCCTGTTGTCGAAATAAGTGGCCCGAAGACTTTTCCCGCGAAGATTCCCGCCTCCTGACGGCTGCGACGGACTGCTGCCCTGACTGTAGACCTGTTTTGGCGCCTGGCGTAGACCTTGGTATAGCGAGACGATTGACGGGCCTTCCTGAGGACGCCATTGATCTTTGAGTTAAGTATTTGTAGGTCGCTCCCAGAGTTCTTGGTTGTTGACACTTTAGCGAGTGTTTTTGTTGTAAACACTTTAGCGAGTGTTTTTGTTGTAAACACTTTAGCGAGTGTTTTTGTTGTACACGCTGTGTGAGTGTTTTTGTCGGTGACACTTTGCTAGCGTACTTTGTTGTTGTATTTGTTTGACGACTGCAGCCGCCAAAAACCGAGGGTTTTGTTCTTTGCTGGGACTTGGTAAATCCCGTAACCCTTGAAGTTTGTGAAACTCGGCTAGTGTGCAAGATGCCTGGTCGCAGTACTTTGTTCAGTTGTTTTAGACCTTGTGGTGCGGATTCCCTGCTGGAGGACTCGTGTCCGATACCTCCGGTTGGAACTCCTACTTATGACTTATATAGCAAACATGGGCTAGGCCCGATTGCTTTTAACGATTATTGGATAAAATATACAAAGAAAGACGGCGATCTTCGTTGGCCACCTCACGGTAGCTTCGAAGCGTCGATCTTAGATAATTTGGAAATAAAGTTGTTCGAACGTAAATCTAGGCCGGCCATGTTTGATGCCTTTCGGTTGTGGCGCAAAGAAGCCCGACAGAAAGAGATCAGACAGAATAAACGTAGTCAGCGAGATACTGTTGCTACCATAGTGAAGAAAGCTGAGCAGTTTCAGCGTGATAAGGAGGATAAGGATAAGGAAGTGTTTGAGAGGCTACAGCGTATGTCCATAGATAAATGCTATCCTGCTTTGCCTACGGAGTCGGATAAGAAGGAAGAGGCAGTTGAGGATTCTTTAATGTCCTATCTTATGAAGTCGCCACCTCCGTACGTACAGGGTACCGCAGCTCCTGTGGTCCCTGCCGTACCTGTTCTTCCACCTGTTATTCCTCCACCAGTTCCTCAACCTGCACCCGCTCTTCCGACTGTTCCTGCTCCTTTGCCTGTTTCTATTCCTACTGCTCCTCCGCTTCCACATACTCCTGTTCCCGCTACTGCTCCCGCTACTGCTCCTGTGTTATTAACCCCTGTTGTTGCTAATGTCTCTACTCCTTCTTTTGTTAGTCCTGTGTCTTACTCTTCTCCCTCTACTCGTAACCGTAATTCTCCCATTGCGACAAACTTCTTTCAGTCGCTCGGACCTGTTTTTGGCTCTGTTGGTTCTGATGGTCCTCAGAGATGTAGCCAGCTTCCTGGTAATAGAGAACGTGTTGCGCTATACAATATGGCGATGGGTTGGATGGTAAACCCTGTTAGAAATCCACCTCGTGTTGTCCTCGAAACGTTTGATCAATTCAACATACCAACTCAGAGATATGTGTTTGATGAAATGTGCAAGTTCTTACATGATCAGATAGCGGCCAATGCGCCTGACGAGGTGCTGACCGCCCTGTCTGAACTTCGACTTCAGTTCGCAACTGGACTGATAGTAGATACTAATGTCCGACGTGCTATTGAGCGGTTACTATCTCTTCGTCCCGCTCCTATTCCTCATGCATTGTTTGTTGAGGACATTGAGCAACAAGACGAGTCTGGCCAATATCCTATGCGTGAAGTTCCGCCGGTTTGGATACCAGCTGATAATACTGGTGCCCAGCCAGTTCCGGCACATTTCCAGAGAGTGTGGATACACCTCCCATGGAAACGATCGGAAGTGCTTCAGGTGAAACAATCTTTGCCCGATCCTCGCAAAAATCCTGCAGGGTATTATAAGGAATTATCGCAGCTCGTAGACGCTACGGTAATGAATCTTGCCGATATCGACATGTTGTTTGGCAATGTCGTACCGCAACCGGTATGGGCCAAGATTCGTCACCAAGATCACGCAAATGAATTAGGTGGTGATTGGAATGCCATTACAGCGGCAGACGCTGGACAAGTGGCTGCTACTAAACCCGATCAGTTGATTGCTGATCTTCCCCAGCGAATCATTACATTAATGAAAACGCTTATGCCAGCTATGAGGGTAAATTGGGACAAGTTGTCAGCCTGTAAGCAGAAGAAAGATGAGAGTGTATCAGACTTCTTCACGAGGTTTGAGGAAGCATTCGTTGATCATAGTGGACAGGATATGGGTACTGAGGGTGGACAGAGGTTGTTTGTGGATAAATTCGTATCGAACTTATTGCCCGACTTGAGCAATAAGTTGAAGAATTCAGAAAGTGCGTGGGCCGTTTCTACCTCAGCTCAGATATTGGCTACGGCACAATATTACGAAAATAGAGAAAAAGAGGAAACTGACCGTGCTGATAAAAAGACGAAAGAGCTAAAAACTAAAGTGTTGTTACAACAAGCATATCCGCCGCGTTCTAATCAGAATGCGCCTCAACAGAATAGATCGCAGACGCAATCGAATCGATCGCAGCCGCGTAATGATTCCTCTTTCCAACGATCTTCGTTAGGGTACAATCAATGTGCTTATTGTAGACAGGAGGGACACATTAAATTCAATTGTCCTGCTTTAAATGACCGTAATAGTGGTAATTCATCTAAAGGAGGCCGTGGTGGTTCACAGCCCGCATCACGTGGTAGAGGTCGTGGTGCTCAGAACGACCGTTCTGACCATTCATCAAATTCTAATAACTGTTTCGATCAACGTGGATCATCGCAAGGACGATCTGCGCAGTACAATGTAGACGATTATTACGTCGATCAGGGAACTGACGACAGTAATTACTAGGACAGCCAGAGACAAGGAGAGGGAGTGGTATCAGTTCCGGTTGATCAGAGAGGGCCTTACGTCGCAGTTGCTACATCGGGCGTCGTTGAGCCTTTTCTGTTGGACACTGGTGCAGCGAAAAGTTCTATCATGCATTCGAAACTCCCTGGCGCACCTTTGTCTGGCTTAACAAATGTTTCCGTTGGATTCTCTGGCGCCCCCGTTAGCAATCCAGTTTCACGCCCTTTGCCCCTTCAAATTGGGCCTCGTGAGCTCGAAGCTCCGTTGATTTTAACCACTGGTTGTGGTGAAAATCTTTTGGGTCTGGATCTGCTTAAACGTTTGTATGCAACTTTGTATTGTTCTCCTGCGGGTGTAAAGCTTACGTTAGGAGAGAGAGTAGTCTCTCCCATGTATTTGTCTCTCGATAAGCTTCCACCGGAATTGAATTCTCTTCCTGCGTCTTTGTGGGCGACGGGTCCAAATGATGTGGGCCTACTTGATATCTCCCCTTATGTTGTTCAGTTGAAATCGGATGTGCGATTGCCACGTATTCCCCAATACCGTATCTCCCTTGATGGTGAACGAGCTTTGTTAGCGATCATCTATGATTTGATCGAGAAAGATGTTATTGAGGAGACTCGGGGAAACGTGTGCAACAGCCCTGTACTGCCCATTCTTAAACGTACTGATCCTACCAAACCGCCTGTTTATCGTTTTGTTATCGATTTACGGGAGGTAAATAAAATTGTGGTTCCTCAATTCCCTGTTGTGCCTGACATCACGGCGCTACTGACTCTGATTCCAGCTACAGCTTCGTGGTTCTCGGTGATTGATTTGAAAAATGCGTTTTTCAGCATCCCGATCGCCGAAGAGAGCAGGGACCTTTTCGGTTTCTCTCTTGGTGGACGTAGCTTCCGGTTCAAACGCGCTCCTCAGGGCTACTGTGAAAGTCCATCGATTTACAGTCAAGCTTTGAAGGGTCAACTGGATGCGTTTAGGTTGCCGGTTGGTGCGGCTTTAATCCAATACGTCGACGACTTATTGGTGGCTGCTGATACTCAGGACATTTGCAAAATTGCTACGGTATCGTTGCTGCAACATCTCTGTGAGTTAAATCACAAGGTGTCACCTTCTAAACTCCAATATTGTTGTCAAGAAGTAACCTATCTAGGTCACTTATTGTCAAAGGAGGGAAGGAGATTGACCCCAGAGAGAATTGCAGCGATTGCGCGAATGGCTGTGCCACAAACCCAGAGAGATGTGCGTGCCTTTCTAGGTATCACGTCGTACTGCAGGCAGTGGATTCCTAATTTTTCATTGCTAGCGAAACCATTGGTGGCTCTTACGTGCAAGGATGTTTCAACTCCTTTACCATGGACGGAAGAATGTCAGAAAAGTTTTTCTGAATTACGTGATTCATTGTGTTCGGCTCCTGTGTTAGGTACCCCTGATTACAGTAAACCGTTCACGTTATATGTTCACGAGAGGGAAGGTTGTGCTTTGAGTGTCTTAACGCAACCTTTTGGTGGTAAGCAACGTCCATGTGCATATTTTTCCTCGACCTTAGACCCAGTAGCTAGAGCATTGCCGAGTTGTTTGAGAGCAACTGCGGCAGCTGCGGTCTCCATCCGACAATCAGCAGGATTGGTCATGGGTAATATGCTTACGGTGATGGTTCCGCATGCAGTCGATACTCTTTTGAATCGAACGAAAACTCAGCACTTGACGAGTGCAAGGTTATCTGGGTACGAATTGACGCTCTTGGCAAGCCACATTCAGATAAAACGTTGTAATGTCCTAAATCCGGCAACTTTGTTACCAATTAGTGCAGAGTCAGATGAAGTAGCAGAACATGACTGTTACTTGCGGACAGAAGAGGAAACAAAAGGTCGAGTGGACCTTAAAAACACCCCATTGGAAGACCCGGATGGCACTCTGTATGTGGATGGGTCATGTTTTAAGTTGCCGAATGGCGATGTGACTACTGCTTATGCTGTTGTAACGTTGAATACTGTTGTTGAGACTGCGAGATTGAATCAGAATTCTGCCCAAGCTGCAGAGCTGATTGCTCTCACTAGAGCATGTGTATTAGCAAAAGGTAAACGTGTGAATGTGTACACCGATAGCCAGTACGCTTTCGGTGTAGCGCATAGCTTTGGACGGTTGTGGCGAGAGCGTGGTTTCTTGACGTCGCATGGCACGAAAATACAGCATGGCCAGCTTGTGAACGATCTTTTGGATGCATTGACTTTACCTGCACAAGTTGCAATTGTTAAGTGTAGTGCGCATCGTAAAGTGACGGATGATGTTGGTCGTGGTAATGCGTTTGCAGATGAGATTGCTAAGGAGACTGCCCGGAACCTTAGCACTCGAATGTATGTGACGAGTTCGGTTAGGTGGCCTACAGAATCGAGTATGTGTGAGGATACTATAGAGAGTGTGAAAGCAATACAGAATGAGGCCACCGACACTGAAAAGACGAAGTGGAAAGAAAGTACGGGAAGGTTGGATGTGAATGGTTGCTGGATTGATTTGTCGGATCAGAAAAGATGGATGTTGCCTGATGCGTATGTGCTGGCCGTTGTGACAATGGCACACGGGTTAGCACATATTAGCGCGAAAGGTATTTGCAAGTTGTTGGCTGCTGTGTGGAAGAATGATGGCATTACGAAATGTGCTGAACGACTGGTGAAGAATTGTATGGTGTGTATAATGTACAATCCTGGCAAAGGAACCCCAACTCCCCCTGGCAGTTTTGCTCCTCCTTCGTATCCCTTTGAGGTGATCCAATTGGACTTCATCCATATGGAACGATGCAATAACCTGAAATACGTTTTGGTTGTGGTTTGCGCATTCTCCCGATGGATCGAGGCCTATCCCCTCAAAGACAATACTGCTTTGTCTACTGCGAAAATCCTACTGAAGGAATACTTTCCTCGGTATGGAATGCCTAGAGTCGTGTGGTCAGATAACGGAAGTGAGTTTGTTGGAAGTGTGATGAAGAGTGTGTGTAAGGGCCTTGGAATTAATCAAAAATTCCATAGCGCCAATCATCCCCAGTCAGCTGGATTGGTTGAAGGGTACAATGGCACCCTTAAACTAAAGCTAGCGAAGATTCAGGCTACGACTGGACTTTCGTGGCCTGACGCTTTGCCTCTAGCATTACTGTCAACTAGGGCGACTGTACACTCCCGAATAGGGCTTAGTCCCTATGAAATAGTGTTCGGCCGTCCTGCGAATGTGTGGGGGGTTCCTAGGCCAGGAATATTCTCTGATCTTGAGTATCCGATGTTGATTGATTACTTACATGACTTGACTGCTAAACTGAGGTTAATTCATCAACAGGTTTACGACGCCTTGCCGACGCAGACGGAGGGTCCAGGCCACCAGCTCCAGCCCGGGGATTGGGTGGTTACCCGTAACTTCTCACGCAAGAACAATCTGGACCCCCGATTCACCGGACCTTACCAGGTGCTCCTGGCCACGAGGACTGCCGTTCGTCTTGAGGGGCGGAAGAATTGGGTACATGCTACCCATTGTAAGCGAGTCCCTATTCCTTTGCCGGCAGACCCGTGGGTAAGGAAAGGCATTGCGTCAACAGAAACAGAAACATTGCCGGCGTTTGTACCTTTTAGCGACGCACAGCTTGTTGGAGAACCCTCAGCGCAGCAGAAAGTCACTGTTGAACACTTGTCAGCAAAAGACTCAAGACCAGATCAACCAACTGATCAGCAGGACGCTGTCTCTTCAACGGATCCTTTGTTCGACGAGCAGACACGTCCCGGGAAACATCGATATTCTTTGCGATCTCACACTAAGGACAAATAAAAATTTTCTTGCTTTGCTGAAATTGATAACTGCAATATCCTCGTTTCCCATGATCAATTTTGAACATTCGTATCATTGAAACTTGTTTTGTACATATATCAAGCTTCTTCCTTGTATCTTTTTCCTTCCACAGCTGAGAAATATTGTGCTAAATAAATACATATTGTGTATTGAGGGCCGTAGGGCCGCGCGCGTACTTCCTTCTGGACAGTAGGTCTTGACGCTAGGTTAAAGGCCGTCGGTTCCTAGGAACTCCTGGGGATTGACTATTGCTGCACAGAACGAAGTGCGTCAAGAAACGTTGCGGACGGTCGTAGGGAAATGGCATTTTCGAAGCTGAATGATTTGGAAGGAGCTCAGGCGTACAGAGTCAAGCTGCAGAAACTCAGTCGTACTAAATGTTTCATATTCCAATTGTTTGTATTGTTTTTGACTGCTTCTGCATTTTTGGCGGGTGGGGTGTATTACACTATGTCTTACTTCTTACTTGCTACCCCTACTCCTACTCCTTACCCTAACCTTACTTCTACTACTTCTACTGCTTCTCCTCATTCCTTTCATATGTTACCGGAACACGAGCAGGCTAGACGTGTAGAATTCCGCAACAATTCCTTTATTCAGCTCCTCCATCAGCATCAGTTAGTGGTTAACACTACTAATTGTTGGGTGTGTGGGTTGATGCCACATACTACGGGTAAGGGAATTCCATATCTGGTGTTACCGTATAGTTCCCAAGGGTCAGCTCGAGCATTCCAAACAATGTTTCGAAGCGCACTGGGTTTCCACCCCACTCAAGAACAACGTTCCCCCAACTCTGGTCCTACCTCGTATCAGAGGCTGCTATCGATGGCAATAGAGGATATGGAAGATGAGATCCATGATCCTTTTCTTATCCCTAAAGAGGAGGTACAAGCCTATAGGGTCCTAAGTAGAGGGGAATATAGTATGTTCACTAATGAAAAGCAGCTTAAAAGCTCGCCTCCAATATGGGTCGTACCCCACACTGGTAATCTTTGTCTTGTGGGTCGTGGTTCGCACGCCTCACTTGGAGCAAGTGCTTGCACTGAAAGTTACGTTCTGCCAATGTTCCCGTCCCCTGTGTTCCTGGCTGCCAAGGGTACATACTTTATCTGTCATGATCGTGCATATACATGGTTGCCCGCAGACTTCATGGGCTCATGTTTCATTGCAAATCTGTTGCCTCCGACGTTCACTGTAGATGCCGATTATCATAAGACTAGAGTTGTACGAGGCGTAATTAGCGAAGAGGATACTGCCGGTCAAGAGGCAGGAGACTTTTTCAAGGGTTTCCTCCCGTTTTGGGGACCTATGGTTAATAGTAGGAACCTGAGACATTTGACTCGAGTGGTAGAATCGACAGCTAATATTACTGCCAGTGCCCTTGGTAATATCACCACAGAACTTCAGGCGGAGAGACTTATGACGTTACAAAACCGTATGGTTTTAGATGTCGTTTTGGCAGATCGCGGTGGGGTATGTAAAGTGATCCATTCGAGCTGTTGCATTTTCATTCCAGATAATGCTCCTACTGTCTATCAAGCCATCTCGAAGTTGCATAAGATCTCCGAATCCATACACGTGGATGTAGGGGATTGGACGCTATTTGGATGGTTTTGGGGCCTGATGTCGACTTGGGGTTGGAAGATTCTGATGATCATCGGGGTTGTGGTAGTGTTCCTGTTCACGTGTTGCCTTTGTGTGCAGTGTGGTCCTGCCTTATGTGGCCTCTGTGCTACAACGTGTATGAGACAACCATCTGTTACCAAGGGGACTCGGTTGGACAGAGCTATGCTACAACGACATCTTGATGGTCTGATGAATATCGAATATGATTCCGACTAGTGCTTGCCTACATGAGGGCAAAAGGAGCGTCTGAGGTTCCGTGACAATTGTAAGTGGTGTTTTCGACTCGCACGAATATGGTCGAGTCTGGTATCTATGAACCGCAAATGACGAGTTTAGTAAGTGTGCGCAGTTTCGCTGTGCTAACTTAAACCGTTCGTTTGTTACGTGGGTTTTTCATCTGTACCCACGGGTTCCATCTTAGATACGGCATCCATTTTGTCTCTTGCCCTCAAGTAGTCAGCGAACGGACGCTGTCCGCTTCGCGACCCTGGGACTCCCAAGATATTTGCGGAAGACACATGTTCTTTGAAAGTGTCTTTATGACGAGGGGGTTGCTGCTGTAAGGCAGATGGCGCCGCTCGAGGCTCATCTTGCCGCACGGACTTATTGTCTCAGCCGTGCATCTCATTAGGCACGTCCCTTTGATGCCTGTATCTCGTGCTTCTCGATACCTCCCCTTTTACACCCTTTCCGATCTCCCCACTGTCTCCGTCTTCCTCTGCACCTGTCTTCGTTCCTATTTCGATCTACTTTATTGCTGATTGGAATTTGCTAATGGTGGGAAGATGGGTTTTTACAGTTGGGAACCGCCAAATGTTTCCGCACTTATGTTCCGGACCTTATGTGTTTCAAAGTGACCAAAGCGACCCCTCTGAGAGCTAAATGTGGGAACCGGGTTGTAAACTATTGTGTATCATGTTATCCTATGGGTAAAAACTGTATAAAAGGAGCGATCCACAGAACCAATTTGAAGCAGTCTCCCCGAACTACACTCGATGTACTTCCTGTGACTTCTGTGTTCCCTGCAGTAAATAAACCTTGACTCTTTGACGCCGAAGGAAGTGTCCCGTGTCTCTGTGACTTGTACGCCGGAGCAGGTTACCCACGAAGGTTTCAGGTGTTGTGCCCTGGCACCGCTGGGTCCAAAAGAACCCAGTCCTTCACATCTAAGCCTTGGTTTAATCCTACTCTTAAAGCCTCGAAGCATGACTGTAAGATCCTAGAGCGGGCATTGCGGTGGAGTGGCTTTTGTCCGGTTGACAAGCAGAAGCTCAGAGACAAGCAGAAACTATACTACGCAGCTATTACGCGCACTAAAGGGCAATTCTTCTCCGCCCATATTGAATCAGCCAGTCACAGCTCTAAGGAAATTTTTGCTATTGTTCAAAGCTTCATGTCCCCGCTGGCTCAATTAAGCAAGTGTGTCCTCATCTTCACCTTCTTGGTGTAACACTCTCTCCTGCTGTTTCAGGGATAAGATTTAGGCGATTCAAGCAGCCTTTACTTCCTGTAATAGCACTATGGAATTATCGTTTGAGTGTCACTCTGCTGGCCCAGCCCCCTCTTGGTCCGTATTTAGTTCAGTGGACCCATCGGAGTGCCATAAAATTCTTAAGGGCCTCTAGTCAGGCTCACCCTCTGATCCGTGCCCGGCGAGGACACTGGCATCAGTTGCCGATGTCATTAACTCAGAGGTGAATACCTTGGTCAATATGTCCCTTCAGGCAGGGGTGGTACCTCAGGCTTGGAAGGAGGCTAAGATTCTTCCTCTTCTAAAAAAGCTGCCACTGGACCCCCTCTGCCCAGGGAATTACCGGCCCATCTCCCTCCTTCCGGCAGTGGCGAAGGTGTGTGAGAAGGTGGTCAATAAGCAGCTGACGGACTTTGTGGAAAGGGAGATGCTTCTGCACCCTGCTCAATCAGGGTTCAGGGCATCCCATAGCAATGAGACCGTGTTGGTGGAGGTGTTGGAGGCCATCCGGGAGTGCTTAGACGCCGGTGGGAGAGCAGCACTAATTCTGCTTTACCTCTCGAAAGCGTTCAATACGGTACCACATGCACTCCTTCTTTCTCGTCTGGCCAAGAGTGGTCTGTCGGGCACCGTGTTGGGATGGTTTCGGACTTTTCTTTTGGGCATGTCGTCCAGATCTGGATTCCGCCGTCCTCCTCCCCTCAACCGGTAACCACAGGTGTCCCGCAGGGTTCCTCCCTTAGCCCCCTTCTTTTTAACATCTATGTTACTCCACTGATCTATTTGGCGGAGGAGTTGGGGGCCAAAGTGATGGCATATGTTGATGATACTCAGTTGCTTTTTACATGGGACAGAGGTGCATTATCCGTATTACCGATGCAACATTGTCTGTCCTCCATTTTCAAATGGTTGGCAGAGGCACAGCTCAAATGTAATGAAGAGAAGTCGGAGGTTCTGCTCTTTGGTAAATCCCCCCCCTAATTTCAGAGAGCAGCTCTGGCCTCCTGAGTTTCCTTTACCTACCTCATCAGGAAAAACCGCAAAAAACTTGGGGGTATGGTTTGATGAATGTCTCTCCTTTATGACGCACATTAATAAGCTGGCTGGCTGCTGCTTTGGCCTGCTTAAAACCCTCAGAAATGTTTTTCCCCTCCTTCCTCAGGCAGCGAGGAAAACAGTTACCTGTGTCCTGATTCTGTCAAGGCTGGACTATGCCAATGCCCTGTATGCTGGTGTTCCTGTGTACCAGATGGAAAAACTGCAGGTGGTTCAGAACACAGCAGCCAGACTTCTTCTGGGCATTCCGGCTAGAAACAGTGTCCTCCAACAGTTACGCCCTCTTCACTGGCTTCCCATGTTGGAGAGAGTCAAATTTAAATCCTTGACTCTGGCCCACCGTGCCCTTCATGGAGGTGACCCCCTTTACCTACAGAGGCATTTCTCTTTTTATGCTCCCGCACGTTCTTTGTGGTCTTCGTACCTTTGCTATGCTCTGGTCCCTCGTTTTAAGTTTCAGAGAATAGGGGGCAGCTCCTTCACTCTGAAGGCGACGACTGCCTGGAACGCCCTCCCTCTTGCGTTACGCTCCATCCAGGATCCAGCTGTGATCGTGAGGAAACTGAAAACACACTTATTCTCCTGATAGTATTCTGCCCCCCCCCCCCCCCTCCCCGCTAGGCGCCGCACGGAAATAATTATGAGTAGCTGTGCGCGTCATAAATGTATGCAACAAATTTATGTAAAATAACATAACAGGTGGCAGGATCTTCTCCAAGAGGAAACTCAAGACATCCTTGAGGGGAAGATATTCATAAATACAGTATTTGAAACATTATTTTCCTAAAATCCCACTATCGCTTGACAGGTTTGAATCAAGGGTGTGCTTCTTGGAAATGTGCTAATGTACAACCTTGAATAACATGGCTCCCGGGCCTATTCGAACCATGAAGATCGGCAAGCATATTAAAAGCTACTAGATGCTCCAAACCACTGTGAATCGACGTACAGATATATAAAACTTTAGTGTATCTTTTTGCATATATTTATATAAATAAAACAACAATACTGGAATTTATAGCAATATATGAGTTTGATACAAACAAGCGTCGGTTTTCAGAATAGGGATGGTTGGGCACGATGTGTGGTTGCTAATGGTGCTGCTGTGTCCTTGTGAGTGGTAGTACAAGAAGAATAGGGCTTCCAAATGCCTGTTATGCTAGGTCAATAACTATTTGTAAAGTGTACATACATTCAGTTGGTTTCACAGCTCTTTTTGGTCTGCATTTTGTGTCCTGACTGAAGAATTGTGCATATTTTTGTTTTCAGTGAGCTCATAATGGTAGAGGTCCCGGGCTGAGGGTAGGTACGAAAAGAGTGAAAATGGTGAGTGTTTGTTTAATGTGAATGAAGAACATTCTGCAGACTGTCATCCATTTGGACACGATGTTGGTATTTGGCATAAGTGTGATGTCACTTTCGATTTGGTCCTGAAATGCATATTGTTTGAGAGAGCTGTAAAGGGATGGGTACTGACAGACACGTATGATGAATCGTTGAGCGGGGAAGAGGGTTCAGTGTTCTATTCTTCTGTCAATGATGCATTTCCTCCCCAGAAGCCATTAAGAGTATTAGTGGTTTTCATTAACATAAATAGTTGAACTATTTTTTTGCTGTGTTTCTTATTATGAAAGTTATTTTGCCTCACTGTCTTCTTAGTACCTTTGTCTACATATATTTAATTCCTTTTTTCCTTTACATTTAAGATTTATAAATACAATCGTCTAGATATTTTGGAGACAAACCTGAGACCTTCCATTATAGAAGGTAAGTGATGCGTATCAGCTAAGGATTTTCATATTCAAAATGTTTTCTTGCAACTTATTGTAAAATACAATTGTCAAATTCAAAAGTATATCTTCACCATATATGGAGTGATAAAATGCAGCACAACTAAACCTGAGGAATGAGACTAATGCATGTAGGAGGGACACACAGACAGCTTTGGCATCCTGCCTGCATGTGTAACTTTACTACCTCGAGTATAATTGTGCCTGCCTACCTATGAAGAAAGGATTTCTTACTGTTGATTAAAGGGTATAATCGCAAACGGTCAGTGTAATTGATCTTGCCATTGAGCCCATTGAGGATCAAAGTAGAACGTGAATTGTGAAAGAATGTGACTATAGATCAGTGATCCTTTGCTTGACATGGAGACTGTCCGCCCCTAGAGGAGGTCTCAAGAGAAGAGTCTTCAGAGCCAGGATGCAGCTGTCTTTTCTACAGGTCACAACTTAAATTGCAGCCATGTGAAAAGTAGCAGGTTCCCACTAATAGCATTCTGACACCCACTAAAACCTTGTGCTATGCATGTGGGTCTCTGTATTATGAGCAGTACTGCTATGGTTCACATCGGTGCTGTTGGTACCAATTGTGCGGCCTCCTTTATTATGTGGAAATGAAGGAACACAGGAACCCTACTCACAACGGAACCAGGGTGTAGACTTTATATAGGAAACAGCTTTACCAGTGGAATAATATGTTCAATTTGTATGGTAACATTAGAGCATAATAGCAATAAAAACAAGGGTTAAATGGGATGTCAAAGAGAGAAAAGGAGGCTCACAGCGAAGAATTCTGATAATGCAGTTGTATTTATACAGCTAAATCAAGGTATATATATTTACAATAGTCTTTCGGTGCAAAAAGTGTCCCCAGTGTATACATGAAGAACCAAACGAACAATTGAGTAATTACTGGTGACTGTATTTACAAGGTTTCTGTGCAATTCTTATTTCAAGGAAAGCGACCATTCTAAATATATATAGAATAGATATACAGACACTTTACACAATCATACGTGCTATTTGCGAGGTTGGTTTTCCGTTTTATCGTCGACGGCGTATCGACCCTGTGGTGAATAAAGGGTCTCATCTGGACCAATAGTAGGGGGGGACATCTGAAGGATAAGATAAAGATAAGGTAAGGACTGGACCTATGGGGAACCCATGTAACTCAAGTAGACATTTCAGACAATTGGGGCGATATGTACCTGATTATAACAATGAAGCTCACATGCGGTGTACGGTGTAAACCCTGTGCATGAAGGTGAAGTAAAAGTACTCACAGTTAACCCGGCCGGGTTCTGGACAGTGAATATATGGGAGAGAAACATGAGAATGGAAATTAATAATTCGAAGGCAGTTGTAACAGTGCAGACAGGTGATGTCGGTGGTCACTGTCAGGGTAACTTACCACTGGTACAGTTGACTTGCCAATGGATGTAGTCAAGGGTGGGGTGCAGTAGAGATGGAGCGCGATGCTGTCTCAAGGTGGGAATAAATCCAGAAGGCTTGATTTCGCCCAAAATGGGGCGATCGTTATTAAGGGTAATACCTGTTTGGAGGGGACAGCAAGTTAGAGTGTGCTGGCTCAAACAGAGGCCGAGGAGAGGTCACTGGATGTGTGGCTTACCTCAATTAATTGCTTCTATGGCACACGGGCAGTCCGAGTGAATCTGCCTGCTCTGGCAAGGATATCCGCGTTAGTCGGCGTCCTTGTGGAGAGACCGTATAAATGGTAGACTGTGCGCAGGGTAAAAAAGGATCTTTAAAAAGATCGATGTGAGCGCGGGGGCAAGATGCGATTGCAGATAGGGTGAGCTGCTGTGGGTCATGACTATGTGTATGACGAAGTACAAGGACCGTGTATAGAGGGAGAGCTACCGCTTGTGACCTAAGATTGCAGCTAGGTGACACATAAAGGCATGGTGGCAGGCGACATAACGATTCACAATTGCTGGCTATATTACAGTTCTCTTTTCTCGACCATATTGCAAGAATTGGGCGGCAGATGCATAATATGAGTTTTCGTCGTGAAAATGCATAGTACAGTGTATGGGCATAGATACAGTGAACATGTACATATGGGAAATATGAACCACAATTACCAACAGTGTAAAGTTACAAGTACAAGGCATTAGAATTCACAACTATAATAAAGTTCACCATCGCCGACTCTAATAAGGCTCCCAATGACCGACCATATTACATGATTTGGGCGGTAGATGAATAATATATCAGTCTCATGTCGCGGCAATGCATAGTGTAAAGCATGGGCATGTGTATAATGAACATGTACATACAGGAGTGATCTGAAGACAATACGGTTACGTAATTGCGACGGCAATTGTATGCTGTATGTAACAATACATTGGCATAGTTGTAGATAGCATGTGATATTGTGGTGACAGCCGTTGTTGCTTGCAGGGATGAGTGTAGCTATTTCACATGAATTGTGACCAGGGTATTTGTTTCCATTCGGCAACTTTAGGCAATGGAGCATGTTAGGGAAGACATGAGATGTCTGGAAGTGGCAAGGTTATGTCATCTTAGAGTATGGTGCTGTGACGACCTGTAAAGGGGTCATGGGGCAGGCTGTATGTCCCATGATGGGTGTGTATATTAATGCGTAAGGGTGGCGACGATGCCGCGCCATTCCTCTGCAGAATTTAGGCCTTGATTGATAGTCAATTTTATCGATCCAATGGCATTCACGACGTTGGTGGATTTGAGCAATGTCGCCCCCTCTTTCTGGGATTTTGGCAATGTCAATTACCTGCCACTTGATCTCATCCGCTGTGTGATGTTTCTCAATGAAGTGTGAGACCAAGGGCGCTGTTGTCACTAGACGTCTTATGCGGCTGCGGTGCTGGCCCATTCTGCTTTCACAGGTTGTTGTGTTTGTCCGACATATGGAAGTCCACATGGACACCAGATACAATACACAACGTTGCGTGTGTTGCAATTAGAGAAAAAATCTAGAACATGGTTGTGGTTCTTGTGTGTAAATGTGGTAGTGTTTTCCGTGTATGGACATGCTACACAGTTTCCACATTTGTGGGTGCCTAACACAGGTGGGAGACCCCACGTAGCTTCAAGAGTTCCCCCTTTCCTTTTTGCGGTCTCAGTGAAATAAGAATTGCACAGAAACCTTGTAAATACAGTCACCAGTAATCACTCAATTCTTAGTTTGGTTCTAAATATATACACTGGGGACACTTTTTGCACCGAAGGACTATTTTAAATGTATATACCTTGATTTATCTGTATAAATACACCTGCATTATCAGAATTCTTCGCTGTGAGCCTCCTTTTCTCTCTTTGACATCCCATTTAACCCTTGTTTTTATTGCTATTATGCTCTGATGTTACCATACAAATTGATTATGTGGGCATGCTCCTCGAGTTCCCCTTGTCTTTAAAAAAAAAAATGCATACAATTTTCATATATATATATATATATATATATATATATATATATATATATATATATATATATATGTACATATGTCATGAGCTATACACACAACAAGAGCAAGTATACTAGATTGTTCCTTGCCGTAGTATCTGGGGTTTTTGTCCCAGATTCATTTTCTCCCTCTCCCTCTCCCTCCCTCCCCTCCCCTTCCCCTCCCTCCCCTTCCCCTCCCTCCCCTTTCCCTCACCCCCTCCCCCCTCTCTCCCTCTCCCCTCCCATTCCCCCCTCTCTCACTCTCACTCTCCCTCTTCCTCCCCCTCCCCCTCTATCACTCTCCCTCTCCCTCTCCCTCCCACTCCCTCACCCCTCCCCCTCCTTCTCCCTCCCCCTCTCTCCCTCTCTTTCCCCTTCCCTCCTTCTCCCTCCCTCTCCTTCCCCTTCCCTCCCCCTCCCTCCCTCTCCTTCCCCTTCCCTCCCCCTCCCTCCCTCTCCTTCCCCTCCCTCCCCCTCTCCCTCTACCTCCCCTCCCTCCCTCTCCCTCTACCTCCCCTCCCCCTCTCCCTCTCTCCCTCTACCTCCCCTCCCTCCTCTCCCTCCCCTCCCCCCTCTCCCTCCCCCTCCCCATCTCCCCTCCCCCATCTCCCCTCCCTCCTCCCCCTCCTTCTCCTTCTCCCCCTCCGTCTCCTTCTCCCTCCGTCTCCCCCTCCCCCTCCCCCTTCTCCCCTCCCCCTCCCTCCCTTCCCCTCCCCCTCTCTCCCTCTCCCCCTTCCCCCTCCCCCTCCACCCTCTCCCTCCCCCTTCCCCTCCCTCCCTCACTCCCCTTTTCCCTCCCCCTCTCCATTTCCCCCTCCCCTCGCTCACTCTCCCTCTCCCCTCTCCCCCTCCCCCTCCCCCTCTCTCACTCTCCCTCTTCCTCCCCCTCCCCCTCTCTCAATCTCCCTCCCACTCCCTCACCCCTCTCCTCTCTCTCCCTCCACCTCCCTCCCTCTCCCTCCCTCTCCCTCCCTCCCTTCCCTCCCTCTCCCCCTCCCCTTCCCTCCCTCTCCTTCCCCTTCCCTCCCCCTCCCTCCCTCTCCTTCCCCTCCCTCTCCCCCTCCCTCTCCCTCCCCCTCTCCCTCTACCCTCTCCCCTCTCCCCTCCTCTCCTCCCCTTCCCCCCTCCTCCCCTCCCCCCCTCCTCCCCCTCCGTCTCCTTCTCCCCCTCCGTCTCCTTCTTCCTCCCTCCCCCCTCCCCCTTCTCCCCCTCCCCCTCCCTCCCCCTCCCCTTCTCTTCCTCTCTCCTCCCCCCTCTCTCCCTCTCCCCCTTCCCCCTCTCCCTTTGTGCGTGCCCGACTTTGCTGGTGTCCTTTAACCATGTACCTCTGAGTACTGTTTGCCTGTTGACTACCTGGTGATGCGCTTGTCTCTTTCTGCCGACGCATACGTGCTGCTAATGCTAGGTTTCATTGGGATTTTGCATATGTGCGGTGTAGTTCTCACGGTCCACACTGCCTGCTTATGTGTGTCTCTGTAATCCACATACATGTTTCTCCTGGTACTAATGGTTCTGTATATTTCTCCATGGTGACGTCTGTCCCTTCACATGTCAATTTTTGACATCCACTATTGTGCATTCTGATTTTAGATGCTCTGACTCGGTCATGCTGTTTTGTCCCTTCTCTGGGTCTTTGTCTCTTGCAGATCCATGGGACCCTGTGCTCAATTTAACTTCTTCTGGCAGACGTTTGAGGGATTTCTTCCATTAGGCATTGGCCGTTCTTGTTGTGTGGCTCCCTTTCGTCCGTGTCTGCACGGGTGAGGTTTTGTACCGTCCTCTGACTTATTGCGGTACCATTGCCTCCCCTTGTTAATGCCCCCTTACAGAGCTTAAAGGGTCTGTTGTCAGCTGTCTCCACCGTGTTTAGTCAATGTTATTGATGGATCAGTTCTCTTTGGAACTTGGTGGGTTTCAGTCACAGACCCTCCTCCAATGGGGTATAGCTTTGGTATCTATTCTAAGTTAAGGAATCTGCGGCTAGATGTCTCTATCAAATGAATGAGTTACTTACCTTCGGTAATGATGTATCTGCTAGAGACACAATCTAGCTGCAGATTCCTTAACGCCCACCCATCCTCCCAATTTTGCGAGACCCTTCTAAGGCTGGGTTCTACCCACTTGCCTCCTTAAAGGTGGCCTTTGTCTTCCTGCGGGTGGTCTGCTTCACCTACCTCTTGGGTAGTATGTTGAATGATGTTTTATCTGTTGCTTCTCCACACATCCTCGTAATTGAGTGCTGGGTTAAAATGTCCTTCCACACTCCTCCACCCTGTTTCTTTGCCAGTGTGTGAATTGACCATGTTCTTCTACCCTCCCTTCCACCCTCTTCTATTTTTGACCCTTACTTTGGGGTCTCTTGGACTCTGCTGCAGTCCATTTGTTTGGGGTCTATTTGACAGTGCTACAGTCAATAGGTCATCTATAGGGTGTATGGTTGCACATTCTCAGTTGTTGCAAAAATGTGGTCACTTACAGTGAATCATGTTGTGTCAGTTCTGTTGCCCTTTACAGTTTTATTCTGTGATTGCAGATTGTCTATCGTTTGCCATCACATTAATTTCCAATGCCATTTTGCCTCATAGGATGGTATGGCTCTACGCTTCTGTAAGACTGTTTCTAGGGGCGGGTACTCTGCTCTCTCCCTTCAGTCCCTTACAGTATAAAGTACTCTTTCACTGACATAGATGGTGATTTTTCTCATCATTCTATGATTTCTTGTCATTGTTGTTTCAAAGAATGTTGATCTTTTTTAGCACACTCTTCCTACACCCTCACAGTTTTAGTAGTGGCTCCACGTTGCGGCGTGGAAAAGTTTCACAGTAGAAAACTGACATCAGCGCTCAGGAGGGACTTATATGGCTCCATTGACGTCATATCCGTGGACGACATCAGTACGGAGCAATGCGACGACGTCCCCCCAGCGCGCAGAGGTACTGCTGAAGATTTTCCTGATCCAGTCTGATGCCTGGGGATATTCTAAGTTAAGGAATCTGCGGCTAGACTGTCTCTCTACCAGATACATTCTTATCGAAGGTAAGTAACTCGTTCTTCACAATGTATGACAACTCTCCACAGAAATCATTAGAGGGCACTTTCAAACAAGACTTCAAAGTGGCCTTGATGTTCACTATTTAAAGTGAACTTAAAAATGTCAAATGACGAACATTTGCACGGAAAGGAACTTTTAATAAACTGTTATAAGGGTGAAAGTATCAAAGTGTGTTTATTACACATTATTCAATGTTACTTAAAGAGGAAATATGCAAAAGAACAGGCGATTATTCCACTTATGGGTTTGGATTGGTACTGTGAATTCCCCGTGAATAAGAAATAAAAAAGAAGGCAACAATGACTAAGCTGAAACATAGTTCTTCTGCCATTAATCAGGGGATTTTTTCCACAGAGAAATGGGTCCCTGCTTCATAGCCCACTCCCATATTGCAGTACCTCTCTCACTTAAGATTGCTCCTCTTACGGAATCTATGAGTTCGAGGCATGTGGGCTGCTAAATTCATATCTTTGCATTAGATCGCCACCTAGTGTTGGGTCCGGATGATCGCACATTGTTGTCCTGGAAGAGTCTTCGAAGTATCCTGAGATGGGTGGCTCCTCCCCTGGACTACAGTGCGCATGGGCATCGGCTCCATCCCCAGATTGTTTTTTTCCGCCATTGGGTTCGGATGCGGTCTCGACGTCTCTCCGTCGGAACCGAATAAACATCATTTTTCACGGCCAAAAGGCTTTGGGTTCTCCACGTCGGTATTGTTTGCGTACGGTCTCGAGTTTCTTCCGTCTCCCGGAGCCGGAATCACCGGAGTTTCTTACAACTCTTCGGACATCGAGGCCTTCTCATCGCGACTCGACACTAAGTTCCCAACATGGAGCGGAGTCCGTTTAAACTCTGTCCGCTCTGTGGGTCCAAATACCCACATATAGACGTACACCCGGTATGTAATAAGTGCCTTTCGCCAGACCATGACGAAGGAAGTTGCCGGGCCTGTGCGAAGTTCAGGTCGAAGAAGACTCTCACGATTCGGCGCGCGGTGCGCCTTGTGGCCAAGCAAGCGGCCCCGGATCCAGATAACATCTTCGGCGACCAAGAAGAAGAGGACCAGAGCCATCATCTTCAAATCTCCCCGCCTGAGACGGAGGTCGAGGCCGATCCGGAATATGACGACGACGGAGTCGTGGGTCAGGGCCTTGAATACGTCGACGAGGTAGGGGACGACGCCATGGTTTATGGGGCCGAGGAAGATAGCTCAGGGGACGAGCTATGCCCCGAAGTTGAAGAACATCAAGAGGGGGTCGCGGGATCGCCTGTCGGCCTTACCCAAGACCCTGTAGCGCAAGCCACGGCCCCGCCTGTCGGCCCGGCCACGGACATACTTGCTGCGCCTAGGGTTTCGAAACCGAAACTGAAAGCAACGGTCTCGACTGCACCTAAAATGGCCGACCCGAAACCGAAACCGAAAGTGAAGGACTCGAACGTCCCTAAGATGGCGGTCGCAACGGCGAAAACAAGTAAGACGACGGCCTCATCGACTCCGTCGACCTCCGGTCCGCAGAAGTCGAAGAAACACGGCGATTCCACAGGGTCGAAATCGGCGCCAGAGGAGAGATCCTCTAAGAAAAGTGGCACGCACAAGACAAGCGCGCCGGCGCCGGCGAAGCCTGCTAAAGCAACCGACACAGCACCGGCTCCAACGGGGACATCTGCGCATCGCTCCAAGGACTCGGGGTCGGCGCCGTCCATCCCTCTAAAAGACCTCCGGAACGTCGCATCCGAGGGCAAGGCCACCCCGTCGGTGCCAAAGTCATCGGTCACCGACGCATCTCTCGTGGCTGCTTCGCTACAAAGAATTAAGGACAAGGTTCTTTCCTCGTCGACGCCAACGCCATCGACGCAGAAGGCGGCAGATGTCCCGGACAAGCCGGCAAGCAAGCTCCTCTTCCTTCTACCGCCAAAGGTGGTGCCAAAGGCTTTTTCCTCTAAATCGACGCCAAAGAAGTCGGATTCTTCTACGGCGGGGACATCTTCAGGTCAAGTGATCGACCCCGAAGAGGATTCGGAGTGTTTTATAGATGCGGACACGGGGAAGTTAACCCTTTACAAAAGAAAGATCACTTCGCAGCCGGTGGAATCCTACGTCATTCCTCTAAAGAAGAAGAAGTTTCCACAGGACGCCCCTGTCCTCATGGAACCTATTCTACCTCCTCAGGGAAGGAGCCCAACACCGTCTCCAGACCACTCTGACAGTGGGGACTATGGTGAAGATGAACAATACACGTTCCCAGTAAATGAACCTGATGCACAGCCAGATTCTTATTATGGCATTGGGGACCAAGGCAACCAAGATGTGGGGCAAGAGCCACAGTCCTTCAGTACACGTGCATCCCCTACGGAGGATTCTGCAGGTTTTCATGCACTAATTGAGAGGGCAGCTGCTAATCATGATGTGGACATGCATGCTGACCCAGTTGAGGAAGACTTTCTATTCGACACATTTTCAGTTTCGGAAAGAAATGTAAAGACACTGCCTATGCTCAAAGGGGTCCTCAAGCACGCTGCGGACATCTTTAAAGAGCCTACCAGGGCGAGGGTGGTCAACCCACGTATTGAAAAAAAGTACAGACCAGCGCCTGCAGACCCTGCATACATTCGAGGACAGTTGCCGCTTGACTCCTTGGTGGTAGCAAACGCACGCAAGAGGGCCAACTCCCAAACAACGGGTGAAGCTCCTCCCCCGGATAAGGAGTCCAAAGTGCTAGAGGCAGGAGGCAAAAGAGTGGCTGCACAGGCTGCCAATTTCTGGCGTATTGCAAATACACAGGCACTACTGGCACGTTATGATCGTTCACATTACGACACACTAGAGCAGATTGTAGAACACCTGCCTCCGCAGTTTCAAGAGGGCACCAAAATGCTTATACAAGAGGGACAACTGATCTCCAACGCGGCCATAAAGTGCGCACTTGATGTCGCGGACACAGCCGCTAGGGCCGTTAACACCAGTGTCATGCTCAGAAGACAGGCTTGGCTCCGCATATCGGGGTTCAAACCTGACATTCAAACAACCATACTTAATCAACCAGTCAATCCGGATAGACTGTTTGGTCCAGATGTTGACACCACCCTGGAAAAGATTAAAAAGGACACTGAAACTGCTAAATCGATGGGGGCCCTACAATCTCAGCAGTTTCGGGGCAATAATTTTCGTCGCTCAGGTGCCCGTGGAGTCACCAGAGGACAGATGGGTCAACAGTCGCAGTTCCCTAGAGGTGGAGCACAGTCCTCGTACCCCAAACAAAACAAGAGGGGCTACAGGGGAAACAGCAACAAAGGACGTGGCAAAGGAGGCAACAATTCACGCTCCTCTGCCCCAAGCAACCAGTGACTCTCTGTCACTGCCCCCCGACCATTTAACACCTGTCGGGGGGAGAATACAGCAGTTCCTGCCCGTCTGGACCAACATCACCACAGACAGGTGGGTGCGACAGCTTATCCAGTACGGTTATTGTCTAGAGTTAAAGTCCACTCCACCCAACATTCCACCAAGGCAAAGACCTATGTCCGCAGAGCACTTGCACTTATTGCAGCAAGAAGTGTTGGTAATGCTGCAAAAAGGGGCAATCGAGCTCGTGCCAGTGGGGGAAGAAGGCACAGGGGTTTATTCCCTGTACTTCCTCATTCCAAAGAAGGATGGATCTCTACGGCCAATTCTGGATCTCCGTCCCCTCAATCTGTACATACTGTCAGAGCATTTCCACATGCTTACACTGCAACAGATTCTTCCTATGTTAAACAAAGGAGACTTCTTAGCAACCTTAGATCTCAAGGATGCTTATTTCCACATTCCGTTACATCCGTCCCACAGGAAGTACCTCAGGTTCACTATCCAGGGCACGCATTATCAGTTCAAAGTCCTACCCTTCGGAGTCACAACTGCCCCAAGGGTCTTTACCAAGTGTCTGGCGACTGTAGCAGCGCACCTCAGGAGGCAGAACATCCATGTCTACCCCTACCTCGACGACTGGCTCGTTCAAGCCAGATCGGAACAGCAGTGCGCCGCGGACATGTCGACTACCATTCACCTCCTTCACGACCTGGGTTTCTCGTTGAATTACCCGAAGTCACACCTTCAGCCGGCACACGTCCGGCAGTTTCTGGGTGCGACAATCAATACCCTGACGGCCTCGGCACAACCAAACCAGGTCAGGATAGACGGCATACAGTCTTTAATCCAGAAGTTCAGACCGGGACACTCACTTCCAGCAAGAGTGTTCATGCAGTTGATAGGCATGATGGCCTCCTGCATCTTCATAGTCCCTCACGCACGGTTGCATATGCGCCCGCTCCAGGAGTGCTTAGCAAATCAGTGGACACAGGCTCAGGGACAATTAACAGACCTAGTGTTGGTTACCAGTCGGGCATACAACTCTCTGCATTGGTGGACTCCACACAACCTTTGCAAGGGCCGACTGTTCCAGGAGCCAGTGCCACAGGTTATCCTGACAACGGACGCATCTCTCCAGGGATGGGGAGCACACCTGCTAACTTACACAGTGCAGGGACTATGGACGACGCAGCAACAGAAGATGCACATCAACTATCTAGAACTGATGGCGATCTTCATGGCGCTCAAGTCCTTCATTGTACATCTGTGCAACAAGGTGGTGTTAGTCCGGACGGACAACATGACCGCGATGTACTACATCCAAAAACAGGGGGGCACCCACTCACCACAGCTGTCTCACCTGGCTCAGAGCATGTGGAAGTGGGCCATTCAGAGGAACATCTTCCTCATGGCAGAACACCTCCCGGGGAAGGACAATCAGATGGCGGATCTGCTCAGCAGATACAGTCATCAAATGCACGAGTGGGAGATACATCCATCGGTACTCCAGCCGTACTTCCAAAGGTGGGGGCGTCCAGACATAGACCTGTTCGCCACAAGGGAGAACGCAAAATGCCAAAGCTTCGCCGCCAGGTTCCCACACCCCCAATCGCAGGGCAATGCGATATGGATGAACTGGTCAGGCAAATTTGCTTACGCTTTTCCCCCGACACCCCTGATACCACTGGTGGCGAGGAAACTACGGCAACACTCCATGACACTCATCCTAGTTGCTCCAACGTGGGCGCGCCAGGCATGGTACACCACGTTCCTCGAGCTCTCAGTGGTCCCGCATCAAAGACTGCGCCTCACGCCCAGACTTCTGACGCAGAACCATGGAGAAATTCAGCATCCAGATCCGCAACAGCTCAACCTAGCGATCTGGCTCCTGAAGTCTTAGAGTTTGGATACCTGAACCTACCTCCTGAATGCATGAACATCATCAAGGAGGCGAGGAAGCCGTCAACCAGAGCATGCTATGCCGCAAAATGGAAGCGTTTTGTCATTTACTGTGCAAACAATGACATAAACCCGCTAGATGCATCTATCCCTAACATCATTTGCTATCTGTTACACCTTTACAAGTGCAAACTAGCGTACACTTCTATTCGGATACATCTATCCGCCATCGCAGCTTACCTTCAAAATAGGCAGCATCTCTCAGTCTTCAGGGTGCCTGCCATTAAAGCGTTTCTTGAAGGACTGAAACGAGTCATTCCCCCAAGAACACCGCCAGCTCCCGTGTGGAACCTCAATGTGGTCCTCACCAGGCTGATTGGACCACCGTTTGAGCCAATGCACTCGTGCGAATTGCAATTCCTAACGTGGAAAGTTGCTTTCCTAATTGCCATTACGTCACTAAGACGCGTAAGTGAGTTGCAAGCACTCACGATACAAGAGCCTTTCATCCAGATGCATCCAAATAGGGTGGTACTACGTACTAACCCCAAATTCCTTCCAAAGGTGGTGTCACATTTTCATCTCAACCAAACTATCGATTTGCCTGCATTCTTCCAGAACCCACAAACAGTGGCGGAAAGGATGCTCCATACCTTGGACGTACGGAGGGCATTGATGTACTACATAGACAGGACACAACACTTTAGGAAGACAAAACAACTCTTTGTTGCCTTCTCACCACAACACAAAGGCAACCCAATTTCCAAAGCAGGAATAGCCAGATGGATTGTTAAGTGCATCCAAATCTGTTATCATAAAGCCAAGCGCACTTTAACAATACCCCCAAAGGCACACTCCACACGCAAGTTGGGGGCATCCATGGCTTTCCTGGGAAACATTCCTCTAGAGGATATTTGCAGAGCAGCCACGTGGGTTACACCACATACCTTTACAAAACACTACTGTGTTGATGTACATTCCAAACAGCAAGCGGCTGTAGGGCAGGCTGTTCTCAAGACACTTTTTCAGGTTTCTGCAGCTGGCACGGGCAACCACCGCTGATGGAGGGACTGCTATGTATTCTATGCAAAGATATGAATTTAGCAGCCCACATGCCTCGAACTGAATATGCTACTTACCAGTATGCATCTGTTCTTGGCATGTAGGGCTGCTAACATTCATATCGCCCACCCTCCTCCCCGGTGCCTGTCGCAGCTGCAGATATACTATTGTATTCAATCATTAGCATGGACATCCTTTACACTTGCCACTCCATCCTCTGCCACAATGGCTAAAAACAATCTGGGGATGGAGCCGATGCCCATGCGCACTGTAGTCCAGGGGAGGAGCCACCCATCTCAGGATACTTCGAAGACTCTTCCAGGACAACAATGTGCGATCATCCGGACCCAACACTAGGTGGCGATCTAATGCAAAGATATGAATGTTAGCAGCCCTACATGCCAAGAACAGATGCATACTGGTAAGTAGCATATTCATTCCTTTCACAGGGTTTGTTTGATTACTGCCCACTTCCATGTTGCAGTACTTTTACTATTTAAAAATGCTCCCTTACGAACCAATTATTGATTCTTCCTATTACTTTTATGTACTCTGGGCCTGATTTAGATCTTGGCAGACAGGTTACTCCGTCACAACATTGATGGATATCCAGTCTTCCGAATTATAAATCCCATAGGATATAATGGGATTTATATTTAGGCGGATGGGATATCTGTCACCGTTGTGACGCAGTAACCCGTTCGACAAGATCTAAACCAGACCTCTGTTATACCTAGCAATTTCACCAATTTTTTAAGTGATTTGATAACAAAATTGAGACTCCTGAGTATGGATTAAATTGATCTTTTATAGCCTCATCAAAACGAGGAAAATATTATTTTTTAATTGCACAAATATTTTGGACATGATTGGTCTCAGTATTTGAATTGATAGGGATCCCTGTTCCTCAAAAATATCTCAATGTTTTGCACTTACTCATAGCACCCATTTAGTCAAAGTAGTTTTATAGCACTCTAATAAATCCATTTGAGATTCTCCCTTTGACCTTATCTGAGCTGGTGGTTTTGTCCTCCAAACCTTTTGGTGGGGAAATTTTTTGTATGCCTTGGTCACAGATTAATTTGATTTCTAACTGGCTGCTGTGCGCACATTGACAACAGCCATATAAATGTGAGATTGTTAGTGTAAGAGACACAACTCTGTCTATCTTTTGAACTTCAGAATAGTGAGATAAAACCTCAAAACGTGGGAGGAGCCTAAGCAGCGACCAAGATGGCCGCTTAGAGAGTCGGCTCCGCCGATCTCCCTTCGGGACCATCCTGTTTATTATCCTGCCCCAAAACCCCCCTCCCGGGTGTGGGAGGAGAAGCGACCCCCGCTGGGGTTTGTGCCGCCCGCCTGCGAGGTCCGGCGGCGAATCTACATCGCCGGACGGATTGATGCGTGGTCTGGCGGCCCAGCCGGGGCCTCAATTAGTGAGCCGGCCCGCCGGGAGTGTGTCAACATCGGGAGCGGTAGGCCCGGAGGTCCCGGTCCGCCCCGATTTTCGGGGTTGACTGCTGCAGGACGACGAGTCTGCGCACCGCAACGCTGAGTGGGGTGAGAGGCCGGGGGGGCCCCGGGCTCATGAGGACACATCTGGTTGGGCTGCCTTTGGTGGTCAGGGCCCCCCGGGTCTGAAAATAAGCCCTGCCACAAGTCGCTGCCTGCCCAGGGGACGTCCTTGCCGACGCGTGGATACGCGTGCCTGATAGGCGGCGCTGGGGACAACTAGTGGGGCCGCGGCCCCGGAGGTCGACGGGCGCCACGGGACTCCGGTGAACCACCTGGAACTGTGTGTGGGGCCGGGGGCTTCGTGGAGGAGTGAATTCCATGCCTCGGTTGGGGAGGACCAGGGGTCTGGCGGAGTGGTCAGGGATACTGCTGCTTGTCGGGGGAGCCTGGCGGGCGCGCCCCACCAACGATACTCCAGTGAGTGACAGGATAGTGCTGGAGCCAATGGCACAAAACAACGGAGAGATGCTGTCCGAGTGCTGAGGGAGCAACCCTCTATAGACTGGCTGTACCGGCGATGGGACCTGGATGGGAGCTACCGGGGGACTCCGCGCTGTGCAGCATTTGACCTGACGGGGTGGCCCGGTGTCTGAGCTGACTGCTGGTTGACTCTGGGGAGTTATTATGGAGGAGCTGTGGTCGGCCCGCTGCAGTGGCCATTACTCCCTATAGGGGTGCAATTGGTTTAGCAAACAGGGAGTGGCGGAGCGGCCTGGTGGAGACTCAGGGGCATGAGTGTGGAGAGGACCGCCATTGAGCTGTGTGGTAGTGCGACACGGGAGTGTGCGCTAAGATGGCGACGAAACCGGATCAGGACAAATCCTTGCCTCGAGCCCCCAGAGGACACAGGACTGTACAGTCAAATACGTTGGAGCGGTACACCCTGCCCAAAGGGTCTCCGGTGGAGTCGAAGAGGGTTCAGGCGAGAGGGGAAGCCGATGCTCCCTCCCCGGTGGAGCCAACATTGTCGGATCTCATCGTGGCCATCACGGGTGTCCAGACGTCCCTGGGACAAAAGATGGAGGATCTGGATCATAAGATTGACACCCTAGCCATTGATGTCGGACTGATAAGAGCAGATCTCACTAAAGTTTGTGAGAAGGTGAAGTCACTTAAGGTCAAGACCGCTAGCCTCATAGATTATGTGGATTTGCTGCAACAAGAAATGTGGGACCTGAAGGCCTCAAAGGCCTCACTTATCGGAAGTTGGATGAGTTCGAAGGTAGAGCGTGACGCAATAACATTCGCATTTTAGGGGTGCCCGAGACGTCTTAAGATCAAGCGCCTGACCTGTTTGTTGAGAATATTGTGCTTAATCACCTCAAACCCAAAGGTCTCAGCAATTTCTTCACAGTTGAGCGTGCCCATAGGATTCCGGGGGGCAGGCCCAGACTCGGTGCGCCTCCCCGTCCTTTGATTGCAAGAGTCCTGAATTTTCGTGATAGGGATGTGATATTGCAGGCGTCACGGTCTGGGCCCCTGTTGAAGTTTGAAAATGCGACACTCCTTTTTCCCGGATTTTACCCAAGCGGTTCAAAATCAGCAACAGGGGTTTTTGTCGGTCAAGAGGAGTCAGAGGTATGAAATATGCCATGATGTTTCCAGCCCGTCTTCGAGTGGAGTATAATGGGAAGACTCTGTTCTTTGACACTCCTGAGGTGGCGGCGGACTGGTTGAACAGCATGCATGCGGCTGGACCTGAGAGTCGAACTGGAGGAGAAGCGGAGGATAAATATATTGCCGAACTTGGGGGTAAATGGGGTTGTACATTGGGTTGCTATGCACGGGAGGTGGGGCGGGATTGTGTTAATCCTTCGATGCCGCTAATTTGGTAAGATGTGTCTTTGATTATTGATCCGTGCAGAAGCGGCGTAGTGGGGCGAGGGGGGGGGGGTGGGATCGTTTGGGGGCCCTCCTTCTTTTTCTACTTTTAGTTACTTTTAGTGTAGGTTGGGGGTGACAGGCACACTGCTAGTTGGGGATGAGCGTATGCTATAGGCAGGGGTGCAGGGTGGGGGGTGGTGGAGTCGTGTTTGTGAAGGGTTTGAGAATTCGGAGTTTTGATGAAACTATTGAGATGAAGAGATGCGGGGTACATTTGGGTTTTGATGTTTGTTTTTTTCTTTTGCATTGGGTGCCACCGATTGATTCAGAAATTATGTCTTATCATGATGTCTTCTGGTAGACAGGGATCGGGGATCTCCACACTTAGTTGGAACGTGAATGGGCTAGGAGATAAGATAAGATATGGCCAGTTGATTAGAAGACACTCCCCTGATGTGGTGTTGTTGCAGGAGACACATTTTATGGGTAAGAGTTGTATGGCACTACATAAAGGAGGATACAAGCTAGTAGCGCACGCAGGATTCACTACTGGCTCAAGAGGGGTGGGGATATTGGTCAAGAACTCCTTTCCGCTGACTATCCAGGCTACGTGGGTTGAAAATAGAGGCAGGTATATCGGGAACTCGGGGTTGTGGGAGGTGAGAATTGTCAAGTTTTCATCTGTTTATGTCCCTCTGGCTTTGCAGTCCGACACCTTTCAAGATCTGTGCAAGATTTCTTTGACATTGCCTGTTGAGCTACTGATTGTGGAGGGCGATTTTAATGCTGTGATGAATGGTGAAGCGGATAGACACCCTGCTCGGGACTTGCTACCGTCCCGTAGGTGGTTGTCAGATTTTGTGGAGACCACTGGATTGGTGGATGGGTGGAGACTGAATAATCTTGGCGAACATCAGAATACGCACGCCTCGGCAGTGCATAACTCTTTCAAGGATAGACTATATCTTGGTGCCGGCATGGATCCATGACGCGAGACTTTTAACTAGAGGAGTCTCGGACCACTCGCCGGTCTGGCTTGGAGTTGAGTTGGGTCAGAGGGATGTAGCTAGAGTTGCTCTGATTAGTGCTTGGCGACTGAGGGACCCGGACACTAAGAAGGAGATTGTGCGTATTACAGATGGTTACTTCCAGGATAACGTGGGCACAGTGAACTCCAAATGCTCCCTGTGGGAGGCATACAAAACTGTCATTAGAGGGGAGGTGTTATCCATTGTCTCTGGGAAAAAGAAGAAGAGTCGGGCGGAGGTCGATCAGAAGGAGCTGGAGTTGCTAGCCTTGGAAAGGGAGGTGTCTGTGGACGCCACCTCAGAGGGAATGCACCGCCTCCGACTTCTTAGGGATGAATATAGGAGTCTGGCCAGAGAAAGGGCTAAGACGCAGCACGCAGCTACTCAGAGTAGGATATACGAGCATGGCGACAAAGTTGATTGCCTGTCTGGAAAAGGGGGAGTGGGCGTCACGCCTCGTGCCAGAGTTAGTGACGGTAAGCTCGGGTAAAACAACGGATCCACAACAAATAGTGGACTAATTCGCCAGATATTGTAAGGCAGTATACACAGAGGAGGGAGGCTACACCGAGACTAACAATGCGGAAATGGTACGTGATATCCCCGATGCCCACTCTATCGGATGACGATAGGGATTACCTGGACTCCCTTTTACAAACGACGAGGTGGCGCAGGCCATCAGGGGGGTACACAATGGGAAGGCCTCTGGCGCGAATGGGCTCCCCATTGAACTATTTAAGGTGCAAGCCAACAAGCTAGCTCCATTTCTCAGAGAAATGTTTCTTGAGAGCAGAGAGGAGGGTCAGCTTCCCTATGATCAGAGAGTAGCTAATATCATAGTAATACACAAGGAGGGCAAACCGAGGGTAAAGTGTTCCTCTTATCGGCCGATCTCACTCTTGAATGCCGAACCCAAGGTGTTGGCTAAGCTACCGCCGACCCGCCTGGTAAAAGTCATCACAACACTGATTCATCCGGATCAATCCGGCTTTATGCCGCGCCGTAATAACGCTCTTAATATACGTAGGTTGCATGGGATCCTGGGTGGTGCTTCCAAAATACATGAACCGGCTGTCCTGTTGTCGTTAGATGCAACCATGGCTTTCGATAGAGTTGAGTGGCCTTATCTCTTTGCTGTCCTGGGCAAGATGGGCATTGGACATGAGTTTGTCAACTGGGTCCACCTTTTGTACTCCTGTCCTCTAGCCAGAGTGGTGGTGAATAACCACAGATCTGTAGACTTCCCTTTGGGGAGGGGCACTAGACAGGGCTTTCCTCTCTCCCCTCTGTTGTTTGCATTGGCTCTCGAGCCACTCCCGGCTTGTATCCGATGGGACAGGTCGATTAGGGGGTTGAGGTGGACGTCGGAATGGGAAGATAAAATATCGCTGTACTCAGACGATATCCTTCTGTACTTGACCGCCCCCGAAACTCATTGATTGCGTCCATGGATTTATTGGCCATATTCGGGAGGTATTCTGGCTTTGCCATCAATTGGTCGAAGTCAGTTCTTTTTGTTTTGAGTGGTGATCCCCCGGATATTCCTGCAAACTGCCCAGTGAGGTTGGAGGTGGTGGGGTTCCGATATCTGGGTATATTTGTGTCAATGGACCCCAAGATACGGTATGCTACCAATCTGGTACCCCCATTGGCTAGGTTCCGGAGGGATGTGGCGAGATGGAAGTCTCTGCCGCTCTCCCTGCTGGGACGCGCTGTCCTGTTCAAAATGATGGCCCTTCCCCGTTTCCTGTACGCACTTCAAAACCCCTTGGACCCGGTGCCCCCACATATTTTAAGGAAATCGAGTCCCTGCAGAGGCAGCTTCTCAGGGATGGCAGGCCACGGATCGCGTTTACCAAACTTACGCTCCCCTGGTATGTTGGGGGATTGGCCTGCCCGACATTCAGGTACTACTGGGCTTCCCAATTGGCGGCTATCAATCAGGCAAACTATGGATCGCCATTGGACCCAGGATACGCGATGGACCGTTCACAGATGCCGGGTGGGGACTATACTAGGGCTAAATAGTCTTTCTGCTAGAGATTCCTCACCTTTTAAATATTTCCCAGGCATCATACTGGATCTGGAAACTTTTTCAGCAGTACCTCTGTGTGCTAGTATTTTGTGCCGTTTGGCTCTGCACTGGTGCTGTTTCGTCCAGAAATGACATTCGCAGCCTATATAGGCGACACTTCTGCACACTGACGTCAGACTGTCACAAACAAATGACTGTGACAGACCCTTATCAGGTTTGCCTGTGGTGTTGGGGGTTGATCCACGACATTGAGGCCTGCAGCGATTGAGCGTTAATTAACCCTGAGTTCTTCCAAGACCTCAAGGGAAAATTCTACACCACCCAGCACTGGAGGACTCTACAACAGGACTGCTTTAGTCAAAAGTTTAGTCCCATTCCAGATGTCGGAGGAATCATTCTTGGAAAAAGTCTTTGTCTCAATCAAAGTCGAAGGGAAAACACTAGAAATCTAAGTGGGATGTTGCCCTTTCCTGCCGCTCACAATTTACTGAGAAGACGCGAGGGCTGGACCATACATTTCAAACTTGCTCCCAAAGTTGGTCAACCTGAGTATCCAGGACTGTCCTCCATGCCAAAACAGATCAAAGAGTTCCGCGAGACCATGGTCTGACTCTTCGGGTTCTTGGTGACTCCTTTGGGCGGACATTTGGTCCCAAAAGAGGCCCTCCAACTGGCATACTGCTGGTAGGTATGCTCTCTGTGCACGTTGGACCCTCAGAGCTCCTCACAGGGCCCCCTCTGCCTCCAATCTCGACTCCAGCCCAGATGCTGAGGTCCGTACCGGTTCCCAGAACTTTGACACAGATGGCGACTCTGTTATGGAGTGGAGAAGTGTGGCTCACTGGTTAGAAGCGGCAAACCCTGAAGCAGAGATCAGGCCCGGGACCAGGGTTCAATTCCCGACGCGGCAGGGTCTTGGGCTTAATGTCCGCAGACTCGGCGCCTACTCTAATCATGGGTCCCACGCTGCAACTCTGGGCAATAGCTTGCTTAATTTCCACAACGGCCCCTACAACGCTGGGATGCCTGGCTTCACCTTGGGGGTGCCCAGGAGGGGCATCTCACAGGGAGAGCCAGGAAGGGTTCCACAGCGTTATACAGCGCCGGGACGCCTTGTTGCTGGGGCAGCTGTGCGCTTTACAAGTATACTACGTTTACATTTACATTTATCGCCAGAGGACAATTCGACCTTGACCAAGGTTGTTCCTGGCCTCTGTTGAGGTGTCACTTCATAAGCCTGTTTTGTCACAATGGAGAATACATCCTCTGCATTACCGGTTTGGCTCAAATTCGGATAACCATATGATATGGGTGATGACACTGGCCAGCTATACATAGGAGAATTGACAGGGCAAGTTTCAAGAGGCTAGTAGACTTGATGCCTCAGTATCACCCCATGGTCCTGTCACTGAGGAGAGTGCTTCCTATGCCATAGTCATTCCTAGGGCCGCTGAAGTTCTTAACCTCCAGCCTGGAGGCTAATCCCAATGTTCTTACGATGATCCACGAACCAAGGCAAACTTCCACTGAGCCCCTCTTACTTTTTAACAGGAGCCATATAGACACATTGTTGGGAGCATGGCCCAAACATTTGTCTGGCCCCTGATCAATACAGCATTGCACAACACCACTGCCCTGCCTCGGATGACCCAGTATTTTGACATCAGCTCCGCTCCCAGGAAAGTTTGGTGGTGCATGCATCTGCTCGCAAAACTAACCCCAACGCATTCCCAACTACTCCCCCCAATAGAGAGTCAAAGCTGGTGGAGATATTCAGAAAAAGGGTTTTCTCATCTACCAAGTTGGTGTTATGATCTGTGAATACCAGCTGTCTTCTGGGATACTATTACCACACCCTTTGAGATTAAGTGTCTCAAGTTATGTCAAGTATTCCTGAAGATTTCCACCTGTTCTCGCCCAGGCTATACAGAAAGGTCATGAAGCTTGCAAACTCGAAATTCTTTGTGGTTTGGCCACCAGCGATTCCATTGCATGAGTCGTTGGCATCAGTGTTGCCATTCACAGGTTTTTCAGGCAACGTCTGTCGTTCTCCATAGACATACATTTCAGCGGGACTCACCTGTTTGGGGACAGTGTAGACTGCGCTCTTGAGCTGTTCAAGGTGAGCAAGGTCATGGCACCTTTCTTGGGTATATCTGCCCCACCTCACCAGTCGCATGAGCCCTATCACTCCTTCTCAGCTCCTGCAGTTGTACCCTCTACTGCCAGCAAAATCCCTCTTACACAAGGCGCTCAGCAATTTTACAGCTGAGGCTCTGTTAATCACCACCCCGCGGTCAGGGTCATTGAGCTGCCAAGTCCAACATCCCCACTGCAGCTCAGCCTGCAAAGCCCCTTTAGTGTACCCTAAGTGGCACACAGCCACCCGATGGGAAGCAGGATCTGGCGATTCTTGCCTGATTAGAAAGCCATAACATCAGACAGGTGGGTCCTACAAATACTCTGGCAGGGATATGCCCTGCTTTTCATTCTCTTTCTGCCGCACTTAACACTGCCCCTGCTAGGGACTGACAGAGGACCATCTCTCAATTTTTTGGCAGGAAGTGCAAGCCCTTTTGGCCAAAGGGGCTATTGAGAGGGAACCTCCACCAAAAGTAGGACTTGGTTGTTATTCCTGCTACTTTCTGTTGCCTAAAAAGCATGGAGGGCATTACCTTATTTTAAACCTGCACCCTCTCAACACCTCTTTTCTGAAGGAGAAATTCAAAATGCTCACTCTAACCCAGGTCTTGTTTTCCCTCAACCATTGGACACAGGATGGTGGCATTGAACCTTCAGGATGCCTATTTTCATATACTGTCCTGCAGGCTCATTGGTGCTAACTGCGGTTTGTGGTGGGACAGGAGCATTTTCAGTTCGCTGTGCTCCCCTTTGGTGTTTACAAAAGTAATTGTGTTTGGGGAAGGCACACCCACAGTGTTCAGGGATGCCAATCTTCCTGTACTTCGACGACTTGCTGATGAAGGCAGGCATGCAGCAGGCATTCATCAATCCCCTGTCAACTATTGGTTCACTATCAGCGTGCTGAAAACACACCTGACTCCTAAGACGCTCCCTTTAATCAGAATGATTCTGGACGCAGTTCGGTTTTGTGCCTTTCCCCGGGAAAAAAGACAGTCCAAGACATTCAGACTGTGATCACTATCTTTTGGACTTGGTCCTGGATTTAGCGAGGTCAACTATGATGCTGCTGGGACCGATGACCTCCTGCATCCCGCTGGTCGAGTACACCAGGCGGCATATGCGGGCTCTGCAGTGGGATGTAAAGTGTCAGTGGGTCCAACATCAAGGGGACCTCTCTCGACCATGTTCAAATTTCGGAAGAGGCTGCAAAAGATCTGCAGTGGTGGTTACTAGACCATGATTGAGTCAGCAGCAGACTCATCTCCCTTCGCCTCCCAGAGTTCACAGTAGTGATCAATGACTCACTTCTGGGTTGGGATGGACATCTGGAAGAGATGAAGATGAGAGGCCTTTGACCTCTGGCAGAATCCTGGCCCTATGGAAACCACCTGGAGCTGAGCAACATCCACTTAGGATTAAGAGCCTTCCTTCCATCCATCACGAGGAGGCTAGTACAGATGCTCATGGACAGCACCACCAGCATGTGGTACTGCAACAAGCAGGGCAGGATTGGTCATGCACGGTGCCTGTGCCAGGAAGTGCTGCACCTCTGTAAATGGCTGGACCATCAAGGAATTTCCCTGGTGGTGAGCCACCTAGCAGAATTGTTAAATTGCAGGGCAGACAAGCTCAGCCAGCAGTGCCTAGCGGATCACAAGTGGCAGTTACACCCGGAAGTGGCACAAGGTTTCTTTTGCAATTTGGAAGAACTTTGCCTCGATCAATTCAGCACCACGAGAACTCACAATGTTTTCCCATTTGCGCATTGGAGTTTCCAGGACATCTCTCGCTCAGAAACCTATTCTGCCTCGAGTGGAACTCAAGACGTCTGTATGCCTTTCCACCAATACCACTCCTTCCCCAAGTTCTTACGGTGATAAGGACCAACCAAGCCCAAGTCATCTTAGTGGCTCCTGATTGGGCACAGAGAGTATGGTAGCCAGAACTCCAGGTCTTGAACGTGTGTTCTCCTATCAGGCTGACCCTGTTTCAGGAACAGCTGTTGTAGCAGCATGGCAGAATTCTGCAATCTGACCTTCAAAATCTTAATTTTCATGCTTGGAGATTGAGCTGTGACAGCTGAACACCTTCGACCTTTATCCGGAGGTGATTGATGTCCTCTTGGCAGCCCTGCGTCCCTCGACAAAAACTGTATACGCCTCTCATTGGGACCACATTTTGGCTTGGTGCAGTACTTGGTAAGTAGACCCCCTCCATGCAAATGTAGGCACAGTTAAAGGCTACCTTTCGTCTTTTTTGCTGTTGCCGGTTTAAGCCTCTAGTTGTTATGCGCTTTATGAAAGGGTTACAACATGTGTTTTCTCCTTCTGTTGATGTGCACTTCCTTCAGGCAGCTTGACAGCTGCTCTCTGCGGCTTCTTACCCTCAAAACAGTATTCCTCGTCACCATCACATCAGTGCGGGGTCTGAGTGAGCTTCAAGCTCTCAGTGTTAACCCACTGTACACCACCTGCTTCCCAGACAAGCTGCTATTGCCGATAAGCGTCTTCGTTGCCTAAAAGTTTGACTCTGTTTGACGTTGGTAAATCACCTTGCTTGCATTTTAGGCTCTGCCTCACCCCTCTAAGGTGGAGGGGAGACTCCATCGATCTGACCCCAATAGAGCGCTGAGCTTCTACATCGATCATACCAAAGAACACTGAGTGGACTATCAGCTCTTTGTGGGGTTCTCTGGAGCGAAAAAATGCAAGGCTGTACAGAACAGAACCATCTCCCGCTGGATCATGCTCTGCGTTATGATCTGCTACACACTGGCTAAAAAGCAGTCTCTGGAAGAACTGCATGCTCATTCTTCCATTGCCAACGTTTTTCCCATGCTGTTAGCATGCAAAGAAAAGGTGAGCAATTTTAATCTAGAAGTCTCTATCAGAAGAACAAGTTACTTACCTTTGATAACACTCTTTCTGGTAGAGACTCTATCTAGCCGCTGGTTTCTCATCGACTTTCCCATCCTTCCCATTCTGTGGTTGGACTCTATCAATTAATATGATTCCAAGTGCCCCTTGATCACATGATGAAGGGTGCTGTGCAGCCGAAATGTATAATTCGAAGATGGAATAAATGGATTCCTAACAGCATTTGTACTTTGTCCTGAGAGTGCATTACTTGACCTTTTGTGGAAAACAATATATAAAGTTAAATGAAAATGAAGAACAAATTTTAAAATTGGGGTTGTCATATTGCCCACCCAGAAATTTCAATTACGCACAAACTCGAATAGATATTTTCAGTTACATCAGAAAATTAAAATTACTGAAATTCTTCAAGATAAAAAACGGATTAGCTAAAAAACAATCCGCAGGACACTCATCCTTGACAAGTGCCATTAGATTAACAGCAAATGATGTGGAAGGAGTGCTGGCAGCACAAGAACTAGAAGAAAACTCCATTGATGAAGCTGAGAACAACATGTCTACTCAACAACATCTACAACTGGCATCAATAAATCAGTTTGGGGCAGGTAGAAGCCCTTTTAAACCGAAGTCAGTGTTTGTACCTGTCATGCCTAAGGATGCGATTGACATCTTCCACGACAGAGTAACGGAAGACATAAAAGATCTGTATCATAGTGTCAATCATCATCCCAAAAAACTGAGTTCCAATCAATTGCAATATAATCGATTAATGACCAAACTAGGAAATGACACTGAAGTAATAGTGAAGGCCTCAGACAAAGGCGGCAACATAGTCTTGTGGCCCAAACAAGACTACCTGATGGAAGCAAATCGACAGTTGTCAGATACCGAGTGCTATGTGGAAAGCAATAACAAAGAATACATGAAAGCTTTGGAAACATTGAGGAAACATCTTCTACAAAGTAAAAGGGACAATATGATTTCAAAAGACGAATACACTTTTCTATGGAATGATTCACCTGTATTACCATCCATATACTTTCTCCCCAAAACCCACAAAGAGAGAACACCGGTGCCAGGACGCCCAATAATATCGGCCATTGAAAGTGCCAGTGAGCATCTATCACAGTACATTGACTATTATTTGCAAGATCTGGTCAAAGAATTGCCCTCTTATGTAAAGGACACCGGTGATTTTTTAACCAAAATTAGCAATGTTGAATGGGAAGATGGAATGAAAATGATAACAATGGATATTGAATCCCTATACACTTGCATTGATCATCAAGTGGGATTAAATGCGATCAAACATTTCCTATCGACAAGATCAATTGAGAACTATGAACACAATAAAATGATCATAAAGAGTATCGACTGGTGCCTCAACAACAACTACTTTGCATTTGCCAAAAAGATATACAGACAATGCAGAGGTGTGGCGATGGGGTCTTGCTTCTCCCCCAGCTATGCCTGTTTAGTGGTTGGCTGGTGGGAGGAGCAGACACTCAGGCAAGAACTATTCTCAAAATATGGCGACCACATAAAAGTATGGTTACGCTTCATTGATGATGTGTTTGTTGTGTGGAAGGGGAGTAATGAAAGTGCCAATGATTTTATACGCGACATCAATGTAAATCAGATGAATCTTAATTTTACTTCAAATCTAAGTTGCAATGAAGTAGACTTTTTGGACACAAGAGTATATGTAGAAAATGGTGGACTGAGAACAACTCTGCATAGAAAATCTACTGCCGGTAACTCAACGTTACATGCCTCGAGTGCTCACCCAAAACATTTAATTGATAGCATTCCCTACGGAGAGCTTCTCAGGATTAAACGCATATGCAGTAGTGAAGAACAACAAAATATATGCATGCGAGAAGCAATTGAAAGGTTCCGTAGAAGAGGCTACTCGGCATACAGTCTACAAAAGGCTTTGGATAAAGCCAATTATAGATCCAGGGAATCATTGTTGTGTGATTTGGAAAGAAATGAATTGCAGGAAAGTGAGGAAACCTCCAATACACCCAGGTTAATCCTAACTTATAATAACCAGCATCGCCAAATTCGATCTATAATCAATCGAAACTGGTCGATAGTACAGACAGATGCAGTCATGACACCAGAATTGCCTGAGAAACCCACAATAACATACCGCAGAGGCATCTCTATGAGGAGTGAAATAGCTAAAAGCATCCCAGACCTCAGTATCAAAAAGAGAAGTACGTTCTGGTTACCTGAAAAACATGGTTTTTACAAATGCTCTTCATGTCGGGCTTGTAAATTTGGCGTAACAACCAAGAAATACAACACACCATTTAGCCCGAGGGAGCAAAAAATTCAGGGATGCTATGACTGCAAAACTGACTATGCAGTTTATATCCTGACGTGCACTTGTGGGCTTAGGTATGTGGGTAGTACCAAGCAGCAAGTGCACGTCAGAATCCTGCAACACCTGCGTGCAATCGTAAATAACGATAGCACGTATCCGGTCGCAAGACACTTTAAAGCAATCCACCAAAACAATCTAGCGGATTTAAAATATTTTGTTATCGGAGCTGTGAAGGATAATCCGCGAGGTGGAAACAGAGAAAAGTGCTTGCGGCAGTTGGAATCCAAATTCATTATTGAATTGGACAGTAGACAGCCAAATGGATTAAACAACACAGAGGACCTACATCATTTCCTCTGATGCTTCATCCATTAGCCATATGTTCCCTATATGTTTCCTAATTCTTGTATCTAATAATATCCCTGAGAATATTACCGTTGCCCCTACTCCATGCTATTTTTGTCTCAATATTGTTTTTAGTCTTTCACATTATAAGCATAATTTATTTTTTGCTTATAAGTTTTAAAACACTTATCTTGAAAATGTCAAGACTTTGTTTAGTAAGAAGCACAAATACAGTGAAGTTTAGTAATCATCACATCACTATTTTTGCACTTTATTCAAGGAAATACCTTTATGCTGCTACAAAACAATGCATAGCTTGCACTTAGTTTGTATTTTTGCACATTGCGTAGTGTTGCACGTTTTTTTGATATTTGACCAATTTTGGTCAATAGAGTTAGCCAAAACGTGGGTTTCGGAATTCATTCCATGATTTCCATGTATAAAATTGAAGAGTGTCAATATTTTAAATAGCATATTTCTATTTTTATATTGTATTCTGTATATATGAAATATGTATTTATTTGTCATTTTTTTACTATAAGGAGAATGATGGATATATATTTTAACAATATATTTTTGTATAGCATATTTTATCAATGTATATATTTATTTATGTATTTATATTCATTGAGAAAATATATAATGAAATTGGCAACCCATTCAAAACAAAACGTGATTTTAAAACAATGTCATGACAATTGTGCATTACGCTATTATTTACAAAACTGCATTCATGCGGTAATGTTATGCAAACTTAAAATGCCAGTTAACTAATGAGGCTTTTATTTACAACTACAAGTCCCAGCATGCATTCTGGTCTAGTATTTCCTCTATTTCCACTAATCACAGAGGGGAGGTGAAAGCATCACACAAAAAACAATATAAAAACTGAAAGTGGACTATTTTGTTTGTTAATTGAGAAAGAATACAAGGGTATTCGAAACGCGTCTGACATCCTGAAATAAAGACCTGCATTTTCCACAACATTTTGGAGTCTGTATTCCGTCCTTTGGTTGTGTTCCGGCTGGGCACCACAGAGAGGTTCGGAGATATCCAGATATATATATATATATATATATATATATATATATATATATATATATATATATATATATATATATATATATATATATATATATATATATATATATATATATATATATATATATATATATATATATATATATATTGTGTGTGTGTGTGTGTATGTAGGTGTATATATATATATATATTTATACATAGATATGTATATGTATATGTATATATGTTCGAGGCATGTGAGCTGTAGATCACATGCTGTGCATAGATCTTCATCTGGTGTTGGGCCCTGACTTTTGCACGTTGTTCTGTTCAAAGAAGTCTTTTGAGTCACGAGGTAGGTGACTCCTCCTTTCGGTGATAGTGCGCATAGGCATCGACTCCATTGTTAGATTGTTTTTTTTCCTTCTTCGGGTTCAGACGTAAATTACTGCGCTCCTGTTCGACACCGTTCTCAGGTTTCTCTTCAGTGTGCAATCCACTACCCTCAACTGTATTGTTTCTCGATCACGTATTCCGGCCTTCGCGTATCGTATCTACTTCACAACTTTGATTGGAAAACGTCGTGTGAGGCCCTTGGGCCTAGCTGCGTAGACCCAATTCCCAGTAGATGGAAGGGACTCCATTCCAATTCTGCCCAGGGTGCCACTCCAAGTACCCTTGCACCGATCTTTACGACATGTGCAATTTGTGTTTATCGCCTGAACACAACGAAGACAACTGCGAAGCCTGCCGATCCTTCTGATCTAAAAAGACGCTCCATGACCGTCGGACTCGACGTTACGTGATGTATCAACATAAAGACTATAAGGACTCCGCTCCAGACATGTGCGTAGAAGATGTCAACCAAGAGATGCTCGAAGCACATGGACCCGAGGCAGAGGAGGAAGAACAAATATACGTGTCCAAGGGAGACTCCGACATCGAGGAATAGATCACATCCGATCAGCGTACAGTGAGTAAAGATATTCCTGTGCCCCAAAAAGTACCCTTTATAAAGGCTCTGGTCCTTCCTCCGCCTTCGGGCCAAGGTCAGCACTGAGATAAAGTTTCCCCTGCCCGCCTTCGGGCTCGGCACCGAAACAACTAGTAAAGCCTTCCGGCTCGGGACCGAGTCTACCTTCTTCGGGGCCTGAACCAAAGACTTCGGCACCGAAAGAGAAGCCAACTGATCCCTCCAAAATTTCGGCACACTTCGGATCCGAAATCATTGGAGCTGAGATCCTCTGCACCAAAATCATCGGCTCCGAAAACGTCGGCATCAAAATCTTCGACACCGAAAATTATGGCCCCAAAGGAAAAGACGGTTCCTCCTCCACCCAAGGAACTGTTTAGTAACCCAAAAACAGAACACCTTTATACAAAACTTCCAGGGAAAAGAAGATCAGAAATTGAGGACTCTTACCATATCCCTCTAAAAAGAAAGAATATGGAGACTAATACTTCTCCTCCACCTCTTTCACCTTCCTCACCTCCTCCACTTATTGACCCTAACCTTCTTATAACACACACTAATTCCCCTCAGCCACAATCTCCAGTTCAGCAGGATGATGGGAATGGGGATCTTGATGATGACACACACAGGGATGTACCACTAGATTATGCTCCAGACCACTGGGTAGATTATAACGTGGATTCTAACAACGACAACAATCCAGATCTATACCCATCTAGACCGTCTCCTCCAGATGATAATGTGGGGGGGGGGGGGGTGGGGGGGTTTACAGAATTGCTTAATAGATCTGCACAGTATCATGGGGTGCAACTCCATAAGGAGCCTCTTGAGGAAGATATCCTATTTGAGACACTAAGTGCATCACAAAAAACTGCAAATACAGTACCATGCTCAAGGGTATGTTAAAGCACGCAGATGAGGTGTTCAAAGATCCAGTGCGAGCCAGGCTATTCATACCTACAGTGGACAAAAAATAAAAGGCTGCTCCTACAGACCCAATTTGTATTAGAGATCAGGTTCCACTAGATCCTTTGGTGGTTTCAAATGCTCGTAAAGGAGCAAATTCTCAGTCAACAGGAGACACTCCACCTCCCGATAAGGAATCTAATTAATAGATGCCTCAGGCAAGAGTGTAGCAGCACAAGCAGTCAATCATTAGCGAAAGCTAACACACAAGCACTCTTGGCAAGATATGACAGAACTCATTATGATGAGCAAGAGCAACTGATGAACATAAACACAAGGCTCATGACCTCATTCAGGAAGGGAAACTTATTTCTAATACATCAGTCAGATTTGCTCTAGATGCAGCAGACGCTGCTTCGCGTGCTATTAACACCAGCATTCTTCTCAGACGCCACGCATGGCTTAGGTTATCAGGTTTAAACCAGAGGTTCAAACATCCATTTTAAATTCACCTTTTGATAATGAGTATTTATTTGGTCCTACAGTGGACACATTGCATTAGGAAAAATGAAGAAGGACACTGAAGTAGCCAAATCTATGGGAGCGCTACAAACACCATTCAATCGTGGCTCATTTCGCCAATCCTTTTACAGGGGAGGCCATCCCTACTGACGGGTCCTCTACCTCATATAGAGGTAATAGACAGTCACCCTCTACCAGAGGTTATTTAGGAGGTGGATTTTGTGGAAACAATGGCAAAGGAAGAGGGAAAGGTAATACACCCTGTACTTCCCCAGCCACAAATAAGCAGTGACTTGTTTCCCCTTTCCCCCGATTATCCCACACCTGTGGGGGGACGTCTCTCTCAATTTCTCCCAGTCTGGATTTCAATCACATCAGACAAATGGGCTTTACAAGTTATCCAATCTGGCTACTACCTGGAGCTTACAAGCAACCCTCCAAACATTCCACCACAAACACACAAACTACCTCCAGAACATTTACACCTACTTATACAAGAGGTACAATCTCTTCTGGAAAAAGGAGCTATAGAACTCGTCCCACTAAAATATCAGGGGACAAGGGCGTACTCTCTTTATTTTCTCATTCTCAAAAAGGACAGTTCTCTGAGGCCTATATTAGACCTCAGAGAATTAAACCTCTACAGTCAATCAGATCACTTCCATATAGTCACTCTCCAACACATACTTCCTCTGTTACAACAAGTTGGCTTTATGTCCACTCTGGACTTAAAGGACGCGTACTAACATATTCCAATACATCGGGCTCATCGCAAATACCTCAGGTGTGTAATACCGGGGCAACATTATCAATTCAAAGTAATCGCATTCAGAGTAACTACTGCTCCCAGAGTTTTTACCAAATGCCTGGCAGTAGTCGCTGCGCATCTGCGAAGACAACATGTTCACGTCTTCCCATATTTAGACGACTGGCTTATCAAAGCCAGCACTCCCTCAAAGTGCCTACAGCAAACTCAAACAACAGTACACTTACTGCACAACCTTCGATTTACAGTCATCCTGTCAAAATCCCATCTTCAGCCCTCCAATACACAAGCATATCTAGGGGCCACTCTGATACACAAAAAGCTCAAGCTTATCCCAATCCAACCAGAATTCACAATATTCGGGCTCTCATTTTCAAATTTCAACCCAATCACTTATTACCAGCTCGGGTATTCATGCAACTGCTAGGAAGGATGACATCTTACATCATGATGGTTCCTTATGCAAGACTCCAAATGTGTCCCCTTCTAGAATTTTTAGCACGTCAGTGGAATCAGTCTCACGGTCTATTGACAGATATGGTGTTGGTGGATGGCCACACTCATCGCTCTCTGAAGTGGTGGAATCCACACAACCTTAAAAAAGGGCGGCCTTTCATCGATCCTATTCCACAGACAGTGCTAACAGCAAACGCATCGCTCATTGGTTGGGGAGCTCATCTCCAAACTCACACAATTCAAGGATTGTGGAGTCAAAAGCAAAAGCTCCTCCACATAAATCATCTGGAGCTGTTAGCAGTCTTCTTAGCACTCAAAGCTTTCCAAACTCACCTTGTAGGCAAAGCTGTCCTGTTACGCACAGACAACATGACAGCACTGTATTGCGTACAAAAGCAGAGAGGAACACACTCTCTCCAACTGTCACACCTTGCACAAGACTTTTGGAGATGGGCCATTCATCAGAAGATTTATCTCCTAGCGGAACACTTCCCATGAGTGAACAATCAGATCGCCGCTCTCCTCAGCAGACAGAGACAACAAATTCACGAATGGGAACTTCACCCTCAAGTTCTCCTCCTCTTCTTTCAGATGTGGGGCTTTCCAGGCATAGATCTGTTCGCCACACACCAGAACGCAAAATGCCCAAACTTTGCCAGGTATCCACACCCGTTATTCAAAGGCAATGCTCTATGGATGAACTGGTTAGGGATATTTACTTACGCTTTTTGCCTCTCCCACTCATGGTTTGGAAGCTCAGGCAAACATCCCCCACACTAACTATAGTTCACTACCCTCTTAGAACTATCAGTCTTTCCTCATCAAAAGCTACATCTCACATCCAGTCTTCTCACGGAGAGCCATGGAGAGATTAGACATCCAGATCCCAAACCTCTCAATCTTCCGATTTGGCACCTGAAGTCATAGAGTTTGGTTATTTAAATCTTCCACTAGACTGTATGAATATTATTAAGGAGGCTAGAAGACCTACTACAAGAGCTTGTTATGCTCAAAATGGAAGCGGTTTGTTAATAATTGTAATAACAACCATGTCAATCCACTTGATGCTTCTTTTCAAAATATCATTTGTTATCTGCTACATTTACAGCGTTCAAATTTAGCGTACACATTCATATGCTTACAACTCACTGCAATAGCTGCTTATCTTCAAAATAGACAACACCTGTCCCTTTTCCGAGTGCCAGCAATTGAAGCTTTCCTGGAAGGACTCAAATGATTTATTCCTCCAAGACTTCCACCTGCCCCAGTGTGGAATCTTAATATTGTACTTACCAGGCTAATGGGTCTCCCTTCGAGCCTTTACATTTTTACAAGTACACCAAAACAAAGTGGTTCTTCTTACTAATCCTAAATTCTTACCTAAAGTGCTTTCTGCCTTTCACATTAACCAATCTTTTGAGTTGCCTGTGTTCTTTCCTCAACCAGATTCTGTGGCAGAACTTGTTCTACACACTTTGGATTTTAAAAGAGAATTGATGTATTAGATAGAAAAAACTAAACCTTTTTTTAAGACTAAACAACTTTTTGTTGCTTTTTCTCCACCACACAAAGGCAATCCCATTTCTAAAACCGGTATTGCACGATGGATAATTAAATGTATTCAGGTATGTTCTGCAAAAGCAAAGAAAACTTTACAATTTGCCCAAGAGCGCATTCCACCCGCAAACTGGGGGCTTCTATGGCTTTCTTAGGAAATATTTCCATAGATGACATCTGTAAAACTGCAACATGGTCTACACCACACACATTCACAAAACACTATTGTGTAGATGTGTTAGCCAGACAACAAGCTAATGTAGGCCAGGCAGTTTTATGTACACTATTTCAAACCACTGCAACAGCTACTGGTTAGCCACCGCTTTGGGAGATTACTGCTGTATAGTCTATGCATAGCATGTGATCTACAGCTCACATGCCTCGAACGGAAAATGCTACTTACCTAGCATGCATCTGTTCTTGGCATGTAAAGCGGTAAAGTCACATGCGCCCACCTACCTCCCGGTTTACCTGTATCTGTTCCAGTGCTATCTTACTTAGATAAATACGCACAGACATCTCTATTCTAGACTTACTTACTCCATTCTCACCCACCGTTGGAAATTTTTTTTACAATGGAGTTGATGCCCATGCACACTATCATCAAAAGGAGGAGTCACCTACCTCATGACCCGAAAGACTTCTTCGAACAAAACAAAGTGCAAATGTCCGGGCCCAACACCAGATGGCAATCTATGCATAGCATGTGACGCTACAGCTCTACATGCCAAGAACAGATGCATACTGGGTAAGTAACATTTTCCATATATAGATAGATAGCTCTATCAAGGATTGACAAAACAAGTATGGTCTGGCCTTGGTCAGCATGCAGTGGTATTTATTTAATTTATCCATTTTGCAGACATGTTCAATATGCAAAACAAATGTCGTTTATATATAATAAATATATAAAAATGAAACAATTTCCCAGCAGCCCAGGCCCTGGCTGTAATTGAAGAACACTCTTTTTCAGGTGGATGTGCCTGTGATGAGGAAAAATGCAGCCACTCACAGCGCAAACTAGCCAGTGCAAGAAGTTGGCTAAACAATTGTCCCATGCTGTGGAAACAAAATGTCAATGACATTTGAACAGACAAATCGATGAAGAGGGTTAATCAGAAGCCTCTTTATGTATGTATGTATGTGTGCAATTTTGTTATGAATTATTAGAAAAACATAACACAGTGAGACAGCTAAAGCTATCTCTAGCTCAGACATTAACTAAACATTACTGACAGTAAGTGCTTTGTTCTCCTGCTCATTTTTTTTACTTTTGTATCTTTTTATTGGTGCAGTTCCCCTCACAGAAACAAGCATTCCAGTTGATCTTAAATATACCCAAAAGCTTTAGATGCAGTAATTTGCTGAAAGTGTTCTAGAACCCACGATATCCAGGCAGTCTTGTACTTTATATGGCTGCTCACTAAGGGGCAGGGTAGGTCTTGCTTGTACGAATCGTAGAATTTGTGTGTGTAGAGACCGAACCAGTTCTGACCATGTTGCTTGTGAATGTGGGCGCTCATTAGCTCTGACTTAGAGGTGGCAATAGGGAATCCTGCTTTGGAATTTGGACACGTAAAGACAAGAAGTCTCCAAGTGTAACTTTGGAGCACTTTCAGGTGTTTGGCATGTAATGGTACAATCCCACACATTGTGAATATAGGAAACCTAAGCACTAAGTATAGAAGTAACAACAGTTTTGAAGTGATCTATGCCTGTCAATTAGATTTATTGTAAACCACAATTGTATCCTATTCTTTTACCTCTTGCAGCTCAAAGGAATCACTTGGTCTTCTTGGAGTCACAAAAAACAACATTTACTCGTCATAAGGCACGGCTTTCGGTCGTAAGAGAGTTGAAAGAGAAAGCACGTCAAGGATTGCTAGGTATCACTTCATTTTCTTTCCAGATCCTCATACTGATTGTGTTGTTGAAATTATAAATCCGTTCAAAATCTGGAGATGAGCCCCTGTTTCACTCTTCGGCCTGCCACGAAGCATATGGATATGGAATGAAAATATAAGAAGTAACTTGCTGGCAAGATGCTAGCGTAGAGTTGCTACTGCTTCGGCATGATCACTAGTGATTAATGGTCACAACATGGTTCTTTGACTGCTACTAGTGTAAAATAATATAACATGCATCAGAAGTCTATTATGACTAGTCATTAATACACTGAACGTACGGATGCGTAGTAAAAGGGGGAGGCGGAGTGCCACAGTTCTGCATGATTTTTTAAAATCTTTGCTTATTTGAGTGGTCTACAAAGTGTAATGCTTGTTGACTTGCAGAATTTGAATGCCTTTACTGAACTGGTGCTGAAGTAAAGGCACAGGACATGTATTTAGCTACAAAAGCCTTAATCATATTTGTCTTGCATGTTAAATTTGTTTGTTTTATCTTCTTCTATTGTCTTTTCAGCACTGCAGTAATAGTACTTACAGTGCACAATATTTTAATGTGCCCATACACATTTGTATTGTTTCTTTTGCTAGTCTAGCATACTAAATGTGATAGCACTTCTCATAGCTTTTGGTCCACTTTCTCGCATACTACTTTACAGATGAAGAGGTACAGGAATGTCCTGAGACTGACCTTATCTCAGAAACTGGCAGCAGCGTCATGACAGCAAGCGAGGCGAGCAGCAAATACACACATAGCAACTCCAGAATCTCATCGTATGTACCTTTTGTATTTGAAGGAGTAAAGGTATTATTTATGATTGTTGAGTTTGTTTTACAACTCTTGAAGGTGGTGAGTGTATGTTACTCCCATCTCCCAATACATATTGACATGGTGACCTATAAGATCTGAAACATTATTTAACTATAGATGTTGTTTGCTATGTTTTACAATATAGAGAAATGTATTGAAGATCTTAGCATGGAGTGGACCTTCTCTAGTGTTCTTGATCCTCTTCTAATAGATTCTGGACCTATTTCCTACTAATGTGCATCACTCTTAGTCTTCCCAACCTGCACCTGTTGACAGTCACATGGACCAGTTATAAAAGAAATGCTGACCGCTTTCTTCATTGAGTGTAAGTGTTTTCGCAAATTAGGAAAGAACTGTACTTTTTAAAAAAACTCTGAGCTACAAGGGCAGACTTTCATTTCCAATCAGATCATTCAAAATTACCAACATAAACCCCAGTCTTGAGCATTCTGTTAACTGAAACTATCTACCTTATATAGTGCTTTAAAGATGCTAAGCATTTAAAATGAAATCCCCTTTATGGATCTATTTTAGGAGGTCTTCAAAGAATCGTCGAAAGGCAGAACGCAAGAGGCACAGTTTAAAGGAAGGAAGCCCACTGGAAGATGTAGCACTTCTGGAGGCCTTGTGTGAAAACATTAAGACAGTTGACAAACTAAGGGGTATATTTTGGATGTTTTATTAATTGCAACTGTGCCCTTAAGCCAAGTTTTTATCTCTTCTGTATATCCCTTTAATCATTGCTCCTTTTCCTAGTCTGCTTATTTATTTCTGGATCTGATGTTTTTCAAACCTGTTTACAATCTGGTGCTGGTCATGCCTCTTAGTGAGTATCTTATATCAGGATTCAGTGGTTGAAGAAACAAACTGCTGGTCTTAAATTTCAGCTCTTATTGCCGTTCACAGCGATCTTCTGAGTTGCAAACATATTACCACTGTGAATTGCGATTTTGTTTAAACTAGGTATATGTTTCAGTATTTGTTTTAAATAAGGTTATGATTAAATACTAAGATTACTAATTTTGCAGTAGTATTAAAAAGAAATGAACATTTTGAAAATACCTTCAATTAAAGTGATTTTATGGTTACAAACTAAAGCTGTAATATCACTCACATTCACCATTTATGCTGAGCTAAACCACCAGAACTCCCCCTTCCACTGCTCATAACATTACTGGTCGCATAACACATGAATTGAACAGTAATATAATTATCTTTTTTTTTAATTTATTTTTTTATTCAGCTTGACAACTTAATTAAAATATTTCATAGAAAACTTACAGAAGTCTTAACACATTATGAAGAAACAAAAGAAAGGTGCTTACACTATGACAATATAGGAAAAGTAAAAAGCCAAAGGAACGAAAAAGAGAGAAAGAAGGAGAAAGAAAAAAAGAAAAGAGGGTCAAGTCAGATCAGCAAAGTCCTAACATTCAATTTTTCATCCAATGTGCAAATGGAGCCCATATTTTCAGCCCCCTCTCTCGCCTCCTCTTCCCCCCTGTTTGAAATACTGCTGATTCCAAGTTATGCAGGGCCAAAAACCTTGCTCTCCAATTAACAAAAGTTGGGGGATTGGGATTAATCCATTCAGAAGTTATAGTTAATCGGATAACAGACATAAGAATACACAAAAAAGCAGTTTCATGCGTTGATCTAGTAAACAAGCAATCATTTTCACATACTGTTATGACTAACTCAGCTGAAATAACCACAGGGATCTTAAGAGCGCTAGTAATAAAAAATTGTACTTCTTGAAAAAAGCATCCCAGTTTCGGACATGAAAAGAACATATGCACGTCGTTAGCAGCTAAATGGCCACATCTTGGGCACACATGTCCCCTAGACCCCCCCTTTTAAATTTCTGGACACTTCTACCTTTACCAGAGGTTGCCTCGGGTGAGGCAGGCATATAGCACGATATTTTGATTACCCGATGACTATGCCATGACGCCGTATGGTCGGAAAAAAGATATATACCGCATCGACAAAACCAGGCGCGTCTATGAGGGTTATCAAAAATAACCAATGATTATAGTAGATACCAGTGTCCATTCCTTTTTTGATTATCAAGTATTTGATGGATAACCTTCAATTTAGATGGGAAGAGCAGAAAAGCCTGCGCCCCGTTCGACTGAAAGGGGACAATAAGCAGACGGAGCTGCCACCTCCGTTCAACCGTAGTCGGGCAGAAATCGGGCCTAACAAAAAATTGGCAACCCTTCCCTGATCTCTTTTTGTCTGGCCTGGCCGGATCATAAACTCTCTCTCTAGCAAGGAAATTTTGAAAACAAATTAAGATTGCACGAGGTCTATTGGTAACTTGACCTGATCTTGGTTTAATTTTAAAAGGAAAACAATGGGCACGTTGGATCTCCAACTGCCAGTCCCAGTCCTTCACCTCCGAAAATGCCTCTACAAAGAGATCCATGACAAACTGCCGGATATCTGACCCTTCCGTGCCCTCGGGTACCCCCAAAATCCTTAGGTTGTTTCGTCGTGCACGATTTTCCATGTCCACGAATTTCATCTGGATGTCAAGCCTCTGGGACTGAATTGCGTCGATTGCTGATTTTTGCGTGACTACTTCATCTTCAAGTGTCGAAATGCGAGATTCCGCCTCAGTGATCCTAGTCGCAATATCCGTACAAGTTTTTATCACTCTACATATTGAATTTTGTATTCTCCGACATGATCCCTGTGCACGGGCACTCTCCTGCCGCGTTTCCTCCAGATGGGCTATTATAGTCTGATATAATATAGCTAATGTCATCTCGCCGGGGGGGAGGTTCGCGGTAGGGTCTGGACTACTTTAGGCCGAGAAAGAAGAGCTCTCTTGTTCTCCAGGGTGACCAGAAAATGAATAATCCCAAGCAAGGGGTCCAGAAATTAAAGAACTACCAGCCCCCTGCGGCAATTTGCGAACTGTAGGTAGCCCAATACTGTTCAATGCGTCATTAGTACGCCAGTCCCCCATCTCACTGCCTTCCTCCTCTGACCAATCTTTATCCAGCCCAGCTTCGTCAGCGGATGATTCGGTGTGTTCAGAAAGAGAAAAAAAGATATCTATCTCTGATTCGGGAACATTGATTGATGGGACAGGGACTACATCTCCCACAATCCCGCTGGAACGCAAGGTAGAGACCGGAATGGAGTCAGATAATGCGCCTTGCCCCCCTGCATCTAAGGGCACCACCTCTTCTCCTTCCTGAACCAGTATGCTTGGAGCACCCCCCACCCCCCAGCGATGATTTTGGGGGTAGTACCAACTGATGAGACACTTAGCAAAGACTTAGTCTTACCAGTCACTGGCACAGTGGTGTCCAACAGCAAAGCTGTTGGGGCGCCTGTAGAGTTCAGCGGAGCCGGGCTCTGTTGACCTTTAACTACTGAGCCTCCGCAAGCTTTAAACATCGCTGGTACCAGGGGAAGGAGAGCCTTTACATTTTTTGCTGGCTTGCTGGCAACCTCACTCTGGGGCTTCTTAGTGGCGTCCACTTGCGGTGATGAAGCCGCTGCTGCAGCTATTGTCGACTTGCTCTGCACCCTCGGAGCATTCCTCTGCGGATTCTGGTTTTTTGGCGGCATTGCTCCACCGTAGCAGCGCTAAGGACGTTGTTGGAACTGGAGCTGCCAACGGGAAACTGACGCACTGGAGCCAGGGAGACACTGCGCTGACAGAAGCCAGAGCGGTAAGATATTCTGATAGGTATGCAGCCGCCAAAACATCCTCTTTCAAAGCAACCGAGGTGGTGAAACATAGCGCGATCCACTACTCAGCCCCGCACAGGCTATCTCACAACGGGCGGCTCATTCTGGAGGAGTGCTTGCTGAGACCAGCTCACTCAACCAGCGTTCTGGCCGCCATCTTGCCCCTTCTGCCGGACTACCGAACAGTAATATAATTATCATCTGAGTTCTTGCCTACACATAAAACCTTGCAATCCAAAACAGTTGTTTTTTTAAATGGATAGTATTGATATAAAGGTTGTAGGAACTCTAACATTTTACAACTGTCTCCTTACACATGAAAAGTGGTTATGGCTTGACAATGAACAGATAACTTCCAAAGGATTGCAGTGGATAAAAAAGTGGGCTGAAATATGGCCCAAGCATTTACCAGTGGCTGAGATTAAATCAAGAACTTCACCCATCACTTCTTGTTTTTCTAAGTGAGACACAGAGGCTGTGACGGGAATCCCTGGACATGTGCCCACTGCACAGTATACCACAGGTCTAAAGCTGCATCTCAATGATGAGACCTAAATCATTCTAAAGGCAAGTCAGCTTTAGGCATATAGTAACTGCTCTTTTTTTAACAAATGAAGACAAGAGTGTGCATGGGGCACAATTTAACCACCAGACTGGGCACAGAACCAGTGGCCCTGTGAATATTTTCCTCAAAAATGCAATTTTGTGGTGTGGGACTCTGGACCTGGCACGGGGTGGGGGGTGGATAGGCAAGGGGGCGGTTTGGGATGGGGGGGGTTTGCGGGTAGGGTTGTTTCATGTTCTGGCTCTTTGGGTAGTGGCCCTGGTCCAGCAGTTAAATCGAGTATATCGGGAGCTTTATGGGCCGTGTGGACTTCCTGTATGGCTGTGTCTTGATGGTTCCGCTACAGACTTTGGCAGCATTGTTTATGCTTTGTACAATGGGAATTTTCTGCTTTGTGAAAGTACCCATTTTTCAATAAAAAGATTTAATACTAAAAATGCTATTTTGTTTTGGATCCCAGGACCTTGGCCGGAAAAATAAAATCACCACAGCTGTGGTGAAGTATCCCCAGGCTTACCGTTGGCCCACCGAGTACGTTCTGACGCATCCTGATGAAAACGATTAATGAACAGGATTGCAGTGCTTTGAATCAAAGGGATGATAGTGGTTGTCATACACTCAGATATTAGTGGTAATGTTACAGTAGATGCTTTTGGCTCTGCAAGCACAGGACTGGTTGGCCTCTTCACACCTGCAAGCTTAGTTCTGTGTACAATAATTGATCTAGCTATATATTATCTGACATTTGTGGTGGGGTGATTGCTTTTACATTTGGTTGTGTTCCCCTTTGCCAAGCATCAGCAATATATATGTTTATGAAGTTCATGACTATGCTAGTAACTCATTTACAATTACCAGGATCTATGTGTATCCTAATTTGGATGACTGGCACTTTACGGCTTAGATCAGCACTTGCCTGACACAAACCTGTCTCCTACGGTCGCCATTTACACACAACCTGCTTCTCTGTGAACAAGACATCTTCCTCTCTGACATCCTACTAATGGTCTCCGTGCATAGTGGCAGTTCTGGACATCAACCCATCTGTTCCTTTTTCCCCCCTAGGACAGTCAATTCACTACTCATCTGATAATTTTGAAACACTCCAAAAACTTTGTAGGGCAGCCATATCACTTATTTTTATCACTCTTAGGCCTCATGGCATCTTGCATATTTCTGATAGACTTCTAACCGCAGAGTCCTCAGCTTGTGAATTTTCCCAGGCACCAGACTAGATCCAGAGATGTGTTTTTAAAGCAATCCCTTTGCATGTTGATTGATGTCCTTGGGCAGCTACACATCTGATCTGTCCCACCATGGATGTGTCATTGGGGCCCTTATATCCGCGCCACCTCTGGATGCTGACGTCCGGTCCTGTCTTTCCACACCTTTTGATGTGAGTCCAGAGATCCATTGATTCCAGTCAAATGTAAATTTTTCTTTTCCCTAAATATTTTTCCAGTGTGCAAGGGACTTGACCCCAACATAAACTTGCAGGGTTCAAACCTTGCAAATACTGCAACCGACAGATGTCAGTGACCGATACCCTTAAGGTCTGTTTCCGGTGCCTCAGCTCCAGGCATTGTGTGAAAGCTGCTCGAAGATGAATTAGAAGGCTATCTGTGACCGCAAAGCCAAATCTGCCATTGCAGAACTCGCTCTCTTTCTCCCATTGGTGCTCTTGTGACCTTTTTTCTTTAAAGTACAGGAGTTTTGGTAAGTTAAAGGAAACATAAGAAGCCACCAAGTACCTTTCATCCCCCCACTCCCACCATTCAGAGTCATTCGACACCCAAGTATGTCTAGGCCATGGAGTCATTCCCACCCACTCAGATCCTTTGCGTTTGGCCCTGATGCACTTCCTCTTTACCAGGCCGTCGATGACACCTCAACAACTACACAAACTCAAAATGGCGCTAGACTGAATTTTTGATATCCCACCAGATCTCTCTGGATCATCTTTAGGTTCAGCACCATGTTGACCTGTAAGAGTCCATGCAGATGTCAGAGGAGCACCTGAAAGACCTCCATTGGTGGTTGCTCAACCACAATTGGACCAGCAGCAGACACCTCTCTCAAATCTGTGACTGAATGCTTAGGGCATTTCCCTGGTGAACCAGCACATGGAAGGATCTTTAAATGCCAGCGCAGATGAACTGAGCTCCCTTTGCCTAGCAGATCACGAATAGCAGTTGCACTTGGAAGTGGCACAGTGCATTTTCCACCTGTAAGGAGAACCCTGGCGTGATCTATTCGTGTCCACAGAGAATGCTCAGTGTCCAGACTTTTGCATGTTGGATTTCCCAAAGTAACACTCCCTCGAAGATGCCTTCTATCTCAGCTGGGACTCGGGACTCATGTATGTCTTTCCACCCCTACGTCTCCTGCCCAGCGTACTTAGCAAAATCAAGAAAGACCAGGCCCAAGTTATCGTAATGGCTCCAGAGTGGGTGAGGAGAATAGTACCCTAAACTTCTGGCCTCAAGCATTTGCCTTCTGATAAGGCTGCGCCTTCGGGAGGACCTCCTGACGCAGTGGCAAGCCTGGTCCTGTATCTGAACCTGGAGAACGTACACCTAAATTCGTGAAGATTGAGCGGCAACAGTTGATGGCTTTTGATCTCCGGCCCAAGGTAGTTGGTGTCATCTTGGCAGCCAAGCATTCATCCACCAAAATTGTGTACGCAGGACACTAGAAAAAGTTTGTTGTCTAGTGTTCCCCCATGACCTCTAACCCTTGAACGAAAAGCTGTCTGACATCGTGTTATATTATCTGTCTTTAGTTGAGCACAGTCTGCGGTTGCAACATTTAGGGGTTATCTTTCAGCCTTGTTGCATTTGCCAAATCAGTCATCAATTTTCAAATCACCTGTTGTGATTTCATCACTTTTCAAATCACCTGTTGTGATACGTTTCTTGAAAGGGCTAATCCACAAGTTCCACTCAACACTTTTTGTGATTCTGCAATCGTAGCATAATTTTGTACTCATTAACTCATGTGCACTCCCTTTGAACCGATGCACAGCTGTCCGCTACACTTGTTGACCATCAAAACTGTCTTCCTCATTGCCATTACCTCAGCAAGGCAAGTAAGCAAACTCTAGGCACTATCCATCCAGCACCCATACAAATAATTCTTCCAGGATAAATTGGTCTTCCGGACAAAGGTAGCCTTCCTGCTAGGGAAGTTATGTCCTTCCACATTGGGCAATCCATCACCTTGCCTGCTTTCTATGCTCCACCTCATCCCTGTAAGGAGAAACTTCTCCACTGTCTTGACCCCAAGAAGGCCCCCACTTTTGCCATTGATCAGACCAGAGACTATCGTTTGGATGATAAACTGTTTGTGCCACTTCTCTGGTGCAAAAAAGGGGAAAGCGGTGCAAAAGACAACCATCTCCCAATGGACTGTGCCATGCATTAAGATCTAATTTTAAAGAACAATGGTTCGAGGTAGGCCTTATGAGGTCCTTAAAAGAGAATAGAACAACAGCGAGTATTTAATAAGTCGCTAGGGAGCAGTGGTAGTAGGTACAGGTAAGAGTTTTTTATTTTACTCTTTTTTCTTAACGATATACATAAATATTTATACTGTATTGCAGGTGCTCAAGTGAATAGTACGGTGCAGGACGTGACATAAGTGATCAAAGTGAACGAACTGTCACACAACAACAAGAATAAAAACACACAACAATTATATACAATAGAACAAGTGAAATTCCTTGGGTAGGTCGACGGCGTTTCGATCTATATAGCTTTAGATCATCATCAGGACAGTTGAGCCTCCTGAAACTTGCCGATGAAATTGGGCAAGGATGGTTATTCGTACAGTACAGCTGATTGGATGTCGCTGTTTTCCAAAGAGTATTGTAGTTATTGGGTTTGGGTCTTCCAATGGGGAGATTCAAGTAGCGCTCATTCACTTCTATGTAGGCAAGGGTCCTACTTGAATTAGATGAGCAACTGCGAAAGAGGTACTCGGACCCCCCTTTTCTTGCCACGCCGAACTGCCACGATTCATTTCAGGCGCCAATATCTTCATAGTGCCATAGCGACGAATGCGCTCTTGGAACCCCCTCCCACACTAATTGTGCTTTAACTTGGTTAAACCTTTCTAATTCAAGTAGGACCCTTGCCTACATAGAAGTGAATGAGCGCTACTTGAATCTCCCCATTGGAAGACCCAAACCCAATAACTACAATACTCTTTGGAAAACAGCGACATCCAATCAGCTGTACTGTACGAATAACCATCCTTGCCCAATTTCATCTGCAAGTTTCAGGAGGCTCAACTGTCCTGATGATGATCTAAAGCTATATAGATCGAAACGCCGTCGACCTACCCAAGGAATTTCACTTGTTCTATTGTATATAATTGTTGTGTGTTTTTATCCTTGTTGTTGTGTGACAGTTCGTTCACTTTGATCACTTATGTCACGTCCTGCACCGTACTATTCACTTGAGCACCTGCAATACAGTATAAATGTTTATGTATATTGTTAAGAAAAAAGAGTAAAATAAAAAACTCTTACCTGTACCTACTACCACTGCTCCCTAGCGACTTATTAAATACTCGCTGTTGTTCTATTCTCTTTTAAGGACCTCATAAGGCCTACCTCGAACCATTGTTCTTTAAAATTATCTCTCTACCCCAGGTTCCACTGTATGGGGTTCCCTTGTGTATAACAAACAATGCATTAAGATCTGCCATGGGCTAGCCAAAAAACACCCCATAGAAAATGTACATGCTCATTTCAGCATAGCAAAGCCTGGTGCGCGGTTTGCCAGTCTTGGACATCTGCCAGGCTGCTACATGGGCGTCACTTCACATGTCCTCGAAGCACTGTTGCCTGGACAACCAGGTCCAGCAGGATAGGCATTTTGCCTGATCTGTCTTGCAGAATGTCCTATTGTGAGTAATTCCACAGACCCACTGCCTGGGGAGATACTGACTTGGAATCTATTCGCGAAGTTAGAAATCTATGGTCAGATGTCTCTATCAGAAGAACAAGTTGCTTAACCTTCGGTAACCCCCAGTTCTGTGAAATGGACTCATACAATCTTACAATTACTTCCCGTTCGAGATCCGCCTGCTGGCTTATTCTGATTCCTATAGGCTCCGCGTCTGACAGCACAAACAGAGATAAGAAAGAAACTGACAACTATGCGCGGAGGTAGAGCATATATAGGCACTCCAACATCACACCCAGGGTAGGATGGATCTGATGCAGAGATGCCCGACACCACCTGTCGACTCGTGAGGGAATTACTACAAAAGTTACTAGATTCAGCCTGTAGCATGCGGACATTCATATGGTGAAGAATCTGCGGTTAGATAGAATCTACCAGAAAACACATTACCAAAGGTAAGTAACTTGTACTTTTTAACCATCAGAAGCAATGTTTTTTATGGATGTTAACTTCTTGTCATATTTAAACTTGAAGGCTATTCCTGGGTTCACTCTTTTATGTTAACTTTTTGATTTTTCTCATATTTGTTATATTCTGACAGAATTCGTGTGTAAGAACTCGAACATGTACTCAGGTTTACCTCTATAGATTAGGTGTGGTGATGAAGGAACACTTCATTTGTGCATATTTGGCTTAACAAACAAAGTTTTGTTTATTTATTTGATAATCTTTAAGAGTCTGCAAATCAGGAGAGCCTTTTTAAAATAATTTCCCACATGCCAGTAGCCTGCTACTCTTGCGAGTCTGGCGACATAAGCTTCCAAGATTCAAAGTCACTTTCTCAAAATCAATGAAAGGTGTGATTTCCTTTGCCATCTCATTGATTCTAATTTGAAACCTAAAAAGCAACTGTTACATGAAGAGATGGAGAGCCAATGTATCTAGGCATTATGGCCTTAGTCAATAAAATCACAATCATAAACAGTCTGAAGAGCAGATTATTTTAGTGGAGCTTTAGGCACAGTTCGAACATCAGTGTCTCGTTTCAGGTGAGCAGACTAGACTTGGTAAAACCAACTGATGTGTCAGTGGACAGTTAAGGGGGGGCATCCACAAAGGAGAAGTGCCCCTTGTCAGTCATTATACAACTTCCCAATCTTGAGCTCAGAACTAGACAACACAGGTTTCAATCCTTTCTGTCAAGAGCCAGAGGTTCATCAATTCCTTCCATTCAGACAGTACGACTTTGGTGTTCTGTGTAATTAAGCATGGAGGGATGATGCAAGTAACTGTTTAAGTGAGAGATCTGGCAGGATGTACTGTTGGAAGCCAAACATGTGCCAAGAATCAAGAACAAATGGGGCTCTCTTTGTGAAACTCCGACAGTCACCCAACTGCTGCCAATTTTTGCAGCCTCTTGGAAATCCACATCAGACCTCATTGTGACCAAAGCCAACAAAAAATGGCATTTCTCATTTACATCAAACACACAAAAGGTGTTAGAAGGAATGATTGCAATAAGTCTAACCACTGGCAATCACCTAGTGGTAGCATTCCACCCTATCATTCTCATGCCAGCTCAGTTTGGTCAAAGTCATATGCAAATCAGTCTTGACCCTTGTCCAATAGGAACAGCTCAGCCCAAACTGCCAGACCAGTTCCTCCCTGAACCAGAACACAATTAATGCAATACCATGCTTGCCCTTATTGGCGCTTGCCAGTCAGGTGCAGGTTGGGTCCGTGGGCAAAGTGAACACAGGACCCACATCTGGGCATACCTTTGCCACCTAGGGTAATAAATCAAACACACAAAAGATTGTAGGAGGATTGCTTCCAGTATGTCTAAAACCGGAAATCACTTGGGATAGCATTCCAACCCATAGTTCTTTTGCACACCGTGCCACCTCGATTTGCATCTAGCCATATAAAAATCAGTCTTTTCACTGTTCACACTCATGCTAAATTCTGAAGTATGATGGCCTCTTCACTTTATTAACACCCTCTGTGCATTGCCTAGAGTTTGGGGGCCTGATTCTCAAAGGTACACTTAAAGTTTATAGTAACCTTACTAATTTTCAGCATTCACAAACTACATGTGGAGTTTTACGATGCCGCACTTCCTGTACTTATGTGCACGTAGTTCTCCTCACCCAGACACTCTGCTGTTGGGACCGAGAACTCCACATACATAAGTATACGGGGTGCAAAGTCATAAAACGCTGCATAGAATTCGTGAATATCATTTTGTAGTATGTTTTATAGTACTACAAAACGTACAAGTTGTAGTTTGAGAATCCGACCCAGAGTCTTTTCCATTGAGATGAGTGTGCTATTAAGTAACACTGACACACCCATACAGGAATGTTTTCCTTTTACAACTTTTATTCGAACTTTGCTGTGAGACTTCCCCTTCAACAATAGAGAAAGGTGCAAGCATTTGAATCCATGGAAATACTAGTGCTGAAGATCTGTACTTACAGGTAGCTGACTTTGATCTTCCATTACTATTGACTAGACAATACTTAAATCTTAAAAGTGATAGTGACTTCTTTGTTACTTTGCAGGTGAAGTGCACTGCCTGTTGAAGGTGCTTGTTCTCTTTGAGTATGATGAGCAGGCCAGAAAACTACAGCAAGTTATGGGTGATGTGCTCCAGCTCATGGAAAAATCTATCCCAGAAATCTGGATCACAGATCGGCAACAAAATTCAGCTGCTCCGGTAAATTCTTGCTACCCTACGCCTAGGCAGCACCTCTCCTTTTAAATGTGTATGCACAAGATGCAAGAATTTCTGCTGAAGCGACAGTCTGAATCTTCTGTCTTTGCATGAAAACAATTGAATATTGCAGTTTTTCACCATAATAGTATTGACAGAATGATGCCTAATGTGGTAAATGAAGTTGCAGGGTAGCCAGTAGTATAACGGAAACAGGATAAGGTGTATTCTCAAGACCGGAGTCTCCGGTTACAGGTAAAGATGGTCGTGGGGAAGCAGGAAGGCCCCACCAGGAGCAGCATCCTTGCTGCTCTGCCAACGCATTCCAACTGACACTAACTCAAACCATGCAAACATCAGCATTCTATTACCCCACACTCACACTGGCTGAGTAGCAGGGGACATATAACTAAGGAGATAATGCATGGCATAGACATGAAGATACCACACCTAACTAACAGTACTTTGTAGTAACTCAATAGAAGGATGTTCCCTCACACCATACGTTGGGGTTTATGAATTGAATAGGGAACATTACATTGTTTTAGTTAAATGAAAGCTACTACTGTGCACTTCTTAACTTTTGCTGAAATATATTTATGTGAAATGGTTCAATATAGGGACAGTGCAGAGTATTTCTTGATAACTTACACAAACATTTGCAGCATTAAATGAACATCTTAATGCAGCATATGGTACAGTGACTCCTTCACTGTCATTAAAACACGTGTGAGACACTGAGGCACTAGGGAAAGTTGTGTGAAATTTAAAAGATAGAGGGATTTGATTTTTTGATACAATGAAATATAGACAATTTGGGCACCTAATACACGAGATTAAAAAAACTGCCCTATGAGACTTTATGCGTATGTCTGGGGCAATGATAAGCATGTCTGTGCTATATAGAGCCCAAGCAGTGGACCTTATGGGCATTGTATAGGATGTTTTTTAGCCCCCATTTTTGGTTCAGTCTGTCTGTGTGCTTTTAAGGAGCCTATATAATAGACAGTCCCCCTATATTTATTTGTCTGGTGGTGTATTTCGACCCTGGGGACTGCTTATAAGGCTTTCATCCGGACAGGTACGTGTAGGCCTTCACTGGTTGAACTGATGTAGTGGCTCTGTAAATCTCAAGGGTTTACTAAACACATTCTTCAGCTGCTTCTGGTGTTCCTTTTTTTGTAGTGTGTGATTCATCTTTCTAGCTTCATATGAGGTGTGAAGATGCTCTGTATAGAAGCTTTGCCTCAAATAGTGATTCAGGTTATCGTTCTTGTTCCTTGAATGAATTTGAATCTACAGAGTTGTGGTGTCTTTTCTTCATGCTTGTTGATCGTGCGTTGGTTTTGTGTATTTTATATATTTTCCTCCTAAAAAGATATAAACTACAAGTTGATTTCTCCATTGGGCCAAGACAGATCGACTTATCTATCCAATTTATTTACAGCAGTATATGGTTTGAACAAGTACCCTTATATTGTTTTGTTAGAAAGTCCATAAGGCCAAGCCTCTTGAAGCCTTAATAGGCCTAGTTCCATCTGAACATGCCTAACTAAATCTAGCATGTTAAGGGCATTCTAGCTAATTGAAGTATCAGAAGTGGGTCAACAATTATTATAGAGTATAATATCGGGGAGGAAAGGTGAAGCATTTTGAGTCTGTGGTACAACTAACTGTAGTTGCCAGATGTGCCTCAGTGAGGATCCAATATAAGTAGGCCATTATGACATACAATATGAAGCCGGCCACAAACCACAACAAAAGTACTCTAGGTGTGAGACTAAAATCTTGTCTGCTCAGTAGTGTGAGGAATGTCCCTTATTTTAGGACAAAAATCCTCACCCACTCCGAGGTGGCATGCTTTATCATAGGGCGCCTCCTCTCATTGAAAAGGTGTGATAACCAATTTGTGCTACTAACCTGGGGAGAACTTTTATCCTTGTGTGTGTCAATTTATGTTGTGAAGATGACTTTTATTGTAATGACAGTGTAGGAAGTGACAACTATCGTAGTAAGTAGGTTGAAAGTGCAGGGGGGAGAGTGTGCCAAGCAAGATGGCTGGACGGACATGATCCAAGCCGGCTCCACCACCAGCCTACTGTCGAGAGCGCTTGTTGAGCCTCAACATAGCTGACAAACTCAGGAGTCGGTCCCGGGCAACGTGGGGAACCACAGGTTCTTGATGTAAGCGGCTTGCCCACAAGGAAACAGGAGTTATCGCTGGAATTGTCAGCACGGTCAGAATCACCAAAATGGCGCCGAACCTGTGAGGCCGCTGCGACTGAGCTCCGATGGACGAGACGGACAGGGCGATGCCTAGAACGGAGCAGAGGCAGCATGGAGGGGCAAAGGGCAGTAAAGAGGCTGCCAGCAGAAGGACTTACCGGCACACACAGCAGTTTAGACGCGGATGGGACCAGGAGTCGAGGACCTCAGGGCTCTTAACTGCCGCAGATGGTGGGGCACTGGAGAGCGCCGGAGGGGGTGATTACGCATCACATCAGCAGAGGTGCACTTACCTGTGCTCTCCAAGACCAGTGAGATGCAGCTATAGGCAAGATGGCGGCTGCAGCGCAAAAGCGAGCAAACCTCAGTCACAGTGGTCTGAAAGGCATCAGATAAGAGGGAGGCCCCTGGGACCACAGAGAAGCAAAGTGAAGACCAGACGCAAGGAGAATCTAGAGCTTTGCCCAGTGCCTGACCCTAAGATGGCCGCCACCGGGGACATTTAACACATGGAGCTATATCCCTCCCACGCCGGAGAAGCCCAAAAGGTGCACAACAGGGTTTCCAATGAGGAAGCGTTACAAGACCCAGACGCCGCACACAGAATCCTAAGTAAGCAGTGAGGACAGGGAACTCTCCACAGAGGCTGGAAAGAGCATATATGCCACCAAAAAAGGCCACAACCAAAGTTTCCAAATTCTTTACTCCCACAGAGAAGAAACAAGTGCCTTAACAGGGAAACACCGGAGCCAGCATGGCATTGACAAAGGAAGACCTATTGGCTTCCCTGAAATAATTAAAAATGGAGCTGCGCACTGAGCTAAAAGGCAACCTTTAGGCCTCTCTAGAACAACTGAAGGCTGACCTATCAGAGAAGATGACGGCTCCTCAGCATTTTTATTTTTTTTGTGAAATCTTTTTATTGTTTTCAAATACAAACAACACACATGAGAATGGCTGAGCTTGCACATATATAACAACTTCTCGGTAAAGACCATGGAGGCAAAGGCATGAATCCCACTACTTGGCAGGTTCATTAACTATGGTAATTATAGTCCACTATCATAATACAATACATCTCCATCTTAATACCTCATACCTTAGAACCATTCTCAATGCAACCCCGAACTCCCTGCTCCCCTACCCAGTAACCCCCTCCCCCCCGCCGGCGCATCAACACTGAAACTATATATAAACAAGTGTAAGAGCCAATCCTCTATGGAGACCATACCTATCTTCCATGTACGTTTTGAGTAGGTATAGTGACTATTTGGGGAATACGGGGACTCTCCATCGCGCTCCTAATCCCACAGGAGGGCATTAGTCCTCTAGCCCTCATTCACAGACAGGGCACTCAGCTCTGATTCAGATTCCATGTCTGCCCCCTTCAGTTCAACAACAAGAGCCTCCCACGCTCGCGCCCCCTCCAGTGCTTTGTCATTGTGCGACCTATGTGCTTGCTGCAGACGAACAGTGCTCTAGCTGCTCACCCATACAAGCAATGCAGCTCTCCATCTAAGATAACTTGGCCCGCCGCAGTTCTCCAGTGGGAGGTAATTTCCCTCTTGGCAAGCAACAGTCCCAAGTCCAAGAATGTACTCGTCAGTTTCGTCCTGCTAGTATGCGGAAACCAATGCAGCACGCAGGTCCCCTTATCCAAAACAATCTGTCGTCCAGTTACCCTGCAAAGCAGCTCATCCACCTCCTCCCAATACGTGCCCAGTTGCGGGCAGTCCCACAACATATGCATCAAATCCGAGTCTCACAACGTACATCGGGGGCACTGTGCAGTGTCCACCTGGAAATATTGATAGATTTTTGCTGGTGTGAGGTATGCTCTGTGTGAAATAAAAAATTGGATCAATTGGAACCTAGCGTTCCTAGTACTCTTCCACGCTCTCTCGAGGATGAACGACCAGGCCGAGTCGGGTATCTCTTTGTTTATATCTGCCGCCCACTGCTCCCTCAGCCTCTGTAGCGGCGTCAGCCCCTCCCCAATCATACGCCTATATAAACAGGTAACTGCTTTAAAGGTTCCCGCCACCATCACTACATATTGACACACTTCGCTTATTGGTGGTTCCGAGAGGCCCATGCCCCAGTGTTTTTGGATGGCAGTAACCAGGGCTGCATGTATTACAAAATTATCCAGCAGGAGCCCAAAGCTCTCCTGCAGCGCACTATAAGGCAACAACACACCGTCGCCAAACAAGTCTCCTATCATGTGAAGCCCCAGTCTCTCCCACTCCGCAAGAACAGACCAGTCCCCCCCATGTGGTAGAGCCGTACACATCCCCAGCGGTATCTCCGGGGCATATGGCCGTTGCACGCCAATTCTAGTATGGTATCGCTTCCAGCAGTGTCTTAAAGCACTCTCCTCGATCGACAGTTCGGCTGTTCGCAGCTTTTGCTGTAATATCACATATGATAGTATGTGCCGCTGAACATCTAGCTCGAATTCTCGTTCTGGTCCGCGGAATTCCTGCGCCACCGCTTGAGTAAGGCCCTGAAACTGTGCTGCCAAGTAATACAACTCGAAGTCAGGGACAGCAAGGCCCCCCTCAGCCCTAGGTCGCATCAGTGTGTCAAGTGCCACTCGGTGCCGCCCGGTCCCCCAGATAAAGCCCCCCACCGCTGATCGGATTTGTCGAAACAGGGCAACAGGTATCCGTATGGGCAATGTACGAAAAAAGTACAGCAGCCGAGGAAGTGCCACCCTCTTCATCAAGGCTACCCGACCCGCCACCGACAAAGTTAGGGTTCCCCAGAACTGCATACTACCTTTAAGACCCCTCAGCGCCCTACCGATATTACCCTCCAGCAAGTCCTCCTGGGTATGTTACACGTGCGTCCCCAAATAGGGGAGGCACGAGGGCTCCCACGTTACATCAGGTAAATGTAGAGGTCGGGCACCCGCTCTGGCGACCGGGAACACACAAGTCTTTGTCCAATTGACTCTCAGGCCTGACTCATCTCCGAATCGGCGGAGTAGCTCCCGCGCCCCCTCCAGGGCTTCTCAAGAAGAGCAATAGGTCGTCCGCGTACAGCGAGATATAGTGCACTCGGCCACCACTCCTCAAGCCCTGAAACGCCCCACCCATTCTGGCTCACGCAGCCAATGGTTCAATAGCAAGGGCAAACAGCAGGGGGGAGAGCGGGCATCCCTGCCTAGTACCACGCCCCACTGAGTATGAGGAGGAGGCAACCCTACCGACTCTGACCCTAGCACTCGCCGAGGCATATAGAATTTCGGTCCAGCGGATATAGCCCTCCCCAAGGCCGAAGGCTCTCATGACCGAAAATAAGTAAGGCCATTCAAAGGCCTCCGCAATGTCCACCGAGAGGACCATTGCTGAATCTTCCCCGCCATAGTTCCCACTCAGAATACGTATCAATCTACGTACGCTACCAGCCGTGTTGTGTGTAGGAATAAAGCCGGACTGATCCGGGTGAATCAACTGTGTCATAAGGGGGAGGAGTCTAGTGGCTAGCACTTGACTTAGGATCTTATAATCAGTAGTGAGCATTGACAACGGCCGGTATGCTGCCGGGTCGGTGGGGTCCTTCCCCGGCTTAAGGAGGGGAATGATAATAGCCTCCCTAGTCGAGGTCGGCAGCACTCCCAACCGCTGTGCCTCCCTATACATTGACAGCAATCTATGAGCCAGTACCTTGATGTAAGGCTCATAAAACTCAATAGGCACACCGTCGCTGCCCGGAGTTTTGTAACGTGCCAACTGCTTAATGGCGCAATGAATCTCAGCCAGCGAGATGTCCCGGCCAAGGGAGTCTGCCTGGTCATCCCCCACCACAGGCAGCTCCAAATCCTCCAAAAACTCTTGTATATCCCGTTCCTCGGACCGCAACTGGCTCGTATATAAGGTGGCATAAAAAGACCGAAATCGATAATTTATTTGATGTTGCGTGTAGTCTAGCACCCCCGATTCAGAAATCAGCGCAGGATGGGAACGCATCTAGGGACAGGGTTAGCCAGCCACGCTAGCAAGGTGCCCACCTTATCTCGTTCGGCATGCGCGCGGGTCAAATAAGCTCTGTAGTCAAAGCACCGTAAGCGCTCCACCACCACTTCCACCTCTTCTTTCAAGGTCTGAACCGTATCAGGGTCAGTGGGGTGGTCCCGCTCAGCCGCCCCCAGGGACGTCTCTGCCGCCTCTATGTCCTGCAATAAGAGCTTCCGCACTCTCACCCTTTTAGCGATGCAGAACCCTCGGGTTACTACCATAAAAGCATCCCACTCCAAGGCCTCCGTCGTAGCAGTGCCCTCATTCTCAGCAAAGTATGACTCAATCTCCGCACCCAGCTCGGCGCGGAAGACCGGATCTTCCAGTAGCTCTGGGCGCAAACGCCATGTTGGAATAACAGAGCGCTCCGCGGCCCAACAGAAACTCACCAGCAGGGGGTTATGGTCCGAAATGGTGCGCGCCAAATACTCGCTGTTGACCACCATAGCAGCTAGACCCGGTCTACATAAAACCGTGTCTAGTCGCACATGCAGATCGTGTAACGCAGAAAAGTAAGAATAATCCCGTTCGGCCAAATGTTGAGCTCGCCAGACATCTATAAATCCCCAATGATTCTGTCATTGGGCCCTGACCTTCGCCAACCTATGAATTGGGGCCCCTTAGTGGGGGGGGGGGGGGAGACCTATCTAGTACAACATCCGCAATAGAGTTAAAGTCTCCACCCATCAACACTGGGTTCGTAAGTAGTTCGCCAGGGCATCAGATAAGTGCTCAAAAAAGGGTGCCTGCTCCACATTAGGGGCGTAAATACTACGAAGAGCCACCTCCTGACCATACAGACGCCCCTTAACTGCCACATAATGGTCCTCTGGGTCTATTAAATGATCAGTCATCTGAAAGGGGACCCCAGCCCTAACCCAGATCAAGATTCCCTGTGCAAAAGCTGAATAAGTGGTGTAGTATAGCTGTCCCCGCCACCTTCGCTGTAGCGCTAGCCCCTCCGCCCTGGTCAAGTGTGTTTCTTGTAAAAACGCTATCTGCGCTCCCCTACACACCAAATAGGAATGAACTTTATATCTGCGCTGCATGGAGTGCAATCCCCGCACGTTCCAGGTCACACATTTTACATCAGGTAATGGACCCATGGTACACATACAAATGGAAACTTAAATACTTCTCATTCCTCTCCGGATGCGCCGGCCGGTACCTCTCCCCCTCCCACCCCGTCCCATTCCTCAACAATCTCGCCCCACCCTCAAAGTATCCCTCCCCCCCCCAAGAACAGGCACCAACATAGTGAATCCCATCCAAACCAGCCCAACTATCACAATAACGATTCGAGGCAATCTAACGAGAACCATCCGGTGGGGGTTGGATAGAGCCGAGCGAGTAACCCACTAACAGGCAATGCAGCATCCACTTTCCGCCATAGGGATCCCCCTTAGCCTTAGCCACCCACCGCCCCTCCACAGAACTACCCCTTCCCCCTTTTACCCAGGCAATGCACCGAGACCTCCAGAGCCTAGAATTCTAATATCTGATTCAGCACTCTCCCGCCCCAAGTTCCACTTTTCGGCTCTCAGATACAGTAGCACCCTCCCTTCACGCTGCCCATAGAGTTTACTCATCCATCAGTTCATCCGCCGATCCCGGAGTGACCAGCGGCAAATGTACACTGTCCAACCCTGTAGAGTCCGCTTCTGACTGACCCTTGTCAGTGTCCACGCCCGAGCCTCCCGGGGAAACCAGCTGAAGCTCGCCGGATATCGCCGTCACCGCTTCCAATGCCCCTCTGCGCTCCAGCTTCGTTTGCGATGTAGAAGGTTTCCATAATCCTCGCAGCCGGCGCCTTATATGTTGCGACCTGCGGGGCTGTGAGTCCGCGTTGCGACCTGCGGGGCTGTGAGCCCCTCCTGCTCCTGCCTGTCCTTGCCAGCCCTGTAGGACTCCAGCCAAGCCCACGCATCCTCCGGCGTATTAAGAAAATGGGTCTTTCCATCCAGGATTATACGCAATTTAGCCAGGAAAAACAGGGAGTATTGAATCCCCTCCTTCCGCAGTTCCTTCTTGATTGCTTGGAAGGACGCGCGGCGCCGCTGGGTATCAAAGGAATAGTCCGGGAACAGCATGACCTTGCTATTATTAACCTGAAAAGGGCCGTCTGTGCGTGCCTTCCGGAGAAGCAAGTCCCTGTCCTTGAAGTGTAGCAGGCGCACCACCACCGGACGGGGAGGTCGCCCCTGCTGCAGCGGTCTTGCTGGGACCCGGTGTGCGCGCTCCAGGGTATAAAAAGAAGACAATCCCTCGGGGGCCACTACCGTTCTCAGCCAGCCTTCCAGGTAGCCCACCATATCCGATCCCTCCGTTTTTTCCGGGAAGCCTACTACGCGGATGTTGTTCCCCCGGTTCCTCCCTTCCGCGTCCTCAGTGTGATTTTCCAGCACTGCTATCCGATCCAATGCCCCCGCCATCGTGGCGGCCAGCGCAGTGTGCGCAGGTGCGACCTCTCTGACAGTGTCCTCCACTTGCTTGACCCTATCTGACAATTTTGAGTGGTCGGCTCGCAGAAGGCCAAGCCCCGTCGCCACCTGCGCGATGTCCTGCTGCAGGGCGGCGTAAGAATCGGCTATAGCCACCAGGATCTTGTCGAGCTGCTTTTGCAGCCCCGAGTCCCGCGGCAGTCGATGAGGCTCTTGCCCCGCCTAGGACGGGGGTTCAGTGTCAGAGGGTTGGGGTTCTTCCTCTTTTCTCCCTCGGGGCTTACCCATGGTTGCGATCGCTGGGGTCCTCCCGCAGGGGCCGTTCCACTGGACTACCCGATGAAGCGCAGGCGGCAGACAGGGCCCTCTCCCAGTTCAATCCAGCCAAAGTAGCTTCTCTCCACCGTTCAGTCTGACTCCTTGTAAGGCCACTTCCATCCAGGCAGCACAACAATAGCAGGCCCTTAATTGAACGGTCTCCTTGGCCTAGAGGTCGCGCCTCCTGTCGCAGTCCAAAGCTCAATGATCCACTGCGCCACTGGGGTCTTCCAATGCCGCTATGATCCAAGCACCAGTTCGATATAGCGCTCTCAGGGTGTACCCAGCGTCGCCCTCCGTTCCATCGGCGTATGCCACACTTTCATGGACTGCCACCCGTCGCCCAAGCCCCCTCCGTATCACCGGGACTTACCACAGTGCCTCTGGGCCAGGTCACACTCGTCCCCTCACGAAGGCAAACAAGAGGTCC